>NC_143398.1:54300394-54934322 GCF_052110815.1 Crocodylus siamensis | reverse complement strand
GAGCACAGATGGTCCATTCTACTGATTGTCAGCTCAGCCAAATTATAGGACATCACTTTAGCCCAAGTAAACAGGACTGGAATTTCAGGAGACAAGATTCTAGTCATCCCCTTGCTGCATGTATGAAGAATGATGGCCTTGTTGTCCATATCTTCAATTATATGGATCTCTCGTCATCTAGTTTCAAAAGCTAAGAGATACATGAACTACATGAAGGTCCCTGAACTGAGAGACTACTCTTCTCTAGAAGTCTATTTGCCTAAAACAACCTCTTTTGCTGCATGAGCTCATATCAAATCAGGCAGAATCCCTTCCAGTATCCTTCATCTAGACTCTGGGCTTACTTTGAAGGAGAGGCCTACAATGGAAACAGACTAAATGTGAGCTGCGAAACCAAGCTCCTGGGCCAAGTACAGACATTCATCTTGGCTATCCCTTGATATGAAGATGATGTCTGCCAGGGGGAACATTACTGGTGAGTTTTAAGTGGCTAAGGAGTCCAATCCATGGCTCTGCAAGATTTCCCACAGATATAACAAGTGTTGCCTTGGGGGAGAGACACAACTGTTGGCCGGGGTGTTGTGCACTTTCCTTCATCCTCTGCTGTTTCTCAGTTTCCTGAGTAAGATTGTTCTCTGCAAAGTGGACTGTAGCTTGATGTCCCTGATCTGTCCCAGGGACTCAGGGGCCACTTCCCAATTTGTAGGGTTGATGCCACCCTTCTTCAGGTACACTTTCAGGGTGTCCTTGTAGCACTTCTTTCCTCCTCTTATCATGACTAACTTGAGAAAAGAGGACTTGCTTCGGGGAATGAGTGTCAGCCATCCACACACAGTGGCTAACCCAACGGAGCTAATGTTTCATGATCTTTGTCTGAATGCTGGAAATATTAGCTGCAGAGAGGATGCTGGCACTGGTGCAGGTCTTTCCATCCAACGACAAATGACAATCATGGACTCATTCCAGGTGCTTAAGATGGCTGGCATGGTTCCATGAGCATTGCCTCAGGAAGATCCTTCACATTAGCTAGGAAGACCACTGCACCAGTGGTAGCATCCTCTCAGCAGCTAACATAACCAGCACTGAGGCAAAGATCATGAAACATTAACTGTGAGCTGTGAAAAGCTCCTGGACCAGGTACAGATGTTACACTTCTACCAGTATACATGATCAGAAACTGGTCTGTACCCATCAGCAGCACAGAGGCAGAGAGGGATCTTGAAATCAGGATTGACTCCAGGGTGAATATGAGTCGCCAGTGCAATGAAGCAATAGGCAGAGTCAACTGCACCCTGTCATGCATCAACAGGGGCATCACTAACAGGTCCAGAGAGGTCTTGCTCCCCCTCTATGCGGCACTGGTCAGGCCGCAGCTGGAGTACTGTGTCCAGTTCTGGGCACCGCACTTCAAGAAGGATGTGGAGAACCTGGAGAGGGTCCAGAGGAGGCCACTCATATGGTTGGGGGCCTCTGTGGCCAGCCCTATGAGGAGAGGCTGAGGGACCTGAATCTCTTCAGTCTCCACAAGAGGAGACTGAGGGGGGATCTTGTGGCTGCCTACAACCTTATCAGGGGCCACCAGCAGGGACTCGGGGAAAGTCTGTTCACCAGAGCCCCCCTTGGAGTCACTAGAAACAATGGCCACAAGCTGAGGGAGGATAGGTTTAGGTTAGATATTAGGAAGAACTATTTCACTGTAAATGTGGCCAGAGCCTGGAATAGGCTTCCCAGAGAGGTGGTGCTCTCACCTTCCCTGGAGATCTTCAAGAGGAGACTGGATAGGCACCTGGCTGGGGTCTTATGACCCCTCCCACCCCCAGTGCTCCTTCCTGCCCATGGCAGGGGGTCAGACTCGATGATCTGTCTAGGTCCCTTCTGACTCACTGATTCTATGATAACAGAACAGAAGTTTGGCATACGTAGACTGGTTTTAAAATGGCAGAACCTGATCTAAGATTTGTCCCTGGCACCAAAGGGCAAATAGGTGTTCTGTTCACTACCAATCTACACTACAATGCTTACAGAAAACCATGTAGCTTAGATGGATCCCACCTTTGGCTTTCTGAATGTTTGTACCTAGCCCTGCTGTTTATTTTGTCTTGTTGAAAACATTTTCTTGTTTTCAGGGGTGGGAAGGACTCCTTTACATGAAATAAGGGTGAAACTTAAACTGTGCTAGAAATGTTTATTAAAACAGGCGTCTCAAACCTCCACACCCTCCAGGACTGCATAGCTTTGACCCAATTGTAACCTCCATCATCTCCCTCCTGCCTGCCTCTCTTGACAGGGCAGATAATGATCCCTGTGAAACTACCCCATATTTAACAGTCCCATGAACAAACAGCTGGTCAGGCTTCTTTAGAATGACTCTATACGTGCAATACAGATTGCTGAAAGTTAAGGAGTTGTAACATTTGGGAAGAGGATAGACTTATTGCTACCTGTGAGAGAGCTACCTCCCAAGATGACATATCTATGCTATTAAACCACTTTGCTGTAAGTGAAAAAGTATGCACAAGCTGTGCACCATGAGCAAGTTACCCATCTAATTGCCCTTTGCCCTTTACAAATTAAGTTGATTATGGAATTTTTTTGGAACTATAAATTTTCCCCAGTGCAAAAACAAATTTCTCTGTTCCCTCGCAATTATATCTGGCTGTCTCCCCCAAGTTGGCAAACAACACTTCGCACACATTCCACGTACAGGCTAGGCAATCATATATCTTGCATGCATAACCAGTGTTCATCTCTGGTCTGCTAATGACTCTATTCAGTGCCTTGCTTATAACTACTCAAAGAACCCAATACAGTTCCTACTGAAATCGTTGAGAGATTTGTCATTAACAGAGTAAAATCAGGACTGAGCCCATTATTAAGTCAGTCTCATTTTAACCCCAAGGGGTCATGCCTGTATTATAATAATGCTGTATTGTGTAATGGAAGTTTCCTGAAATCATCTGCTTAACTGTGGCATGCAGACTTAAACATGGTGATAGGATAAACTGTAATCATAAAACACAGCACACAATGAAATCTATTTAAAAGAGAAATGAGTTAAAAATCAAGACACAATTACACTTGAACCCTGTATTAAGAAATATCTTGACTTATAGCTCATTATTGTAATTCAGTATTAGACAGTTAACAAATATGTTTTCCAAACAAAAGATTATTAAGGGACCCTTATCAAACATCAAAACATATAATCAGTATATAATATGTTCTAATAATGAGCTGCTGCTTTAATAGGTTCTGCTGTGTGTGTTTGGTGTAGCATGTTGAATGAGACTGCTCAGGTTTTTCATAAAAAGCAAATAAAATTGTTTTGGACAGCTGGCACCCATCTAAAATGCCTCCCAGGTAACGGCCTAGGTACAGGAGACAATGCAATGTAGTTATGTCTGTCTTTTGACAAGTTATATTAGAAAAAAAATTTGTAACAGCAGTATAATAAAGGAGAGTAGACCTCTTCATTTCACAATACAAGGATAAGAATGTAAAACAGCAGGAGTTAGAGCAGTTGAGTAATTCATCTCTTGAGAGGAATAAGACACGATTGCTCTCTCTGTACTGGCTGGCACAAACTCTTCAACAACAATCTACTATTCAGAAAACAGACTGGCCTTTGTACTTTGTTTATGCCTCCACCAAGAGCACAGTTCTTAAATACTTTAATACAAAACTACCACTGCCTACATAAAGGACAACTGTATATTTTTACAAGCTAACAATATTACAAGCTATAATATAAATAAAACATGCTCTATTTAAGGATTTCAAGTTAAATGTTGATTTGAACTGCTTCTATTCATTTTACCATATTCAATTTTGAGTTCTACAAGGTTTTCAAGAATCATTTCAACTGAATAGCTAGATATATTCACGTGCAAGATATTCTAGTCTTTTATTCTTTGTAATGTTAGTAAAATGCTTACGTTAAATGACGGGAAAATAATGTATTTTAGAAGGATAGCGACAGCAGAAGTGTTACCTTTGGATGTAGAATTTGCTTGCAACATGCTAAGTTTTATTTGGCCTCCAGCTACAATGTATACTGAATGCTCAATATGCAATATGCAACATTTTGTAATACTTTTAGAACATATGGATGAAAATGTTCAAGTGTGGGTCCCCAAAAGCAGACTGCTTAGTTTGTATTATTCACCACGAGTAGTTTCCTTTTCAGAGGCGCTATCCTCCAGTAGATACTATTGAAATCCTATTTTTTCCATGAAGTCTTATTTTCCACCCAAGCGATTAAAATACCTCTTTCATCAGATTAACTCCCAAATGGAACAACAGAAGATGGACATAAGTGATCCTGCTAATACTGTACAGTCAAAACTGGAAGACTATTACATTTACTGAAGGTCTGACTCCTCCTAGCAAACTGGAGCTCATTAAAGTGACCCCAAAATCCTAACAGCGTGAGGATGGGCAAAATAACAATACTTTAAAAATGTCCTTTCTGCAAAAGATTTGGTAAAAATTAAAGGTTCCAAAATTCTGTTATAAACAGGTTAGTAAATATAAGTTTATATTCGGATTTGCGATATTGTTAACTCTTGACGGTCAAAATGTGCTAAATACCTCCAGCCTAAAGCAAAAAATCTTATTTCTTCTTATTTTTAAATCTTAAGGAGCTACGCAGATCCATGTGTGATCCTTTCAAACTGAAAATTCAGCTTTCAATAAAGGTGTGACTTGTCTATCTGGCCACTAGTGAAGGGAATCCCATTTTCCTGCTCCTAACCACTGGAGTAGAGGAGCAGCGATTCCTTCCATCCACCACCTTGCTTGCTTTCTTCTGCTCCATATTCCCAGCTCCTCTCCTCATATCAAACTAAGAGCACCTTCTCTCTCCACACGCCAATCTCCTAACACCCTCACCTTCTCCTTCCTTAATCCCTGGAAACATCTACATTTCTATCTTCCACACAGCTCCTATACATTCCCCTGTATCCTTACATTCCCTCTTTTCTTCAGGCTCTCCTCTGACCTACACCACCACCATCATCTTGTTCTGTTCCCAGTCTTCCCTAGCTTTCTGTTTCCTTCCTGCTTATGGCAGATGTCTGAACAAAATAAACATAAATAATATTCATCTCTACTGAAAGCAGCCTGGCTTCTAATATATCAGAAACAATCAAGATAGTGGCCATTTCGAAAGAAAGCAAAAATTACTGGCTTGCCCCATCTGCTCCTAAGATCATAAAAAGCTTTGAACTAACAAAGTGACTATGAAATAACACCATGAGAATTCATAAATCTGAGTTATACTAAACTCTCAGGATGTCAGGGACTAAACTAAGAGTGTAGGGATACTGGCCCTTCTTGCACTGCAAATGTCCCAAATCTTTAACTTCCCATGACATTTCCAAATTAATCCCTCTACACAGGCAAGATTGCAACTCATGTAATTAAAGTGGCCTTTTCTACTTCAAACTTTATCTGCCCACAGTGAAGGAACAGCTAGAAGGACGATGACCACAACTCCATCCCCTTAGAAAAAACATTACCCACATCACACTGCAGTCACTATGCATTTGCCTTATATAAAAGGTAACCAAAGCTTCCATGCACTAGAATTAGCAATGTCTGCCTCCAGATAATAATAATGAGAAGCACTTAGATTTACTCTGCGTATACTGGGAAACAGACAGTTACTTTCTGTACTGGAAAGGAATATGAGCCTTAATGGGGGTGTCAAATATGGATTAGAAAAGAGAGTGTTTAGGAACAGTAACAGGGAAAGGATATTAATGGGGATGGCACGTCCACTTATTCTCAGGCTTTTAAAATATTATTCTAGTCCATGACCCACGAATTCAGCCCTGGACCTACCTAAGTACTCAAATTATATTACACTTTTACATATTTAAATGTGGCTCGGTCTTTTAATATGAGGATGGTTAAGTCTTTAAGAAGGACCAGCCTGAGTTCTCCAGGATCTCTGACAGCACAGCAGGGATTGAAGGGTTTTATATATCCTGGGATATGAATATTATACAAGTGAGCATGTTGGGGATGGAGTTATCAAAAATACCATTGTGAGGCATATGGGGGATAGTGCTGTGTGGACAGCCAAAAGGTGTCTCAGGAAGAAAGGATACATTTTGATGAAAGTAACTCATACAGAGGAACTAACGGTCTCCCGGGGCATCCCAGAGAGACTGAGGTATAATGATGTGGATATACCAAACCTGAGGCTAAGAAGAAACACGTTAGGAGTCCCAAAGGGTTAGCTTCAAACCTTGTCTCACATTTAGGAAAGAATCTTCCCTCCCTCATCCCTGCACAAGACTCATATAATTTGGGGCAGAATCCCACTGACAAAAAGCTATGTAAACTATAAATATACTCATGTACCAAGATAAAAATGTACAGCAGTGCAACTGAGGTGGAGGTGCAAAAACAGCCACCACTGCAGTGGAGGTTGATCACACTGGCCTGGTGGTAGCCAGTGCTGCCCTGTGGATGGTTGCTGCCCCTGGCATGGAGTTATACTACTACTCCTCTAAGAACATATGCCTTCATTTTTGTTTCATTAAAGAAAACAAATATCTCTTACTTTTGTACACCACCATGCACTATGGGATCCCAACGCTAAACACACATCTAAGAACATGATGAAAAAGTTCACTGAGTCAATGGAAAATCTCCCACATAAATATATCAAGCTTTAGGTATTAGTGTATCATCATCCTCTATTATTTTATAAGTTATAATAATGACAACAACAACAATAGTATTTGTTGTGCTTCTGTCTTTTTACTAAAGAAAACAACTTCCCAGGACATAAATGTTCTTTCCAGAAAGGAAGAGAGCGGGAGCCCACTGTTCAGTGAGGGTGCTCACAGGCTGCCCACACTGGCCACTGCAGGCACTCCTGCACACCTCCCAAGAGGCTGCCAGAGCAGCCCCTCTCCCATGCCCCTTTGCCATCTGTCAGCAGCAGCCAGGAAAGGAGGGGGTGGGGAATGGAGCCTGCCCACCAAAGGAGCCCTCCCACAACTTGCTGGCAGGGGTCTTGTGAAGGAGTGTGCCAGGTCTGAGCAGGGGGGAGGGCTCCATTGCCCACACCTAGCTTCTTGATAGCTGTAAGCAGCAGATGTAGCACAGCATAGCCTGGCTGAGGCTGCTGCAGGAGAAGGGATCTGAAGTCTGTGGCCCTGCGACAACCCAGGCTGGGTGGAGGGAAGTAGGGGTGAGGCACAGGTAGGGCTATGGGATGCCACAGGGCCAGGGCAGCTGTAGGCACAGAAAATCCCTTTCCCCCACATCTCCCTCTGCCAGGCTGTGTGCAGGGCTGGGATCAGAGGCTCTCACTGACCATGGCAGCCAGGGGGAGCTGAGCCAGCCCAGGCTCAGGCAGAGCAAAGGAGCTCTGTCAGAGGCTGGCAGCCCTGTGCTACACCCCCTGAGATGGTGGTGAGCATGCTCTAAGTTAACCCTCAGTGAGATCTGGCACAGGCATCCAGTAAGGCTCTCTAACAGAAAGTGCTTTAAGTTTGTATACATCCATCCAGGGTTAACTTAGAACAATATCTGCCATTTTTTTCCAAGAGAATTTGAAAAAGAACAAAGTTACTTACCTTAAGTAAATTCTGTAACCAGTTCAGCGTGGATCAAGAATCATTACCTACATTGAAACAAAAAGAGAATTCAATCCAGATTCTAATTCTTATCTTATTTTTCACCATGCTCTTAGCTTATTGTAACAGAGTTTAACATGTGCAGCATTTCCAGAAAACCATCTGACTTCAATAACCATGTAAATTTCTGGTTGGCCAGTCTGTAAAATAAACATAATCTAAATTATATTAAAATACAATCTTTATTAAACTACAAATGCAATATAAGAAGTGTTTTTAGTTTTCCTGATTATACATTTCTAAAATCAAAACAAATGCACATTCTAACTGCTTCAAAATGTCTTTAAAACCTTATCTCAATAAATCTTTGTTCCTATACTGAACTGTCTGCTTGAACTCATGCTTCACTGCCCTGTCACCAAACTTACCATGCTCATATCACCTATTGCTCTGCACCATACTTCCCCATAACTCCTTCCATTATTTTTCTAATTCCACTAATTTTCTCTGCCTTCTCCCATCAAAATCCTTTTTGAAGGCCCAACAACATTTCCACAAGATCTTCTCTAACTTCTTACTTTCAACCCCCCAATTCACCACCAGTTATTCAGCCATTCATCCTCCTTTAGCACCACCATTTAGTACTTTATGACTACAACCCAACAGCATTTTTGTGGTGGGTATAGCTGCACCAGAATGCATCTCAGGATAGCTGATCTAATAGATGGAAAGAGACAGTTGTTGCCCAGGCCTGGTGTCCCACAGGATCAGGTTCCTCCTGCCCCCAGGGCTTCATGGCATCTGAAGCTGCAGGACAATGGCTCTGGGTGCCTAGCTATGACATAGAGGCACCTGGGAACCCCATTCTTTCTCTGCTCCATACCTGAAGAGGCATACCCTGGGAATTGTCCTGCAGGAGATCCCAGGGCACTTTTCCTCCTACAGAGCAAGGGAATCCCACAGGTTTTTGGTCTCAGCCTGAGGAACCCCACGCATTCCCTGCCCGATACTTGCAGACATTCCCATGGAATGTCTTCCAGGAATTCCCATGCAGAGGATCTGTGGCAGTGGCACTGTGCCAGCCACTTTAAGGCCCTGGAGCTGGCAGCTGCCAGGTGCCTGATTAGGACAGCTTAGGGCTGCCCATATAAACAGGGCAGTTCTGCTGCTGGAGGCCAGGAAACAACATTACCTGGCTGGAGGGCTGCTGATATCATCTGGAAGTAAGGAAGGAGCTGTAGGGGATGGTCAGGAGGCTCCTGGTCCTGGGTACGACCTAAAACTGCACCCTGCTGGGAGTGGGTGGCCTGGTGGGGCTCTCAGTGGCACGGGAGACCCCAGGAAATGCCAGGCCAGTTACCATCCTGATGAAAGGCGGGTCAGGGTACCTTAACCCCTAGCCCCCACAGCCAGGTAGGTTACCCCTTGTTGGAGGGCCTGGAGGGTGGACCCCCTGGAGAGAGAGAGAAAAGGGCCATACACTCAGGCTGGTCTGAACTTC
This sequence comes from Crocodylus siamensis, assembly GCF_052110815.1. Lineage (NCBI taxonomy): Eukaryota > Metazoa > Chordata > Crocodylia > Crocodylidae > Crocodylus > Crocodylus siamensis. The sequence goes on along the minus strand of NC_143398.1, from coordinate 54,925,226 downwards.
CCCTGACTGGTCAGTGCTGGGGCCAGGACAGGAAGGGTCAAAGGGCCCACCACAAGGAATGCCCAAGAGCTGAGGGCCTAGGGTTCCAACTGGCCTGGAGGTGGGACAGGGCTAGTAGCCAAAGGTCCCGGGGGGACCACACCTGAAGGGGAACTGGTTTAGGGAGCTATGCTGCTTAGTATGAAGGTGGATGAGACTGCCTGAGGAGAAGTATCCAGGTGGGGATCAATTAGAAGAATTCTGGTACCCAGTGTTAGGGGCCAGTAATTATGATAACATCTAGATACCATCAGCAAGGCTTGAGCTGCAATGTAGGGGAGGAATGGAGCCGCAAACAGCACCCCCTGGCATTGGGGCAGGAAATGGGCAGCCTCCTGCTTAATTACATCAATGAACTAATTAACAACAAGGCATGGCAGGAGAGAAGGTGGGCAGTTAGCCTAAAAACAGGTGGGCGGGCCACAGTAAAATTGGCACCAAGAAGGGCCCCCTGCTACAGGATCCCAGGGCATGCTCTACACTGTAGAACAAGGAAATCCCTTGGGTTCATGCTTGCTTGGTCCCCAGCATGAAATTCCTGCAGGGGAATTCCTAGAACACATATCTACAAGTGCATAACATGTATTGTATTGGGTACCATGGGGGACTCCCAGGTCAGGGTCAGGCACCTAGAGCCATTGTGTTGCAGGATTACACCACTGAAGCCCTGGGAGCACCTACCTTGAATAGCTAGAAAGTGTGATCGGCTCCAGGTTACCCAACCTCTCATACCACAAAAAAAATCTGCCATGGAAAAAGCAGCACAAACTATTACTAGAAAATGCTGCACCACAATTTTGGGGTATTTAGGGCATGGCAAGGGGCAGGGAAGTCTGTTCATTTGTGTTTTGTTCCACCATAAAAAAATTCCATGGCAGCACAAGGGCAAGGTCTGTTTGCAGGCTGTGGAGCAGTTTGTGGAAGCTGCTGCTTTGACACGCTGTAATTACAGCGCATTGGAGCAGGCTCAATTAATCAAGTCTACTGGAGCATGATAAATACCGCGCTCCCGCAGCCTCTCACATCTCAAGTACCAGCATCCTTGCAATTAAAACTTGGGCAGGGGTGCCTAAACTGAAGCTCATCAAACGAGCTTTGCACCCCTGCTGCCATTTTTAAGCGTGCAGCCACTAATACATAAGACTCTGAGGTGCTTTAATTAGAGTAGCTCTCAGAGCCACCTTAATTAAAAACCTGCTCTAATTAAACGCACCCCCCGAGCACATGTAAAACGACCTTTATGCCATAATCTAACACTTTAAGCTACACCTGGAAGTGAAATGGTTTTGGGGACAATACAGGATATTAATGGATATTGTCCACAATTAAGTGGGTATTTGTATTCATCACTATCTGCAATTGCTAAAGCCTTTTAAGATGTAGCCTAATCTGAGTATATAACATAACCCAAAATGGTCCACATTCATGTCATTACAGTGTTTGGCTTCCCTAGCTACTAACTGCAGCCCTAATTGCTTTTAATTTTTACTGTAAAAAGGCAGGAATTCTAAGTATTAATGAGCAATTAATTAAATGGGTCATTATCTATGCAATGAAGTTTGGCTTCATTTTTTTGTCAAGAATTAATTCATCATAATGATCAGTAGGGTATAAAAACCTGAGATGTTAAGTGTTTAAGAAATATCATAGATGTATGCATTCCACCCAAGTGTAAAACTATGCTGGCTTGTACATTTCCATTTCAGCTAATGCAAGCTATCTAATCAATGCATTTTTATTACAACCCTCAGAAAAGTAACAGAGGGAGAATTTCCCCGTGGTTAGAACACCAGCTTCAGAGCAAGAAGTGCACTCCTTAATTCCAAACCTAGCACTATATTTTATCCAGTAACTCTTAATGAAAAATGTACAAACAGCCCTTGGATTGGAACTGAGGTTTCCCTGCTCTGAAGGGAATGCCGCTACTACCAGATTAGAGTCAAGCTCCCTTTTACACTCCTTCTCTTCAGTCCATTGAACGTTGAATTCTTAGCAAGACATTGGCACAGCTACAACAGGAAGGGTCAGGGAGGGACTTGAAGCCAGGTGTCCCACTTCCTAAATTAGTGCTTGAACTACTAATTTGTTATATTTGGCAGCCCATCTTCCTCCAGCTGTGATTTTGAATGAAAGTGGCCAAGGCTGCCATTGTATGCTGAACTCAATCCTATCACTGTTCACATTTGAAGAGTACAATGGGGACAATGCTAGTGGACCGGGCCTTCAGAAGACTTAGGTAGAAGAAAGCCTAGCTTGAGAATGGACAAAACTTCTGCACCTATGGGCTTCAAGCATCTAAATGAGGCAGGGATTTTAAGGATTACGTTCTCAGATGTAACCAGAATTTAGGCTCAGAATTAAGTTCAACTTTGGGGATTTTGAGCAAAACATGTTATAGATTTAAGGCAGGGTTCATGGCTCCTTCCACAAAAAAACCCCTCTGACACTCAGATTTCTCAGATGCACTGAACTTGAACTAGGAAACACTAAATTATGTGAGAGAGGGAGACCACAATGATAAGGGTTATAGAGAGAATAAAGGCTGTGTTTAAAGAAACCAGAAAAACAGTAAGGAAAAACGGGTGACAATGGGACTGAGGTAAAGGCCAGAAAAGAAATTTAAGTTGGTTATATGAGGTGAGAGGGGGAAAAAACAGGGTAAGAAATTTGAGGGTGTGAAAATGAGATGAGTTGTGCAAGGAAGGAGTAGAGGTCACGTAATAGTAATTCCAAGACACTCAGTGCCAATGCTAGTAGGTACCAGTTTCCCCCACCAAGAATACATCAGCCTGCTCCCTTAAAATACATGTCACAGGTTGTCAGGAAACCTGATCCTTGAGGATCTTGTGGAGATGCAAGTAGTTTAGGACACTTGAGGACAATTTGTAATTAAGTGAAATGAAAACTGCTAATAGCCCAGTGAAGTTATCATTTGTATGGGCATTTGCCTTAATGAATCCAACAGCTAGCTTTAAAACAATAAATTTATCTGAAACTAGATATATGGACGGGGGTGGGGGATAATAATTTTTCCTATACATCACAAGGATGAACATGGTATGAAAGTTGCACAATAAAATTAAAAGAACACATCTTCATAAAAGGTAGTTCTTATATTTGAGGTCATATGTACATAGAATCACCTTTCCTTCATTTCCCTAAACTTTTAGGAGACAAATTAAGGAATAAATCTGTGTTATTACCTGGAATCAGAATAATACCATTTTAGTTAAGTATACCTATAGTTAAACTATGGGCTCTGAGTACAGTATTTATTTTTAAAATTACAATTGCTCAAAATTGCAAATCAGTTAAAATTTTAAAAAATGGTTTCAAATATTAAAACTGACATTATAAATGCACAGTTTCACCATTCCAACCTTTTAGAATAAGATAGTAGAAAAAAATAGGAAAATACAATTTCCTATCATAGATTTAGTGGGAGATTCTAAAGTTAAACAAACAATCAACTCATCTGCATCTGGTTTTTTTTTCCAGTAAGTTTTTTGTTAATGGAAACTACATATTTTTCCTTTAAAAATCTGTGCCTCCCATAAGCCAACAGCTGCTGCAAAATGTAGGAAGAAAACAAACATCAAAGAAATCAATAGGCATTCATTTCAACAATAACAGAATGTGACTGAGGCAACAGTTAGTGAAGAGTACTCTGGAAAAAATTCCATCAGCAGTCTTAAATAATACCTTTCCATCATTTATGAGTATTTCACCTATATGCGTTTTAATTTTAACCTCTAGTAAACTATACTTTAAGCAGAAACATGTAATAGCTACCAAGTTTTTAAATGAAAAAGATAAGAATTTTCCACAATGTAGATCAGGAAATTGAAAATGCCTTTTCATGTGGGGAAAAAATAGAACGCTACAGAAAAATACAGACAATAAAACAGTGGCATTTGATGATATAGTGGAGCAGGGATTACACAGGGGAGTGCTGTCATTATTACAGAAAAGTATAATATGCTCAGGCTTAACAATGGGATTCTTGAGAGCACAGTGTGGGAAATTGCACATTACAGATTCTGTTTGTCCCAGCAGATTTACAGAAATATAAAAGTATTTTGCCTGAATGGATACTATACTGTGCTAGGCTCACCTAAGACTCAAATGTTTTGATAATGAGGTTTGATAAAGCATTGGTAATTTATTTGTAGTGAGAAGGCCATGGCTCTTTGAACAAAATTTTCCAAAGCTGGATACATTAGGTTCTATACAAACTTGACTGCTTTCTCTCTCAAGACGTGCAAAGCATTAAGCAACACAGAGGCAGTGAGCCAATTTTCAGTAACTTAATAATCCTGAATGTTTTACAACATCCAGAACAATTTAACATTTTTATTTCAAGTTGCTTTCTGTTGTGCTCTAGCAGTTCCATACCAAAACATCTGTATCAAACTAAACAAAAAAGAAAAAGCAAAACATACCATAAGGAGGAAATTTGGTCTTTAAGGATTAAGGTCTGAACTATTCAATGTTCATGATCCAGTTTTGAATCAAAAATCATTTAGAAAAATGTCTGAAGTTACATCAGATATACTCATTAAATAGAATAATTTACATTATAATTTTCCACCCAGTAATCTTTAGAATACTAAGGAAAGAGAAAAACATTAAGCAAAAAATGGGCATGGATTTGTGTATTCATTTTACCATAGGTAAAAGTTCAGATTCTAAAGAATGAGATAGCAGAAAAAAAGCTGCCATGAACCAGTTGCATCTGAACCTTGATCTTAATTTGAGCAGTTGCTGCCTTTAGAAACAAAACTAAACATACCATTTTAAATTTCCATGAGGACTTTTTTTAATGTTTTAACTTTACTGTTTTAAGAATGCTTCCAAATATTACGCCCTGATTAAACCAAGGTTAAAAGGGTGAGAAGTAGGAAGGGTTAACTTAAGACTTTTATCCTGACAAAAGATTGCATGCTGTTCTGCCAGCTCCTTACCCATTTCTCAAATGGGTAACGGTTCTTAGCTACAGCCCTTATAGCCCTGGCTCCTCTCAAACAACACATTCTCTCATTGTTGTCCAGTACAAAACACAGGCCTGGTTTTAAGATCTGTGGGAAACAGAAGATTAAATTATATCAATTGTATGGATTTTCTGTTATTTTCTTTCCATAAATATAAGTATTTGTATAATATAAGTATTGCGCCGTGTGGAAAATTTCAACTCAAAGGAGAATTGTGCGCAAGTCTTCTGCTTGTTTCCTCATATACAGTAATTAATACTTAGTGGGTACACCTATATGTGCACTTTACCATGGAGCTGACTAATTAGCTCCACAGTCAAGCATCACCATCTACATGTCCACCTACATTAGGACATGGTAAATTAATTAATTCTGCTGTCTTGGACAAGAGTCTAGACAGTGACTAAGGCTGGCTGGGGCACAAGACTGCTAGAATGCAGGGGCTGCCTCCTGACTAGCCCTGCACTGGACAACACTCACATGCCCCAGCCAGCCCCTTCACAGCACTTTGAGCTATGGCACAGCAGCTCCAGGCTGGCAGGCTGACCCCCTGCCACCTCCTCCCCACCACTTCCGATCCCCTGCAAACCCAGGGCTTAACATGCTGCAGGCCCAGAAATGTTTCAACATTGCACCTGGGAGCAGTAAACTCCAGTACAAACTGCACCAGAGTATTTTGCTGCATACTAATTGCACATATAGATGCACCCAGTTAGAAAGAAATCATCCTCCACCATCTGCAGCCACTGATGCTTTTTTGGCAGCTAATCCAGTATGGTTTCATGCATTAGTGGTAGGGAGGGAGGATTCTAGAGCAGGGGTAGACAACCCCTAGCATGTGTGCTACAGCATGACACATGAAGGCTTTTTGATTATCACTCATGCCTCCGGATGAGGAAGGGGCCAGGGCTGTGCTGCCACAACAAGAATCAGGCCCCTCACGGCTCCCCTGCCATCCACCCCTGGCAGGTCAACATCTTCCAAGTCAAGGTTGTGGGTGTTTTTGGCACTCTGCCTAAAAATATTGCAGACCCCTGTTCTGATGTGTGCATAATCCCTCTAAAACTGTGTACAAAGAACAAAAGAAGGGAAGGGCTGAAGATACTTCCACTTCAGAAATGATGTTTGTGCAGTAGGAGGAAGAACAAAGGACTGTAAAAGCTACTTCAGATATTGGTGTAGCTTCTTCCACAAATCAGTTCTTGGTCTTCTCCCTCTATGGCTTGGAGGGTAGGATGCCTTCTCATGGGGATATAAGACTGGACACCATCCAGGTCATTGAGTCCATCACACCACCAATAAAGGCCATCGAGTTATATAAACTTCTTCATTTATTCATCAAGTGCCATCACTCTAGCCCCTAGAATGGCTATGTGAACATATAGTTGAGGTATCTTCCCTATTGCCTAACTACCTTTATTTCATTAACATAGAGGCAAACATGGAGTAGGTCCCTACATCCAAGGTATACCAAACAGATAACTGCAAAAAGGCACCATACTTTGGAGGATACCTCCATCAGCCTCCACTGAGGCTCCCTACTTTACCAGATGTTCTTCCAGATTTGCTCAAAGATAAACCAATTTATACTGCTTGAAATTTGACAACTTAATTTACAAATGTCCAAAACAGCTTTGCAGATCTCAGTTCAGATCTTCATCTTAAGTTATAATTTTGAGTTTTAGGCACTCTGAAGAAACACTACAAAATCACTGAACTAACCAATGGCAAAGGCAAATTCATAGTCACTTGAAAAAGCTACAATAGTATATACTGGATTGAAGGCCTTTAATATGGGTAATGTCGAGAAAAAAGTAGTTGCCATAAAACTAGTTGCTACTTAGAATATATTTTTATTTTTGTGATATTTATTATTCTCCTGATGATTCTGCTGCCACAAATAACCTACTGAATGTGGTACATGGTATGACCCATGGAAAAATCCCTGCAGTGCAATAAGGAAAAAGTATTCCTAAAACAAATTAACAAACTCCTTTTTCTAGGATATTCTATACAAAAATGAAGTTTCCCAAATTAAAAAGGTGATCAGCTTCCGGTTTCACAGTGATAGTAGTAATAGGGTCTGTCTAAGGGGTTGTTTCTGCCTTAGGAAACAAAATGTGCTATTCTTGGTAACTAAAAATCCGACGTTTTTGCTGGTATGTGTACACATAGACGTACTTCACTTCTAAAGTACCCAAGTGCAATTCTGTTCCACACTGTTTGAGTCCCTGAAACGATTAACACAAGATGCAGGTGGGATTTCTTCCTCACTGCTTTTTCTGAGGTAGGGAGGAAATAGACATTGCCTTTTGTTGCCTTTGTGCTACCATAAAAATGTTTGTTACAGCACAAAGCAGCAGCAAATAGATGTCAATAGCTTTTCTTGTGCTACAATGCGGCCAGGACAAAATGCGGTAATAAATTATGCCTCTTTATACTGGTGGACATCTTTTTTGTTTTATGATAGCAGTGTGGGCAGCCCACAATTGTCCCAACCCGCAGGCAGGTACTTCCTGGGTTTAAGAGACCTAGCCCTGCATGTCTTGGGAATTCTTGCACAAAATCAGGCCCTTCAAGCCCTGAGAGTGCTTTCCAGCTTTCCCCACTTACAGAGATGTGCCCCCAGCAATTTCTGGGGCACATCTCTGGGAGCAGGGAAAGCTAGGACACTGTGGGGCAATCCTGGGGCTGAGACCAGTTAGCTGACTGATGATGACCCTAGCCCCAGTACTTTACCCCAGTTTCTCCTCCTTCTAGACTTATGCCCCAGAATCTCCAGGGTATATCTTTGGAAGTGGGGAAAGTTGGGATTCCCTGTTTGCAGAGACATGTCTCGTGGCAATCTCTGCGAACGCTACATATTACCTGAGGTGTATTTCTGGATGCTGGGAACATATCTTCACTTGTCCTGCGAAAAGAACATGGGACAGCAGACAACATGCATTTTGCCCAACAAAGGGGATCAGCTATGCTAGCACAGCGGATCTGCCTCATCTGGCAATGTCGATTTCTAGCCTTAGTCTTAAAACTCAGCTGAAGGTATATTTGAAGATTTGATTTGATAATGGTTGTTCAGTGACTCAAGCAGGGTGGAATAGGATTGTACTTGGACACATCAGGGGAACCACAGGATCAGGCCTAAAAGTGCCCAGATTTTCTAAGCTATGAACAGACCTGTCACTTCTACCCACAAATATGAAGGTTGAACTTACAACCTGTGGTATGCTGTTGCTGCTACATAATACTTAAAAAGAACCTACTTTCAAGGGAACCTACTTCAAGGGAAGTTGTTATAAAGGAATACATTGCACTCAGACTTAGGCATTGACTCACAGCAGCATGGACTTCGGAGATTTTGCATGGGGGGCGGTGGTGGTTTACAGCAGTTAGTAATAATTTGGTTTTGTTTCATGAGAATCTTCCTTAAAACCTTCTTGTGCTTTTCCACCTAATCCCTTTAAGCCTGTTTTAATGTGCTTACACATATGGCATTTCCATAATTCATTCACAACAAAACTCTTGAAAATTGCCGTGATGATATGCAGTTAAGTTCCTTGGTACAGTCTGATAAAATAGTAGCTATAAAATTAATCTCACCCTTATCACTTTTGCCATAGGAAAATGAAGTTAGTAGCAACAGTTAACCAAGAACAAATTAAAACGATCAAGAAGTATCTTAGTTATATTCTAAGTAGCTATAAGCTCAAGTTTTTTTCCTAGAATCTTAAAAATATTCCCGTGAGTCATTGGGAAAATCAAAAACACAGGAAGTCACAGGAGAGTGTTCACTGGAATTACACAAACATTAAGGGAGAAGCACATAACCTCCTTTTACCAACATCACATGAAGGATTAGAAGTCATAATTTAAATAAAAGCTCATAAAAAACCCCTCATAAAAAAACACCTTATATCTGCTAATAAAGTTATTGTAACAGGCTACTAGTGAACGTATATGAGCAACCAATAAAAAAAAATAAGCTTGCATGGCTCATCTGGACATGGATCCTTGACTTGGTTCAAAACTGTTTGCTGAGAACTACAAGTAAAAGATAAATACTGTACTAATTCTCACTTGGTGAATTGAAGTGGCCTGTGAATCACCCTAGTGCTAGCTTCCTGGATTCCACATGTATCAGTACACATCCTTAGGTAATTTATAAGGTAAGCTAATACCTTGTTTCTGTTTTAACTTCAGATGTCCAGAATCTCCTTTAGCAAGTATATCCATGACAGATTAGAAACAGTTACTGAGATAAGCTCAAGAACATTTTATTATGGGAAAGCTGTTAGCAACACTTACCATTTTTCTTTATAAAGAATTATTTGGACCTCTTAGAGGTTCTCCTACATATTCCCTGTTTATAGTAGGCCTCTGAGATTCAGCAAGAGCTGAGATTAAAAGCAGCGACTTTAAGAGTTTAGAGAATGGATCTATATAGGATGGTTTGGATAGGGATGATCCTACCTCAGGCAGTGAGTTGGACTAGATGAACTGTGGAAGTCTCTTCCAGCCCTACTTCTCTATGCTTATTTGTCCTATGATATTACAGCTAAAAATGCCATTTCCTTTCTCATTTATGTTGCTCAGAAAGATTTTGGCAACATCTAAAAAAATAACTAAGCATATCAACATCCTGAAGTCAGGCTCATGCTTCTGCCAAAGCAGCAGTAACAGTGTTGTGCCACACACTTCACTAGAAATGCATAGGAGCTGTCAAACAGCTACGCTAGGGACAGATATTACACATAAACCGGTTTAAGTGATCAGAAACTGGTTTAAACCTGTAACAGAACAGATATTCAGTGCACATAAACTGGTTTGAAAATGGCTGAAACCAGTTTGAGATAAACCTGGTTGAATGTAGTTATCAGACTTAACTAATTTGGGTCAAACCAGTTTATGCAATGCCTGTCCCACACTCCTTCCTGGTTTAAGTTCAAGCAGCATCCCAGCATGCTCTCTGGGCTGGGCATGACTCTTTGCTGCACAGCAGCGCTGGCCCCTCCCCTCTGCTTCCTCGCTGCAGCTCTTGCAGAGACTTGCAGACACAGCAGCGTCTGCCTGGCTTCCGCCTGCTCCCCTCTCCCCTCATCACTCCCTGCTAAGCAGGGATTCCCCATCCCATCTGCCTAACACAGACACCTCAGCATTAGCTAGCAGACCACATGCTGGCTATGGTCTGTGCTGCAGCAGACAGCAGTGTCATCTTAGTGCTTTTCGGAGCTAATCAAAGCCCAGCTGGTAATCTCCCTCTATTTCTTCATTGTTTAAGAAGAGTTTGAACCAATGAGAGAAGATGTTTGTTTTCTGAGGGGGAGATAAATGCTGATAACAGAGCTGATAAATACTCTGTTATCAAGGAGGGGGGGAACCCCTCCCTAATCCTGCCAGAGCCTGACCATGTCCGCCCTCAGCTCAGCCCTGAGGAAGGGAAGTGAGGGCTGCTTAAGCACCCCCTGGCTTCTAGCCTGAGCCACTGCAGGCACACGTCTATATTTCCGGGATGTCTGTGCAGTTACAAAGTGATTCAGTCTAACCCGGTTAGACTAACCTGCAAAGACAGAATCAATTCAGGCTCAGGCTTTTTGAATGTCTGTCCCTAAATATGTTGTGGAAGTGGAAAGTTGGACTAAGAAAGCCACGGCAGCCAATGTTCCTTTCTTGAGTCACCATAAGGGTCAGGAACCCAGCCTGATTTTTCCCATCTGTACCCCAGCAGGCTATTTCACCTTGAGAACAAGATGTTGGAATTCCCTCAAGCATTCAGAAATAGAGATGTAGAAGAAGTTTGCACAAATTAGGCCTAGTTTTCAGCAATCTGAAAACTTCAGCTCAAACTTCCTCTGTACCCCCTCCCTTTCTGAAAAAATCCACAGGCTGGGAGGTAGTACAGACAGAAGTTACTGAAGATGCTCTGTTTTGAACCTTCATGCAATGAGGTTTCATATCTCTCCCTGATCGGCCATGTTCAAAGTGGTCTGCAGCCACGCACTTGTGTAGGATTATGGCTACAGACTGCTTTCTGTGGCCAGATTAGGCAAAAATTGTCACTTCTGCTTGTGCCCTTTAAGTAGTGAAGTATGCAATATAACATGTGCTAATGCTCTCCGCTGCACATGCACATATATACGTGCGCACATACACCTGAACAGTGTTGTGAAGGTTTGTCAGTTAGTTGTGGTTCATTCAAGTTAATTGCCAGTCATTCCAAGGACAAGCCTGTCAAGCTGTCTGTCACCTACTGAGAGAGGAGTAGCAATGCAGCTTCGAAGAACAACATGCATGAAGGTCTGTATCACTCTTGTTTTTTGGAGTTTTGACTGAAATCAATTGGAACTAACTCAGACAAAGACATGTTTACCCCCATGATGTCCATATATCAGGAAAGCACCTCTAATTCTCAGTTCAAATACAGGCCTTGCCCATATTGAAAGGTTGCACCCTTTACCTAATGTTGCATTATTAATAATAAAAAATTTGTAATTGATGTTTAACTGGTTTTAAGCATCCACATAGAGTTTATAAAGGTGTAATTGATTTTATTTAAAACCCAGTATTAGATTTTCCCAGAAAATAGAGCTCTGGCACAAAAGCTACATTTCAGCTTCAGAAAGTAAAACAATTTATTTTGTTTAGTTGGATGTTAACATGCGTCTTCTATCTTACTGTGTGTTAATCTGTCTTACTAAGTGTAGGATACTACAGACAACCCCTGCTTAGCACTCTTAATTGGTTATGAAAAAAGCAAGCAGTAAGCAAAATTGTGCTAAGCAAAACCCATTTTCCTATAGAAATTAATGTAAATAAATATAGTTGTTTCCATCTCTTCTCACCGCCCCCTCTCCCCCCGCCAGCCACTCTGGCACCACCTGTTGGCCTGGACCGACCGCTCCTGCCACCCCAGCCTGGGCCCCGCCAGCCCTGGCCCCAGGAACCAGCCTGGGCCATGTGCTCCTGCCACCCCAACGCCCCAGGTCCCAGACCCTACGTTCCTGCCACCCTCAGCCCTGCATTCCTGCTGCCCTGCTGCCCGGGGCCTCAAGCTTCATGCTTCTGTGACCCCACCAGCGCAAGCTCTGGGCCTGGGCCTCATGCTCATGCTGCCCCACTGGCCCTGGCTCTGGGCACCAGCCCGGGCTCCATGCTCCTGCCACCCTGAGCTCTGCGCTCATACCCCCTGCCTGACCCTTCTCACCGCCACCGCCACTCCTCTCCGCCTGGCTGCCAGCCACTCCAGGACCACATGCCGGAGCGGAGCGGACACCATGCTCTTGCCACCCCACCCTTTCTCACTACTGCTGCTGCTCCTCCCTGTCTGCTCCAGCACCATGTGTCGGAGCGGACCCCATGCTCCTGCCATGGGCCCCTGCCAGCTACCACTCAAAGTCGCTGCCACTTCTCCCCACTCCCTCGCTCAGCGATATAATGAAACATGCTGAGCACTAAGTGGAACCAAGTAGGTATTTTAAATGAGCACTATAGCAAAACCACCATAAGCAAACCATTTTAAGCAGGGGTTGCCAGTACAAGGTTTTTTTGGTTTGTTTTTCGATTTTTTGCACAGAGGGGAAGTTGTCAAAAGCATTAAGAGCAGTAAATCTAAGATGCATGATTCTTTTCTGAACTCAAACTGCAGACAAGAAAACCTAATAATACAAACCAGAATAACCATTAATATATAAAGTTTCCTGTGCCCGCCTAGCTTTGAATACCTGCTTGCAAGCAGCCTCAGCATGAGCACCTGGTGGTGGATGTGTGACCACTGAGAGGAGCCTCAATCTCCCCAGAGAAAGCCCCTGAACTCGCCTGCCACAACTTTGAGTGGAAGGGTCTTCTCTTGTAGTTCCCTCAGGATCGATCACTCCTTTCAGCGGATATTCATGAGGTTTCACGTCCCCTAAACCCCTTCCTTACACCAACCTCCGACAGGCCACTTGTTCTTAATGCAGCTGTCCCTCCGCTCTAGATGATCTTTGATCTTCACCCCCTCACCAGGGCTCGTTCTTGACCTTGTTTCTTTAGTAGGCTGCAGGTCTGCAGAATTTATCTCTCTCTCGTCTATCCCTCCTGTTGTCGTTGGCTATTCACTGAGCCTCATAAGCACCCCCGGGATTGAGGTGGCAGTCAGGTCTTCTATGGGGTGGTCCTAACCACTGATTACGCAAAGAAAAAGGCAACAAAAGAGAACTATACACCGACAAGAAGCAACAACAAAAAAAAAGGACTTATTGAAAGAAAAGAAAGGAAGGCAGATGAAAGAAGAGAGGTCAGGCTAAGCTCCTCCTTCCCTCTCTCTGCCCTAGAATCTGAGCCCCCAGCGCTGCTCCGCTGTCTGCCTTCACTGAGGGTATCTTACGTTCCTCCGTGGGTTAGCCCTTCTTCTCAGCTTCGTACCTGTGGGAACTCGGAGTGTGAAGTCTCCACCATCTCCAGGGTTTTTAGGGCTCCTTCAGGAGCATGATCTTCCCCCGCATGCCAGTACTGCCCATGACTGGCATGGGGCTGTATTTTAATCCCTGCCACTTGGGGTGTCTTTTCCCAAGTGGAATCTGCCTCTTCACACCAGGGCTGTCTGCCCCCAGTGTGGAGAGTCTCCACAGCCTCTCCCTGATCGGGATCCTCCCTTCCATGCCAGCACTGCCTGCTGCCAACATAGAGAGCCTCCGCAGCCTCTCCCACTCTCCCCGTTTCTACGCTAGTGATCCTTTTTATTTCTGCCGGCCAGTGATTGCTCCTGATGTCACCCACTGGCTCCAGCTGGATATAAGCATGGCTAATGAACCACCCGGGCTCTGCTCATTGTTCCTCCTGCATCTGGTATCCTGTGGCAGGTAAGTAGCTTTTATTTTTGGGGTTCTCTTTCCTGGGGTGTGTAGCCCCCGTCCTGGGGTCCCCTGTGGGGAAGGTCTCTAGCTTCCTGTGGTTGTGCCCCAGGACATTCTCCTAAAGTTTGCACATGGTATATATTCATACCTTATCAGATGTAAAACTCCTAGATTAATTACAAACAGTCAAAAAGCCCAAGCTGAATCAATTCATTCTTTGCAGGTTAGTCTAAGCTGCATATATTGAACTGATAAGAAAGTGAACAGACATTCAGTTTTGACTTTGGAAATGCAGCCATATGCCTGCAAGGGCTCAGGCTAGAAGCCAGGAGGCACTAAAAAATAAGCCTCCGTGCTCAGCTGGAGCAGATAGCGTGGGACAATGCTAACCCACCCACCCTGCAAGGGAGGCTTTACAGGGAAGAGCAAAGCATCCTGGGATGCTGGGGGACTGTGAGTTCACTTGAATCAAAAGGGGATCTGGGACAGAAGTTTAATAAACTGATTTAACCTAAATCAGTTAAATCTGATACTACATCCATTCAGGTTTATCTTAAACTGGTTTTGCCATTTTAAAAGTGGCATACGTGCACTGAACTTCTATTGTTTTACAGATTTAAATAGTTTCCAATCTCTTATGCTGGCTTATATCTAATTTCTGTTCCTAGCCCTATGGACTTCAGTTAGAAGGCTGCTTTCATATGAACTAAAAGTGAACCTTGTTATTAATTATGTACCTATCATGGAGTTCTTTACAGTACAAATACAGAGCCATCCTAAAAATGTACAAAGATAGTAATCATGCAAAGATTTACCTACATTTAACAGTATAAATTAGGGTAATCTTGCAGGACTGCAATCTGATGTAGTCTAAATTTAAGATTTCTACCTATAAAAATGGCACTTGAATAATCTCATTTCTAGCATAAAATAATTCATATTATGTTAAAATTGGAAAGCAATTTCACTATAACAGTGATGTAAGATTTGCTTAGCAAGGTAAAATTATATTCATATTGAAAAAAACACATCAAACTTTCTAGTAAATTTATATCAGGAGATTACAGATTATGATGAAATTGAAGTCTACAAATATTCAAGCACTCAATCTATCCAATTGGGTTTATGGGATATATAGTCAAACTTTGCCAATTACAACATAAATCCTTCATGGCTTGATAAGAAAATCAATTTTAGCCACTATGAAATTATCTGCCTGTAGTGAACTGACCTACCTGTAAATTGCTGTAGAAATAAACTAAATCAAAGAAGGAGCAATAAAAGGTAAAATTAAGGTGCTTGTTCTTTTACAGCAAATGTCACTTTTTGATTAAAACTGCTTTGCTCTGTAACACTTTTAGTAATGCCTTAAGTCATATTTGTTGATACTGTTCTATAATCCGGACATTATGAAAGGATTTTTACTAGTGTAAATATTCTTTATAATGATAAAGAATGTCATTATCTCACTGCATCCCCTAATCTAAATTTGTTTTTTAAAGCATTTCTACTGCTTTTAGTTTCATTTAATTTTTGTGAAACATAATATTCTAGTATAAATCTTTCACTGAAGCAGCTTTATACCTGTAAACTGCAAAATCCTTCTAAATTCTGTATTTCTTTCCTTCTGGTTCAAAAACATATACAAAAAAACTAAAGAATCTATCAGTTCCATAGTTGCCACATCCCCCTCACAATATAATTCATCCAGTATATATTCTTCATAAAAATGAAAGCGATGGGTTATACTTCCTTATTCACCAACAAAAAAGAATTCCATTTGCCAGCTGTCCATTTGCCTTTTCTTTTTCCTTGCCAGGTCTCGATGAGTTTTGTACATGGGAAGAAAAAGGTGCGTGGGGGGGGTGGGGAATAAATCACTAAATAATAAATAAGAAACAAGGTGACTTTATGAGTGTTTACAAAAAATCCAGAGCCCCTGTGTAGGGGATATGGGATAAATTAATTTTGTTGGGATAAATTTATGGGATAAATTAATTTTGTTGATGTTACAATAGGAATATTCAGCCCCCCAGAGATGTGGCAAATCCTAACCCTAACCCCATGCTTATTATATTCTTGCTTATAAAGTCAAATTGCTTGTTTGGGGAAGGGTGAATTCTATTCTATATGAGCAAATGAATATTATTCAACTGGAAAGAAAATGGGTGCTCTTACATTGTGTATATATCATTAATTAATCCAGCAGCACTTTAATGGTGTTGTTTATTCATGGGAAAGGATTTACTTAATGACTGCTAAGAAGTAAATGCTAATCCTTAAGAGATCAGATATAAGAGTCCAAGATATTCATCCTAGTTAAGGAAAGCATTTCAGATCAATCTTATTTCACCTCCACACATCTACATGGCACTTATGTAGCTGTACAGCTGCAAATTTTTGGTACTTGTGCACGGCTTGGCTTCCATGTAGCTATGCTTACTGTGCTTCCTTAATGAGCATGCTCACTGGGCTGCGCTCTGGCTACATAGATGCCTGGGGGAAATAGGACTGCTATGTCAGTCCTAAAACTTTACTGCAGAGAAAATCATGACTAGCAGGTGGTTGATACCAAAGGAGAGCTCTCTTACGTTTTGGCCCAAAAGCTTAGTGATTAGGACACTTACCGAGGGAGCAGGCTTGGGTTCCAGGCCCCCATTAGCCAGAGAGAATTTGAACCTGTATCCTCTGATTTTCAGCAAATTGTTCTAACCATTACTGCATTAGCAAGAGCACTCTTCAACACTCTTCTTGAAGCTGGCCCAGTGGGAAAGCCAAGAGGGGAAGATATGTGGGGCCATGAGAAGGAAAGCAAGTCATAGAGGTGGTGTTTCAGTGAGATGGATGTCCTGGAAGAAAGGGGGCCCTGAATGGGGTAGGAATTATCCCACTGCTCCTAACCATTTTCTCAACAGCACTATCTTTTCTTCCTAAAAGTTGGCCTGGTGGCCACTTAGGGGAGGGAAATATCAGGGCCAGGAGAGCAAGCAGGAGATTGTGCCTTAAATGGATGCTGGAAGGGAGGGGTCTTGGGTGCTACCTTGGCACCCTACCCTCAGTGGGGCAGAAGCTATCTAAATGCTGTTTATCCATGTATCAAATAAATATTAAATGCAAGAGACAATAGGCCAGCTTCAAGGGAAGGGCTAGAGAGTGCTCTGTCTGCTGTCTACTAGTTAAAACAATTCAACAGGAAGCAGGAGACATAGGTTCTAAACTACTTTGGGTGAGGGGAGGCCTGGCCAGTAGAATAAAGGATGGAAGGACTCTCTTCCACCTCACCACTTCCACTAAGTAATATACAACTCAGGCATGTATCATGTTATTATAAATATCCAATGTCAGGTTTCTCAAAAAGAACTGTAATACATTCATGTTAGGAAAAGAAAGAGAAAATATTTTACTCTGTGACATAACTTTAAAAAGGATGTGCAATCCATTGTGCCAGATTTGTGATAAGCATGTCTGTCTTTGAAAGGGGGTAGATTTTACCCGACACAGTAGAATCATGTCCTCTTAATAGTCTATATCCCCAATTCTCCATGAAAACAATAAAAAGAGTGAGTAAAAATAGTAATTGGAAACTCTTTGATTTTTTTGATTGTTGAATTTTATGGTAAAAAAAAAGTATCTCTTGGATCTAATATCTCCTATGGTCCAATACATTTGAGTGGAAAGACAAATTCATTTCTAATCAAGAAAGCAGAGAAACCTGACCATTTCAGAACATCTTCTAATACTATGGAACAAACAATAAAAGGAAGTACAGACAGTCCTTGACTTACAATGTTTCGAGTCGCAACGTATCACACTTACAATATTTATGAATTGATGCCCTGTTTCAACTATATGATGTTAGTTTCAACGTTACAACACTTGATTCAATGCTATAGCACACCAGGCCAGTGAACAAGTTTGCTCCGTTGCCCATTTCCCTGGAGAACACCTGTCCAAACTTCCATGGACACTTTCTTTAAGAAAGCAGACAAGACCCCAGAAGAACCTGCAGCCACAACTCCTGTGAAGACTCCAGCCAAGAACCCTTCAAAAAGTCCAGCAAAGTCACCTCAGAGAAGTCCTTCTAGATCAATATGATTACTATTTACAATATAAATACATTAATGTAGCTATATTACTCATCTATAATTGATTGAGTACAAAATTCTGCGTTATTTTTGGTGAACATATGGTATCGGGCCTTGGTTCAGGAACCAATCCCCCATTTATAACATTGTTTCCTATGGGAAAATTGATTCCAAGTTGCAACATTTCAACTTAAGATGCAGTTTTCAGAAACCAATTGTGTCGTAAGTCCAAGGACTGCCTATAGACACTTTCCAGTCCATATCTCTTAACAAGTCAGGGCATGGCCAAAAACTAAAGAGGATCAGTTCTACTTATAGCTCCAAAGACTACATTATACCTGCTTTACTGGGGATCAGCCAAGTGATAATTAGTCATGTCTTGATGGAAATGGGGTAGATTTACCTCAAACCCTTTGCTGGGTAATTGGATGACTTATTCTCAGCTTCTGTGAATTGAGCAATTCCGTTCATTGAGCAACTGAAAAAAATTGACACTTCTAATTCTTTTTCCATCTATAATCTTTAATGTACTAAATTGTTCTCTGACTGAAAAATCATCCTTGATTCTAAGCATCATTGTGAGGATCATGCCTCAAGTTCTAGATATCATCTGTTTCAATTTTATGCACTGAAATGGCTTTTAAAATTTAGCATAAATCTATTTCAACATTTTTACCTTTCTTGTTTTTAAAAATTTATTCTGTAATAACTGTAAATTTAAGACCTAAGTGATTTCCTTCTTATCTGTGAAATGTTGAGACATTGTTTTCATTAATTTATTTTCTTATTTATTCAGGAAAAAACCTGAAAAAGTGAAATGAGAACAAAAGAAATATTTATATTTATAGACAAATCAAAACCTTTGAATTTTTACATAGTTATCTGTGTTTTGACATTACTAAGCAATTTAACTCTATACAAACTACAGTGTAACCCGGACATACTGTCCTTCTGAGCATTTCTTTAAATAGCTCTAGTGCAGAATATTTAAAAAAACTGTGTGCATCTGTATGTGTCTGTGTGTGTATACACACACGCACATAATTTTATATAACAAAAGTAACAGTCAAAGTATTTTATCATTTTTTCTAAAAATAACTTTTCTCCCAAAAATCTTTGTGTGTATGAAACACCAAGAAGAGGAAATTTTCTCTTTATGTACAAAACAAGATGTATGTGGGAACACTGTGCCCATTGCAGAGCTAATGTGTTTGCTGAGAAAGCCAACAAGGGGCCAGTTAGTACGTAAGACACGTCACATCTGTTCACTAAGAACTGAAGTGCATAAAACAGTATCACATCTGTCCCCTAAGAACTGAACTAAATTGTTTAATGATGTCATATGCAATGCCTCCTACAGATGTACACTGCTAGTGACTTTAAGTCACTGAATATTTGGTCTGAATACAATCTAAACTGCAGTTAAAAGGTTTTACATACTATTACTATTTCCCTGATGGAACCAGTCTCCTATAAAGACCATGATTCATGATATAGGAACAACACATTAAAAATGATTTCTCCTATGTTGAAAAACTCATAAATGATAAATGTGTTCCCACTGTTTCTTCGGTACCTATTTTATGAGATACTAGTTCCAATCTATGTCAAGAGATTTAGTTTTATGGTGTCTGTCTATCTCAGTCTCTGGTGAACCAAAGTATGTATGTGTACATACAAAATATGTATACATAAACTTGACAGAATTAGAAGTTTGTACCCATGAAGTGCAGACACACTTTATCAGATGGTACAAAATGATCTCTCTCTTTGTGGTTTTCTTTAGTACATACAGCTTTCTTTTTGGATGTAAGAGTATGAAGTCATGCAAGGAATTGAATAAGTATGAGTACTGGCCACGCAGGAAATCAAACCTATCCAGTAGACCAATATACTGTACGACCAATGAAACATCACTACCCTGGTTATCAGAAAAACTAAAGCATAAATCCTGATGCTAGGGAACACAGCATTCTTTCTGACAGAGAATAAAGGACCAGAGTTTTGTTCAACACAATAACCAACATACAAAGAGGATGCGGAGGGGAAAGAGTATTTCCCAGCCATATTGTTCCTTATATGGAACAATATATCCTTATATTTTTCCTCAGGTTGTGACTGACTTGCCTACTATACAGCCTTACAACACCCTTGGTAAAACAGTCCTTCACTTCCCAAACCAAAAGGATGGCTACTTGGTGTTGCAGTTTGTGCAGCCCCTTCCTCTTCCTGCAGAGCAGTACAACCACCATCAAAATTTGCTCCAAGACAGTACTTACTTTTTTCTTTCCATTTGCTTTCTATTTTCGTTCTTTGTGCAATTTTATTTTTATTGCAAAAAAAAATAAGCTTTGAATTGCAAGATTTGGAGTGACCGGAGTAAACTGAAAGATTAGCATGAGTAGCCAAATAGTTTGCATAAGCATTCGGAGGATGCAATTAAGGTACTAACTAAAGCATCTTTACAGGCATTATGTTATACATTTATATTAGTGTCATGAAATCCAGAATGAGATAGAGGGCCTCCAGTAGAAAATGTACCATATTTACTCAAATCCAGGACAAAGTCTTCCCCCAAACAACATGACAGAGGGAGAGGTTGCCTTGGGTTTAAGTAGGGCCTGAGGCAGGCAATAGCTCAGATCCAGTTTTGGCCCCTAGCTCAGATCTGAAGCCAGAGGTGAGCTGTCACCTGTCCCAGGCTAGAATGACTCTTTTGGTAGGGAAGGGGCCACATGACTGCAGGGAGTGGAAGGGAGTCTGCAAGGTGTGGGGTGGGGAACTTGTAGTCTTCCTCTACACCTTGCCCCATGCCTGGGCTGGCCCCACACTCTTCCCTTCCCCAGCCCCTGCTCTCCACTCCCTTCTTCCTCCCCACTTTCCTTCTGCTCCACCTCCAGTCCCTTCAACCCCAACCTGGCCAGGCAAGGAGCTACTAGCATGTCTCCCAGACTGGGATGTGGCTAGGCTGTGGCCTCTGCTGCTGCTGCTAACTGCCCCAGAGCAGAGCTAAAAGAGAAGGTAAGATGGGGAATGGGGAAGGGGTAGAGGGGACAGGTAGCAGGGGTCAGGCACACGCATGGAGCGGCAAGCATCGTGGGGGACAGGCACAGCTATCTTGGTAAGCAAGAAGCAGAGGGGAAAGCAGGGAGGGCAAGGGGTAGTGGTCACACCTCTTGACCCCCACTGATGCTTTTACTGCCACAGCAGTGGGGTGGAGAGACGAATTTAAGTTGACCTTCCATTAATTAGATTTTTTACATTTTTATAGCAAATATAAAATCAAATTATTGGGAAAGGTGCCTTACATTCAAAGTCATATTGGAGTCAGTTAAATATGGTACTTTATAAATCACATTGCTGATCCTCTGCAACAGTAAGGAGATAAAATAGAGCCCCAGTTCATGCAGCATGTTAAGTGACTCCCACTCCAGTGTATAACCACTAGACCAATGTTTCTCAATCTATGTGCTGCTGGTTTAAAAAAAAAATCTCACTTCTCTTTCACCTTTATCTCTCAAGGTCAAGTATTCTCTGTTAACACCCAGAAAAAGTACAGATAAGCTATATACGTTTATCACTGAAACATTTTAACTTTTATAGCTAATAAAAGCCTTGCTGATTGCCTCCACCTCCCCTTTCCAATACATATGTCAGGTGTTTTTAAGTCCTCCTCAGAGGCACTGGGTATTGGCTATAGCCAAGGCTGGGGACTTTGACTGGGGTCTGCTAACGGTCCTGCTGGAACGAAAGCCTGAGGTTCCCAGCTGAAGGGTCTAGCCTCTCAGCTCAGGGTCAGACCAATTGCTATATTTGAGGTCAGGAAGGAATTTTACCCGATGGTCAGATTGATAGACTGTAGGGGCTTTTGCCTTCCTAGGATCTCATGACCAGTGTCGCATAGAGGGGGAGGAACACCTCCTTGGACCTGCTCAAGATGCATCTGTGGATGTATGACAAGGCAAGGTTGGCCTTCGTGACTGCATCCCCACACTGCCGGCCCATGTTCATTTTGGCATCAATAATGATGTCTGTCCCTGAATTGTTGTCTGTCCCTGGATTTTCCCTGACCACATCAGTGTCCAGACTTTAGACACAGCTCCCTTCTACCTCAAGATTCAGAATTTCTGGAACTTCTTAGGTATATGAGATTCCATTTCATTTTATGGTAACAGCCATAAAACTCATTATTGCCCCCCATCATTACAAGAGTTCATTTAATCGTCTTAGATCTGTAGAGATTCAAACATCTTTGTGCTAAGTGATACTGCCTACCCCAAGGCAGTTACTTTAGTTCTTACCCCAGTCTACTCCAGGCCCACTAATGATTCTAAGATGAACACAACTAAAGCATCTGCCAAACAGGAGTACTGCCAAATACAAGTATGAGGTATTTGACTTGGAGAAATTTCAAGTCTGAATGGCTAGTAGCTAACGAATAAGAAATTGGAACAAAAGAAAGCTCATTAGTAATCTGTCATTTGCCCCTTCTCTCCTTATATTCTTTCTCCACAACCCCCATCTGTGCTTGTTAGGAGGGAAAAAGAAAACTGGAAAAGCCAAAGAAAAATATAGTAAAGCCAAGTGGAAAAACTGCTCTTACACTTATCGCTTGCCTATCAGGTAAGGAAAACTCTCAGATTTGAACTTGGAGTATTCTGAGGCAAAGTTCAAACTCAAGTTACCTTCTGCCTCATGCCTACCCTAACCAGGAATGTTTTCTGTTGATGGTTATCCATAAGTCACCAGATTCTTCTGGTCAACAAAAGATGCTCACTGCATGGTTTAGTGTAGTGTTTCTTAATCTTTGTGGGGGTTGGGATCCCATGATACTAAGTAAAAAGTGTTTGAGTCTCCCTTTCATACAATCATAGAGAATTAGGGCTGGAAGTGACAACCATGAAGGGCACCCCTGTCAAGGGGGTCCTGACAGCATGGCAGCTCTGCAGGCAGTGGTGGGGGCAGAGCCATGTGGCATAGCTCTGATATTAGTATTCAGGCAGCTAAGAATGCTAAAGAAGATGATTGTTAACACCTGTGAATTAAAGAACAATGGGTCATTAATGGGTCATTAACTCCCTTATTTTCCTGAACAGTAATACATACCAGAGCTGCTGCACCCAGGAGGCAGGGGTGGCTGCTTGATGGTGGTGGTGGCAGCAGCAAGGACAGGGCCAGAGCTGAGATGCTCATTTCAATTTTCACAAACCATGACCCTGGCAAGTGTGTGCCAGCATGTATAATAAGTGTGTGGAACAGGATGTTGGCATTGCAGAACAGGAAATGAAAAGCTCAGTTAATAACTCCAATGAAAAAAGATGCACACATGATGAAAAGAACTTGATTTCTGTTAATGACAACCCAAGCAGTAGTAGCAAGACAGTCATAGCACAGACATCAGATGAAAAATGCATAGATGATCTACAACTCAACTTCCAAAAATCATTATAAGAGAAACAGAGAGACCCAAAAGAAACAGAAATCCTTCATCTGGACCAGAATAATGATGCTGCTAGTGACAGAGATTAAATGATTCCCATTATAGGGGTGGGTGATGTGATTTCTGGTCCTGCTTTATGGCCCAATCTAATGCCCAAAATTCGAGATCTGCTAGTGACCGACAGTCCACCAAAAGTAAAGGACATGGGTTTTCCTCAGGATGAGCAGAGTCGCCATTTTTCTGTGGCATTTTTATACAGAAATCTTGAAAATGGCCAAGTTCTGAAGCAGCACTGGCTGCTATACTCTGAGTCCACCAACAAGGCTTTCTGTTTCTTCTGCAAGCTCTTCAACTTGAATCCAAAATCAGTCCTAGCATTCAAGAAGCACATGTCTCAGATTCTCATGAGTCATGAAAAATCACATAGTCATTTCAGTTCCTGTCACAGTTGGGTCAAAGCAAAGCAAAGAATAAAACAGGGTAATTGCATCAACACGGAGCTTTAATATGTAATTAAACAAGAGACAAAACACTGAGAGAACATTCTGGAGAGGCTCTGACAACAACATTTTATCTTTCTAAAAATAACATGGGTTTTTGAGGCTCATCTGACAGGTTCTTCATGGTGAGCAATGGGAACTTCCTAAGTTTGTTGGAGTTACTAGGAAAGTATAACGAGGTAATGAAGGAACATTTGTAATGAATACTTTCTAAGGTGACAGATCACTGCAGAAAAACAATCCAAAATGAGATGACTGAATTATTAGCAAAGAAAGTCTGCTAGACATTCTTCAAAGGTTGAGGAGTGCCAAATATTACTCCATGATACTGGACTGCACTGCACTGCAGATGTAAGCCATTCTGAAAAGATGTCTTTCACTGCTAGGTTTCTTGACAGTTCTGATGGCAAGGTGACCATTCAGGAGCACTTTATTTGTTTTAAAACAATGGATGAGTCCACAGAGGAAGGACTAACTGATACTATGCTTACTACTCTGAAGCAATGTGACATAAATACTTGAGACTGCCAGGGCCAGGGTTATGACAACAGTGCAAATATGAAGAAGAAAAACAAGGGTGTACAGGCAAGAATCTTTCATCAAAACCCAAGGGCATTTTTCGTTCCATATGTGGCACTCGCTCAGTCTTGTGGTGGTGGATGCTACAACATCTTCAACAAGAGTCCAAGTCCTTCTTTGGCATTCTGCAAAGGATCTATGTTCTGTTCTCTGTCTCTGTTCATCGTTGACATGATCTGAGAGAATCTTGCAATGTCGCTGCTAATCCATTATGCAAAACACGCTGGGAGTGCAGATATGAAAGTGTTAAAGGTGTTCGATACCAGTCAACGCCCACAATGCTGTCATTGCACTGACAGAATTGGAGCAGGTAGACCCTGGTATGCATCATGAAGTGCTCACCTTGGCATGCCAACTCACTGAATTCAAGTTTCTTGTTTCCACTGCGGTGTGCTATGATACCTTCTTTCAAGTCAATGTGGTGAGCAAAAGCAGTCAAAGCAAAAAGAGCTCTGAAACTGTTGCAGCCACAAACTTGATTAATACCTGTTGTGATTATATTGTAATCTACACAGAAGTCAGGTATGAAGGAGCTCTGACATCAGCTAAGAAAATAGTTGAAAACCTTGGTGTTGATCTAGTGTTTAAATCAGCTCCACATGTTTGTCGTAAAAATTGTCAATTCAGCTATGAACGTGAAGATGAATTAGTTAACAATCCAGAAGGCAAGTTCAAACTTGAATTTTTCAAGCAGCTTATAGACATAGTGAAGAATGGTTTGAGCAAATGAATCAACATGAACCTTTGGGGATTTCTATATAACATGATGTGACCTCCTGAGACAAAGAAACTTTGAAGAAGTGCTGTAAGGACCTTCGTTGTGCATTGGCATATGGAGAGCTCTGACAATGTCATCAACCTCTGTGAAAAATCTGGCT
Organism: Crocodylus siamensis; assembly: GCF_052110815.1. NCBI lineage: Eukaryota > Metazoa > Chordata > Crocodylia > Crocodylidae > Crocodylus > Crocodylus siamensis. The sequence continues at coordinate 54,899,883 of NC_143398.1, read as the reverse complement.
ATCTCCAAAATCTACTTCCAATAGACTACAGTGCTCCCCAAGAAGTCCTAGAATTGATTTACAACTATGAACTTCACAACCACTTCCCAAACGCATGGATAGGACTCAGGATCCTGTTATCCATGCCCATATCAGTGATGAGCAGCAAACAGCTTCTTGAAGCTCTTAAAAACATACTTGTGATCAACCATGGGAGATGGCAAGCTATCTTTGCTGGCCATCCTGTCTATTGAGAATGCTGTGGTTCAGAATATAGACCTGTCACAAGCAATATCAGAGTTTGCAGCAGCAGCGGCACAAAGAGTCATCTTCTGAGTCTTGGAATCTTGTTGAACAAAATTTTTTATTTATTATTATTAGTTTAGCATGTAATTTAAGGTTTACTTCATTTGACACTAGCAATATGGTTATTTCTTAGGTTTATTATTTGAATAACATAGAGTTTAACTGAACTGAATTTTGTGTCACTTCCTCTTTTGTATTTTTTTAGTAAATTATATATAAAAAAAATGAGATAACAGCTTTGTTCCTGAAGTTGGGGGGCAGGGGAAGATTGGCAGAGGGGGTGGGGGGAACACCAAAACACAAGTTTGCCCAAGGCACCATTTTCCCTAAGGCTGGCTCTGCTTAGGCTTATACTTAATACTTTATGTAGGAAGACCATGTGGAAACCTCTTTTTACATAAACATGTTCCATTTGTTGAAGCTTGATTTAAGTCCTCCTGTGCTAAATAAATCCTGAACCTTTCCACTACAATATGTTAGATCATTTTAGATACTAAATGTTCTAAAATGTCAATTTAAATGTTATTATTCAAGTCAGAAAAATGAAGGCCAAACTAATTTACCATTTGGGAACTATCAGGAAGGATATACAGTACACTACGGTATTTGGTTTGACCGAATCCCCTCATCTGCATTGTCTGAAAAATAATTTAAGTACAGAAGTTTGAAAATAAGTAAATAAAGTTTCTCATTCTCAGCTAAACTGAAGTTTTATGTCACTCATATGAAATAAAGTTGGCCATTTACGTAACTACACTATAAACTGCATCTGCATGGCAAACACAAAGCTATTCATAAATACAGTGGTTTTTATTATGATGTTAAATTGCTTTTGTTATGCTGCTATAGAAGCCATGACGGGGGTACCCCCCAGTACAGGAATGATATCACACTTCTGCACAATACTTGAAAAAGGGTCCTGTCATAGACAATCAGTGAGACATGCAGCACAAAACTGGATCTAGCATGTTCATAATGCTGCACAACTTACCTACACCTACAGAATTTTAACAAATCACAGGAACTTTATGTGCCAGGATTTTAACGGACTCATTTGACTTGAACATGACTTGAACACTCGTTCAAAAGCTAAGAAAAAAGCAAATCATACAAAAGACTTGATTTGCCTGAAGCTAAGAGGATACATTGTGTCATGAAGACCTTACACATGCTCTTCTGGAGCACTCTCACTTCATCACAAGCTGAGAACAATGCATAGTTGAGATACAATGATGGGCTTTGTCAGCCCTACACTGATGAGAGTAAAAAAATCCAATACCATGTTTACTCAAATATAAGATGACCCTGACTATAAGATGGTTCTTCACAAATTAAATTCTATATATGGAAAATTTATAAATTTGTTATAATGTTTTAGGTATAGAATTTAATTATTGGAGGTTTGTCCTGAATTTGTCCCTCTCCCACTGCTACAGCAGGGAAAATAAATCTGGAGGCCCCCAACTGCAGCCCCTTACTCTCCTCATTGTCAGACCCTGCTCTCCCAAAGCACATAGAAGTGAGGGGCAAATATGAAATCACTGACCTTGAAATAAACATACCTATAGGCAAATTACTATGGATACCCATAGATTTAGTTCACCCAGAATTGATCCATCTTGTCTTTTTTAGAAACAGCTACAAACTTTAGCATGGGTACTCCAGAAACACACTTTTAAGCAGCACTTTTGTACCTACCTATATACAATACAAACTAGCCACATCAACATGAGTGGCGGACTGCACAGTTGTTACCGTGCAGTCATTGAGTACCTGCTTATGACCAGTGTTACTGTGCAGTAACCAGTAATGCTAAAGGCAGAACTGAACCTTTATTCGGAGGAGCCCTGTAGGAGGAAGAGAGTGTGGAAATTAAATTTGCGACTGCTACAAGATGAGGAGATATGTCAAGAGTATACAAGATAACATGAGAGGTGGAAAACATTGAAGAAATATTTTAAGGGTGAGGTGAAGAACAGGATAGGAGAATTCTTCAGGAAGGAAGGTCGAAGAACCACGGGGAAACAACAAAAGTGCTGCAAAGAAATATGCAGAGGGAAGACAGGTAAGAGAAGAACTAGAGAAAACAAGGGAAGAGATAGAAAGCTGGTGCAAAAGAAAGACGAGAGAGAAAATGTTTTTAGACCAAGCACCCTGCATGGGAAAAAACAAAGAGTGGTCCCAATACTTTTCAATTAGAGTGAAGACAACAAAAGGAGAGCTAAAAGCAGTGCAGGAAGCAGGTGGAAAAGCAGGAGAAGGTGTTGGAGGCAATGAGAAGATTTTATGAAGAGCTACATCAGAAGAAAGAAATAAACAGGAAGAAGATGAAGGTTTTGATGGAAGAGATTGAAAAGAAAGTAGAAGAGGAGGAAGTGAAGAAGATGGAAGAAAAGATAAGCTTAAAGGGAGTGGACAAGTGCTTAAAGCTGTTAAGAGAGGGAAGTCACCAGGAGCATATGGACTATCTATGGAATTTTACAAGATGTTCTGGGCAGGTCTAGGCAGGGATGAAGTTCAAGTATTCAAGGTACAGTGGAAACAGGAGAGGCAGGGAAAGATTTTACAAGAGGTATTGTGATCTTAACTCTTTAAGAAAGGGGAGAAGGAACTCCTGAACTACTGGAGACTGATTACACTCTTTAATGTGGACTATAAGTTAATGGCTAAGACGCTGGCTTTGTGGATGAGGAAAAACCTCCAGAAGATAATACATGGATACCAAGTATGAGCATTACCAGGTAGAATGATCTCTGAAGCAATCAGAGATACACTGTCCTACATCCAAAGAGGAAAACAAGCACAGTTATAGCACACCTGGATTTAGAAAAAGCATATGATAGAGTGCATCATGATTACATATTCAAAGTGCTAGGAAAAACGGGGTCCCCAGAGAAGTGTATGTTGGATGAGCTAATTGTATAGAAAAGCAGAAAGTCAAGTGCAAATTAATGGGCATCTAAGCAGGACTTTTAAAATCCATTAAGGGGTGAGATGAGGGTGCCCCTGTCACCACTACTTTTTGTGCGTGGCATGGAACCATTAGCGCAAAGAATAATATAAGGCAAGGTCATAAGCAGAGTAAAGATACCAGGAGGGAGACAGGTAAAATTCATATTATACGAGGAAGATATAAATGTAGTAGTTAGAGATAGACTTTTGATGGAAAGGGTGTTAAAGCATACATCTGAATATGGAGAAGCAATGGGGTTAAGCTGAATAGATGAAAAAGCACCATAATGAAAGCGGGGAATTGGATGGACTTGGAGAGGTTGGGTCTTCAAATAAAGCAGAAATGAATCACAGTGCTAGGGATCCCAATGGATGCCAAGAGGAAAGGTAATACAACATGAGAAAAGGTGACAGCAAGTATGGTAAATACTTTGATTATGGTCTGGAAGAACACTGTCCTTTGCTGGAGAAGCGATGGTGGTTAAGGCTGTGTTACTGCCGATGATTCTATATGTAGGAATTGTATTTCCACCAGCATGGTGGCAGATGGCAAAAGTACAGAGGGAAATATGTGTGTTTTTCTGGAATGCCAAAAGAGTAAGGTTGGCTATATCTGAATTGTACAAAGCAAGAGAAATGTAGGATGGGGGTCTGCCGGACTTGAGATTGTTTGTCTGTGCGAACTATGTAAGCACAGTGTGCACGGCAGTAACAAAGAGAGAGGGGAAAGCAGCATGCATTACCAAATTTCATACAGCTGCAATTTCGAGGTAATAGGAGTATATCAGACTTCTTTAAAGAGTCTACGGACATGGATGGCAACTACTGATTCATCACATCAGGATGGAAGGTTTCATGCAGAGGTATAAAATGGGGAAAATAGGGCTGGAGTTCCTGAAGGATCCTAAGAAATTGATGAAAGTGGTAAGGGAGGGAGATAGGAGGGGGTCAGTGGGAAAGTTCACAGAAGGACAAGTGAAAAAGATGCAGGGAGTGGCGGCTTAGTACAGTTCAAATCTAGCCAATCTTTCTCTTTTGGCATTCCAAAACAACTAAAAGGGGAACAGGCTGACCGAGCATGGATGGTTGTAAGAAATGCCTTGCTGGTGAGACAGGCACAACTCAGATCAAGAGAGTGATGCAGAGAAGAAAAAATGGTGGGTTGTGTTTTGGGAGTGTACATATGCAAAGAAGGTGTGGGAAAGGGTCTGCCATTTTCTGAGTGTCACGAAAATAAACCTGTTAGCACGGGAGATGGCACTATATGGACTCATACCTGAAGAAAAGTTACTAAGGAATTTATTAGCATGTGTTAAAATTTGTTTATGCAAAATAAGATATCTCTGGGCTTTTAAGGGTTCAGCTTTCACTGAAAGAGAGTGCCTGAAGCTGGGGCTGCATGATCTGAAATACTACACCAATCAGGATAAGGAGATTGGAGAAAAGGAGTTGGAGAAGAAATTGAGGAAAAAGGACTGGACACACTTGTTTCACTGAACCAACAGAGAGGGGTGGGAAGGACGGAGTGTTCCAGGCGGTTACTGAAATAATTGTTTTTCAAGGAATTCTGTATGAAGAAAAAGAGTTCTATACGGGGTTTGGGGGAGATATTGTTGTATATTGTTTAAGGGTATAATACATGCAGTTGTATTTTTTTGGATCTGTAGTTTTTATGATAAAACAGGACTGATCAATATGTGAAGCTTTGTTAGTGTAGGATGAAGTTTTAATAAAAATTGTAAATAAATGAAAAATAGGTATGTATTAGTATGCTCATATTGCCCACTAGGGGCCAGGTGTTTTACAGTCCTGCTCGGTGTTGGCTGCATTTTAGCAATGTCATAGTTGGTTTCCATTACTGAGCACATGCTGCTTTTGGCAGATGTTTAATGATAAAAAATGTATTTAATGAAGTTTCCTTGTATGCAAATATAAGATGAGGGGCTTTTTCTCCATATGCTTATCGGGGGGGAAACCTTGACCTATATTTGAATAATACAGTATTTGGGGGGGATGGAGGGACATGCAAAATATGCACTTTTGTGCTTCAGTGAAAGATCTACATCATTCATATCAGCATTAAGAAAAAGAAGCCAAATTAACTCATAATATAAAGCTTACATTCTCTTACGTGTTTACTCATCCTAAGCATTATCATCAGAATATCACTCTATCTTTCCCTATACTCCATAGGTAATAACAACCCCTTTCCTTCCTGAATGGCCTTTCTCTTCCACTAATAGCTTACCTATTCTAGTGCACTTCTCTTGTTTTACAGCAACTCCTGATAACATCTCTTTGTAGCCCTCCTTCATTCCTTTAAGTAAACTGGAATAATCTCGAGTGATACATCTTTGTGAATTAGCATCTGAATTAGCATTACCTCCCAGGCTTCACTCCACAAATCACTGTCCTATACAAAGACTACAGTTGACAGTATGAACTAGACTCTTTTTCTGCAAACACTATCACTATGGGTGAGGAGCTCATGTCAGCCATCACAGAAGAATGCAGGAAATCCTGGCAGACCCTGATTGAGTCAACTGATATGATGCATAATAGTAAAAAGGCAAGAAGGACAATACTTCAAGCAAGCAATGACCCATGGAAGGTAGACCAACATCATAATGTCATCACTAACCAAACTGGTCATCAAACGCTTCTTAATGGAAAAAGCCCTAAAACCAAAACCAAATTAAAACCCCTCAGACTGGAAAGGCACAAGACCTGGGTTTTACAAGCCCTTTTTCAATGATGGAGTTGAATCCTGGTATTAACACAGTGAGGACCAAGAAAGCACCCAGCCTTAATGAGATACTCATTGAACAAATCAAGCAATTTGGACCCCAGACTCGAGAATGGCTTGCCTGCCTATACAACTCATAAACAGTCAATCAAAAAATTCCAAAGATATGATGACATAGTCAGGTAGTAGCATTTCTGAAGCCAGGGAAAGATCTATCTGATCCAAAGATCTTCAGACCTACCTCTCCACTATGCCATGCAAAGTGTACGAATGACTGATACTGAGCTGGATTGCCCCACATGCGACTAAACACCTAATCCAGAACAGGGTAGCTTTCACCCTGGAAAAATCAACAGCAAGCCATCTGCTTAATCTAAGTCAAGATATTGAAGACAGTATCAAGAGAGGTCAAATTACTAAAGCTGTGTTCGTTGACTTAACAGCTGCCTATGATACAGTTAACCACCGACAACTCCTCCATAAGGCCCTGGAAATGATAAAATAGCTACACCTTACAGAGGTGATACAAACTTTGCTTGTAAACAGACTTTTTTTGTCACACTGGATGAGAAGTGAAGCAGATAGAGGTAACAGATTAATAGCCTCCCCCAAGGAAGCATATTTGCACTGTTGTTATGTAACAGCTATACAAATGACCAACCAATAAATTTAGAAACAAAACATTTAATCTGTGCAAATGACCTTCAGACAAACCTGTACATAACAGCTCATAACACTAGCTTTGACTATATTGAAACATCCCTGAGTGAGGCACTAAATGACCTAACCTCGTGCTATACTGAAAACCAATTACATGCCAACCCAGCAAAAACACAAGTATATACCTTTCAACTGCAAAACCATGGTGCCAAGTGCAAGCTCAACATTACATGGTCTGGGACCCCACTATCCTATTGTCCAAACCCTGTTTGCCATGGAGTCACCCTTAAGTGAACCCTCTCATACAAAGAACACATTATGAAGACAGAAGCAAAGCTGAGAACTTATAACATCTTATATTACCAACTCGAAATGGGAAGCTAGTCCCTCAGCCATCTGAACTACTGCTCTGGCTCTCAGCTTCTCTTCTGCTGAGCATGCGTGCCCTCTATGGGAGAGATCCATACATGCTAAGTGCCTTGACCTCATTCTGAATGATAGCTACCGATGCATCACAGGATGGCTGAAGCCTACCAGCCTAAACAGTGTATACCTGCTGGCTGGCATTGCTCTGCCTGGCACTGGAAGAGCAGTGTCCAGCGGGACAGAATGACCAAGACAAACTGAAGATGTGAGGCACCCATTGTTCAACCATCCTACTGCACACAAATAACTGAAATCATGCAGGAGCTTCCTCACCAGCACCCAACCTCTCGATGCTACACCCAAGTAAACACAGCTACAGATGTGGAATGAAAGGCTGAAAAAAATACCTGACAATGAAAAAAATGGACATTCCAGCAGACAAGTCTTTATCAGCAGGGCTGATGAACCATGGCAAAGGTGGCAATATCTCAACCGCTTATGCATCGGAGTTGGATGCTCCAAGGAACTAATGAAGAAATGGGGCTGTACTATTGGTTCAACCACCTGTGAATGTGACACAGAACCTCAGCTACGCAACACTTGCTGCAATGCCCACTGCTTGAAGGAATATGTACAATGAAAGATCTCACAAAGTACAATAAATGAGCCCAAGCATGCATAACAAAATGGCCAAACGTGGTGTAGAGACACGAGAAGCAGCAGCAGCATCTGATAAAGTATACTGCTGCTTATGAAACCTTATGCACCTCCTTGGTTAGCCTATAAGATACAGATCTCCCCTGCCTTCTGCTTAATTCATCTGGAGTAATACAAACCATATCATGCCATCTGCTATTTAACGGTCTGCCTCTCTCAGACCTGAGGAAGGGCAAGCTATACCCAAAAGTTTGGCTAACATCTCTTCCTACTATACATTTGGTCCAATAAAAGACATCATCAAAAAATCCTTACCTCATATTTCCTACATCATCATTCCAGCACTACTACATACATTTTAATATCCTCTTCACATTTTGTCAGGCATTTCTGTAAAAGCTTGTCTGTCCTATAAAAACTTACCTTTTTCTTGCTTAGAGATGAATCCAAGGTAACATGTTATGCCAAGTATAATGCTGAATGTTGTCTCCTTTTTCCTTTCAGCTGAAAAGAGAAAAAAGTCTTAATGGTTTACTACTGTGCTGATTAAGTTATGTAACAACTTGAACTCCAAAGAAAATATGTTAGCTCTCAACTGTGTATTTTATTAGCAATATATGCTGGACCTAGTGCTGGCCATGGGTGATGACCTGGTGAGGGGGCTGCGGGTGCTCGACCACCTGGGCAACAGTGATCATCGCCTGCTGGAATTCACCATCCAGCGCAAGGTGGCAAAGGCATGCAGTAAGGCAGCGGCCCTAGATTTTAGGAGGGCAAACTTCAACAAGCTAAGGAGGATAGCTGGAGAAGCGCTGAGGTCCCGGACGGGGGGAGAGCCAGGTGTCCAAGGAGAGTGGTTGCTCCTTAAGGAGACGATACTCCAAGCCCAAAGGAAGGTAATTCCAACGAGGATCAAAGGGACCAGAAGGGCACACAAGCCTCCATGGCTCACCAAAAGCATCCGGGAATGTCTCCTTGCTAAAAAGGAGGCTTACACCCAATGGAAAAAAGGGGTCATCACCAGGGAGGACTATTCTGTAGTTGCTCAGGGATGTAGGGGGGTAGATAGGAACGCCAAGGCAGAGATGGAACGGGGACTAGCTTCCCAGATTAAGGACAATAAGAAGTCCTTTTTTAAATACGTAGTGGGTAAAAAGAAGGTCCCGGGTAATGTGGGACCCTTGCAGGACACGTTGGGAAATTCGGTCGTCACACCAGATGGCAAAGCTAACATGTTTAACGATTTCTTTGCCTCCATCTTCCTAAGTAGGGACCAGAACAGCCACCTCCCTGCTGGGCCCCCCTCGGGCCCTGGGGGAAGCACACCTGGGCCACGGGTTAGCAAGGATTTAGTTAGGGAGCTTCTGGAGGGACTGGACGTATTCAAGTCAGCCAGTCCGGATGATCTCCACCCTAGAGTTCTAAAGGAACTGGCTGAGGTCATTGCAAGTCCCCTGGCACGGCTTTACGAGCACTCATGGTGCTCTGGTGAGATACTGGAGGACTGGAAGAGGGCCAACATGGTCCCCATCTTCAAAAAAGGCATGAAGGAGGACCCGGGAAACTATAGGTCGGTTAGTCTTACCTCGATCCTAGGCAAGCTGTTTGAGAAAATTATGCTGGCACACATCCAGGAGGGGCCAGCAGGGGACTGCATGCTTAGGGGCAATCAACACGGGTTCATCAGTGGCAGGTCCTGTCAGACCAACCTGGTTGCCTTTTACAATCAGATCATCAGATCCTTAGATGCAGGGGTAGTAGTGGACATAGTCTTCCTGGAGTTCCGGAAGGCTTTTGACACTGTCTCTCACCCCATTCTCATTAAGAAACTGGGGGGCTGTGGTATAGACACCCACACAGTCAAATGGGTCGCTAACTGGCTGGAGGGCCGCAACCAGAGGGTGGTAGTGGATGGGTTCTTCTCAGCCTGGAAGGATGTGGGCAGTGGGGTTCCGCAGGGCTCTGTCCTCGGGCCCACAATGTTCATTATCTTCATCAGTGATTTGGATGAAGGGGTAAAAAGCACCCTGTTCAAATTTGCTGATGACACTAAGATGTGGGGGTATGTGGGCACACTGGAAGGATGCAACAGGCTACAGTCAGACCTAGACAGGTTACAAGGGTGGGTGGATGAGAATAGGATGGGTTTCAACACAGACAAATGCAAGATGATGCACCTCGGGAGGAACAACCGGCATCATACCTACAGGTTAGGGAACTCCCCTCTTGTCAGCACGGAGGCAGAAAAGGATCTTGGGGTCATCATTGACTCCAAGATGAACATGGACCGGCAGTGTGGGGAGGCAGTCAGGAAGGCCAACTGCACCTTGTCATGCATCCACAGATGCATCTCGAGCAGGTCCAAAGAGGTGATCCTCCCCCTCTATGCGGCACTGGTCAGGCCACAGCTGGAGTACTGCGTCCAGTTCTGGGCGCCACACTTCAAGAGGGATGTGGACAGCATGGAGAGGGTCCAGAGGAGGGCAACTTGTATAATCGGGGGACAACAGGGCAGGCCCTATGAGGAGAGGCCACGGGACCTGAACCTGTTCAGCCTCCAAAAGAGAAGGCTGAGGGGGGATCTTGTGGCCTATTATAAACTAGTCAGGGGGGATTTCATAGATTTCATAGACATCACGACTGGAAGGGACCTCGGGAGATCATCAAGTCCAGCCCCCTGCCCAAAAGGCAGGAAGTCAGCTGGGGTCATAGGATCCCAGCAAGATAAGCATCCAATTTACTCTTGAAGGTGTTCAATGTAGGTGCTTGAACCACCTCCACTGGCAGACTGTTCCAGACCTTGGGGGCTCCGACAGTAAAGAAATTCTTCCTTATGTCCAGCCTGAAACGGTCTTTCAGGAGTTTGTGACCGTTCGACCTCGTCATCCCTTGGGGCGCTCTGGTGAACAAATGTTCCCCCAGATCCTGGTGGTCACCCCTGATAAACTTATACGTGGCCATCAGATCACCCCTGAGCCTGCACTTTTCCAGGCTAAAGAGTCCCGTGTCTCTCAGCCTATCATCGTAAGATCTATTTTCCTGACCTCTGATCATGCGCGTGGCTCTCCTCTGGACTCTCTCAAGCTTCTCCACATCCTTTTTGAATTGTGGAGCCCAAAACTGGACGCAGTACTCCAGCTGCGGTCTCACCAAGGCCGAGTACAAGGGGAGAATGACGTCCCGGGATTTGCTCGAGAAGCATCTATGGATGCAAGCCAGCATTTTGGTCGTTTTATTAGCCGCAGCATCGCATTGCAGGCTCATGTTCATCTTGTGGTCAAAGATGACCCCCAAGTCTCTTTCTTCTGTAGTGCTATCCAACGTAGCACTGCCAAGCCTACAAGGATGCTGCAGGTTTTTCCTCCCAAGGTGGAGAACCTTGCATTTTTCGGTGTTAAACACCATCAGGTTCTCGTCTGCCCATTTGCTGAGCTTGTCCAGGTCAGCCTGGATCACCCGCCTATATTCTGGTGTGGATACTTTGCCCCAAAGTTTGGTGTCATCGGCGAACTTGGCCAGTCCACTCCTGACTCCAATGTCCACATCATTAATGAAGATGTTGAACAGGATGGGTCCAAGGACAGAGTGTTGAGGGACCCCACTGGTCACAGGGCACCACGATGAGTGACTGCCATCAATTACAACCCTCTGGGTCCGACCACGGAGCCAATTTCCCAGCCAGCGGATTGTGGTGGACCCAAGGCCACAACTGGCCAGTTTGGCCATGAGGTGATCATGGGATACCAGATCAAAAGCTTTTTTGAAGTCAAGATATATGACATCAATCTCTTCTCCCTTGTCCAGGTGATAGGTCACCTGGTCATAGAAGGAAATGAAATTGGTCAAACAAGACCTACCCGCAACAAACCCGTGCTGGCTATCCCTTAGGATGTTAGCCTGGGCCAGTCCATCAAGGATGGCTTCCTTAATAAACTTTTCTAAGATCTTCCCCAGGATAGAAGTCAGGCTAATGGGCCCGTAGTTAGCTGGATCCACTCTCCTCCCTTTCTTGAAGATCGGCACCACATTGGCCTTCTTCCAGTCTTCGGGCACTACACCAGAGTGCCAGGAGTTTTCAGAGATCCGTGCCAGGGGCTGGGCTATGACGCTTGCCAGCTCCTTGAGTACCCTGGGGTGCAGATTGTCAGGGCCGGCTGACTTGAAGGTATCCAGCTTCTCAAGATGTTCCTTCATGAGGTCAGCATTTATGGAGGGTAGGGGTTCCCCATCACCCGGATTTCCCTGTCCCATAGCAGGCATGGGCATCCCATGGGACTGATGAAAGACTGACGCAAAGTACCTACTTAATAGGCTGGCTGTTTCCTGGGCATCAGTTGCCAGTTGCCCTACCTGGTTTAGCAGGGGTCCAACGTTGCCCTTGCTTTTCCTCCAGCTCCCCACATATCTGAAAAAAGACTTTTTGTTGTCCTTGATTCTTGAATCTGGTTGGAGTTCAATTGCAGCCTTGGCTTTCCTGGTTTGCTCCCTGCAGGACCAGACCAGTGCAGAATAATCCTCCTTGGAGGTGAATCCCATCCTCCATCCTTTGTAGGCTTTCCTTTTTAGCCATAGGATCAGAAGGCATTGGGGGATTCACTGTTCCCCCGAGCAAAATGGTCACAAGCTGGCAAAGGGTAGGTTTAGGTTAGATATCAGGAGGCGCTACTTCACGGTCAGAGCGGCTAGGGTCTGGAACCAACTTCCAAGAGAAGTGGTGCAGGCTCCTACCCTGGGGGGTTTTAAGAGGAGGTTAGATGAACATCTTGCTGGGATCGTTTGACCCCAGCATTCTTTCCTGCCATGGCAGGGGGTCGGACTAGATGATCTGCTCAGGTCCCTTCCGACCCTAGAAACTATGAAACTATGAAACTATATTTACTGGATGCCTCATGAGGTCAAAAAAACAGAAAAAAAATCAATAAATGCTATATTCTCAGAATTGCCTAACACTGACCAAGGGTCAACAGTCAGGGAAACCTGTTGTCAATATTCATTTGCTGGAGGGTCACAATCACTCCCAGTCTTCCTATTCAACCCACACACAGAGAACCCAAAAATAATGTATTTAGGTTGCCAAAATCCTGTAGAAGGGTCAAAGGTTCCTTTATTTGTGTGCTGTGCCATCTTGATAAATGATCTGAACAGATTGGAAAACATCTCAACAGATTGGAAACTGAGCTGAAGCTAACAGGATGAAGTTCAATGTGGACAAATGCAAGGTGCTACACCACAGGAAGACTAATCAAAAACAGAAATACAAAATGGGTGATACGTGGCTGGGTGACAGCACTATGGAGGAGGATCTGGGAGTCTTAGTAGATCGCAGGCTCAATATGAGTCTGCAATGTAATGCAGCTGCACAAAAGACAAATTGGTTTTGGGATGCATCAAAAAAAGCACTAGGTGCAAGATGCAGGAGGTGACAGTGCCTTTCTACTCAGCACTGGTAAGACCCCATCTAGAGTACTGTGTGCAGTTCTGGTATCCACATTTTAAAAGGGAGAAAGAGAAGATCCAGAAATGAGCAACAAGAGTGATAAAAGGGCTTGGAAATCAAGCCAGACTAAAGGAGATAGGTATGCTCAGCTTGCAGAAAGGGTACTTAAGAGGGGATACAATAGAAGTCTTCAAATACTTGAAGGGCTACCGTAAAGAAGAGGGAAAGCACCATTTCTCTCTTGCTGTAGAGAGTAGGATGTTGACCAATGGCATGAAGTTGCAGCAATGTAAGTTTAGAATGAATAACGAGAAAAGCTTTTTCACTGTTAAAACAATGAGGCAGTGGAATAGACTGCCTCGGGAAGTTGTGGAATCTTCAACAATGGAGGTGTTCAAGAAAAGGTTGGACTGCCACTGATTGGGAGCTTGGACTGCCGATCCCACAATCAATGGCAGTCGAACCTCTTCTTGAACACCTCGATTGATGGAGATTCCACAACTTCCCTAGGCAGTCTATTCCACTGCCTCACTGTTTTAACAGTGAAAAGGTTTTTCCAGATATCCAATCTAAACTTAGTTATGATGATCTTAGCATACCTAGGCATACTGGAGAAAGGAGGACACTTTGCTTTACAATAATGGTGAGTACTCAGTGGACTGCCAGGGCCCTGGCCTGGGTGGCGCTCCCCACACAGGGCTCCTCCACTGCCTCCACCCAGACAGATCCCGTGGCGGGGGGCTGGAGCCACTGTCCGACCCTGTCTGTGAGGGCTGTCTGGTGGGGCCTCAGTGGCCTGGGGGAAAGGGGGCAGCAGGAGTTCCCTCACCTGTCCCACATATGCCCACCATTGGGCCTTGGAGGAGCTCATAAGGGAGGTCAGCAGGCTGCGGGGGATTAGGGTGGCCGAGGATGAAATTGATGGGTACTTCCGTTCTCTGCAGGGTCAGGAACCTAGAGGAGAAGCCACCCAGGAGGGACCCGCTGCAGAGGTATGGCAGATGGTCACCTCCAGAGCCAGGGCTACTTCTGCTACCACAGTGTCTGCTCCCAAAGTACAGCTGGGGAACAGGTATGAGGCCCTGGCAGCCATGGAGGAGGAAGTAGGAGAGGATGCCTCCAAGGGAACTGATGCCACTCCAAGCACAGCACAGGCCAAGAGCTACTGGAACACCAAGAGGAAGAGACACGGGTCCTCGTCATCAGTGACTCCATCCTGAGAGGAATGGAGGGTCCTGTCTGTTGCTCTGACCCCATGGCACATGAGGTTTGTTGCCTGCATGGAGCTCAGATTCAGAATGTCATGGAGATGATCCCAGATCTCATCCAACTCTCTGATCAATATCCCATGGTCCTCCTCCACGTGGGAACCTATGACAGGGCCAGGGCAACCTGGACTACATCATGAAACTACAAGGCCCTAAAGGCAAAGATCAGGGAGAAAGGGGCACAGATGGCTTTTTGTTCTATCCTTCCAGTGAACAGATGTGGAGGGTGCCATGGGACATGGGAATCGGGGGAGGTCCTGTTCCCCTGGGCACCACCCGGGGTTACTAGGAATAATGGCCACAAATTGTTAGACAGAAGGTTCAGGCTGGATATCAGGAGGCATTACTTTACAGTTGGGGCTGTCAGGCTCTGGAATGGGCTCCCAAGTGAGGTGGTACTCTCTCCTACCTCGGGGGTCTTCAAGAGGAGGCTGGACAGATATTTGGCTGGGGTGATGTGACCCTGGCACCCATTCCTGCCTTGGGCAGGGGTTGGACCTGATGATCTGTTCAGGTCCCTTCTGACCCTAAGCACTATGAAACTATGATACCTATGCCTGTGTTCTATGTTGAGTTTTCCCCATGCTTCTGGGATTGGCTGGTTGCCCCTGCCTCCTTTTTCTGATACCTGTGTCAGGGTTTTTAAGCTTTCTTCAGAAACACTGGGTGTTGGCTGAAGCCAAGGCTGGGCATTTTGACTGGGGCATGCCAATGATCCTATTGGGAACAAAGCTGGAGGTTCCTAGCTAGAAGGTCTTGCACCTCCACTCAGGGTCAGACCAGTTGCCATATTTGGGGTCAGGAAGGAATTTTACCCTATGGTCAGATTAGTACAGACTGTGGGGGTTTTTTGCCATCCCCTGCAGTTGGGGGTGGGGGTGGGAGGAGAGCACAGCCCCCTACTTGGGATCTCTCAAGCATGTATTTCATAGAAGTAAAACATTGGGTGCCGTGATTCCATTGCTTTACCCATTACAGTTTTATGTCTTGTGTTTTGCTAGGATTGACAATAGTCTTACAAAGAATCCAGATGATGCATTATATAGGATGGCTTAGATAGGAATAATCTGCCTCAGCAAGAAGCTGGATTAGATGATTTCTGGAAGTCACTTCCAGCTCTACTTCTCTCAAATCATTTACTTTTTAAGAGTGGAATAACTTGGTGGACATTGTACTTAAAAATATTAATAAGGCATTTCTCTTGCACACAAATAATTTATCAATCTTTTACCAGGGAATCCACCAGAAAAGAGACAGCTGGAAGCCAAATAAAAATCTTGTCATTTACTATAAAACTAATTTATAGAATATAAGCGTTCACCAGAAGAGAGCCTTACATAACCTGCTCTTAGTTTCGCAGTGCCACTGCCTCAGCTTCTCTTTTTGAGGTTTCCGTAAAAATTAGTCAGACGCATGTGAATCAACCACCACCCTTTCTTGGGAACTGCTTTATTAAAATATCTTAACTCAAATGCCATGGTTTCTTCAGTCTCAACAGTCATTTTCCAAACACCTAGTGCTACTTAGTACCTCCTGGACTTCTGATTTCAGGCTTCTATTCCTGCCTACATTACAAGCAGTTCCAGCCAAGCTTTTTCATCCAACTCATCTGAGAAACCCCTGTTCCTGTCCTCTGTGCATTCTTAGAGGGACAATCCACGTAGTTCTTGCTATTTCTTCCCATTGCAGTGCCAGACAAATTACTTTTGTACCAAGGCATCATGGATCTGCTTGCATTCAGCTTCTAAAACTTCTTTATAACAGGGTTCCTCTTCTGAGTTCAACCTAGACCTGGCCTTCTCTGGAGACCTCTCTAAGATCTTTCAGAGCCTCTAATTTTCTCTCTGGAAGACTCTTTAGCTCTGTATAGTATGATGTTGTATCTGATCACCTGAAATGAATCACTGGCTCTAGACAAACCCATCACTTAAGACCAGATGAAGAAAAACCAAGTAGAGCCCAAATCTGTTAAAAGGGCCAGCCAAGGCCAGCCGAACTCTGGATAACCTATTATATGCACGCACAGCCTTAGCACCAGAGGTTTTATATAAGAAGCTTGAGTTCCTTAAAAAACCGTGGGTGCCTAAACACGTGCACTGAGGCTGCTCTGACGCACTGTAATTACAGCGTGTTGGAGCAGACCTGATTAATCGAGTCTGCTGGAGTATGGTAATTACCGTGCTCCAGCAGATTCCAGTGTCACATGTATCAGTGTCCCCACACTGAAAAATCATTGCAGGTGCCCTTTAACTAAAGGTCATTTGACAAAGCACCCTCACCACTATTTTTCAGAGTGGGGACCATGAACACCACATGCTTCTGGAGCCTGGGGGGGACGGTAAGCTCCCAGTATCAGCAGCGCTGCTGGTGGCAGGAGCATGGCAGCAGCAAGCAGAGAGCTCCCACAGGTGGCCATAGTGCTGTCGGCAGTGGGAGGAATGGCAAGCACCTATCAGTGGTCGGCGACCACCCGCAGACATGGCCAGCAGTGTTGGAGATAGCCAGCTGCAATCACAGACCGCCCACGGACACTGCTGTCAGTGTCAGTGGTGAGGGGGTGGAAGATGGTGAGTGGTGACCACCTGCAGGTGCTGCCAACAGTGTCTGTGGCATCTTTTCACAGGGGGTGCACTGCCACACTCGGGGGTGCACATGCACCCACGTGCACCCCATACATGTCACCAATGGTGGGGACACTGATACAGAGCCACTCTAATTAAAGCACTCAGCACCACTGTATTTAAAGCAGCCCCCCCCCACACACACACACCTCCCTCCTGGAGCATGTGTATAAACACCCTATATTTCAATTCTATGCATCAGGCCTGCATGTGTAACCCCAGAAGTTCAGTACCATGACAATGGAAATAATACAGAGATGCAGGCAATTCATTATAGCAAGTTATTACCCATATGAGTTATTAGAATTGTTAGTTAACGACATGCTAGTAGGAAATGTCAGCATGAGCATATGGTACAATTGCACTCAATGTAAATTTCCATAGCAAGACTGGTTTCCTTCTTTGCAAATACCAAACCTGATCCTTTTATTCTAGAAAAGCTGACACACTTCAAAAAGTACCAGTTTGCCCTTCAAGCTAATTTTGCAATTTCACTGATTTGACAATGCTGAATTACTTCCTGTTTCCTGAGGAAGAAAATTATAAGGTAAGCTCATATGAATTTTAGCCAAGTCCACAGTATTTACTTTGGCTGAAATAGGTATTTTAGTGAAGGATGGAATGAGCTGTGACTGTAAATCTGACTTTCTTTATGACTTTTCTTTTAGAATCATAGAAAATTAGGGTTGGAATGGATTTCAAGAGGTCATCTTGTCCAACTTCCTGCTTAAACCAGGACCATTCCCAGCTATATCATCCTAGCCAAGGCTTTGTCTAGTGACCAGGCCTTAAAAACCTCCAAGGATGGATATTCCACAACCTTTCTGGGTAGCCTGTTTCAGTGCTTTACTAACCTCCTAATGAATTTTTTCCTAATATCTAAATTAAACTTCCCTTGCTGCAACTTGAGACCATTGTTCCTTGTCATTTACTATCACTGAGAACAGTCTAGCTCCATCCCCTTTCAAACCTTCCATCAGGTAGTGGAAGGCTGCTATTAAGTCAACTCTCAGTCTTCTCTTCGCTAGACTAAATAAGCCCAGGTCCCTCAGCCTCTTCTCAGAAGTCCTGTGCCCCAGCTCCTAACCATTTTTGATACCCTGTGCTGGACTCTCTAATTTGTCAACACTTTTCTGTAGCGGGGGCCCCAAAACTGGACAAAGGACTCCAGATGTGGCCTCATCAATGCTGAATAGAAGGGAATAATTACTTTCCCCAATCTGTTAGCAACGCTCCTGCTAATACAGCCCAGTATGCCATTGCCCTTCTTTACAACAAGGGCACACTGTTGGCTGATATTCAACTTATTGTCCACTGTAACCCAGGTCCTTTTCTGCAAAGCTGCTGCTTAGCCAGTTGGTCCTCACCCTGTACCAGTGCATGGGATTGTTCTATCTTAAGTGCAGTGGTTTGCCCTTTTCCTTATTGAATCTCATGAGATTTTTTTTGGTGCAATCCTCCAATTTGTCTAGGTCTCTCTGCCTCACAGCCCTACCCCCAGTATCTACTACACCCCCAGCTTGGTGTCATCTGTGAACTTGCTGAGGGTGCACTCCATCCCATCTTCCAGATTGTTGATGAAGATACTGAACAAAACCAGCCCCTGGACTGACCACTGGGGCACACCATTTGAGACCAGCTGCCAACTTGACATTCAGCTATTGATTACTTCCATCTGAGCTAGATGATCCCATTTCTATCTACCATACTGCCCATTCATCCAACCTGGGTTTCCTTAGCTTGCTTGCAAAAATGTTATGGGAGACCATATCAAAAGCCTCGGTTAGTCACAGTATATCATGTCCACTGCTCTTCCCACACCCACAGAGCTACCATGGAAGCAATCAGGTTGGTCAGGCATGACTAGTCCTTGTTGGATCAACTATAGCTTCTGCTGTCCTAGTTCTACTGACCACTGACCTATAGTTTTCTTACAATTTTTCATTCAATTCTCAGAAAAGAACTAGAAGAAAAAAGCATCCAACCAATTCATCCACTATGCACTAATCATGTTGACTATGCAAATGATTCTTAAATGGGTGCACAATAACTAATTAATGCAAACTGAAAGGAGGAGAAAAACAAAATTTAACTAGAATCAGATTTCTGCTGTGCTGAAAAATGAAATAGATCAGGACAAGTATTGAGAAAAGTACTTAACCACGTTAGTCTAAAGTCAGACAGAAAGCAAGGGAGAGATGCACCTTGTAGACTAACTGAATCAGAGATGCTTAAGCTTTCATAAGCCACAGCTCACATACTCAGACAGCATCTGATTAAGTGATCTATGGCTCAAGAAAATTTACAGAACTCTGATTTAGAAAAATACTGGAAACCTTGCAGACTTAAACACATTTGCTGCAGTACAAAAAGAAAATCCCTATGAATTGCACACCACTAGTTATAACACTACCCTTCCCTGGAACCTATATGGAAAATCCTCAAACAATTGCAACCCACAATAGAAGAAGACATATTTCTTAAAGAGATCTTTCCACAGCCACTCATCTTAGCCTTTAAAAAAGCAACCGAATCTTGCTAACCTTATCACCAGAAGCAAACTTCCTATGACCCAAAACATACCAAATGGATCCAGACCATGCCTGGACAAGAAATGTAAAATTTGCCTGTACATCTCCACCAGTCCCACAATAACTACACACAAAATAGCAATCACCATTCCCCAATCACTACTCATGGATCCTATATCTGACCCTCCAGACATGTAACACATCTTACCCAGTGCACCAAATGCCCCGATGGAAAAAATGTAGGAGAAACCAAGCTGCGCACCAAAATGAAAGCACACCAGAAATCTATCAAAGACAAGAATACCCGGTTACCTATAGGGACATGCTTCTCTCACTCCCTCTCCAGTTTCTCAGTTCAAATTCTGGAGGGGAACTTACAAAACACCTTTCATAGACAAGCTTACGAACTTCACTTCATAAATCTACTAGATATAAAAAATCATGGACTTAATTCCAATATATCATATATTGGATATATGATACACTACAACCTGCCTGACTTCTGACATACCAGGTAACCTGTCTTTAGGTGACCAATTGCATTCCATCACACTTTTCCCTCCACCCTCCACCTCCTAACTCCACCCTTTGTCTTCCAAACTTCCACCCATTTGCATCTTCACAGACTTCTTGTTTACTTTAGCTTCTTTGCTACCTTGGAGAACTCATAACAACAGCAGAGTCTCCCAATGTCTGAAGAAGGGTGTTTGTGGCCAAAAGCTTGCAAAGAACTTTTTTCCAACTATTTAGTTGATCTAATAAAAAATATCACATCTACCCAAAGAACCTTGCCTGTCTTTGTACATAAGAAACACCTGTACTTTTAAAGTGTCAAGTCACAGAGAAGTCCCCTTTCAAAAGGACAGATGCTTACAAATCTATGTGTATATTTGACCAGTTAGCCTGTTAATAAGCTCTCTACAAAGATATTTCTTTCTTTCTCCATGAGGTAGGTTAGGGAAAATGAATGTATGACCTGAAGAAAATGATTAGTTCTTAATAAGTTAGACTTAGACTTTATTCAATAAGGAACTATAATTTTAATGCTTTTGTTCCTTTCTGTTTTAGATAAAAAAAGAACAGATCTGAAATGTTTCTGAAGTCTAGAACCCCTTTAAAGAAATGTTTAAAGCTTTTCTCACATCAAATTTATACTATGCTATTTCTTTTTCAAACCTTGGAAATTAGCCAAGGAAATGATTTCCCAGCCCATGGGAATCTACACTGAATTTTTAAAAAAAATATCAAAACACTTAACCATGAATTAATTTTAGTAGAAAATGCTGTTCCTCAGCAGACAACATGTTTCAGAAAATGTTATTTAACCAGGGTTAATTTTTCACGATTGACCATTTTAAAAGCACTCTGTAGTCATGCATGTGTGCTAAGTTGTGGCTATAATACACTTCCAGGGCCCAGATCACTTGAACAATGTCACTTTTATATGCGCCTATAGATTGTGCTTCATACAGTCAACAGACACAGCTAAGAATCTAATGCATCCACAAGTAATGAGGATGCAAGAGAAATCTTTTGTACGACCAACACTTATTTTTATCCTTAGTAGATGTACTGTTTTTCAGTTATGCATACGAAGCTATAGTCGCCCTTGCAAAACAAGCTGCTGAAGTTTGAAGAAAAGCTGCTACTGCTCCATGATTTCTTGGGAGATGCACTTCTGGGTGTGTGCCTGAGTGCTCTCCAGGAAAAAATCCTCTCCATCTGTAGTTAGAATGTCCTTGTCTAGCACAGCTGTCACTGCACCAACCTTCAAAAGTTGTACATAATGCTACCCTGTCTTTCTGCAATCTATAAAATATAATCTATTGCTATTTGTTAGGGAGTTCTTGTTCTGAATTAAGGGCAAAGAAAATACTACGCATCTATTAACTAGATCTTCTTAGTCATTCTTAATAGCCTGTATTTTAACTCTTTCCCACAGTCACAGTTTGAAAATAGTCCATTGGAAATATCCTAGCTTGAAAAAACCAACTATATTTTGAGCCTTAGAACTTGAGTTTAAAAATATTTTCCCCAATTAAGGATGAATCAGGAAAAACAAGTCAGATGAGATCTTTCTTGCTTTTTTTAAAACTCTTTTTTATTTATTTTTTTGCAAGTTACACACTGAAGGATCTTCACTTTTTTGGTATTATTTTGTAGTGTTTTCTTTGCAAGAAGCAATTTCTACAAAATGTCCTTCTCATTGAAAGAGAGTAAAAACCATTACTTTTTACAAGTCACCACCCATGGCATTCTGCCTCTTTGACTTTCCCCAAGTGCTGCAGAAAGCATCATTTGCCTAGTATAAAGCAACAGCCACGTAGAAATCTCCAGGGGAAGGCACTTAGCAACAACCACCACTCTAATCCATGACTATGATTTTAGGTAAATTTTAGCTTGTACCTCTAAATGATAAGTCTTTTTTCTTCTGATTGAAGCAGCATTGCTGGAGGCTCCTTAGACACTAATTGAGAGGAAGATACATCCCCAGGAAAAGCTCACCACTAACTTCTAACAAACCGTTTATTTAAAAGGAAACATTAAGTCTCTCCCCAGGTGGGACTGATAGAGTGAAATAACTGTCAGTTCTACAGACTGAAAACAATATTTGCACCCAACACATTTTGCAGGGTTAACAGTTTCATATGGTCTTTGATATTTCTGTCATTTTTCAGCCAATGTATTTGTTCCAAGTTGTGGGGCTTCAAAAAAAAATCAAAAGCAAAAAACACCTCCCTCCAACTGAAACTGAATCATCATAATTAAAGAAAGCAACATAGCCAGCATAACAAGAGGAAGAATATAACTGTATAAAATCAAAAATAGAATTATCTGTATTTTAAACAGGAATTCAAATATGTAGTTCTTTCATCTATACTTGCTCAATTCTAAATCCCAACAGAGGAGAAATCCAATCTGGTAAATAGGAGAGGTAAAGACATCAATCAGCTGATCCTAACAATATTTTGATTTGTCATTCAAATAATATCCTTCCCAATTCATGCTATCACTAGGAAGTTTTGTTTCTTTTTGGATACAGCTTACAATATAAGGCTAGTTTGCAGCACAGACAAGTGACATTATCTCTTCTCACCCGAAAGTTTTATTTAAGAATTAAAGTTCTATAATTTGATAACTTCACAAGAAAAAGTGAACCTTTTTCTTCCCTATGTTACAATTTCAACATTCCACATTCTTTGCAAGGTGATTAATTATGTGAAAGAGTTCAAAACACAAGGAAAACAACTTCAGAAAGATCCTAGGAGAGTTCTCAAATTTTAGTTTTTACCTTTTTTGGGACTCTATGGGTGCATCCCCATAAGTGGGAACGTGCATTCCCCAGGGACAACTAGCAGCAGCACATATTTGTGTCAGCTGCTAGTTATCTCAGGGAATGCCCCAGCACATGCCCAATATGGCTCTCATGCATGGCCATGGGTAAGTACTTCTGAATTAACAGCATCAATGTTACCCCCATCAACTTTGTAGTGCACACATCATGAGCTGTGTCACCAGAAACGAGCTCTACCACTTCACCCTTTTTCAAAATTTGAAATCTACTCCTAGTACATGTAAGCATGAACCAAATTCTAGTATTAATTAATGCAGCACAGTCTCTGGAGTAACTTCAATAGTTACACCAGTGTAAAAGAGTAGAATTTGACCCATTACAATATGTACACACACATACATTCACATACATACACATTCTTCTGCAGATATTAAATCAGTTGAAATAAAATGATTAAAAGGATTCTTGGCTATTTCTATCAGTACAGATGAATGCACACATAAAAATGGAAAGCGCTGGACCGTGCTGTCATTTCTCAAAAGGAGAGTAGTAAGGAGCTTGGGATGAGGAAGGAGAGGTTATCAGCTTATTGCACATTTCATCATCAGTTTCTCATGTACAATGAACCTCAAACTGCCTGTGGCTCTGGGATTAACCTTCATGAATCTATGACAACAAAGAATACTTTAGGGCTTTGACTTGTATGCATATTTTCATCTAAAAAAGGAGTTGTACAATAGATATTTATTTTCCTCTTTTAAGGTTTAAAAGGGGTTTAACTCATGTCAGTTTTGTTTATGTTTTCCAAGCTTCAATTCACTGCAAATTTCACTAAGGATATATTTCTGTCCTAACTGAAGAGCAGAGAGAGAAGGAAAAACCCACACCAAACCTGCATTACTCAACTACTTAATATGCTTATACTCCTTATTTTGGATAAAAGCAGAAATTACATTTTACAGGTCTTGAAAAATAGTATCTGTCAGTCTGGCTATTAAAGTACTTAAAGGAAAATAATCAGTGAATTGAACATGTATGTGTGTGCATATGTAGAGGGGGAAGGGAAGGAGAGTGAGAAACAGAAACGCTGCAAGGAGGTACAGAAATCGCATTTCTGCTAAGCTTCTTACTAAAGCAGACCCTTTTGATTTAATGCAGAATCACAGAAGAAACGTTCTCTGTTTTATCCACCTAGGTTCTTATACGAATGTGTGCCTCCATGGATCTTCACTTTTGAGTTAGGAGACTCTACGAGAGTTCAGAAGAGTAAAAGACCATAATTTAGGCATGAATGGTGGCAAAAGGGAGCTTTGGGCTCCAATAGTCCCGAGTCTGTGCTATGACCCTGAAGCAGGGGAGGATGGTTGAGCTATGCTGTGCTGATCCTCCCCGGTAAATGGAAGCTCAGCAATGTCAGGCCTAGAAACTCAGGAGACATAACTGGCAGAATTTGTCAGGAGTTTTCAGTCAATGGTTATACATGGAAAATGCAGTTTCTAGA
The DNA here is from genome assembly GCF_052110815.1 of Crocodylus siamensis. Taxonomy (NCBI): domain Eukaryota; kingdom Metazoa; phylum Chordata; order Crocodylia; family Crocodylidae; genus Crocodylus; species Crocodylus siamensis. Next base: position 54,875,564 of record NC_143398.1, on the reverse strand, counting down.
AAATTGTAGGACACTGTTTTGCCAACAATTTTTAGATCTTCCATTGGGAAAACTGAAATGAATATTTGGTTCCATTGAAATGTTCAGTTCCGTTTGCCAGTATGCTACAAGGGAGTGTGTCATTCTGGTACTTCATGCCACAGGCGGCTGATAGGGAGGGCATGGGGCAGGGGGTATGTGTCCCTCCCTTCCCCTGAGATTGGCCGACTTGGCACCGCTCAAGACGGGACTGGTGGTGTGTTGGGGAGTGGGAGGCACTAAGCCATGGCACAGAAGTATAGGAGTGGATATGGGGCTTTTAGCCTGCCCCCAGGCTCACCCACAAATTGTACCATTGAAAACAAAGCCTGGGGGTCTTGAGTCAGCAGGCCCTGGATTATTTAGGCTTTTATTAAAGTCATGACTTGAAAGGAATGGGAAAACTAGAGAGATAGGCAGAGAGGCATGAGACATTTCTGACAGGAAAAGACAAAGCAGGAGTTTAAATCTTGAAAAAGAAACATATAAGTAGCAGCCCAGAATCAACCAGACTGTACTCATTGGACATTTAGCTTGTATAAAACCAGTCAGATTTAGCCAGTCATTGAACACAGTTAAAATGATAAGAACAAGAATGGTGGGAAAATGTTATTTTGGTAAGTTATTTTAACACACAAATATTCTCACCAAATAAACTACTGAAATGGCTGCAAAGATACCATATGTACCAGACCCAGCAACAAACTTTTGTTTACACAAAATATTTTGAAAAATGCTTCATGCCAAACCACTTCATGATCATGTTTAAGATGCTTGGTTCTAACAGAGTTGTCAGCATTCTTAGTCACAGAAAATATATACAGTGGATTGAACTTGGCAGTGTAAAAGTGGTCTTCTTAAAACAATATTACTGAGATAGGGGATGTGTTGCTACAAAACAATGTACAGAAGACTAATTCTACTGTGCATCAGCACAGTGGGTAAAGCCCATGGTAATGTGCTAATATACAGTAATTTAATCTAATGCACAGTAGCATCACAAAAAAGTTCATCTGCATTAATGTGCAGTATCCCTGATCATAGCGCATTTAGTACCTGTCATTATAATCTTTGAAAATGGAAAAGAAAGTCACAGCTCAGCTGTGGGAGTGAAGAAAAAGTAAAAATGTATTCAATGAAGTAGCTCACCATGACTTGAAAAAGAGTCAGAGATGAGGGGGACTGCACTCAGTGGGCACTACAATATAACTTATTCAGATGGGCTATACTAACATATCCTAGGAGCAAGCACAACTAGGGGAAGGGGAAATACCATCTTCCTGGCCTTGAATGACTCAAGTGTAGTTAGAAGGTGAAGGCCACAGGGGTCACTGTGGGGAGACTGATCCCTACAAGGGTCTACAAATGCCTCCAAATGCAAGGATCTCAGCCACACAATTTATGGTGATGGGGGATTGGGATTGCTTTTGGGCTTTCCCTTTAGCTTGCTCCTTCAATCTTTTGCCTAGAGGAAAGCAAGACTAAGGGACACCTGAACTCCAAGGCCTCTGGGCTTGAAACTTGCATGTAGGATGTCACCCATGTCTTTGGAAGCATCTAAAGCCTGAAACTGAGGAGTCTGGGAGGCAGGGTACTTGCTGGTGGTAGTGTCACACATACTTGAATGACTGAGCTCTGTTCAATCAAAATTTGGAACTTAATTAAGAACTGATTTGGTCCTGGAAATGATTTTTTTTTTTAAAGTAGTAGGTTCCCATCAGTATGTTTACCCCATATGGGCCACGTGTTTTATAGTCATATTCAGTGTTGGCTGTAGTTTAATCAACTTCATAGTTTCCATTACTGAGCACATACTACTTTTGGGAATAATTTAATGTTATACCATGTACTTAATTAGGTTTCTTTGTATATGAATATAAAATGAGGGGTTTTTTTCTCCTACACTGATTAGGGGAAACAACCTTATCTTGTATTCAAGTAAATATAGTATTTTTCTGACAGTCTTCCATTCTGCTGCTGGCCTCACTCTCCATCCCCTCCTCTGCCTCTACCCCAAACTCTTTCCTTATCATCAAGTCTTCTCCTCTCCTTGATTTATACTTGCTTCCCCTTCACACCACTCCATACAAGAATCTTGCCCTTTCCTTTCCACTAGAAAATAATCCCATTTACAGCATCTCACAGATACGTTACTTCTACATTTGAGAACTGTCATTCTGCTTGTAATGTGGCATCCCTTCTTAATCTCTCTTCCTCCTTGTATCAGAGCAAAGAACACATTTTCTGGTTTCTTCATACTACACTTCAGCATGATAATATCGTGATTCTGATTCAAACTTTAGAGTGCTATTGTAATGTAAAAATAACCAATAATGTGCTATATAATAATGTATTTTACTTAAAATGCAACTAGTCTTTCATTTAAGGATTATATCTACTACTATAACTGCAACCAATAACAATAATAATTACATATAAATAGCACTCTTCTCAAGAGATACATTCAAGGATTATCCTAATTTTATATATGGGGAATATAATGCCTAAGGAAAGGAAGTAACTTTCTCAAAGTTATATAGTAAGACAGAGAAAGAACTGAAAACAGGACTCAAGTCATATCACACCATGGGGACCTATCCAGAAGACCACTCTACAGATACTACAAGACTCTTGTCACACAGTGACTATTAATCATGTAAACACCCATCAGTATGATGCATGTTCTATTTACAAGAACATTAAAATGAGAAGGCATTAATCAATTCTGGTCATATGAAAAACAAAACAACCACCCCACAGAAACTAATGTGTGTGTTATCAAATTGAATTACTATATAAATTGATAATTTAAACTGGCACTTTACAATATTTCTAAAATGTTGTAATTTTTAACCGTCAGTGGTTAAACTGAAGCTTTACCCAAGGCAAAAGTAGGTTATAAGCCTAAAGGCAGCCCTTCATTCATACTTCTTATATTTGTTTTTCACTTTCCTGCTTTTTGACACCATATTCTTATGAAGTCAGTAATGGTATCCGTTGCTATTATTCACCATTTATGCATTACTCTCTATTCAACTAGTATTTTCTTACAGCAATCCAAACATTTTGTTTTAATCCTATTAAAGAGTTAAAAAAAACCCTAATTTAAAACAACATCGGAGGCTTCATTTTCAGAGCATCGTGTTCCAGGTCTCAATCTAAACAGGCAATTTCTCTTCTACTAACTTGCAGCCTATGTTTACCATTTATGAATAGCACACTTGCAATCTTATGTTTCTCTAACAAGAAGACAATGACAAGCCCCAAATAAAAAGATCAGATTCCAACAAAATGAAGTAGCCTATGAAGGTTAGAGACAAAGCCTACTTTCAGGGACTTCAGGATTTTCATCAGAGATATCTGCAGCAAGCCATATCCAGGTTGTCATTTTGCATACAGCTGAAGTTCAGTCCTAAAATAAAATCTTCAAATAGGGTGGATATTGGAGGGCAGGAACAACCAGGCTATATCTGAACAAAGAACCACTGAACAAAAGACTGGTAAAAGAAAATGAATTTCGTCTGGTCAAATATGACCAAAAGACTCAAGAATAATTTCTTATTGGAAATAAACTAGGAAATGAAATATACAAACAGACATATGTATGCAGGTGCAATTTTTATCCCAGTAAGGTAAATTTATAATATCATTGTAGCATTTGTTTTCCCAACATATGCAGTACCTTTCTAAAATTTTTATTTTGTTAGCAAAAACCATATATGTTACTGGACAGTTCAGGGTTTATCAAGAAGATAAAATATATAACAATGTAGAAAATCATTTTGATTAGCATTTATTAAACCATGTGAAAGAATTATACCACATATATAGTTTGACCTGAATACTATACATAAGTACCAAGATAACTGCAACCCAGATGTAGACCTACCCATGTCTGCAGAATCAATATGGGGGGAGAAAGGGTCTTCCTATTGACTGAAATGGGGAAAATGGGCATTTAACAAGGGATTCTGAAAGTTCTAATCACAGAAACTATTCATTTCAGTGTATTTAACCCCTTCCCCCACCCCATATTTAGACCTTTTAGTTGACATAGATGACACTGCATGCATCAGTGAACTCTTCAGACAGGTCCATTAATTTGCTTCTGGATGCTAATTTTAGAAGAACCAGAGATACCCTTATTAACTACCGATTAAGTCTAAACTGCATGACATAAATTCTTTTTTCTTCTGCCACAAGAGCTATAGACTGCAAACATAATACCTCATAATAAAGTTATTCATATCAATAAAAGACTCCCCCACCATCTCACTCCATGTCAGCTGGTGTGTGAGCCATCTATCAAATAACTAAAGATGTGTCTCAGTACCAAGATAATATACTGATTAATTCACTTTAAACCAGACAGATTTTGACAATGTTGGATTCTAAGTGTTCTAAGAATAATCTTTACTTTAGTCTATATGGAAAAGACAACTCGTTTTCCACACGTGTAGGGAATGGTGTAATTATAATAAGGATACAATTCAGATTTAGTGTTTATAAGAGGAAGATACAGTTTGAGGTAATTCTCACGAAATGTATGCTTTTATTTTGTTAATGGGCATTAATCAGCAGCAGCATTTGCTCTGAAACCAGTCTTTTTCAAAAAGGAAACTTCAAGCCTACAACAGTTTTGCATTTAAGTTGCAAGAGTTTACTATTTAGACACTAAATTAGTCAGAAGTGTATGCATCAACACTTCTGTGTTGTTGAATGAAGGAATCTATTTTTGCAAATAGCAATCTTATTTTTTAAAGACAGTAATATCCAGGATAAGTTTAAATTATTTATAGGGAGCATAAAGCTCAATGAGATTTAAATCCTGAAAAGAAGTTCCTTGACTATATTTGCCTATACATTTATATTACGTTTATGTGAGGAGTCACGGCTTAATGTGTCAAATCAAAATGAAGAGGAAAAATAAGCATCACTGGTGAGGGATGTCTGTCATTAATTCATTACTGTTTAGCATTGTTTAAGTATGCTAGCACTTTAGCTAAAAGTGTTTGAATGCTATAACATCCTACAAGGCTTAACTACTTAGACTAAATTTAAAAACAGGAACAAGAACACCACTACCACCACAAACTTACAGAAAAGTTCTCAGCAAGCACACTGTACCTGTGTATTAGTATATACATAAAAGCTACATAAAGTACAACTCCCTCAATTTTTCCAAATATTTTTTTTTATTCCTTGTGCATGAAAACTGCTTGCTATTCCTTTTTTTCCTGTTTCCCTGTTTGCTATTCCCTTGCTAAATCTAGCAAGTTAACTGGGACCCCTGGCAGATGTTAAAATAATAGCATGCTTAGGATCTGAGGGATTTTATGCCCCTCCACTGCACATCCTGCCATGCCAGAAATTCTCCAGAAGTACATAGGTTGTTTACTGGGTATGCCTAAATGGGACGCTTTACTGCTCAGTACAGCTAATTACTCCATAGTAAGTGTCACCATCTACACATGCTGACCTTTACCGCACAGTAATTTCCTCTATTCAGCAGTTAATTTGCTACCTGAAAATGCAAGTGGCAAATTAACTGCCAATAATTACTGTGCAGTACAGCACCCGTAGACAGTTGACCAGGAGCAAATTTGCTCCTAGTCAGCTGGGCAGCAGGAGGTAGGGAATTGCTCCCTGGCTCCAGAAGCTGCCTGCTGCAGGGGCAGGCTCCACCACCAGAGTCCAGGTAAGGACAATATCCCCCTGCCCCAGAAGCATGGAGCTCCCAGACCCTGCTCTGCAATAGCAGACTGGAGGTTGGGAGCTTGTTCCCAGCCCCTGCTCTACAATCGCTGCTTCTCTGCTAGCTGCTCCACCAGCAGATCAGGGCAAGGGACTGGGACCTGCCCCTCCTCTGAAGCTCTTTCCAATCTCCCTGCCACCGATCAGGGAGCCAGGGCCAGGTGCTGCCTGCTGCTGGGGTAAGGGAACAAGGTCCCCACCCAAGCTGTACCACAGAGCATGCTCTTGGAGCAGGCAGCTCCAGGGGACAAGGAGCAATCTCCCAGCCCCCACCTGGAGACGCTGTCTCCTGGCCCCATGCTCCCCGTGGGGAGTCTAGAGCTCTCGCTGGCTGCTGCAGGGGGCTGGTACAGGGCCAGAGGGGGTGGGAGTAGACTGCTGCCAGGAACAGTAAATCTGCTTCCCAATGTATAGACATCTGCCTAGTTATTTACTCTAAAGTAAACCCACGCCACAGCATTTGCACATGTAGATGTGCTCAGTGTTTTTAGAAGCAGCCTCAGTCTTTGGTGTCTGGATTTTACTTTGCTGAATACTTTACTGTGCTGGAATAGTGATATATCTGGTGATACAGAGTTTGACTGCATCAGCCAACAAAGTTGATGCTCAGATGAGACTCTTTTATTAAGATGGTACAGCGTAGGTTGTTGAGCAGTCTCTCAGACAAGCTGTTCTGTACTGCTTCTTGGATTAAAAGTTGATCTGGGAAAGATTACAAGCTTTAGACAGAATACGATAACACTGAAGGATTAGGACTTGAACATCATACAAATAGGAGGCTGATCAACCTAAACATCTTTATGGCTATTAATTTATTAATTCCTCACACAATGCAGCATAGATCCTATACATTCACAATTTGTAGAATAAATGTGTGTTCTATTCAATTGCCTGCCCTTTCTTCCTCTTTGTTCTTTTAAATCTCCTAGCTGAAATCCTGCCCTCATCAACAGATCCCTCAACAGCCAACCAGCCCAGCTCAAAACTGGTCTGGCTACTCTCTATTCTCTAAAGCTCTAATATAGTTACTATTTCAATTACCCTTTGCTCAGACAAGATTTGATGGAGGCCAAGTGCAGAAAGAACACTAAAGCTATAGCTGAACTGATGGTCAGGGCACACAGAGCATTGTAAAAATGGCAGATTCCACTCTAAGACAACCCTGGATGGATGTGGTATCAGACTTCAGCGCTGTAGCTTAGAGAGTATCATAATGAATATCTGTACCAGATCCCACTGCAACTCAAGGTAAGTCACATTTGGGCAGCAACCCACTGGGCTTTGTGGCACCCGGCTCTCCCCAGCTCCCAAGGTTACACTGTAGCCTCAGCCAGAGTTCGCATGCTGTGCCCAAATGCCAGGCCAGCCCCACCCCTGGGCTGTCACTGACAAGAGTCAGTGAAGCCCATTTCCAGCAATCTCCCCCTTACTCACTCCAACCAGCTGAGCCACTGTCTAGTGTTATCACTCAGTGTGTGGATTTCATCCGCCCTATCTGCGCATTTGTAAAGATTACAGCTTTTGATTAAGTGCTGTGCTGCTTGCTGGACACCACATTCACACAGGGGGCTGTCCAAGATGTTCATCTTGTGCAGCATTATTTTGAAGTATCCATATCCAGATCCTGGTCTGTTTAGCTTGACCTACACTCCTCTGTCAATGTCATGTCCAATGGGGGACTCATTTGGCATTGCTATAAAATGCTGTAGAAATAGATTTCAGACCGGATTGGTCTGAACAGTCATTTCCATTAACCCTACCCCTTATCTACATTTAGTGCAACCCACAAGGCCATAGTACCCAGCCTGTCAGGCTCTCTACAGGACCAGAAACCTGGCAGCAGAGGAGCAGTTAGGGTCCGTCTTCCTATGTTATTTGGTCTACTGCCCTAGACAGTGGGATGGACATCTCTGTGTGTAAGTTATGCAGCCTGTTATGAGTCTCTGCACACTGTTAAGTACAGTGCTGAACACTTCAGTGCAACAAATTCTGGACTGTACCAGAGTACGGTAATCTGCTAGGGTGTATACTAGTGCAAGTGTGGTGATTTTGAGCACTTGGAAGTTGGCACACCATGTTGTGCTGGCTAAACATCTTAAGGCAGCTACTCATGCAGAGATCTTATGGCTGACCTTCTGAATGTGATGTTTATAGGTGAAGGAACAGTCTAATGCAACTCCTTGGTAAGTTGGGGTATGCTCACAGGGAAGAATATACTTGCCTACTCTGATATGCAGTGTGCTTTTGGCTTGACAATTGGCCATAATATCCCCAACTGAACTACTACCTTTCAAACACCCTCCTCCTAATCTCCAAACCTGGAATGAAGCATTGGCTCCAGTGTCGATGTACCCTACTGTTGCTTTGGGATTTATCAGTCTGTGTTACATTGAGTGGGAGGGACCATAAATCTGGTTAATTGACAACGGGAGACCCCATCTCTCAATGTCATGTTGCCTTCCTGAGAGGCGAGTGCATTTATCCAAATCAACCTAATGCAAACCCACATGCAGACACAGTCCAAGACACTGAAAGCTTATTTAAGCCCCACAACTGAGGTTTTATAACATTCACAACTCCGGGTTATACTAACGTGCCCCTGGCCACTGTTTCACAGAGCACCTATTTATGAGCACCTCTGCAAGTAAGGAACAGCAGGAAATGAGAAGTCTCCTTGGAAAACCCTCCCCCCACAACTCCCTCCCTCCCTCTCCTCCCAGAAAAATGAAGAAGGCTCATCCCTCCAGGCCCAGATGCTTGGGTTCCCAGCCCTCCTGGCTCCCACAGCAGGGAGCTGGAACCCAGGCATCCAGGTTTTCCCAGCTGGGAGTAGGAACACAGGCACTCCATGGTGTGGTCAGTGCTGGATAGTGCACCGCTGCGTGGCTTCTGGCACCAGGTAGGGAAGAGTCTGGACAGGGGACTTACCATAGGTCCATTTGTGTCTCCCTTGTCTCCAGACTCTGCTTTTGAGAGTGGGAGGCCTGGTTGCAGGCCCCGAGATGGTGGATCCAGGATGGTCAGCTGGAGATGTGCACATGTACCAGCAAAACGAAGATGAAATGAGTCCTCGTTGTGGGGGGCTGGAATGGACAGGTTGGCACCTACTTGCACCCATGCTGCTGCAGCACTTGAATGAGCCATCCAGGCCCAGAAATGTGCTGCAAAGGTCTAAGAATGAAGTCTACAGCTGTCTGAGGGAGGCCACCATCATGGCTATGGAGCTGATAGTCTCAGGGCCAGGATAAGGAATTCATGCACAGAATCAAAGACTGCTTGGGATCCAGCTATGGCTCCCCCAAGTGGTGCCAGCACCACCTCCCACAGGGAGACTGTTGCCCTCCCAGGCAGGAGTGGTGGGACGGGCTGCCTCTCACCTCGCCCCCAGCATGGGAAGCCCTACTCTAGAGCCTTCTCCTTGGAGTGACATGCCCATGAATCCCACAAGCAGGCAGGCCTGGATGGTGGATATGGGGAAATGCTCCACACTGCAAATTGATTGGGAGATGCTGGGGTGTGGGGGAGCCCTAGAACAGGGGATATGGTGCATGGGAGCTGCTGACCCATGGTCCAAGGAGCCAGAAAGGCATCCAGAGAGACCCAGACTGGTCAGCAGCATTGGGGTAGAGGAATACTAGGTTGTCTGAGACCTGCTGCCAGGGCCAGCATTAACTCAACCCACCTTTCAGAACCAACTCACTCCCCTCTGCCACTGGCAATTGCAGGGCCCTGAAGAGGTTCCAGACCAGTCCTAGAAGGGCATGGGGTGGCCCAACAGTTCACTGGACCAGACCACTTTGGGCCCAGGTCCCACTGTGGGGGAGCAGTGCAGCCTCTGTGAGGAAAGGCCCTGTAGACTCGAGTCCAAGTTCTGGAGTGCGCAATGTTCTACAGTCTTTATTATCCATATGAACAGTTTGGTGGCTGCAACATATTTAAACCGAGGGAAAGTTTCATACATGGCATTTCCCTTGCTGCCTCAAGGTTTCATGTTTGTCGAGCTGAGCACCTGCCTCCCCTTCCCCCCCCCCCCCGTGTCATAACCACCTGGTGTAGCCAAGGTCTTCCCCACTCTCTCAGTGTTAACTAAGAAGAAGATTCCAAGTTCTGGAGCAGTTAATGTTCTATAGTTTTCGTTTAATACACACACTAAAAGTTTGGCAGCTTCAACATTTGATTAAAACAAGGGAGGTCTATTCTTTGGGTTACATTCCCCTGTAGCCCTGTTGTGTGACCCTGGTGGGAATTGGGAAGAGACAGGGGAAGAGGGATGGTGCTGGGGAAGTCTGGGTTATGGGTAGCAGTGCCTTTGGTGCAGGGCTAGAGGAGCCCAGGGCAGGAGACCCATGGCTGAGTGCTAAGGCAGAGGCACTCAAAGCTCTCCAGCCCTACTCATTCAGGGAGGGATCCTGGGCCATGCAGATGAGAAGCTACTCAGCCAGGGCTTTGTGGATGCAGACAGCCTGCCACTGTGCAGGGGCAGGGGCACCAGCACCACTGGGGGTGGAATTCAGGCATCCAGGGCACATGTGTGCATGCACACAGAACCCAGGCATCCAACACATACCCGCACACAGTTGAAGGGCACAGGGTGCAGTGGATGGGCATGTGCAGGATGGCTGGCTGGTGGCTTGTGGCCATAAGCATGCATGCCATGATGAGTCGCTGCCGCATCAGGCCCAGGTGGGCAGCCATTATATTCCTGCCAGCCAGTCAGGGATGACTTGGCTGTTTGGGAGCCCAGAGAGCCTGCAGGACATGCTGGGAGGCATGTGAGAGTACCCCCCCCCACCCTTACCTGCTGGACTTGGGCTGTACAAACAGGCTCCAAGCCCTTATTTCCCTCCCCCGCCAGCTCCTACAAGGACTAATGTGTGTTCTGCTTGCTCATGACCTATCCTTGGGCACTTAGAGTAAAGCTCAAAAGATAGAGCACTTCTACCTTGGACTTCTTGAATGCTAGTACTTAGTCAAAGTTTCATCAGAAGCCAGATCTACAGACAAAACTGAATATATTATAAACTTAACCAAAATTTCCAGAGCACATATTAGCTTCTTCTTTTACAAATCTGGAAGTCTACTTATATATTTATATTATAGAAATGTAAGGTGGATGATTGCCATCGAAGAAACACTTGGGCTAGGGATAGAAATTTCACATAACTTGGTATAAGTGAACAGAAGCCAGTTCAAATCTGTAACGCAACAGAAGTTCAGTACACACAAAGCACTTTCAAAGTAGCCAAAACCAGTTTAAGATAAACCTGAATGGATATACGATCAGACTTAACTGATTTAGGTTAAAAAATTAATAAAAGATGGATTTCGGTTTAGACATACTACAAAGTGTGCAGACAGCCCTGTTAGTTATCCCCAGGGAACTAAATGTCTACGTTCATCTGGATGCAGCCAGAAAGATCACATCAGGTCAGAGTGTTTTTGACACTACTGAATCCTATTTGAAATTTATGGGTTTATTTTGTGAATAAATATTGAATGGCACTCTGCAGCACCCTTAAAAGGATCTTGCAGTGCAACACCACCCTGGATGAAAATCAGTAGTTTAAGTCAGTGTCTTGCAGTTGAAACATTTCTGGTCTCAAAAGATAAATGTTGTGCTTGACAGCTGCCTGTTTTATTTGGTCTGTAGTCTGTTTCATTTTAGTAGCTAGCTAAGTAGAGGAAGGGAATACTAAGCAGCACTGCTAACTCCCTAGAATGAAATAAATGATAGTTTCAGAGAACTGTATGCAGCAACTTATCTACTTGGTCCTATGGAAAAGTCCTATGGAATCATGCTTTTAAGAGTAAAAAAAATGTAAAAGAGAGAGAAAGAGCTTGCCAGAAGCTAAGTCAGAACCATGAACAAGTAACTTCTCCTTGTTTATGGAAATGATGTCACCCAAAATAATAGTTTTTTTCATTTCCACCAGCTGCATGTACAAACTGTATAGAAGCACGTGAGCAGACTTAGAAACCTACAGTATTCATGTTGTTAATATATATCCAATGATTTTATTTCAGTTAGGCCAGATCAAAACCATCACCCAAGAGGATTCTTTTCCTTCTATCACTGAAAGAAAAAATTTTGGTTTAACCAATAAATAGTAGTGGAGTGAGGGTTTAGTTGATTTTTTGCTGAAGCAGGCAGCTCAATAAACACTGAAAGTTTCAGTTCGGTATTAGAGACAAATCACTATAAAGGAGAATCTTTCTTAGGCTAAGAATATTTAATTTTGTAAAGCAATTGTCTTGTGTCATGTAATTTTTTTTTTTAATTCATTGTATTTAATGTTTTCTAATCTGCTGGTATTTATTTTTTTGATCAAAATAACCCATTAGAAGTTATGGAATGGCATATTTTAATCACGCTTCTTTTAAGTACAGGCTGGATACATAAGCACAATCAGAAATAACTTGATTTTTGTAATCAGTCAGTAATCTTTCATATTTACTTAGGCTTCAGTCTTCTCACAAAGGATCCCATATTTAAGTTTTGCCATTTTTCTATAAAATAAATAAATTATAGAAACTAATATCCTTCATTGAAAGGCTAAGAAACTGTAGCTGTTCCAGAAACTACTGTCATTCATCTCTACTTGTGTACCACCTTCTCACAATTTTTGTTCAATCTATCTTTTCTGTAACAGTGACTGTATCTTTAATGAAGTACATATTTCTACCATTATTATCTCCGTTGCAGTCTAATCTCAATATAGAAAAGTCTCTCTCAGTTTATTATAGCTAACAAAAGACAGAGTAAACATTAAGTCTGTTGCACAATATTCATGCTTCTGCCTTTCTTCCAAACTACATTTTGTGTGTGGGCCTCATGTTTCTGTTGTCAAGAAACAATCATATTACTGGCCTTGATTAAGACCAAAGGCTGTCCATAGTAGAATGGCTTTCCTTCTCAGAGATAGGGAGGGCAAATGGCTTATGTACTTTACAGAGAAGCAATATGTCTTACCAAGAAGGGATTTAATTATTGCAAGTAGTTTTGTAGAAAATTATGATCTAACAATTTTATCATAATTTTTTTCAAATTTCATATTAACTTAATACGGAATTAGAAAATATGACCCATCCATTGTGAGTACTTAATAGTAAAGATGCTTCATAGCACTTATCTTACACCTTTTTTTTAATAACCTTATAACAGTTCAAAAGATATGGATATATTGATATTTGGAGATCACTTTTAATAGGAAATATGAATAGTTTTAGCAGGAAATGCCTCTCAAGATAGAATCTTTCAAAATGAAAAAAATTTAATACATGGAAAGCTTTACAAGATAAGCAGTCTAACTTGTTACACCATTACAAATCTAAAAATATCAGCAAGGAATTGTCTGAGTACAGACTTGCACAAAATTGTTCAAAATCTCTAAACAAAGTCATGTGTATTTTTTAATCCCCATGTTAAAAACAAATGGCAATATGTAGTCCAATGGAACAATTATATACTTATTTAAACCCAGGCAGCCAAGCACTGTCCTCATTTAAACCTGAGCAACCCTAGTACGTGTCCAAAGTGTTTCTGTACACAAAAACACATGCAAATAAATAAAACTTGGGAAAGATTAGAATGTAGATGTTTTCATGGTTAATTGGTGCACATTATCCAACATTTACATCAATGATTCTCTCTCTTTATTCACTTATTTTGTATTCTAAAGAAAAGAAAGGGAGCTTTTCAGCTGACCTAATGAAAACACTGCAACGATAAATGAGAAACCAACCTGTGTGCAGTGGAGTACAGCTGGAAAGAATGCTAATTCTCTGCTTCAATACTGCCTTCAAAGAGATTATTCAAGCCTCTCTCTGACACGGAACACAGTGATCAGCCAACAATCACTAGAAATGAAAATAACCTTTATCTGTTTTAACAAAAAGGTGAACTAAAAAAAATCAGAGTCATGCCCAACTGTTTACTATTAGCAAAGTGACTTTAGTTGGTGCTTATTCAATATATTCAAATGGTAGATTGGTTACTGTGGAGCTTGAAATTATGAAATTAGCCTAATCTCAATGTGGGGCAAAAGAAAAAATTAAATAAGCAATAAGTAAGATTCTTAAATTCAGAGAAAAGCCATTTCTGGCAAAACCCAACAGATGCTTGGAAATCAGAGAGACTGATTAAGTCCTAATTTCCATTTAGGACCTTGAATCCACAACATCTGAGGTTTTATTTTTTAAAAAGGCAGGAGGCCATTTATAGAATTCATATCTGGAGATGAATATCAAAACAACTATGAAGTGCAAAGGTGCTCAGATGAGGGAATGTGGCACAACCACTTCCTTGCTGAAAATGTCCAAATGGACTAATGCCTGCAGATGAATCAAGATAGTAAGCACAAAGAAAACCAACTCTCTGCTGTGCATCCCTGAAAAACAATTACTTAAGGCTTCCTTATTTTTCTCCATATAAAAACTCTATTCATAGGAGCAAATATCAAAGCAGCATCTATATAATACTGAATCTACTAATCCCATTAAAATTAACAAGATTTGAGCATGAACAATTTTTAACCTACCTCATTTAACTCTCAGTAGTCACCCATAGACAAATTGGACCAGAGGTAATACAAATAGTGGCTTTTCTGAACAAGCTGTATTGAAAGTTCTAATGATACATTATACATAGTGCTTTTTATCTGCAATCTCCAAGTACCTTACAAAGGGATTTTAAGTACTGGTCTTGCCATTTTACAGGTGTGAAAAGTGGTGCGAAGAGGTGAAATGAGTTGCACAGAATCACCAGGCATCTCTAGTGACAGATTTTACTCTGAATATAGCTGTGATGTCTAATCTTTCTTCAGGAACTGCTTTCATTATGTAACTCTCATCCAGCCATTCACTTTTTTTTAAGCTTTGGGCATACACATTCACTGTGTTATCAGAAATAGCAATGAAATTAGGTAGTACTAATAAGTAGTTAAACATTTTTAATAAAACCATGTGCCAAGCCACTCTGCACCAAACTAATTTAAGTCAAGTAAATCCCTCAGAATCAAGACCAAAAAAAGAAGCAACAAGTTTATCTTTAAGAGCCCTATGAATACTCATCCTTGTATTTCAACATGGTAGAAGGCAGAGGAAGATCTAGCCAACATCATAACCTAACAGTAGTTCTGTAGGTTGACAAAAAGTTGTTGATAGATACAATGTCTGGAGACCATGAATTCTACTAAAGGCTTAACTCTACGGTGGCAACTTAAGACAAGTAGAGCTATAATGTTAAACCATGTCACAAAGCACAATGCAAATGGTGTAATGTAGAAGTGAAATATCCTTAGTTCATAGTGGATTAATGCTTCTTCAAGGCTGCTTTCTTTTTGGATGATAGCATCCACACAGTGGCTTAATGCACTTTACTTGCTTTTTATTAATGTCCTAATTTTCCTAAGGGCCCATATGTACACAAACCACAAGAAATTACAAATGAGGGGATTAGTGTTCAAATGAGAAAGACAAGGTTCTTTGGGTAAATCTGGTATCTTTTATTAGACCAACTAAAATAGTTGGAAAAATTTTTTTTAGCAGCTTTCAAGTTTAAATACCCTTCATCAGGCTGAGGGACCATCTGTAGTTGGTGTGTGCTCTCCATCTAGGAAGAGCACACACCAGCTGCAGATGTTTCCTCAACCTGATAAAGGGTTGCAGAATCTTGCAAAGAAGAATTTTTCTGACTTTCTGAGTTGGTCTGATGAAAGATATTAGAAGAACCTTGTCTGCCTATGTCCTTAGACCAACAACCTATACCCCTGTACAAACGAGAAAGAGTCTTTTTAAAAAGCCTGAAATACAACTTCTGATTCGGAGACACCGGAATCTAATATTCTGCAGCTTAATCCCATCCTTAAGTTTCTTTGTTATTACTTTGTTGACTTAAGTTCTAACCATTTATGTCTTTTAAATTTCATTATAAAGTTACTGGGAATTGCAAGGAGACTGCCTTCATTCCACTCCATAATGGAGACCCCATACACAATCTCCTAAAGAGAACCCACACCTACTTCGCAGTATTTACATTACTTACTCAGTTCTTTGCTTTTAGGTTTAACATACCAAATGTATTTCTGTCCACAGATCCAACAACCAAAATTAAGGTGGATCTAACAACTGACCCATTCAAGCCAACATCTCTATTCATTTCCTCCCAATATGCCTCAGTGATTAGCTGCAGGATTGTTTAGTTATGGCATTGTGCTCCTGGACCAGAGAGACATTCTCTTAGGCTAGGGACAGACATTCTAAAAGCCAGAGCCTGACTTGATTCAATTTTTGCATGTTACTCTAACCTGTGTAGATTGAACCAATTTGCAAGTGAATAGACATTCAGTTTTGATTCAAGAAATACAAGCACATGCCTGAAGTGGCTCAGGCCAGAAGCCAGGGGGTACTAGAGCAAGCCCTCGGCTGCAGGGAACACATGGCCAGGCCCAGCACTAGCCTCAAGGGAACTGACCAGGGAGGAGGTTTAATTCCCTCCTCCCTGTCCCACCGGCGTGGACCCAAGCCGGGGCTGCCTGGCCAGGGTGCAGCAACCCATATCGGATCGTTCCCCACTGCTGCAGTGGCAGAGGCAAAGGAGCGGCTAGAGACTGGCAGGCATGGCCCCCTGAGGCAAAGGGGGTAGGAAAGGGGGTTTATTCCTCCCTCTGTCCCCAGGGACTATAGCTGGGGTCTACTAGCCCTGACTGCTGCCTCCACTCCCAATACTGACTTGATCTCCCACTGTGTGGGGGCAAGGGCACCAGCACCAGTGGGGGGTGCAATTCAGGTGGGTGGATCCCATGACTTGATCTTTGGGTCTTATATAGGGGAGGCTGCCTCCAAAGGCCAGAGTGACCACTTCCTGGGTACATTTGATCAGCGCACAGTCCTTGGGGCTTCTCTGCCCCAAACCTCAGGAGTCCTTTAACCTAAACTGTATGGGGTGCATTTCCCCTTTAAGAGCACCCCATTTTTGCCCAAGGGGCAATAATTGTGACCTCCAGCTGCCCCCGTAGTCACGCCCATGCCTCACAGATCCTGATTCTGCACTTGGCCCTTCAATCCTCAAACCTTTGATGGGGAGGCTTGCATAGTGGTACAAATCCACATAAATAGGAAAAAGATCGAATTGTATACAAATACTTGCAAAATATTACTAACAGCTTTAAAATATATTTTTTTTAAATCAGAAGACAACTACATATTCTAAAGACTAATACAAAATTTGTAGGTTCATTGCATCAAATTAGAGTAGCTGTAATTTACTGTAGAACCATAGGAAATAATAAAATATAATGATAAAGTTAATCTGCTTTTAATAATTATTTGAAGTAGAATAAGCATGTAGCAAGGCTGCTCCAATGCACTGTAATTACAGCACATTGGAGCAGCCTCGCTACACACTTACAGGCACCCAGTTATTCTACTTCAAATAATTATTAAAAGCAGATTACCTATAGTACATCAGAGTGGGCTCGATTAATTAAGTCTGCTGGAACGTGGTAATTACCATGCTCCAGAAGACTCCAGTGCCACGTGTATCAGCACCCCCACACTGAAAAACGATGGCAGAGGAGCTTTAACTAAAGCTCATTCAGTGAGTTAAAGCACCCCCACTGCCATTTTTCAGTGCAGGGACACTGATGCACATGATGCCCCAGGTGCTTTAATTAGAGCAGCTTTTGGAGTCACTCTAATTAAAGCACCCCTCCCTGACTCCACTCCCAGAACATGTGTATAAATGCCTATTATTTTCAATTTACATGGCAGACAACTGAGCCTTTTACCTGGTCCTGTGATCCTCCTGCTTTCTACAGATATCAACATCCCAAAGGAAGGGAATGTTTTGTTCTACAGTCTAGGCAAAATAAACTCAATTTCAGCTGTAAAATGGAAAACATCTTACAGGCTGTATATTGGCACACTAATGTGCTGTATATATGGAACTCTAAAAACTTATAATGGGCACATAGACTTTAGAATTACAGGTTCCAGTTCTGAAATCCTTCCCCTCCCTGACCTCATTCATATAGTAGCCATTACTGTAAATTCAGCAATGGCACTACACTTTGTTTTCCTTTTATCATCTGTCACACCCAGAACATCTGTTCTCTGCACACTGAGAAAGACAAGATATTGGGACTGATGGACCTGTGGTATAACCCCGCAAAAAGTGGTTCTTATATTCTATTTATGTTTTATTAATTTGAAATTCTATGTAGAGATATTTACGTCCAATACCTAAGTATACATAGTTCAACTATTAATTTTAATTAAGTCAGGGGGAACAACATTGTTTTCATTTTAAAATATAACAAGCAGAACTTCTATGAAATTCCAAAAGATGTGGAAGAAATGGCAGTTCAATAAGTAAATTCTATCTTTTTCCTCATATCAATTTTCCATCCAGAAATTTGTTAAGGAGCAGAATTTCCTTCAGCAACAAGAAAAGATGGCGCGCAGATTGGAAAACTCAGTTTAGTTACAGATCGGTAAATTCAGAATTGGGATCCCAAGGGATCTCCTGTTAAAATCATTTCCAGTTACTTTAGTAAACCAGGTTATAAGACTCTAAAGCAGGGGTGGGCAATTTCAGCTATAAAATGAAAATGACACTACATTTTGTTTCTAAGGCTTGGTTGTAGCCATGTTGGTCTAAGGATGTAGGCAGGCAATTTTCAACTTTTTCCAACTACTCAGTTGGTCTAATAAAAGATATCACATCTTACCAAAGAATGTGAATGTTGCCTGACTACGCTTTGTTTGCCTTTTATCATTTTAATTCACCCACCCCCAAAGGGGTGGGGAGGGGTGACCAATTTTGGCTGGAAGGCTGCTTAATGAGTTTGGGCGAGGCATCAAGGGCCACAAGGGTAGCCCCGCCCCTTCACAGGTGCCCCAACCCCTGGTTGCCATTGTGTAACCAGAAGTCCCGCCAACCTCCAACCCTAACATGCATGCCACATCTAGCCCATGAGCCGTGTTTTACTGACACTTGCTCTAAAGTAACAATTACAGCTCTTTAAATTAATGCTATATTTAATGCTAAATTAATGCTATATTCAAAAGGAAATATATATTAAAATATCCTTATTAACATTAAATGGATTGAATTTTGAATTAAAAAGATTACATGCATGTAAAAACAAGGAATAAGCACTTAGTGATCCAAGAATCTAGTTTGAAATACTTGGAAACACAACAATTCCTGGTCCAAATGCAAACAGATGTGGGTTTAGCCCTTTATCTTTGTGAAATAGGTATATTAACTTGGAGTTCCATGGAAAGGGTCCTTCTGATTGTGTGTGTTCCTCTCTGCTCCATGTTGACAGTAAGGATCCTTTTGTAGTTTTTCCTAAGTGTTGCAGCTTCCTCCAGATTTTTTCAACTGATTACTCATCTAGTTCTTAAACTCGCTAGAGATATGTAATGTTCCAACTACATCAAGATCCTTCAAGGACAATTTTTTTTTTAATGTTACATATAGTATTTAGAGATAAGCCAAAATTTGCATAGAGCATTAACTTTGGACTACAATTGCCAATTTTGGTTGGTTAAGTATTCATAAATTTCTACTCAGATTTTGGGTAAACAACACACTAGGAACTAAATGAGAATAAAAACCTTGTTAGCTAATATTCAAAACTGTATCATAGTGCTTCCCAATTATTTCAGTCTAGTATTTTATGACAGGTTGACATTCAGCAACAGGGCAGAATTGCTTGGTGCATTTATTTGGCGTAGATTACCCCAAAGTACAGCTGACTAAAATTTTCAAACATTGTTTAATCTTTTCTGAAAGACAACGACAAACAAACTCTCATCTGTGCCCCAAATCTTCAGCAGACACTGAGTCAACCACTCCACTGCCATTAATCAAACACTAGCAAGCAGAGTTGTTGGAGATGATTTGATGACAGAGGCAGTATGATGGTCACTTCAGAAGCAGTTTGCAATTTAGGACCCCTTAGGCATCCTGGAATCTAAGACTAAAGCAAAGAACAGTCTTTATCCCAGGTGCTTTGTGGAATAATATTTCTGTTAAATGCATGGAATTCTGCCTTGTAGAGGTCCAAAATTCTCTTTCCATGAACACTGTCTAATGCAGGGGCAGGCAATTATTTCAGGCGGAGGGCCACTTACCCAGTTTCAGCAAGCTGTTGAAGGCCACATGGGTAGCCCTGCCCCCTGGCCACCATCTTAGGACCAATGCCTCAGGGCCAGCGCCGGTGGGACCCAGAGCAGGGCGCAGGCTGGCAGGTGTCTGTGGAGCTGGGTTGGGCTGGACCAGCAGCGAGAGGGGGGAGCTGGCCTGGCTCTATAAAGCCCCTGCTGGTCGGGACCCTGTATTACTACCACCCTGCTCTAGGCCCTGCTGGCGCTGGCCCCAGGACACCGGTGTGGGCCCCGTGTACCTGCTCACTCCCAGTGCCCCCACAACCCCCCGGTACAGGTGGGGGACAGCGTGCAGCCCCAACCCCCTACTCTGCAGCAGGGAAGGAGCTGGTGCTGAGCACAGGGAAAAGTGGCCCTTCCCCCACCCCATGGCCAGCATGCTCTGCTGCAGCTGCTCACAGCTTATGCAGGGCTATCCTGAGCAGGCACAGGCAGCCCCACGTGGGCTGTAAGTGGCTGCAATGCAGGGCACCGGCTACATAGTGGGCAAGAAGCCACTTTTCCCATGCTCAGCACTAGCTTGTAACCTGCCCCTACTACCAGCCAGGGCCCCCTGCTTGCCGCACCGGGCAGCATTTGCCACCACTGCCTCTGGGCTGCCCAGTGCACGTGTTCCGGGTGGACAGCAGCAGCAAATGCTGCCTGACACAGCAAGTGGGGGAGGCCCTTCCCTGCCCTCCCTTTACCCGAGTTTCTGGTGCCAGTGCACCCACATGGTCCCAGGCCAGAAGCCCCTGCTGAGGCTTCTAGCTGGAAGGCAGGGCTGGGGGGCTTCTCCTGGGTCCTACTTCCCCTGGTTCCTGTCATTTTTTAAAGGACCCAAAGACAGATAACTATTAATTTTCTAATATTTTTAGGTACCCCACAGACCAGACAGAATGGCCTCGCAGGCTGGATGCAGCCCACAGGCCATATTTTGCCCACCCCTAATTAGTGATATTTTCTGACAGCTCCTTGCTCAGTCTATGATCCGTATATTTTTTAATATAGTAAATGATTGGTGCTGACTGCAATTTGTTCACTTCACCATTATGGTGGATTGACTCCACCAACTAACAGCTACAGGATGTTAAAATTCAGGCACCACTGACCTGAATGCATCTAAAATCACTGATCTAGAAACAGTAGGTTCTATATAAATTACTAGTTTCCAAACCTGTAAGCAGGTCACTTCTCCACCATTAAAATTCCAGAAGTCATTTGCAGCATATGGGCGAGCACAGGACTTGAAGATTTAAGTTCAAGCGTGCAGATCTTTTTAAAGAGACGTTGTAAGATATGAACAATTAAAAAAAATAGCAGAAAGGAGATCAAACTGAAAGGAAAGCACCTAAAAGCATACAGAGTTAGGCAGCGATTAATTTCTTTTTATAGCTTCTATAGATAGCAGGCACAGCTGTCAGGCCTCACTTCCAGCAAACTAATTGGACACAAATATCTGATCCTCTTCCCCCATAAGCCTGGCAGATCTACGTTTACCTTCTTAGCCTGGCAAGAGATGTAATCCCTTCCTGCTTCAGCCAACTATGGAACGTATGCCATGGAGTTCAAGAGGCATAAAAGATGCTACAGGCACTTGTTCTTTCCTAGGCAAATCTACAGTGCCCCAGCAAGTGAGAGTTGCAGAGGTGCCATCAGCTTCTACTCCATTGTTCATTATCTCCAACTTTCAGAATTTCACTATGAAATTCACCATATTTAGTATTTTTCTTTATGTGATTATGTGAACATTTGAACTTGCTTCCGCATTATCTCTTAGAGTATGTTTTTAGCTTAAATGTTCTTTAAGAAAACCCTAACAAAGCAAACCTAAAATATACCCAAAAGCCAGGGGACAAATAAAAGAAACCCTATCTTTATTATATTTAAAAGTACCTCACAATTTTTAAGTTGACCTCATGATCTGTTGAGGTCCAATTCATAATTGAACTCTTAGTGCTAGCAACAATGGAAATTCCTATGATATAAATGAGGATCTTCAGAGAGCTTCAAATGCTGGCTTTACAGATGCTTCATGCCACTGGAGTAGTGGAGACCAGGCCTAACACCCAAGAACTGGCCTTGAATAATCTACTTAGGACAGGCTGTAGTTCCATTAGAGGTTCAGGTTGCATTTCCTGCTTCTAGAAGCTTTACAGCAACAGTGGTAAAGTATTAGCCCATCTGCACAAACAGTTGATTACTAATAACATAAAATAATGGAGAACTCATCTCCATAAAGGAACACGTACTATGTAGACAGATACAACAATACCCTGACCAGTTTAAACGCAGTTTAAACCTATGGCTTGAGACAGAAGTTACTCATAAACTGGTAAAAATGGTCAGAAACCATTTCAAACCTATAACACAACGTAAGTTCAGCCCACATAAACCACTTTCCAAATGGCCAAAACCAGCTTAAGCTAAACCTGGATGGATAAAGTATGACTTAAGTGACTTAGGTTCAATTGGTTCATTGAACTTCTGTCCCAGATTCCAGTCAACTCACAGTCCACCAGCATCCCAGGATGCTTTGCACCTTCTCTGCAAACCCCCTCTCACAGGGCAGATTAGCCTTGGCCCAAGCTATCTGCTCAAGCTGAGCAGGGAAGTGTGCTCTAATGCCCCCTGCCCCCTGGCTTGGGCCACTGCAGGCACATGGCTGCATCTCCAGTATCAAAAGTGAATGTCTTGTCACTTGCTTATCAGTTCAACCTATGCAACTTAAACCAACCTGTGAAGATTGAATCATTTCAGCCTCCATTTTTTTTTGCAGTCTGTACTTAGCCCAAGTGTTCAGGCATACAAGTCAGTTTAGAACAGTATAAACCCTCCTGAACTACTTCAAAAGTATACCTGAAACTGAATATTATTTTTAACTGGTTCAATGTTATGTGGACACCAAGCTTTCCATGACTAGTGTCTGGTTGGACCCCAGGCATCCCATACTGCACTGCTACTCACCGCACCCCCCACACACACCCCCTGCATGTCAACTGGTTGCTCTGGTACACAGCTAGAACACTACTACCTCAAACACTATTGCCTGCACTTGACCACAGTGTCCCAGGCCAGAGGCATCACTCTGCCAGTTGGTCAATTACCTTCCATTAGTGGCAATGGATAAGGGCTCCATGCATCCCAGATGTATTTGGGGTGGGAGGTAGCCAGGTTGAAAGTTACCTGGACCCCTATTTTTGTATGTGCCTGGAAGCAAGGAGGCTCCAGAAGGCTGACCAAAGACTCCCTTTCCACCAATGGAAGTAAACTGACAAGCTCTTTAAAAACAGCAAAGAACAAGGGTCCAGACAACCCCACTTTTAGTAAAGGTCAGGAATGGTCTTTACTGTACTCATTATTAGTGAGAAGGGGGTGCAGAAAACAGCTGTTGAACTGGATACTAACTACTGCTTCCACTGGTGATGTTTCAACAACATTGCAATGCCTAAAGGGAGACTTTTTACTTACAACTCTTGGCAGTATACATGCAGAAACCTCTGACTCCAGCACAACTGTAAATGGCTTTCCAATCAGTGACATTCTCAAAATGGTTCAAGTGTTATGTCCATCCTCACTCAGAGTATGGTTCACTAAAGAAACAGTAAAAGGGTATACTTGCCACTAATTCACAAGTTATGTAGCGATGAGTTGGGAGTTTAATTAGGTAAATGGCACAACTCTTCACTTACTTCCAGAGGAGATAAGCTGGATATAAATGATTTTTCGCCTTTGGTGCAAACCAGTACAATAAAGGTAAATATAGTTCTGGAAAAGTCTGCATGCTTCATAGTTGGTAGGGTCGGAAAGAACCTAAGCAAATCATCAAGTCCGACCTCCTGCCATGGGCAGGAAAGAATGCTGGGGTCAGACAACCCCAGCAAGATGATTATCTAGCCTCCTTTTAAAGACCCCAGGGTAGAAGCGAGCACCACTTCCCTTGGAAGTTGGTTCCAGATCCTAGCTGCCCTGATTGTGAAGTAGTACTTCCTGATGTCCAGCCTGAACCTACTCTCAGTCAACTTATGGCTGTTATTCCTAGTTACTCCTGGTAGTGCTCGGGGGAGCAGGGTCTCTCCTGTTCCCTGCTGGTCCCCCTTGATTAGTTTATAGATGGCCACCAGATCCCCTCTCAGCCTTCTCTTGTGGAGCCTGACCAGGTTCAAATCCCATAGCCTCCCCTCATAGGGCCTGCCCTGCTGCCCCGATCATGTGTGTGGCCATCCTTTGGACCCTCTTGATGCTGTCCACATCCCTCCTAAAGTGCAGCGCCCAGAACTGCATGAAGTACTCCAACTGTGGTCTGATCAACGTTGCATAGAGGGGGAGGATCACCTCCTTGGACCTGCTTATGATGCACCTGTGGATGCATGACAAGGTGCGGTTGACCCTACTGATCATGTCCTCATATTGGCAGCCCATGTTCATCTTGGAATCGATAATGACTCCAAGGTCCTTTTCTGCCTCTGTGCTGACAAGAAGGGAGTTCCCCAGCCTGTAGGTATGCTGCTTATTCTTCCTCCCCAGATGCAGTACCTTCTACTTGTCAGTATTGTATTCCATCCTATTCTCATCTGCCGACCCGTGTAACCTGTCCAGATCTAGTTGTAGCCTGTCCCTCCCTTCCAGCGTGCCCACCTCTCCCCACATCTTAGTGTCATCCATGAACTTAAACAAAGTGCTTTTCACCCCCTCGTCCAAGTCACCGGTGAAGATGTTGAACAGTGCAGGCCCGAGGACTGAGCCCTGGGGAACCCCACTACTCACAGCCCTCCAGGTCAAAAATGACCCATCCACCACCACTTTCTGGGTGTGGCCCTCCAGCCAATTTGTGACCCATCTGACTGCGTAGGTATCAACACCACAGTCGCCTAAATTTTTTATGAGAATGGGGTGAGAGAGAGTGTCGAAGGCCTTCCTAAAGTCCAGAAAGACTACATCTACCACGACACCTGCATCCAAGGATTTTGTGGCCTGGTCATAGAAGGCTACTAGGTTGGTCTGACAGGACCTGTCTTGAATGAACCCATGTTTGTTGCCCCTAAGCATAATTTCCCCTGCTGGTCCCTCACAGATGTGTTTTTGGATAATTTTCTCAAAAAGCTTCTCCTGGACCAAGATAACACTAACGGGCCTATATTTACTGGGTCCTCCTTCCTCCCTTTCTTGAAAATGGGGATTACACTGGCCCTTTTCCAATCCTCTGGCATCCTGCAAGAGCACCACGAGTCCTCATAGAGCTGTGAAAGGAGTCCTGCAATGGCCTCTGCCAATTCCCTCAGCACCCTTGGGTGGAGATCATCTAGATTTGCTGATTCTTTTTACTCCTTACATATTTAAAAAAGGGCTTGTCTTTGATCTGGGTCACTAGTTCCAGTTCTGTGTCCAGCTTAGCCTTCCTAACAGTCCTCCTACAGTCTCAAGCAATGGAGGTATAATCCTCCTTGGTGATGGCCCCCCCTTCCATCAGGTGTACGCCTCCTTTTTAGCTTTAAGATGATTCTGAATGCCTTTCTTTGGTGAGCCATGGGGGGCTTTTGAGCACTCTTGCCCCCTTTGACTCACATTGGGATTGTTGCCCTTTGGGCTCAGAGGATCATCTCCTTATAGAACAACCATTCATCTTGGACTCACAACTCCCCTCCCCTCCGGGACCTCAGTGACATATGCATATCGTATTACTCTTTGAACATAGTCAATCCATTCTTAGCAACATTCTTTTTTTAAAGTGATGTGTAAAAAACATTGGTATTAAATCGAGCAAGCCTTCCCCCACTTAAACTTCTTGATGCATCCATAATAGTACAATGCAGATGACCATGAAGTTTTACAGCATTAAACATACAAACATCTAGTTGGACAGATGAATTTAATATCTGAGTCATGCTTAAGTTTTCCTCAAAACCGGAACAATATTTGATGATTCTGAGCAATTTGTAATGATGAGGAGCATGAATTTGCTATTCCAGTACATTATTTTATTATTTTAGGACATTTTCTGATATTTCCCCCAAGTTTTAGATACAAAAGTATATGCTATAGTTGATGACTATCTAATATTCATCAAAACATGCGGTTCTTTTTTTAAACCAATTGTGTTTATTTGATCTAATATGATTTGGAACCTTACAGAAAAAATGCAAGAAATACAATAAATAAAATATGCCATTAAGTAACAACAATGAAACACAATAAAATAATACACACACACACACACACACACACACACACACACATATATATATAACCTTAATGCCTTTTCAGTAGAGAAACTATATTTTGCATAAAATTAAACCTTAAAAACATAAATGAAAACTATACATAAGCAATCACTTAAATATTAACATAATTACATTTTCTGAATGACCTAAAACTTTGGATTACCATTACTTTAAAACACAAAATTTAGGATGAACATAACTAATACATATTATACAGAACATAAAAAACAGATCAACAACCTTATGTGTCCTCTACAAAGGAAAACTCTAAGGTTTCTCAACTTTTTCTTGAAAGCACTAAGGAATACCTTAGATGAAGGGAATTATTCCTTTCAAAACTCAGCTTTTCTTTATACAGAAAAGCTGAGTTTCCTACAATGCTTTAAGTATGTCCTGAACATCTATTTATAAAATGTGAGACTCTCAAGATGCGCTCAAGTCCAAGGCATTTGCTAAATACATTAGTTTCCAATAGTGCAACTGCAACTAAATTACTAACATTTTTCCTAAGAATACTATCATCAGTTCTTTACAAGAATCAGCTGTCAGAATAATTTGTGGTATATCTTTATCATCTGCAATTGTTTACCTTTTTTTTAAAAAAAGGAAAGAAATATCTACAATCTCCAAAAATGAGACTATTTCAAAAAACTGGTTTTAAATAATATAAATATAAGAAACCAGTAGTCAAATCTCTGCACACAGGAAAAAACTAGAGGAGCCTAGCATAATTAAGTATCATAAATTAGACAAACTAATTCTATGTTAGAAGCAAGATTTTCAAATCTCAGCAAACATACAGTTGAAGCCAGTAAAGAAAGATCCAAGGCAGCAGCAACATATGAATCACTTTTCATGATTAGCCTTAGCTGTATCATTTTAAACAAACTGAAATATTTTGCTAGTGAAGAGAGTAAGGTCATTGAGAAATGCAGTAATCTAGCCTGAGGTCACGACAAAAGCATGTGCTAGTGTCATATCATCTGAATGTCCTAGACACAGTTCAACATTATTCCAGATAAAGTAGGACAAGAACATTTGTAACACCAAACAAATCAAGGTTGAAAACAAGTATTTCAGCAAGACTGTATTTATAGATAAAAAGTTACATTCTTGTGTTGAACTCTCCCCAAGGTGCGTCAGAAGCACTTCTTATCCACAAAGCATGTCAATCATGCAGAAGATTATAACTGTACACTATGAAGAGCTGTGAATCATTGGAGTAAATTCAGGACAGGCTAAACTGCACTAGAGGACAGACTAATAAACATAAAAACAAAGCCATCATTGGCACCAGAAGCTCATCATTCACTAACATGTGACTAAATTGAATATAGTAACACCTTTGTTCTCATTGAAAGCAGAGTCTCCAAAGAAAGTTCAACATGGAAAATATACTTTAAAAGCATGTGCACATAGAAATTCCATTTGGGGATTTAGCTGAATGAGAAGTTTCAAAGATCTGAGATGCAGGGAGGACTTCATATTGGTGTCAGGAAAGAATAAAGTTAAAATAGCTTTATTATTATGAACCTGAATTGCAGAAATGGTGCTGTGCGTGCTCCAAATGTAAAATATGTTAAATGTTTTAAACTTGACTTATTTGATTTTTCATATCTCTTCATTTGCATACAACAGCACTGTCAGAATACTATATCACTCCTCTTGCTTATGATTCATCAAGATCCAGATACCAAGCAAGAATGAAACATGTTTCACTACCAGCAGCAGCAGCAGTAGCCGCAGCTTACAAACATATTCCATACTTTAAAAGGGAATCATGAGTTTTAGTAAGCCACACAGCATCTGGCACTTAACCACCTCTGCACCCTGGCACATTATACTGAATCAGTCTCAAACAAGTGGAGTTGAGAGGTTTGATGGCATAACAGCACATAATAGTAAGGCAACCTATTTTGAGACATTCTGTAGAATATCAGGAAACTACTGATCCTAAAATTAAAGTCTGTTACTATTTATGCTATGCAAATCACACCATTATGCCCTTATACACATCTTTAAAAGTGGGAAGGAGTTTGAATCAGGATGAAATAGAAATGAAAATTTTGCACCAATATTTTATAATGTTGTAGTAACTAGAGGTGCATCTGAAATGCAATTGACAGTATAGGCAATCAGCATTAATTGCCCAATGTGGCTGATAAATGCCCTATGCATGCACATAGCCACGGCATGCACGCAGCCAGAAGTGTAGCCCAGTGGCTTGGGGAGCAACATCTGGCTAGTAAATCTGTTGTGGGGGAAGTTGTGGGGGGAGAGAAGAAGCATGGGGAGGGAAGAGGTGTGTGAGGGGGCAAACCAAGGCCCCCGCGATGATGGAGGGAGTAAGGCAGGGGGCAGGCACTGCTCAGCTGAGCAAGGCGGGGCACAGGATGGATCCACAAGCAGCTCATCCGAGGGACATGGGGGGGGGGTCAGCTCCTGTCACTGTACACAACCCAGGAGGGCATGGGGGGCAGGGTGTCCCTGGATCTGCACAGGACTAGAGCAGGCTGCTGCTGCAGGCTAAGGCTGCACTCAGGGCAGGTGGTGGTGCTGGTAGTGGGGAATATGGCAAGTTTTGGGGTAGCTGCAGCCCCCCCACAGCTCCCCTCCCAGTGCTTCCACTGCCACCCACACCCAGTCCGGCCCCAGCCCAACACCCCACTGGGAAGAGCCCAGCACAGTCCTGGCCCCAGACCGCAGCAGCAGCCTGCCCTCGCCCACGGATCTGGCGGCACACCTTCCTCACGCCCTTCTAGGGTGCACTCCCCAGCTGAGCCACTCATGGCTCTGTCCCACGCCCCACCCCACCCCGGCTGAACAGCACCTGCCCCTGCCCACTCCCTCCCTCCCTCATTGTGGGGGCCTCAATCTTCCCCCCCATGCCCCCTCCCCCAACAACAGACTTACCAGCCAGACACTGCTCTCCACACTGCAGAATCCACTCCATGTCAGAATCGAATTGGTATCAGCCAATATGGCTCCTTAAAAATCGGCTATCAGCCCAAAAAATCTCTATCTGTGCACCCCTAGCAGTAACTAGCCATATTTGACAGCTAGGCAATCATTTAATTGGTGGTTCAAATTATCTTAGTTGTACAACAGCAAGAAAGATGAGTAATTATTGAAAAAACATTATTTCAGCAATCTCATAAGGTACTTAGTCATCTTAGTCTGACATCAGACAGAAAGTAGGGCAGGTTGTGGTACTAAAGAGCACTTTTACATGTGCTCCAATGCATTCTGATTAGAATGTGTTGGAGGAAATTTGATTAATCGAGTCTGCTTGAGTGTTTTAATCTGAACACTGGTGTGCTGCAGTGTCTTGTGTATTTAGTGTCCCTGTATTTCAAAGTGGTAGCGAGGGCGCTCAAACTAAAGCTCATTGATATTTTGGCTTCTTTCTAAATACTATACTTGTTGAATGAGCTTTAGTTCATGCAAGATGCTGATAAAATGCCTGCAGTGTCCACGTAAAGTAGAGAAACTGCCAAGAGCTGTCCTAATTAAAATGCCACCCAACCCCCACCCCAGAACACAAATATAGGTGCCATTAGAGACTAACTGGTTCCAAGAAGCATGAGCTTACATAAGCAACAAATTACTTCGTCACACGTTGAAGTATCTGATGAAGTGGTATTGAAGAAGCAGGTTGTTGCCTATGAAAGTTTATGCCTCTCTGAACCAGTTAATATCAAAGGGCATCTTTACACAAGATCCAGGGGTGAGAAGGGTGGGCACTTTAATTAGAGCAGCTGTCGAGAGCCGCTCTAATTAAAGCACCCACAGAGTCTCATGTATTCATTGTCCTGCATTTCAAAATGGTGACAGGGGTACTTTAACTAAAGCTCATTCAATGAGCTTTAAAGTGCCCCTGCCATCATTTTGAAGCACAGGGATGCTGAAAACATTCTCCAGCAGGCTCAATTAATCAAGACCACTCCAATGCACTGTAACTGCAACGCATCAAAGCAGGCATCCTACATGTATACAGGCACCCTAAGGTGCCAACCTGTCCTACCTTCTGGTTGACTATATAGAATCATAGAAGTAGGGTCAGAAGGGACCTTGTAGATTTTCAAGTCTGACCCCCCACCTGGGCGAGAGAAAAACTGGGCTCAAATGAGTCCAGCCAGGTAGGCATCAAGCATCTTCTTAAAGACCCCCAGGGTAGGAGCCAGCACCACTTGCCTTGGAAGTTGGTTCCAGCTCCTAGCCGCCCTAACTGTGATGTAGTTCTTGCAATGTCTAATCTAAACCTACTCTCCAATAATTTGTGTCCATTATTCCATGTCATGCCAGGAGGCGGTAGGGGAAACAGTGTCTCCCCCAAACCCTTCTGGTGCCCTCTAATGAGTTTATAGACTGTCACCAGGTCCCCCCTCAGCCTTCTCTTGTGAAGGCTGAACAGGTTTAGGTCCCACAGTCTCTCATTGTAGGGTCTGCCCTGTTGTCCATGGATCATGTGAGTGGCCCTCCTCTGGACCCTTTCAAAGTTGTCCACAACCCTCCTGAAATAGGGCGCACAGAACAGGACGCAGTACTCCAGCTGTGGCCTGACCAGCGTCACATACAGGGGGAGGATCACCTCCCTGGCTCTACTTGAGATGCACCTGTGGATACACGACAAGGTGTGGTTAACCCTGCCAACCATTACCTCGCATTGTCAGCCCATGTTCATCTTGGAGTCAATAATGACTCCAAGATCCTTTTCTGCCTCCGTGCTCTCAAGAAGGGAGTTTCCCATTCTATTAAGTATGCTGCTGGTTTCTACTGCCCAAGTGCAGCACCCTGCACTGGTCTGTATTGAAACGCACCCTGTTTATGTCAGCCCACTCCTGTAACCTATCAAAGTCTTGCTGCAAACTTTCCCTCCCTACTAGCGTGGTCACCTCACCCCATATTTTGGTATCATCAGCAAATTTAAACAGGCTGCTTTTCACCCCGTCGTCCAAATCGCTGAAGAAGAAATTGAACAGTGCAGGCCCCAGGATCGAGCCCTGGGGGACTCCGCTGCCCACTTCCCCCCAGGTTGAATATGACCCGTCCACCACCACCCTCTGAGTGCGACCCTTGAGCCAGTCTGCAATCCATCTGACTGTGTAGGCATCAATGCCACAGTCGCCTAGTTTTTTAATGAGGATGGAGTAGGAAATGGTGTCAAAGGCCTTGCTGAAGTCTAGAGAGACTAAATCCACGGCGACACCTACATCCATTGCCTTTGTGACCTGATCATAAAAAGCAATCAGGTTGGTCTGACATGACCTGCCCCTAATGAAACCATGCTGGTTGCCCTTAAGCAACATCCCTGAAACCAGCCCATCACAGATGTGCTCCTTGAGTATCTTCTCAAAGAGTTTCCCTAGGATTGAGGTAAGACTGATGGGCCTATAGTTGCCCGGGTCCTCTCTCTTCCCTTTTTTGAAGATGGGGACCACATTAGCTATCTTCCAGTCATGTGGCACCTGGCCCGAGCACCACAAGTGCTCATAGAGCTGTGCCAAGGGCCCTGCAATAACCCCAGCTAGCTCCCTCAACACCCTGGGGTGGAAAGCATCTGGACCTGCTGACTTGAACAAGTCCAGCCCCTCCAAAAGCTCTCTAACCCGGTCCTCCCCAGCCTGAGGTCTGGAGGTGATCCCCTCGAATCCGTCTGGCATCACAGCGGGAAAGTCCCAGTCCCTGCACAAGAAAACGGAGGTGAAGGATTGGTTAAAGAGTTCCACCTTCTCCTCTGGCACAACCACCAGATTTCCCAGCATACTTTGCAGGGACCCCACATTACCCGGTGCTTTCTTCATCCTCCCTATATATTTGAAAAAGGACTTTTTATTATCCTTGATCTTGGATGCTAGTCCCAGCTCTATGCCGACCTTAGCTTTCTTGACAGCCCCCCTACAGGCCCTAGCAGAGGAGGTAGACTCCTCTTTGGAGATAGCACCCCCCTTTCACTGGGTGTATGCCGCCTTTTTGGCAAGCAGGCATTCCTGGATGCCCTTGGTGAGCCAGAGGGGCTTTCGGGCACTCTTGCCCCCCTTGCTTCTTGTTGGGATGGACTCCCCTTGGGCCCCTAGTATCGTTTCCTTAAGGAACGACCACTCGTCCTGGACACTGAGTTCCCCTGCCCTCAACGACCCCAGCGCCTCACCCACTAGTCTCCTCAACTTGTTGAAGTTGGCCCTCCTAAAGTCTAGGGCTACCGTCTTGCTGCAGGCCCCTGACACCCTGCACTGGATGGTGAATTCCAGCAAGCAATGATCGCGATCACCCAGGTGGTCAAGAACCTGGAGGCCCCTTACCTGATTGTCGCCTGTGGCCAGGACCAGGTCCAACAGGGCGTTTCCTCTGGTGGGACTGTGCACCTCCTGAATTAAGTGGAGGTCCTGTATCTCAGCCAGGAACCTCCTGGAATGGTCCATCCTGGCTGACTGTTCCTCCCAGCAGATGTCTGGGTAATTAAAATCACCCATGACAACTACATCCCTTGCCTTAAGTGCCTCTGCAAGCTGGCCTGAAAATTCCTGGTCCAGCTCCTCCCCTTGGTTGGGAGGTCTGTAGTAGAACCCCACCGTCAAATCGCTCTCCCCATGGGCCCCTTGAATCTTGACCCAGAGCACTTCAGCCTGCCCCTCCTCTGACCCCATTCTGCTGGCAGAGGATGTGTATTGTCCCTTGACATAGAGCGCCACCCCCCCACCTTTCCTTCCTTCTCTATCCCACCTGTAAAGCCTATAGCCCCTAATGCTAACTGCCCAGTCATGGGACGAATCCCACCATGTTTCTGTTAGCCCTCTGACATCTGGTTTGAACTAGCTATTCTAAGGGCAAGTTCCTCCTGTTTATTCCCCATACTGCGAGCATTGGTATATAGGCATTTAAGGCCTTGCAAGACTGTGTGTGCCACCCCCTGTTTAGGGAGACTGTCTGGACCCCCGTTCCTTACCTTAGCACTCCTTGCCGTTGTCACCTGTCTTGCTTGGATGGCGTCTCTTTGTCTTCCTGCGGCCCCCTCATACATGAGACCAGTCAAACTTTTTTCAGTTCCCCATTTAGTCACACTAATAATACTATATAACTATTTGATGAGGAGTTTGGAAAGCTTGTTTCCAAATAACTTATATTTTAGATCACCTTTTAGCTACTGTTTAAAACTAAAAGGAGTTCTGAAGTATGCCAAAGGCTGCATATGTACCAGCTTATGTTAGTTCTTTGATTCACCTGAAGCAGTTCAAAACAAAGACAACTCATGTTCAGCCTAGTGAAAATTATAGCTATGTTATATATGAATAATATGACTGATACTCATATAACTAGCTTCATTATTCTTCAAGCAGAGAATATTTTACCTTAATCATTAAGTTACCAAAGCATTTTTTTCCAGAGAAAAATCTACACTGCAACAAGAACTAAACTAAAACAGATGAAGAATTCTATAGCCATTATTTTCAAAACTTTGCAGAGCTGTGAACTTGAATTACTAACTGTAGCACGATACAAAGTACAGTGCTTTAAAGACCACTGTATTAAAGACTAGTACAGATCTGCAAGATGACCAACTTTTATTCAGCTGTTTGTTACATCACATACTTGTACTATGCTGAGAATGTTGCATGCTGTCACTCGTTCCCCCTCCCATCCCACCATGTTGGAAAAAAGCCAATAGAAAAGAAAAATAGGAAATTGTTTAATAGAGAGGCTATCTAAACAATTTAACATGGAGGTTTTCTTTTCATATGAATCATTATACATGGACCATTCTAACACTTCATTTATATCCCTTTTTAACTGGCAAATGATTGAGATTCTTAAAAACAATTTTTACTGAGCTTTACAACTATCTTGTAAAGCAGAAAGCATTGCACATGCACATCTTCATTTATTTCATTACAGACAAGATGAACAATAAAATGTTTGTAATATTAGACAGTGCTTGATATGAAAATGAATTAAAATGTTTCAGACAAAAGGGTTGAGGTGAAGGTTTTGGGGGGGTTTAAAGGTTGGGAGCAATGACATTTTTAAACTGTACCCCATTCATTTAGAGGCATATAACATCAGTCCAACAGTATGCCACTTATCTATTCTAAGATTCAGGATTGTTAGGCCTCGGATCACGTTCTTTATTAAGAGAAAATATGAGGCTACTTTTCAAAGGAGAATTTATGCAACTTTTTAAAGACAGGCTCTAGTGACACATATTGGAAAGATACCACACACATCTACACATGCATTAATGTGCCATTGTTACTACATGCTACGTTTAGTACCTTTAATAGGAGGTACCAACTAAATGCACAGTAACCAGCGCTACTGCGCAGTAGCACCACCTCACTGTCTTTTCATGATGCTTAATGCACTGCAGAATAATTCTCCTGCACATTAGCGCATTAGCATGGCTTCTGCCTTGATGTGTTCATGCGCAGTAGAACTAATCTACTGAGTATTAAGCGTCTCATGCAGACTTGCCCACTAAGGTTAAGATCCACATTAGTAGCTTACATAAATAAGACAATGGAGGATTCCATTTAGGTCCAAAAAAGCAATTAAGCAAGCAGTCACGTCACTTTGGAGCAGTCTAAATTAATTCAGTGTCTATATTTTGCATCATAATGTTTCAAAGTAAGGGCATGGGAAAGAGGGGCAAGAACAGCCCTGCATTATGGTACTTAGTCTGAGGACTGTTTATGCATTTTACTTTAGACCAGTAATACTTAACCCTTTGGACCCACAGGCCAGATGAAGGGCACAGGGCTGGTCTGCAGGCTGGCTTGGGCGCCCATACTAAGATCAGACCCTGCCCAATCCTTCCATACCAGGATCAAGCCTAGGGCCCCAAACTGCTTCTTTCTGGGCATCATGCATCAGAACTGGACCCAGGACCCTGCACCATTATCCAGCATACCAGACCACACTATGAAGACCTCAGGGTCCCCACACATCCCAAAATTTGACGGGTGCCACGGCCAAATTTTCAGATCCATGAAGAGCACTGTGGGCTGACTAACAGGCATTGGGAGCTGGTGATTAAGCACCCCTGCTTTAGACAATCATTGGATGAAAAAAAAAATAAAAAGAAGAATGACACTTATTCTGAAGCAAAGATTTCTGAGGCAATATCTTATTGGACCAACTACATATTAAGAAAGATTTAGAAAGTTCCTGGGCACAAAATTCCCTTTCTTAGATCCTGTTGAAGCTCTAGTAAAAGACAACACCTACAAATATCCTTGCCCCTGACATATTTCCTGCACCACCACAGCTACAAGCATCCCTCCAACACTACCACTCATATTTCTAGCAACTCAGTTGCCCTGTTTCAGCAAGAGGGACCAAAGGTACAAGACCTGAAGACTTCTATAGCCTAGTGGTAAGAGCACTCCAGTGAGGAGACATGGGATGGAATCCCTCAGGTTGAGAAAGATCTATAATCCAGGTCTCCCATTCACGGGCTGGTACTCTAACAGCATATTATACACAAGTGAGGCTGGACCACTACAATCATATCAAATTCCTCTTCTGTTAGACTCCTTTCTCCAAAGGGAGTTTCTGGATTGAACTAACAGAATCCTCTAGTGTATAATCCTGAGTAAGGCACCTAAGCTCTGAAGACATTTCAGACATACTCAGCATCAGTGTTTCCTTTTAGCCATTTCCAAGCACTTCCAAGCTCAGTGTCTAGGATCTCTGAATCACTCACTAGAGATGCTTACCTTTCTCCATTGACTGCTTGGGAGCCTAAGGCTAGAAATAAACATTGCCAAGTAAAACAGATCAACTATGCTGGGATATACGTCTTGAAACAGCTGATCCACTTCACTGGACAAAAAATGCACATCACCCACTGTCCCATTTGTTTATCTTCGGGGACAACAGGTGACTTGTTCCCCGCTTCCAGAGACATACCCCTGGAAATCTTAAGAAACGCAAAATGTTGACTTTCCCCAATTTTAGGGACATGCCCCAGAGATTGCCAGGGGCACATCTCTGGAAAAGGATCCCAAATTTCCTGTTCCAGAAATACGCTCCAAAGAGTGCCAGGGGGCCCATCTCTGGAAATGGGGAAAAGCTGGGCTGGCACTCCTGAGGCTTTAAGGGGGGGTAATCCTCAAGCTCTAAGAGTACTTCCCCAGGGTGGTTGGAGACTGCAGACAGTTCTGGGCTGCAGGTGTCACTTCTGCCATAAAGCAGCACAAATTATTACTACTACTACAACTATTTCTTTTCACTTTGTACTGCCATAAAAAATTTTATGGAGACATTAAAGCAACAAAAGGTGATGTCTGTTTCCATCCTAAGCTTCTAACCTGTTTCTTTAAATTATACTCCTGGGCCAGGTGCCTAATTTTTAGATGCTGCAACACCTAAATTGCAACTGTTCGAAGCTTCTCACTGGATGCCCCCCTAACTATAGGCTGACCGGTCAGTATACTACACTGAAAGCCTTATTCATTCTATAAATGTGGCTTTTTTAAGTGCCTAATTAACGTTCTGCAATTTGCATCTTTAATATGGATACTATTACTACAGCTGCTGCTATTATAACTTCTGTTTGTCCATTCTCTCTTGCTAGGGGATATGCTGTTGCTTTCAAAGACTCTTCTGATACATTTCCATAATATTTCGGGTCACACATGTCAAGGCTCAAAAGATGAATTTCCTAGAGTGCACAATGTGGTTAATTTCTAGAAATGGTGGTCAACAAATTATATTAACAACTTGATGCAGTATCAAAACTGAATGATAACAGTATCAGGAAGACACGTACGTAAAACACATTCATAGATTTTTAGACCAGAAGGGAACATCATAATCATACTTAGTATGATTTCCAGGGATCCTGGTTGTCTGATTTAAAAAAATCCCCAATTTTCAATTAAAGAAGTAAGCCCAAGTTCACATTTTTGTGTGCATATATATTTACATATATCTATATATTAGTTATGTTTCATTTAAATCATGGAAAAATGAGGATTTGGGGTAACTTTTTTTTTTTTTAACCGAAAATTGGGGATTTTTTTAAATCAGAGAAAACCAGGATCCCTGATTTCCTATGCAATACCAGTCATAATCTCACTCGGTGACATTATCAAATGTTATCATTTCTGCAGCAAAAAAGCATCTTTAATAATGACATCTGTGGCGGGCCAGTAGGGGGTGTTCCTCCACTGAGCCACCCACCTCACTGCACCCAACCACCTTCCAGGCCCGGGGGGTGCTTCACATCTGGCCAACCCCCCTCCTGGAGAACACCCGCTAGCCTGGGGATAATACTGCCACCACCCAGGGTCTGAACTAATCCTGGCTCTGTGCCCCCTGGGAAACACAGGCCTAGTAGGCCTTGAGGATACTCAACCTATTTCAAGAATTTAGGGTGCTTCCTCAGTCTGAAGCACAAATAGTGGTCTCTCTTAGTCAGCCAAACCAAGGGGATCGCAAGGCATAATCTAGTCCCTCTCCCAATAGGTCTCCCATGCTAGGTACAAAGGAGAACTTTATTGGTTACAAGAAGTAGGTTTGGAATAGGGTACAGGGTAGAGCAATATCAGAGAAATCCCAAAGAGCAAACAGGGTGGCTGGGTAGCCTTTGATCACGCCTCTGAATTATTGCAAGCTATATGTGTAGTTAGATCTCAGGTAGCTTACTGACAAGTATCATCCAGAGGCAGGTGGAGAGTCCCTCTGGAGGCAGGCAGCTCATTGATCATGAATTTGAAGAGAGAGAGCAAGTTTCAGATGGTCCAGCTTCTCTCTGAGTTTTTTTCATCATGGCTACTGCCCCTCCTCTTGGGCAGTCCTAAACTTATATAGACCATATGACCTCATTTACCTGGTCCAATAATTTTGCAACAGGCAATGATTTTTTGGAGTGTTACCTTTTTTGGACCAAATGCATGGCTGGACTGAAGTTAGACAAACTTTCAAATGAAAGGCATTCTTCCTCATCTGAATCACTGAAAACTAGTCGAAACAAATTTAATTTCTGTTGAAAAAGACTGCTCTAATCCCAAACTGGTTTATCATCCCAACCATGCAGTTGGTCCAAATGACACCACCCCCCGCAAAAAAAAATCCTTGCCCCTACATTACTAAGTTGTTCCAGTACTTAACTTCCTACACAGTAAAAATAAATGTGCATTTTATTTCAGAATGACTTTTTCTCACTTCAAAGTACAGGAATTTTTGTTTTTTTAATCCTGTTATGCCCTTGTGAAATTAAATTGCCCTCTATTATCAGTTGTTTTCTCAGTGTAGGCACTTACAATACATGATCAAGTCACCTCTTAACATTCTCTTTTATAAGCTAAATAGCCTAGACTCCTTAGGTCTCTACCATATCTTTTCTAGACCATGAATCACTCTCATAATGGTCTGAGTAGTTTCAATTCTTCCTGGTACAATAACAGCAATTACAAAGAAAAAAGCTCAGGAATGCCAATGCCCGTTTTTTTAAAGACGCATTTAACCTGGACATCTTGAAGTACATTTTCAGCCAAAACATTCATACTATTAAAGTAATTTTTGCTAACTGTTAATATTTTATACTTGAGACAGGTGATAAATTCATATGGGGGAAAATTAAATTACAGTATCTATTCCCACCAAAAAGTTAACTGTACTATAAAAACTCTGGCATACAGGTTGTTCCAGAACATGTTATCTCCTTGAATGGTGCAGGAAATGAAACTGGGGATTAGAACAATTTCTTTCAACAGAAATGAGGTTTTTAGATAATGAATGAACTTCCTAGTGATTTATTTATAATTTACTCCTGCAAATTTTCTTAGGTGTTATTTGAAAAGCCAAATTTCAAAGTACTATACTTCCAAATACATATTATATTTCAAAAGAATACATAATAGGTTACATACAGCAAGAAGAAATGTTACATTATTGCTCACAATATTGCTTAGATATAAAGCAACAAGTAATTCTGTAATCTGAAAATGGTTACAAAAGCAGATAGATATTCCAAGAACCTCTGCAAAAAAGTTCATTTTAAGTCATTAAAAGCACTCACAAAATGAGAAAATAGACAAAATACAGTACTTTGTTACCAGAGGGAAAGGATGGTGTTTCCAACTAAATACAAAAACTTAGAGCTTCTAACTATATGAAAATAATATCGTAAGAAATAACTTTGGTTAATCCAATCCTCAAATACCATCACATAAAACATTACACACGAGTGCTGTTTCTTTTTGACATATATAGAAGCCCCCTAAAACTTTTGCTTAATATGTACTTTTTTGATAAACATGCTCGATATATCTGCAGCTAGTGTAAGCACTGCAAACACGTAATTCATTACTTGCTCCATCCAATCTTAGTCTATGACCTGAAAGAATTCTACATAACAAATTAGACAAAAGAGCAGTGGAACTAAGTTGAGAGACAATTTCTAATCAAGCTGATAGACTCAGAAGAGTCTGCCCTTAAATGACCTGCAAATCATGTATAATGACCTGCCTGATTTAGACAGGCCATTAAACAAGATGAACGTCTTCTTGTCCATATTAAGCAAGACTATGCGATATACCCATGGCACAGAAAAAGCATCCAACAAAATGTTCACCTTCCATCCATACAATTTATTCTCATTTAAATCACCTTCTCCCACATTCACACTCTAAAAATTCTGTAGAACTACTAAAATAAAATCCCTACCTCCTCTGAATATGAAATAGGTTAACATAGTTTCAATCATTGTTAAAAAGTCCAGTGCAATGGATAGATCCCTTAAATGAGGGGCGGGTAATCATTCTGAGCAGAGGGCTGCTTACCCAGTTTAGGCAGGCTGTCGAGGGCTGCATGGGTAGCCCTGCCCCCTGGTCACTATCTTGGGACCAATGCCCCAGGGCCAGCACCGTTGGGGCCCAAAGGAGGGCACAGGCTGGCAGGGGTCCGTGGAGCTGGGCTGGGCTGCACCAGCAGGGAAGGAGGTGCTGGCCCGGCTCCATAGAGCCCCTACCGGCCAGGACCCCACGCTCCTGCC
This sequence comes from Crocodylus siamensis, assembly GCF_052110815.1. Lineage (NCBI taxonomy): Eukaryota > Metazoa > Chordata > Crocodylia > Crocodylidae > Crocodylus > Crocodylus siamensis. Next base: position 54,835,421 of record NC_143398.1, on the reverse strand, counting down.
ACCCTGCTCTGGACCCTGCCGGCACTGGCCCTGGGACACCGATGCAGGCCCTGGACTCTCAGTGGCTCCCTGTACTCTCAGCGGCTCCCCGCCTACTACACCCAGTGTCCTGCAGCCCCACGGTACAGAGGGGGAGCAGCACACAGCCCTGACCCCCTGCTTGCCAGCAGGGAAGAAGCTGGTGCCGAACGTGGGGAAAAGCAGCCCCTCACCTGCCCCATGGCCAGTGCCCTGCATAATATGCTGTTAGACCAACTAGTCTAAAATTGAATATTTCACATTCTATAAAAATAAGAGAGAAAAATTTCACTTAAAAGTGGTGTGCTGGCTAAAGCTTGAAAACATTAAACACAAGACAATGATTTCAACAATGAACTAACAGTCAAAAATTGTAATCTGTGTACAGATCATCACATAAAGGACAAAAAGATAAAGAGTACTATTAATGACTATGAACATGAATTACTTACCCTAGTTGGTCAATAAGAAATTGGGTAAGAGTGAAAAGAAAATATTAATAACAAAAATGTTAAGAATATTACAGGATAATTTTCATTAGGTCTAATAGTGCTGCAGCACATTAAAGTAGGATACACAGTAAGTTACATTTGTCTCCAAGATACAGCAATCAACTGTAAGGCTTAGAAATAATCTGCTAGAAAAAGAGAGAGATTTTTTTTACACACACTTTTTATTTTCATAGAAATTAGTACTGTACTTTTTTTTGTTAAACAAAAAATCCCAGATTGAGCCTTTTCTGGGTTTCAGTCTTGAATACATCTGCATCGTCTCCTATAACTGTCATCATAAAACACTAGCTATTGCTCTACTGTACTATATTGGTCATGCTGAGTATATATGTACACAGAAATAAAGAGAGAAAGAGATTTTCAACCTCAAAAGTAATAAAGCAACAAGTGTTTTACACACTTACGCTTTCCTACTTGATAGTACCCATTTAATAAAAGTAATGCTATTCGTAATAGTTAATTTAATGATTACTGCCATTATTATATTATTAATAATATTTCAACACATTGTGATTCTTATTACAGAGAATACTAAGGCTTTTGGTATATTACGGCTTAAAGACTATTAAATTCCATTAATAAAGGTCTCCTTAATTGCAAAAACATTTCCACAGGATTGGCAAACTTTAAATTTCATTAAACCAATACACACATTAGTCATTATCATCCAACTATTTATTTTTTTCTAGTAATCTGTTTGCCCCATGAGATACCAATCATTCCGTTTATTAAAAGAATAATCATGAATTACAGTTCTGTTGGCACACCAAACATATTTGCTTTATAAATGTTGCTTTAGCAGGAAGTACTTCATTGCAAGCTCTTACACTATCCAAATTAAATCATGTTTGCAGCTGCATTGCTGTGTCGCAATGATCTACAGTACCTGTTAAACCGGGGTGGTCAAAATACAGCCCAGATCCGGCCCACCAACTAGTGGTGTCAGGCCTGCAACAACCCCTGCCAGCTCCCACCTGGGGCAGCCCATGCCACATTCCCGCCCACCCCAACCCCAGCCCCAGCCAGCATGCATGGCTTTCCACTAGGGATGTGTAACAGGGAACCTTAGCCCTGTTACTAGAAGGCAGGTCAGCTCCTTTAGAACCAGAACTTTCTGGGCACAGTGTACTGGTAAGGGGGGCGTTAAAAGCTGAGCCTGGCCAGCTAGTCAGCTGACGGGAAGGGGGCTGGGTGGCAGTAGAGCCTGGCAGCCAAAGGGGAGGCAGTGCATCCCAGAGCTCCCCAGAGAGGCTTGGAGAGCAGTCCAGTGGCTGCAGGAGGGGAACTACTGAGGACTCCCAGAGAAGCAGTGGCAGCCGCAGAAGAAGAACTATAGAAGACGGTGGGGGAGCAGAAGCACGAACCCCTGAGGAACTGTAAGCTGGCATGCTGCTTTCTTTAATCATATTTTCTGGGTGACGGTTATAGCCCACGGACAGGACTGTTTGTATTTTCTTTTTTTTTTCTTATTGAACAACACTGGTGGTTTGAATGAGGCTACTGGGGAAGGAGGAGGCCTCAATGGAGCCCTACTATAGCGGTGCCTGAGTAGGCACAATGTTCGGGGTGCACAGGCACAGAGACAGCATAGTATTCAGGAGCCCAGGCTCAGTGCCAGAGAGGGCAAGCCTAAAAGCCCAGGGTGGCCTGGTGCACCTGGGATGCAACTGTGCGTATTTTTTTTTGTTTCTTTTTTTTTTTTTGAGCTGGAACATTAGGGGTCCAGGGCCTTTGCCAGGCTTCAAACTTCTGACCCCCTGGACAGGCATCTGGGCCAGGGAGGCTGTGCTCCAGACTGGAGTAAAAAGGAGGGCCGTGAGCCCCAAGACTAAAGAGCTACAGCCTCAGAATCAAACCCTATCTGATGGATTTAGACAGGGAGGCCTAGCTAGAGAAAGACTGGGGTCAAGGCCAGTGTTGGCAGAGACCCCAACATACAAAAACAATAGGCAGTCTCCTGCTTATAATATTTCCATCAAGACGTGGCAGAAAAGTAGAGAGTGGGAAACCTTAAGGGGACTCCAGGGGCACCCCCACAAAGGGCACAGATAATGCAACAGATGGAGCCGGGGAGAACGACCTGTTACAGGATGCTCCTGGCAAGGCTAGAACTATTCACGTACTGCTCATCTGTCCCTGCCTCCAGCAGCTCCTCCTCCTTCTGCCCCTGTTGCACCACTCCAGGCAGCAGGCAGTGTGAGGAAGCCATGGGAACAATGGGCCCGGCACCACACATCCAACCAGGTGGGAGAGAAGCTGCAGTTATGTGGCTCCTGTCCCAGTGCACAGGGCTCCAGTTACAGGTTCCAGCCACCTGCAGGGGGTGCTCATTGCACTGGGCAGGCAGAGTGGGTAGAAGTCAGCCACAAGCTGGAGTCCCGCGTGCTGAGCCCAGAGCCACCTGGATGCAGCTTCCCCTCCACCTGGCTGTGCATTTGTTATCCAGTGCACATCCTCATGGCTTCCCCACACTGACTGCTGCCTGGAGCTGTGCAGCATGGGCAGGGGAAGGAGGAGGAGAAGGCACTGGAAGCAGGGGGAGCTGTAGCTGCAGCTGCACTGGGAGCAACCCCACCAGTAAGCTGTGCATGCTGGCTGGGGCCAGGTGCTGATGGGAGCAAAATGTGGGAGGCTGCCCCAGGTGGGAGCAGGCAGGGATTGTCCCCATGCATAGCACCAGTGTGGCAGCCGTGGGCTGAATGGGGTGGTGGGGGGCAGAACGCAACTGCACCCCCACTGCCTAAGTGAGCTCTACTGCATGTGCCTCCTCCCTCCTTTCTCCCCACCCCTGGTCATCTCCTGGGACACAGTGTGTAGGCAAGTCCCATATGTCCCACGCACAATATACAGGAGTATGCTGTTATGCAATCACCTCTATATACACTACTCAAAACAACAAAAATCAGGAGAGAATTTTTTTTTAATAAATTTAAAATGTTATAATAGATGTTTGATTTTAATACAACTTATTTTTTTAAATCTGTAATTTGTTAAAAAGCTATCTTCTGAAAGATTGTGTGTGTACAGTCCTCAATAGCTCATCAAAACTCATTTAGCAGCCCTCCAGCCACAATCATTGCCCACCCTGTGTTAATCTCAATCACAAATTTTCAGCTGAACTGCAATGGATGATACTCTTCTTGAGCTCAAACAGTTCCTTGCGTGTATCTGGTGAATTGCTCTATACCATGAACCTTAAATCTAAAACACTGACCATAATCCAAAGAAAGTTACTTTCTGCACCAAATTCTACTAATATCACTAAGAACATGTAATATTCTACTAAAGATTGAGGGCATTTAAAAGTTGGGGAAAGTAAGTGGTCTGTTGTCATAAGGCTTGTTCCAAATCCTGTTGGTTTCAATGACCTCAGAATCAGGCTCTTAAAGCAACCCTTATTTAAAATATATGACTTTTTCTATTTTTAAAAATATATCTGATAAAAGCATTATAACATCTATTGTTTTGCTTTATCGGTTTTATTTTTTTAGTACACACCCCTTCCAATCTACTACTGCAGGGATTCAGTGGAAGCTTGCTTTATGGTTGCATTTGGCATCAATTTAGTATGGCATGCATCTTGACAGAGGTACACAGATAAAAAAAAAAAAAAGAGTTCCAAGGCTAGAACATTTTATACTGCTTTTTCTACAACTCACAGAGCTCAAAAAAACCCAGCAGTAGCAGCAACCAAGATATGTCTAATAGAATGAACTCTGCTTATATTAAAAGGCTGAGCATAAATCATCAAATTACATTAACCCAAAGGTAGGAGGGCCACTCATATGATCAGGGGACAACAGGGCAGGCCCTATGAGGAGAAGCTACGGGACCTGAACCTGTTCAGCCTCCAAAAGAGAAGGCTGAGGGGGGATCTAGTGGCCTGTTATAAACTAGTCAGGGGGGATCAGCAGGCATTGGGGGAGTCACTATTCTCCCATGCACTGCCAGGAGTGACCAGGAATAATGGTCACAAGCTGGCAGAGGGCAGGTTTAGGTTAGACATCAGGAGGCGCTACTTCACAGTCAGGGCGGCTAGGGCCTGGAACCAACTTCCAAGAGAAGTGGTGCAGGCTCCTACCCTGGGGGTGTTTAAGAGGAGGTTAGATGAACATCTTGCTGGGGTCCTTTGACCCCAGTACGCTTTCCTGCCATGGCAGGGGGTCAGACTAGATGATCTGCTCAGGTGCCTTCTGACCCTAGAAACTATCAAACTATAAACCTGGCAGATCTCCCAATATGTGGTAATTAAATCATCCGGAGTAGCACCTTTTCCCCCTAAAATGCTTATCACACTATTGTTGTCTAAGATGTTTTTCCCTTTTGCCTTTTCCCATTTTTTCCTGTCATCTCTTTTCTCTCTCTCCTGCTGACTGCTGTCTTCTCTGAGCAGCTCACCTGGGATTCTGTAGCCACTCACCCTCTCAAGCATTTTGGCATATTAGGTTCCATTTCTTTATAACAAACATACTGGCAAAATTCCCTTTGTTTAAGCGTATTTTTCTTTAATACAAATTAATCCAGTTCTTCCCATGTGTTCTTTGTTTAAAAATATAGTCCAAGGTCATTGTTTAAGAGATGTTTACCCTTAGAAAGTGGAAAAGCAATTTTGACCTACTTTAAAAGACTGGTATGCTGACACTGCTTTCACATGCACATTTTACTCGCAAGATTAATGGCATAACTGAACAATTTAATGGGTTGTGGGAATTATTTACCCTGGTCTGAATGGGGAATAAAAGGACACAGATGTGCAAGTGAGGTGCATTTTATTGACAGGGTGGTGTGTATGAAGGGATGCAGCAGGCTCAAATTTCAGGACAAGGGCTTCCCCATGTTTATTTTCTTGCATGTAATTTTGCAAACTGTTTAATACATTAGGTTAGAAATGAATACTGCCTTCTTTTTCTAATTAGGATCTGGCCAAATGATCCATGCATGTCACTGTTAGACTGGCCTGTTACTACTACTCCTTACATCCTGGACTGAAAGTGAAAAATTAAACAGAAGTTTCAGTCTGTACAAAATGCAGCAGTATCTTCCACTGGCACCCAATTCCCTTTCAGGGTCAAATCAAAGCCTGAGTACATAAATGTGTAACATTTTCAGACTTAATCCATGCCCACATGAACGGAGTTGTCCTTGAGGCAAAACTGTCTTGGGGCATAAGCACAAAAACAGCTTTCTTAGGAAGAAGGTCCCCATGTCCCAGTTCAAGGTATTGCATCCCACAAACAACCCTTTTTTTTCACTGGCTAACTTGGATTTGCGAAGGACATGGGCCTCATGTGCCTGTGGTCATAAGGTGCATTTACACTGCAGTACAAAAAAGTGTACCAGTAATGTACAGCTATACAAAGTAATGGCAGCTGAAAGTCAAGTGCAAGATTATTTGCTCAGGTACCTAGATAAACTTCTCAGTCTATGCTGGCTCGTGCACTGCCAGGGCTGCATTGTATCAATCAGTAACTAAGCTAGCCAGCTAGCAGGATAGAAACTATATTTTACAGCAGCGCTTTGTAAAGTCCACCCATGACTTCCCCTTTGAAGTGGCCCTTCAGAAGTGAAACTTTGGGACCCCCCGGGAATAAATACAACTGAAATACCACAGTAGAAATACCACTGAAATGCCACAGTAAACTAAATACCACAGTAGAGCGTACAGAGTTTCAAAAAATTACCCAAAGCTGCTAGCAGATTAGGGCAACTAAGATTGAGAGGCAGTATCTCTATGATGGCTTTCTAGAAAACCTGACTATTATGGGGCAGTACAATTAGTGACATTTCAAACAGAACCAGTGGGAGCTATAGAGAGAGGCCCAGATCTTATTCTACTTAAGTATACATGGTCTTTTGCCTCCTAAAGCATGCATCTTGGTCCAGGAAAGCAATCATTCTGCCCAGGGAAGGCCACAGATTTTCCATTCCCAATATTCAGTCTTATTCATGTCACTGAGCACCGACAGCCTATTTATCTGTCATCTAAAGGCAGCCAATAGGAAGAGCTAAGCAGAGGACTGTGCGAATTTGTGCTCTTCAGGCTTCCATCATCTCAGGATCCAAACAGAACGAAAAAGAGGCAATTGACCAGGACAAGCAAAAAGTCCTCAACCAGCTTTTGCCCAGCAGCCTCATGAAGATACTTGCCCGAAAAGTGGGAGACCTAGGTTACTGGCCCCACTCAGTCTGAGGCGGTTTGAACCCACATCTCCAACTGCCCTGGAAAGCATCCTAGCCAACAAGTGTCTGAGGAAAGGCTGCCTTGGGACTTCTAGCTCATCATGTTGGGGTGCAGACTCCTACCCTTATGCAGATGAACAGTCGACTTGCATTAATTTCCTCTATCTAGCTGCCATCGTGAAACAATTACCAGCCAAGAAAACCCTCTCATCAAAACACCCTACCTTATTATTCTACCTTTTTTCAACCTATTTGAACTACTGAAATGAACTTCTCATTGCACTGATGCAAAAGGCTACTAAGATTATATCTAGCATGAGATGAAGCAGTCAACTAACTCCAATTTCAGATGGCTTACACTAGTTGCTACTCAGCGTCAGATTAAATCCAAAGCCTTTTAGAGGTTTGGTGCACACTATCTCTTGTCCAGTATGCTTGCATGCACTGTGGAGCCAGCTGAGGTCATCTGATACCTCACTTGTCTCTGTACAATAAAGCACTGTAAGTTAAAGCTGCTCTTGCTGACTGTGCTGAGACTGACTTGAAGCCATAGGGCACCTGGAAAGGATGAGTATGTAATTTTCAGAGGGCAAACGTATAATAGAAATACGAGGTTACTATCATTTGAATTTTTAGCTGATTCAAGAAGAAAACTGCCCTTGGAATTATTTTTGGCAATGGCTTTGCAAATCTAGGCCTTGATCAATGATAAACTACACAGTTGGATCCTCATGCTAGAGTTAATGGAGCTTTGCACAGATTTATACAAGGGCTGGGCCATGGTTCTCAAAACTGGATCAAATTTCCTTACAGTCATATTCTGCTTTTTTATAGGCATTAGCTTTCATTCACAAACACTTACTGGTATCTTTTACCAAAGAATGAACACTAAGGTATGAAATATTAATTCAAATTAAATAGGTTCTTCAGGGTTTTTGAGACTGAATCAAAGCTATCATGGCCACTAAGAAGGAAAATTATGAAAAGTAAAATAATCTGAGCTGAACTATGCATTCAGCCCACCACAAGGATACCTCAAAAAAACCACACCCATTTGGAAACAGGAAATAATGGAGGCTCATAAGTTGACATTTCCAAATCAACTCAGATCTCAAAACTCACCAAGCGATGTAACTCCCCACATGGGGTTTCTATAAATATTTCCAGCTATGATTTGACTTCCACGTTAGCTGAATCTGAAAAATGTACAAGAACCAAGCCCAAGTTTAAAAAGAAGTGCAAAAGCTAGCACAGCTAAGGGACAAGTTGCCATAATCTGTTCAATGCTAAAAAGCACTTAACTATTTAAGTTACAACAAACGAAAGAAAGAAGGAAGCACACATTCAGAAAATGTCTTCCAAAAAGAACATACTATCTAGTCTCTCTGTCATGGTGAGACATCCAAATAAGGAATCCACAGCCTTGAGTTAGGTAGCCAGGCTCCCTATACAATGCATGGGGAAAGTTAGGCACCACACAATGGGATGCATTAGACAGAACAGACTGAGCAGGGAGCTACCTCAAGTCAGCACATGAACCTGACAGCTGCTTAGAGCTAGCCACTAAAGAAATGCCAAAGCCAGGGCCATACCTTAAATCAGGGGTGACCAAAATGACAGATCTGGCCAGCAGCCAGACTCCATTTCCCAGAAGCCCCTGCCTGTGTCACTGCAGCCAGTTTCCATGGAAACCCCAGAAGGGGCAGGGCTGTGACAGCAGGGGGCCAGTGTTTTCACAGACACTAGCCCAAGTAGTTGGCTGGCCGGGGAGCTGCTCCAGAATGGGGTTCAGGGTTTTGCATGGTCCGGAGCCAGGGCAGAGCCGTGGTCCGCTGCCCACACGCCCCCAGGCGTGGGTGTGGGAGCAGCAAATTGTGCTTCTGCCCTGGTGGGGTACGTAGACAGCAGATTGCAGCTCCGCCTCAAATCCAGACCACGCTGTCACTGCCACAAAATCCCAGTCTCCATGGAAACTGGCTGCAGCAACATGGGCAGGGGCTGCTAGGAAATGAAGTCCCCCACAGGCCAAATCCAACCTGCGGGACAGACTTTGCCCACCTCTGCCTTAAATACTATTTCTCTCAAGGTTTTACTCTGGGCTGCAGGGAGGTACTGTCTTTTGCTCAGGATCTGAAGCCCTGAACCCTTTCCTGGTGCCTAAGCCCTTTGTTTCAAATCCAAGCTGTGGATGTCTTTCCTCACTTCCTTAGATAATCATCTCCCACCACCAGCCCCACAACCACAGAGCTGGTGCTGGGAGATAAGGATCTCTCAGCGCCAGCTCTGCGACCATGGAGCTGGCGCTGGGAACGCCCCACTGGCAGGTACTGAGGGCTCCCCAGCCCGTTCCCCACCCAGCTCCATCCTCACAGACCTGAGCAGGGAACAGGATCCCGAGCCTTCACCCCGCAATCACGGCACAGGGGCTGGGAACTGTTCTGGTCAGGGGCAGGTCCCAGCCCCGTTCTCAATCAGGTGATTGAGGCACAGGACTTGGGAAGAGCTGCAGAGGTGAGATAGGTCCCAGGCCCGTGCCCCAATCTGCCCCGGGGGCTGGGACCTGCCCCGACCAGCTCTTTCCAAGTCCCCTGCCCTTGATTGGGGCATCAGGGCCCAAACCTTACCTCTGATACTTGGTTTTGGAAAAATATGGTCTTTAATCAGTTGTAGAATTAATATTTCTCCTAAATAATCTTGCACTGAAGATAGAAGAAAACTTTGCATGCAAGTGACTTCTAAATCTACAGGTACACTAAAGAAGCATTTTGCCTCCATGGTAACCACAACCAAAGAGTGTGAACATCACAGACACAGATTTTTGTGAATTTTGATGTTATCACTGACCTTAAATAAAAGCTGCAAGCAGAGTAGCAGCACCTAGATCTAGCTCAGAACAAAAGCACAATAAATTCAATGCTAGCATGTTCAGCAGATAGCACATCAAAAAAAAAAAAAGCCAGTTAACCAGCCATATCTCCTGTATCCTACACTGTCAGCACAGCCTGTTATATAATATTTCTAAGAGTGAAAAAAAAAGAAGGATAAATATTGGTACAAATTGGATGGGCTTGAGCAAATAACCATTGTGACTAACGGTCTTTGAGACACTGGTAAGGTCACAAGCTGGCATGAGAAGGACCTGAAAGGGAGAGGTCATATATGAAAAAATATCAGCAGTTCAAGAGTTTTGACTGTAATTTTAATGGGACACTTATGGCCATAAGTTTACTTGGTGTCCCTTGGGCTAGACCAGGGGTTGTTAACCAGGGGTACATGTGCCCCTGGGGGTACTTTGAAAGGTCCCAGGAGGTATGCGGGGACGAAGCACCACCACCCCATGCCACTGCCTCGCAGGAGCAGGGCCGGGACAGGGCGAGAGCAGGCCCACACAGAAGCTGCACTGCTGCCGCTTGCCACCTCCTCCCCCACCCTACTCCGCGCCCAGCCACTCGCCACCCCCGCAGAGGTACATTACTAAAAACGGGGCTGCCAGGGGTATACTTATTTTAAAAGGTTGAAAACCCCTAGGCTAGACCTAATAAAGGAGTTAGGGTCCCCAGCATCTAACTTTTCAGTGGAACCTAAAGCCTTATGCTAAATGATTAGGCTGACTATATAACACGTAAGGAGAACTGGGCACCTCAACTGCATGCCAAAATGAGAGTGCAGCTGCCTGGACCTAATCAATACACAATGATGCATCTTAAAGTCCTCATTCAGTAATATGACTCAGAGCTGCAGGGAAACATGTCCGGTTCACTTCAAATTTCCTTGAGACAGATGCATATATATAGGAGTAGAGAACATGCCCACCCAACTCTAGCCTGGCACGCTCCTGAGACGCAAGCATGAATACCCTGATACTGCAGTGGAATGTCTCAAGCCACCAGGCTATTATATAATAAGGGGGGACCCTTCACCTATTTTTTAAAGGGAAGTGGCCACCACTGGTACTTTGTATGCAGCCCAACCCTTTTGGTGTCTACAGGCATTCTCGGAACATACTAGATCAGACCACTAAGACGATATAGGCAGAACACCTATTTTCTGAATTCCAACTGGAATCAGACATGAGACAAGTGTTGAGCTGCTTAGTCTATGAGATTTTTAGGTACAACTCTTTAGGTACAAAATAACCTTTTAGGTTATTTCTGTATAACCTCTGGAGTGAACCTCTGGAGTGAACCTAGGACCACTACTTAGAGCACTTAGAGAACTCCTAATGTGCACTCCCAGACTCTCATTGTCTGGACAGCCTGAGCACAGCGCAGAGCAAGGCACTCAGAATGCCTCCCAACTGCTTAGACCTGCTCCCAAGCAGTTTGCACTGCTCAATTTGTGAACTCGGGCATGTACAAAGCAGACAGGGTTTCTTTTTTAGCAGTAGTCCTTGATTTGATTAAGCTTAACTAACTGAGTATAGGGGCTGAACAAGGGACAGAACAGTCTGAAGGAACAAATGTCACAGTCACAGCCATCTTTTTAATAAGCTGGAATTCCAGAATCTAACATCATGGCAATGGACATTCGTTTTCCTGATACTAAAACATATTCTGACCACACAAGAGGAAACTAGACAACTTTTCCACTTCCACTGAATTCAGCTAAAGCTTGATCATCAACACCTGCGATATAAGCCTGCTGCTGTCACTCCCTAAAGCATAATTTTTTCCTTCCTCACCTTATTTCCTATCTTTCTTTTGGGCTTCGGTCTAATCAAAGCCTGGCTTATTTGTGACTGAATCTACTATGTCTAAAATAAAAAAGCAAGAATTTCTTATCAATTTCAGAAGGATAAGACTGAACCCCAGCAAAACAAAAACTCTAAACAAGAGCCAACCCTAAGTAAAACATCTGACTCAAAATATTATTAATGATATTTTGTCAGTTGCCACAAAATATAGTAACTTACAAAATACAGCAATGTATATGAGTATAATATTTTCCTGGCATTAGTTTGAAACTGCATGTCTCAAACAGCAAATAAATCAATATTATTTGAAATCAGCTTCTATATTTTCAAGATCCATTAGGTTTGCAAATGCAACCTAAGCCTTAAAAATATTAATCTTGTGTTCCCATAGAGAATGTGTATTGGTCTTTAGCATAACATATTTTGAAAGAAAAAATCATTCATTTTATTTATTTATAAATGCATATTAATATATATTAATTATTAATAGTAATAATTATCAAATTATAATATTAATATTATACATGGTTTGACAAAGGTTGGTAAAAAGAACTAGCTTAGTACATGCCGTTGCCATACTTTTATAGTACAGCAATGTTTAAAGAGCTGCATTACTAAATTCATTTCCTGAGATACTGGCTTTGATTACAAAATATAATGATAATCATATTCACACTGAAATAGGAATGAATGCACCTCATCATCGAGAACTGCTGACCTATAATTATGTTGCTCTCCTTCTGAAGAAAGCATTATATTGGATTGAGAAATCTTCTCCATAACTACTTTAAAGTATAAAAGGGGTACAGAATACAGAATTGATCATGCCAGCATTCCAAGTCATATTCAGCAGAGAGAAGGTGAAACACATGCCAATCAGTAGCACTGAAAACAATCAGATAAGGAAAATGACTTATTTTACTGAACTATAAATATCAGGTTTTTTTCCTTCACGTACACACAAATCTTCAGTGGTCTCAGCCTTTTATTCATCATAGACTCACATACCTTGTTCATGAGAAGAGCATCTGAACAGCTTCCAGCAGTGCATTAAGCAGTGTGAATACCCATCTGTTACATACAGTTTGCTTTCCTATCCTCTCCCTTGGGAAGAAGCATGTGCACTGGAGTGTCATGTTTTGGTAAGGTTTTATTTTTTTAAATATACATCATGCTATGTATTTATTTTAGACAAGAAAAGGTCAAAGAAATACACCTTGCACTTGGAGTGAAAAAGTAGTGAGGCTTGTGATTTACCTCTGTTCCTCAAACCTCCCTCTCAGTTTATGAGAAAGGTCTTTGAACAAAGGGACTCATCCACAAGAAAGTTTTGTTTTTCATTTGGACAAGCTTCAGCTTTATTGTTGAGTTTCATTGTTCCATAGCTCCCAATTCCACTCAGTCTTTTGGATTTCCAAGATGCAGGACACAGGACATTTTGATGCTAAAGACCAAGCCCTTGAACATTATGCAAAGTTCTACAGGAAGTCAGCATAAGCAGCGAACTGCAAATCTGACACATCTGGGAGAGAAGATAAGCTGCATCATTTGGACTTTCCAAAATCCCTAAAGCTTCACACAGGTTACTGCTGGAAACTAAGCCTTCACACCCCATCCATTTTGCTGTCATCCCTACTCATCATAAATGCTGCATCAGCAAAGATCTAGGATTTTGAAAGGGCATGTGTGGCAGATGTGACTGGTACCACTAAGGTGACTGCAGACTCACTCCCCTTTCTCTATCTTGATCCACATCACAACTGCCTCAAGCTTGGGCTGCCCCACCAGGTATTGCATGATGCTCAGACTAGAATTCAAAGACATGCCTCCACCTTCCCATGGCCCTGGACACCTGGGTCCTTGCGGAGTTTAGGCAACAGGATCTGAGCTCAGACCATAGGGCAGGGGCAAGAAAACAAGGGCAAGGCAAGGCTGAAGCCCCGAGCTGGTGGGAGACACCTGGGGACACTGGGCAAGGAACAGGCACAGGAAGGGGGGACCCAGGCATGGGGTCTCACTCTGTGGGACTGCAGGGAGCAGCTATGTGGGATGCCAGGCTCAGTGGCAGCAGATGGGTCCCCCTTCCTGCAACTGCTCCCTATCCTTCCCTCCCCACTAAGTTTCCTTTACCAGCCCAAAGGCTCCAGATGTACCTCACCTCTCCCTGCTACATACACCTTGATGTCAGCTCAGTTCCTGCTGTTTGGACAGGGTGCCCAGATGTCCAGAGCCATAGGGAAGTGGAACCACCAACACATCTTCCAGAGAGCTCACTTAACTACACAGAAGAAGTGGAATGCAGCTGCACCACTACACCCATTATGGATCTGTCCCTATGCCTCTGTACATGATGAGTGACAGCATGTTTAAGCTTTCAGTGCTTTAAAAGAACAGTACGGTTGAAATAACTACAAGTGCCAAGTTTTACCCTTAAATGTGGACTTACTATATTTAAAATATAAAGTAGCACAACTAGATTGCAGCTGCTACAGTGAATTGCTAAGTATTTAACATAAAAATCACTTATTTATCATTTGTAGTGACCTCACAGATACTTCTAGGAACACACAGTAATTTCTTATCAGCTAATGTGATAATATAGGGCCCTATCCTAGGAGAGGTCAAATACCTGCAATGCTGGCTTCTTTACCCTTCAGGAATCCTTTACATCTTGTTAGAACAGTCTAATATGCTGAGTACCTCTATAATCAGATCCATGGAATACATTTGACTACTAAAATTTTGCAGAAATAATTTAACTATCTGAATGTGACATACCTTTCTCTCATACTTATCTTTTATAAAGATTCTAGAAACTGTCATTCTAAAAGCTGCTAATACTAATTTTCTCTTCTGAAGTCTTTTCACACCCCTCAACTCTTCCACAAAGGCCCAACTGAAACTTCAAATGAATCCGTTTATTAACACTGTCAACACATTGAGAGTATGCATAGTATCTGCATGGATGGAGTGACTGGCACTGGTCACAAACCTCCCTAAGTCAATTCTTGATCCCCAGCTAATCTTTCTTAATTATAAGGATTGGGGTCATGATCCCAACCTATTAGGGAACTGCAGACAAGGATGAAGTGGGGAGGCCAGATCATGACTGTTCTAACAAGATGTAAAGGTTTCCTGAAGGGTAAAGAAGCCAGCATAACTGGATAACACACAGAGGACACTGAAACAGAGAGCATCTACTGGGTAGCTGGGTGTCCCCTAGTGGCTGGCCTCCACCTGGCTGCCTACTCCAGCTCCCAAATCTGGCTCCTTTCTCTCAATAGCTATAGATAGAGCAAAAATAGTTGTAAGAGATAAATGTAACCAGGTATATGACCATTCAAAACAGGAGAGATTCATTATTACCTATGGAGTCCAGAGGTTAACAGAGGAAACAGATAAACTATAATGAGCCATAGAACCACTATCCGTGTTAACCTGGTGGTTTTTAAGTGTCCAGACAAGCAGGAATTTTTGTTCCCCTACTCATCTTATGAGGGGACTGTGTAGTACAAGGACTGCAAGATCAGAGATGGAGTGGTGGTTATGTGAAAAAGAGTTCCACCACCCCAAGGGACCAGGTGTTTCTGTTCGTAATCATTTTTCTGTGAGAGTTCATCTTGGAGCGTAGTGCTTCTTTAACTTCACCCACATCATTTCCATGAGGGCATTTGGTGCACTGGCTAAGGTATATCACATTTTGTAATAGGCATGTGTCAGATCCATGGATTCTGATGATATTGTTCTAAGGTGCATTGTCTATGGTAATGTCAGAGATGTACTGGGGAGTTTGTATTTGGGATTTTTTGGGGCTGTTGCTTGTTCTGCCTCCTGTTTGTTAATCCGCAAGTACTTTGCTAGTATGTTGCAACTGTTTGATGGCTTTTCTTAACAGCTCCAGTGTGGGATGGTTTGTGATAATTAAAGGCGTGCAGTCCATGGGGGTTGTCTTTGCATGTTGTCGCAGGTCTGATCTGGGTATCTGGGTGTCTTGTCCAAAGATAATGTAGGTCACTGCTGGAATATCTTTGTGAATAAAGGTATTTTTTTAGATTGGTGAGGTGAGTGTCAAGAGCATTCTCAGAACAGAGGTGGCATATAACCTATACTTGAATGGGTCACACTGAGAAAAAATACAAGAACTACCAACCTGCATCATCAGAAGCAAATTCTTAACCATCCTATAAAAGACTGATTTGGCTGAAGAAATGAAATTCCCAAACAAATCCCTCTTGCATTTTCCTTGGACCATCATGACTTTAATGATACTACACCATTACTGCAGCTGTTCTGTAGCTTTGCTCTAGAGGCAGCAAATTCAGCTCATTTGGAGCAAGAAAAGAATGATGTCTTCTTCATAAAGGATTGAGAAGCTACACTACTGGACAAAGAGTCACATCTTGTTCTCTATGTGCTCTCTCCCACCTGCACTCCAGAGCATCCACTAGTGCGTGGACTCACTGCTGAACTTAGGAGCGGATCTGTCTCCCTGCCACCCTTTCCCACCAAATAACTGGGACCAGCTGAAGATCAGGGTGTCTGAATGGCTGCAGGCATGGACAGGGCTGCTCCAGTGCCTCTTCCTTTGCAGAGGGTACTGGTCATCAACCAGCTTGTCCTGTCTGTGCTCTGGCACTTCAACACCCTATTCATAGCCCTGGATCTCCTGCCTAGCCTCCAGAGATGGGCACTGGGATTCTTCTGGCCAGGACAGCACTAAGTCTCGGCAGGTGTCCTGAGCCTCCACTTGCATTGGGTGGGCAGGGCCTGTTCTGTCTCCGCAGTCAGGTCCCACTTCTGGCCCTCCAGAGGCTCCTTTACAATGCTGGTAGCTAGGTGGCATGGTGCTCGATAAGACACCTTCCTTCACCACCTCCAAGGCTTCCAAAACAAGGGTTCCACACGAGGACTCAACAAACTGCCAGTTCTACCAGGACCTCCTTGGGGCTTGGAAACTTCTCTGCACCTCCAGGGCCCCAAACAAGGTCTTTCAGGGAACACACCTCCTAGCTGAGCACCTGCTGAAAAACCCAGCAGGTGGTGCCAGCAAGGGAGGCACCCCTGGTATGTCAGAGGATGGTCATAGCCAACATCACCCCTATTAAAGGCCCCCTGGACTATGCCAGGTAGAAGAGGACAGCTCCATTTGAGGACAGCTCCATTTGCACTAGCTGTGCATATGGAGCTGCCCACACTGCATGCACCCTGCTGCTTACTCCAGGAGGTCAAGGCCACCCTACTGGAAACTGCCTTCGCCTACATTCAACAAGTCCTGTGTAAGGGCAGTCTCTGCCCACCAGAGTTTGTCATGGAACCCCTGCCAGCACACCACCTCAGCAATCTGAGGGATACCAAGTAAGTAGGAGTGTACCAATGAAGATTTTTTGGGCTGGCACCAATGGCCGATGATTTACCAGCCACATCGGCTGGTACCAATCCAATTGCTGATATGCAGCCCGGCAGCTTGGAAAGTAGCATCGGACTGGTAAGTCTGTTGGGGAAAAGTGATGTGGGAGAGAGACAGATCAAGGCCCCTATGGTGAGGGAGGAAGTAGGGCTGAGGCAGGGGCTACACAGGCAAGGTGGAGCATGGGATGGAGCCATGGCTTATTCTCCCCACCACAGACCTGCCAGCCAGATAGCGCTCTCCAAGCTGCAGGACAGCTGTGTACATGCACATAGCATTTATCAGCCACATCAGTCAAAAAAAGCCGATTGCTGATAATGTCAAATTTCCTTTTATAGGTGCTGATATATGGCCTGGTGCATCAGCGCACCTCTACAAACCAATCCACTTTCACACCGCCCATTGCTTTCAGATATACACTCATTCTCTGCAAGCTCTACCTTCCCGTCCTCTCTTCCCATTCAGACATCAAGAAGCAGGACATCCTTGGCGAGACTGAGGAACCGCAGTGGACAAGCCTGTACTCCACCCTCATCCCACGATCCACTGGGGACCTCAGCTGGTGGCTCCTACATGGAGCTATCTCCATGGGCATGTATATGTAACACTTCATGGACACTTGTCCCTTCTGCTAGCAGAGAGCCTGGTGCACGCTTACCTCAAGTGCACCAACTTTCACCCCCTTCTCTGCTTCCTCAAGAAACTCCTGCTGCAGTTCTGGCTGTCACTAATCCCCACACCTTTTTGTTTACACACTCCTCATCCATGGCTCTACCACACCCTGAGACCTCCTGGTCAGCCTCATTCTGGCTCCAGCCAAGTTGTCCATCTGTATGACCAGGAAGGAGGCTCTGGCCATGAGGACTCCTGGTGACTGTAAAGCTCTCTTCCAGTCCCTCATACCCTCGCATCTCAGAGAAGAGTTTTAGTGGGCGGCATCCACTGGCTCCTTGCACAGTGTCCTCCCTTGGAGCACTTGTTATGGATCCATGAGCACCATTTGTGTCCCTGCTTTCTCTTTAGTTATCCCTAGTACTCATTTGTTATGCATTCAGTTGCCTCCCAACTATGGGAGGCTCAGAGTTTCTTTAGTGGGCTTAGGCCCACTGTATCCCACATGCATAACAGAAAGGCCTGCCCTCCATGATCAGAACAGTTACTAGTAATAACACTTCAAGAATGGGACTCTAAAGTGATGGAATCAGTGAGCATCCAGAGAAGCAGTATTTGCCAGGGCAAGAAGAAAGAGATCCTTTATGAAACTAACAATTTGCTTCAGATAAAGAACTGCTGCTGCCACACAACAGCAGTGGCAGCTCTGATCATGGCTCCATGGCTAGGGCTGAAGCCACCGCCATCACCACAACAACTGCTGCATAGCCAGGCTGGGGTCAGAGGCAGTATATGCTCCATGCTGTCTCCCCACAGCAGAAGCAGGAACCCAGCAGGAGCCAGAGCTGCAAGGGGAAGGTAAGTCGTGGTATGGATAAGGGAATAAGGGTGTGAAGAAGACAAGCAGCTGAGGGGGCAGGTGAGGAGGGCACCGATGCATCCCGGGGTGCAGGGGTAGGTGTCAGGGAGCACAAGCACGTGGGTGCAGGGAAGATGGGGGGGCAAGTGACAGCAAAGGGTAGGGTTCAGTCCACTTGACTCTCCAACCACCTGCCCCACCACCTCCTGCCCCGATGCTGTTTGCTCAACTGCGCTGGTTTTGGGGAAACATATAAAATGGAACAGAGATGCATAAACATTAGGGCTGGAAGGAACTTTGGAAGATTATGGAGTCCAGCCCCCCGCCCAAAGGGCAGGAAGTCAGCTGGGGTCATAGGATCCCGGCAAGATAAGCATCCAATTTGCTCTTGAAGGTGTTCAATGTAGGTGCTTGGGTCCAGCTTGAAACGGTCTTGCAGTAGTTTATAACCTTTCGACCTCATCATCTCTTGGGGTGCTCTGGTGAACAAATGTTCCCCAAGATCCTGTTGGTCACCCCTGATAAACTTATAGATGGCCATCAGATCACCCCTGAGCCTGCGCTTTTCCAGGCTAAAGAGCCCCATGGCTCTCAGCCTGTCATTGTCAGGTCTGTTTTCCTGACCTCTGATCATGTGCATGGCTCTTCTGTGGACTCTCTCAAGCTTCTCCACATCCTTTTTGAATTGTGGAGCCCAAAACTGGACACAGTACTCCAGCTGTGGCCTCACCATGGCCGAGTACAAGCGGAGAGGGATGTGGAGAACCTGGAGAGGGTCCAGAGAACCCACTCGTATGGTCGGGGGCCTCTGTGGCCAGCCCTATGAGAAGAGGCTGAGGGACCTGAATCTCTTCAGTCTCCACAGGAAGAGGGGGGATCTTGTGGCTGCCTACAACCTTATCAGGGGCCACCAACAGGAACTTGGGAAAAATCTGTTCACCAGGGCCCCCCTGGGAGTCACTAGGAACAATGGCCACAAGCTGAGGGAGGATAGGCTTAGGTTAGATATTAAGAAGAACTACTTCACTGTAAGGGTGGCCAGAGCCTGGAATAGGCTTCCCAGAGAGGTGGTGCTCTCACCTTCCCTGGAAATCTTCAAGAGGAGACTGGATAGGCACCTGGCTGGGGTCTTATGACCCCTCCAACCCCCAGTGCTCCTTCCTGCCCATGGCAGGAGGTCGGAATAGATGGTCTGTCTAGGTCCCTTCTGACTCATTGATTCTATGAGAATGATGTCCCGGGATTTGCTTGAGAACCATCTATGGATGCAAGCCAGCATTTCTGTCACTTCACCAGCCACAGCATCACACTGCAGGCTCATGTTCATCTTGTGGTCAATGATGACCCTCAAGTCCCTTTCTTCCATAGTGCTAGCCAGTGTAGCACTGCCAAACCTATAAACATGCTGCAGGTTTTTCCTCCCAAGGTGGAGAACCTTGCATTTTTCAGTGTTAAACACCATCAGGATCTCGTTCGCCCATTTGCTGAGCCTGTCTAGGTCAGCCTGGATCGCCTCCTGTCTTCTGGTGTGGATGCTTTGCCCCAAAGTTTGGTGTCATCAGCAAACTTGGCCAGCCTGCTTCTGACTCCAGTGTCCATATTATTAATGATGTTGAACAATTTGGGTCCAAGGACAGAGCCTTGGGAGACCCCACTGGTCACAGGGCACCATCTGTCAATTACCACCCTCTGGGCCCGAACACAGAGCCAATTCCCCAGCCAGCAGATCGTAGTGGACCCAAGGCCACAATTGGCCAGTTTCACCAAAAGGTGATCATGGGTTACCAGATCGAAGGCTCTTCTGAAGTCAAGATATATGACATCAATCTCTTCTCCCTTATCCAGGTGATAGGTCACCTGGTCGTAGAAGGAAATGAGATTGGTCAAGCAAGACCTACCAGCAACAACTGGCTATCCCTTAGGATGTTGGTGTCAGCCAGTCCATTACAGATGGCCTCTTTAATAAACTTTTCTAAGATCTTCCCCGGGATAGGAGTCAGGCTTATGGGCCTATAGTTAGCCAGATCCATTTTCCTCCCTTTCTTGAAGATAGGCACCACACTGGCCTTCTTCCAGTCTTTGGGCACTACACCAGAGCACCAGGAGTTTTCAAAGATCCATGCCAGAGGCTGGACTATAATGCTAGCCAGCTCCTTGAGTACCCTAGGGTGTAGATTGTCAAGGTATTCAGTCTCTCAAGATGTTCCTTCATGAGTTCAGCATTAATGGAGGGCACAGGATCTCCCTCACCTGGACCTCCCTGTCCCATAGTGGGCATGGGCGTCCCATGGGACTGATGAAAGACTGACACAAAATACCCATTTAATAGGTTGGCTTTTTCCTGGGCATCAGTTGTCCCATCTGGTTCAGCAGGGGTCCAGTGTCACCACTGATTTTCCTCTGGCTCCCCACATATCTGAAAAAGGACTTTTTATTGCCCTTGATGCTCAAAGCTAGTTGGAGTTCAGTTGCAGCCTTGGCTTTCCTGGTTTACTCCCTGCAGGACTGGACCAGTTCAGAATATTCCTCCTTGGAAGTGAATCCCATCCTCCATCCTTTGTAGGCCTTTCTTTCTAGTCTCAGAAGGTCTGCTAGATCCCTGGAGAGCCAAGGGGGCTTCTGCCTTTCCTCCAAGATGGAACAGAATTAGCTTGTGCATTGAGGATCACTCCCTTGAGGAGCAACCACTCTTCCTGAACTACCCTCCCCCATGGTCCCTTAGGGCCTGACTGACAAGCCTCCTGAGCTTGTCAAAGTTGGCTTTCCTGAAGTCAAGGACGTCCGTGTTGCTGACTGACTTGCCAGCTTTATGGCGGATGGTGAAGGTGATCAGCTTGTGGTCGTGGTCATAACATATAAATTTAAGACAACCCTCCAAAATTCGATTCAAGACATGGAAAATTATAACAAATGAATAAGCTTTCTACATCTAGCATTGAATTACTTGGGGATTGTCTTTGAAAATTCAGAGTTGTCTTGGATTGGGGTAAAAACAGTAATACTCCTGGATTTTAATTTAGTATCTTGTTTTATTGCATTTTAGTGTAAAACTTGTCTGCGGCATGAAGGGTGTTGCACCAGTAATGTTGTATTTTTTACAATTAAGAAACTATTCTTTATCAGATAACTAGACACTACATTTAATTTGCTGAAGCTGTTCTCCCACCAGCTGATTCACTATTAATAGAAACTATTCCAATCCAAAACTAATTTTCCAAAACCCTGTTGAGATTTTATAATCTAAACATTTAAAATAGATTTTGGTTGACATGCATGGTGAAATAAAAAGTAATTTCACACAGCATTTCAGAAGCCTCTACTGACAAATTGTCAAAATAATGAAATGTGTTACAGAGACATCAACTTGAAATTGAGTTGGTATTTAAAAAAATTAAAAGTAGAGCCCCCCCTAAAGTCTCTTCTGTCACTTCTAAATGCATTTTTCCTTTGCCCTACTGCTGAAAATCCTACACAAACAGGAGAGGAGAATGGCTACAGTTAATTAACTATAAATATAGTGTTTTCAGAGGCACAACTGAAAACACCGACACATTTTTCTCCTATGGTTAACTTAACCATTAGCTTTAAAAAATATATTAGAAATAAGGTTTTTAGATGTACAGAGTGAACTGTTCATACTGGATGAAGATATAGATGTATACTCTCTTTAAATATTTGAATGACAGAACAAGATCAATGGTCAGTCAACCCTATGTTAGAGGATCTATTTAGTAACTTTTTTCTCACTGACTATAGAAAATCAGAACAGCTCCCACCACATTTTTATGGATGTCATAAATACATTGCCAATTATGCCTTTTTCTTGCCATAAAACTTGGTATTTCGCTCCTAAATGAATGATGAAGTACTTGCTGACTTTAAGGAAGCCAAGATTTTTCCACTAGATTTGTGAAAATTAATTCATGTAACTTGGAGTTTGGTGGCTAACCTGCCAGAACCCCTTTCCCCTCAACCACAGCCTGTTTTCCAAATGCTTGTGTGGATGTTGGCAGCTTCACTTTTATACTTTCTAGCTTACCCTGCTTCTTTCTTAATAGACTTTCCAACTTTTGTGGAAAAGGCTTGAGACATGATATAGCTGGACCCAAAAAGCAGTGGTTCTCAAGCTTTGATAACTGAGGCACACTTTTCTCTGGAGTCTTACACCTGAAAAGGAATATATGCAGATTTTTTTTTTTCAAAAATATACAAAATGTAACATATTCTATTCCCCTGGCAGTGGAAGTCATACTAGTGCTAAGATGTACTGCTAAAAAAAAAAAGACTCCAAATACTTCTTTCATTAAGCAAAGCATTAGCCTCTATACCAGTGTTTCTCAGCCTTTTCAGCCTCGAGGCACTCCTCTGTAACTTTTCCGAATTCTGTGGAACCTCAACTTAGATAGATCTAAGGTCAGAAAAGATACAGAGTAGGGCCTTGAGGCTAAAAAAGTTGAAAATCACTGATCTAGCTGATGCCACTTAAGGGCAGAACCTCACCATGCTGTACCCTACTCTTTCCATTGTCTGTGTACCTCAGAGGGCAAGGGCACCCCTGCTGCTCAGGCTGCTCCTGCAGGGTCTGACATACCAGCAACCACCCCTGAAGCCCCACCTGCCAGCCCAGAGATCTGGGAGGAGCAGAGGGGATGAGCTGGGCTGCAACGTGCAACCCTGCCTGTGTGTCCACCCACCCGCTCACAGCAGAACCCACTGCTTGGACTCTGGGGTGGGGACAGGGAAGCAGAGGCTGACACAGAGGCTGCTTTGGGGGCAGAGAAAGGAAGGGAAAGGCAGCAGCAGTGATGATAGTCCCCAGAGGAGCAGCCATAGGTCCTCTGGCTTTTTCCGCTCCTGCCAGCCTTTTCCCTGCTCCTCACTCAAGCCAAGGGGGCAGGGGTGTGCTGGAGCAGGCTAATGGTGCTGGATGGGGGAAGGAAGACATTTGCTTCCTCACACAGAGGGAACTTGTAGCACATTACTGTGCCACAGCACACCTTTTCAGAATCAGAACCAGAAAGCAAAGGAGAATCCAGAATGTATTGTTAAAAAAAAAAATCTTGTTTTTTTAGGACAATCTAATTACTGTAGGTGCCTGACAAGTTTTTAAATGCTTTAAATATAAATTAAATGCTTTTTTAATATAACATACTAAAAACCTACCTATCAAGCACAGTTTCTCTTTCACTTAGGGCCCCAGTGTTTGACAGTTGCCACTATTTCATAAAAAATAAAATTAAAAAAAAAATGAAGGAAATCTTCTAAAGTTTCCTTAATTCTCAGGGTAATCCGTGATGGTTATGTCATTTAACTCCTAATGATCTCAAGAGAAAATTCAAGGCATCTTGGCCTCATCTTTTTCCCCCAGATCAACAGTAGTTTGGCATTTATTTCAGTACAGTCAAAATTTCATCCCCAGGGCTAAGTACAGACAGTCAAAAAGCCTGAGATTGAATCAATTCAATCTTTGCAGGTTAGACTAAACTGTATAGATTGAACCAAAAACAAGTGAACAGACATTCTAGAAATGCAGCCACATGCTTGCAGTGGCTCAAGCTAGAAAACAGGGGGCACTCGAGCAAGCCTTCCCTTCAGCAGTGGCTGGACAGCTGGAAGGAAGCTGGAAGAAGTCCTCCAGGCTTTTCCCACTCCCTGCATAAGCTGGGGAGGGGGTTTAAGCCCCCACCCTAGCCCACAGGCACCCCAGCCAGGGTGTCCTGGAGGAGAAGGGGAAAAGCAACCCCCGCCAGGTTTTTCCCCTGCTCCCCACTGGAGCAGGGCCTAGGGTGGGGGGAGGAAGGGGGATGTGTCCAGACCCCCGCCCAGGCCAGCATGAGACAGAGGGCAAGGGAGCAGGGTTTAAACCCCCTCACCCACAAGGGACCACAGCAGGGATCTGCTCAGCAGGGGCACAGCTGCCCCTGCCAGACTTTTCCCATCTCCCTACTTAAGCAGAGGAGGCAGAGGCATGGCCAGACACTGGCCATGGGCTGGCACTTTGAGGCAAAAGGGAGAAAGCGGGCATACCCCTGCCCCTTCCACTTGAGAGAAGAGCAGGGAAAAGCCTGACAAGGGCTGCTACGCCCTGCCAAGCAGACCCCTGCTCGGATCCAGGGAGCTGGGGGAGGAAGGGACAGGGGCTTAAAGCCACCTTTCCCCTCTGCCTCATTCTGCCTGCCTGGCCCCAGTCTGCCATCCCCATTCCTCCATTCCTCCGAGTCCTCAGGGTCTGGAATAGCCTGCCATTGGAGGTGGTTCAAGCACATACTTTGAACACGTTCAAGAGTAAATTGGATGCTTATCTTGCTGGGATCCTCTGACCCCAGCTGACTTCCTGCCCTTGGGGCAGGGGCCTGGACTCATAGTTTCATAGTTTCTAGGGTCGGAAGGGACCTGAGTAGATCATCTAGTCCGACCCCCTGCCATGGCAGGAAAGAGTACTGGGGTCAAACGACCCCAGCAAGGTGTTCATCTAGCATCCTCTTAAAGACCCCCAGGGCAGGAGCCAGCACCATTTCACTTTGAAGTTGGATCCAGGCCCTAGCCGCCCTAACCGTGAAGTAGCGCCTCCTGATATCTAGCCTAAATCTACCCTCTGCCAGCTTGTGACCGTTATTCCTGGTCACTCCTGGCAGTGCTCGGGGGAACAGGGACTTCCCCAGTGCCTGCTGGTCCCCCCTGGCTAGTTTGTAACAGGCCACTAGATCCTCCCTCAGCCTTCTCTTGTGGAGGCTGAACAGGTTCAAGTCCTGTAGCCTCTCCTCATAAGGCCTTCCCTGCTGCCCCCTGATCATGCGAGTGGCCCTCCTCTGGACCCTCTCCATGTTGTCTGCATCCCTCTTGAAGTGCGGAGCCCAGAACTAGACGCAGTACTCCAGCTGTGGCCTGACCAGTGCTGCATAGGGGGGAGGATCACCTCCTTGGACCTGCTTGAGATGCATCTGTGGATGCATGACAAGGTGCGGTTGGCCTTCCTGACTGCCTCCCCACACTGCTGGCCCATGTTCATCTTGGAGTCAGTGATGACTCCAAGATCCTTTTCTGCCTCTGTACTGACAAGAAGGGAGTTCCCAGCCTGTAGGTATGGTGCTGGTTCTTCCTCCCCAGGTCCATCACTTTGCACTTGTTGGTGTTGAATCCCATCCTATTCTCATCTGCCCACCCCTGTAACCTGTATAGGTCAGATTGCAGCCTATTCCTCCATTCTAGTGTGCCCACATCCCCCCACATCTTAGTGTCATCAGCTAATTTGAACAGGGTGCTTTTTACCGCCTCGTCCAAGTCACTGATGAAGATGTTGAACAGTGCGGGCCCGAGGACTGAGCCTTGGGGGACCCCACTGCCCACATCCCTCCAGGCCGAAAATGACTCATCCACTACCACTCTTTGGGTGCGGCCCTCCAGCCAGTTGGCGACCCAGTTGACTGTGTGGGTGTCCACACCACAGTCCCCCAGTTTCTTAATGAGAACAGGGTGAGAGACAGTGTCAAAGGCCTTCCGAAAGTCCAGGAAGACTATGTCCACTGCTACCCCTGCATCTAATGATTTGGTGATCTGATCATAGAAGGTCACCAGGTTGGTCTGACAGGACCTGCCACTAATGAACCCATGTTGGTTGCCCCTAAGCATGATCTTGATGATCTTCCGAGGTCCCTTCCAGCCCTAATGTCTATAAAATCTATGAAATTCCAGTCAACCGGAGCAGCAATAGTGCCCTGGCTAGGGACAGGGCCAACCCGGCTCTCTGGAGCAGACAGCACAGCTCAGCCAAGGGCCGCGAAGCATCCTGGGATGCTGGGGGGCTGTGAGTTAACTTGAACCAGGAAGGGATCTAGGACATAAACCAGTTTGACCTAAATCAGTGAAGTCTGATGCTACATTCAACAAGGTTTAGCTTAAACCAGTTTCAGCCATTTTGAAAGTGGTTTATGTGCACTAAGCTTCTGTTCTGCTACAGGTTTAAACCAGTTTCTGATTACTTGAACCAGTCTGTGTGTAACCTCTGTCCCTAGCCCAGTACAGCATGCAGATGATTCGAAAGATCTTTTATATAAAAAAACCAATAACGCATAATTAATAATGAACTATGTTAACGCCCAGTAATCATCACAATTTATTATTCAGCTGTAAGATAAAATGTTATCTCAGGGACATTATTTTATATCCTTGGTTATTGTGTTTAATGAACCACTCAGACTTTATCTAAGCATTCACAAAATGGGAATAATCATAGATGTAGCTCACTTGGTACTGTCTGTTAGTTACATTCATGGCTCTAATCATTAGGAACAATCCATGACACACTTTAGTCCAAAATCAATCCACAGTACATATGGAATTAATATGCAACTTGGAGTTACTTGAAGATACAAAGTAGCAGGAAAAGAAGCTCTCTTAAATTGAAGGGATTTTGTAAAGACACAAAAACAAAAGAAAAATAAAGCATACAACTACTATAATTCCCTGATGCCTTGGATTTGCCTATATGCTCAGGGAAACAGTGTTAATCGTGTGTGTTTATGGTTAGAATACAATACATATCAGTTCCTAAAAATGCTATTTCTGATTTATCAAAACCTCAAGATTTCAGTCACAAGTTTGTGATTATAGGCTTGCTTTTGTTGTCTGGATAAGAGACTGAAGAGTGCATTGATATGTTAACTGTGGCTAACCAACCCCTGGGTTGCTAGGATACAATATATTTTGGTGATAATATCTGCTTACGTAACATGACTGCTATTTGCATCAGCAGACAGGGAATGCTATACATTAAAATAAATTTTCCACATTTACCATGATTAAAAATTAAAACAAAATAAAAATCTCTAATAATTACTTTATACACAAGATGTAAGGGAATACTATTATTAAATACTTTGGTTCACTTACAGTTAAATTTATCACTCTTGCTCATCTCCTTCATATCAACATATCCTTAATAAATAAAAGCAAAAAGATGAACTGTTACCATGAAGTACATGGGAATAACCAGTATTAATTTGGGGAATGTTATATTTAGTCTATGGATTTGATCATTTATTGTATTAAATGCTAAGAATTAAACAGTAGCAAGAGAGTGAATACAATAGCCTGGGGTTAAGTGGAACAGTACTAGAAACCCAGTATTTGAGGAGTACTTCCATCCCTCTCAGGATTCTAGTCAGGTTCAGGTGCCTTGCTCAAAGAGCTGAGATGATCTTGGGTTGGAAGCCCTGGATGCATGGGATTTCATAGAATCACAGAAGTAGGGTCGGAAGGGACCTTATAGATCTTCAAGTCCGACCCCCTGCCAGGGCAGGAGAAAAAACTGGCCTCAAATAATCCCAGCTAGGTAGGCATCAAGCCTCTTCTTAAAGACCCCCAGGGTAGGAGCCAGCGCCACTTCCCTTGGAAGTTGGTTCCAGATCCTAGCCGCCCTAACTGTGAAGTAGTTTTTACAGATACCTAATCTAAACCTACTCTCCAACAACTTGTGGCCATTATTCCTTGTTATTCCAGGGGGCGCTAGGGGAAACAAGGTCTCTCCCAAACCCTTCTGGTCCCCCCTAGTGAGTTTATAGACTGTCACCAGGTCCCCCCTCAGCCTTCTCTTGTGAAGACTGAACAGGTTCAGGTCCCACAGTCTCCCATTGTAGGGTCTGCCCTGTAGTCCCCGGATCATGCAGGTGGCCCTCCTCTGGACCCTCTCAATGTTGTCCACATCTTTCCTGAAGTGGGGCGCACAGAACTGGATGCAGTACTCCAGCTGTGGCCTGACCAGTGTTGCATAGAAGGTGAGGACCACCTCCTCGGCCCTACTTGAGATGCACCTGTGGATGCACAACAAGGTGCGGTTAGCCCTGCCAACCATGACCTCGCATTGTCGGCCCATGTTCATCTTGGAGTGAATAATGACTCCAAGATCCCTTTCTGCCTCCGTGCTCTCAAGAAGGGAGTTTCCCATCTTATAAGTGTGCTGCTAGTTACTACTGCCCAAGTGCAGCACCCTGCACTTGTCAGTGTTGAAGCACATCCTGTTTTTGCTAGCCCACCCCTGTAACCTATTCAAGTCTTGCTGCAGTCTTTCCCTCCCTACTAGCATGCTCGCCTCACCCCACCCCAAATTTTGGTATCATCAGCAAATTTAAACAGGATGCTTTTCACCCTGTTGTCCAAATCGCTGATAAAGAGATTGAACAGCGCGGGCCCAAGGACCGAACCCTGGGGGACTCCGCTGCCCACTTCTCCCCCGGTCGAATATGACCCATCCACCACCACCCTCTGAGTGCGACCCTTCAGCCAATCTGCAATCCATCTGACTGTGTAGGCATCAATGCCACAGTCGGCCAATTTTTTAATGAGGATGGGGTGGGAGACATTGTTAAAGGCCTTGCTGAAGTCCAGAAAAAAACTACATCCACAGCAACACCTCCATCCAAGGCTTTTGTGACCTGATCATAAAAGGCAATCAGGTTGGTCTGACATGATCTGCCCCTAATGAAACCGTGCTGGTTGCCCTTCAGCATCACCTCTGAAGCGGGCCCATCGCAGATGTGCTCCATGATGATCTTCTCAAAGAGTTTCCCCAGGATTGAGGTAAGACTGATGGCCCTATAGTTGCCCGGATCCTCCCTCCTCCCTGGGGACCACATTAACTACCTTCCAATCATCCAGGACCTGGCCCAAGCATCATGAGCACTTGTAAAGCCGTGCCAAGGGCCCTGCAATAACCCCTGCTAGCTCCCTCAACATCCTGGGGTGGAGAGCATCCAGATGCACTGATTTGAACACATCCAGCCCCTCCAGAAGCTCTCTAACCCGGTCCTCCCCAACCTGAGGTCCAGAGGCATTCCCCTCGAGTCCATCTTGCATCACAGTGGGAAAGTCCCGGTCCCTGCCCAAGAAAATGGAGGTGAAGAATTGGTTAAAGAGGTCTGTTTTCTCCTCTGGCGCAACCACCAGATTGCCCAGAGGATCTTGCAGGGGCCCCACATTTCCCAGTGCTTTCTTCATCCTTCCTATATATTTGAAAAAGGACTTTTTGTTATCTCTGATTTTGGATGCAATTCCTAGCTCTATGTCTGCCTTAGCTTTCCTGACAGCCCCCCTACAGGCCTGAACAGAGGAGGTATACTCCTCTTTAGAGACAGCACCCCCTTCCACCGGGTGTATGCTGCCTTTTGGGCAATCAGGTATTCCCAGATGCCCTTGGTGAGCCAGGGGGGCTTTCAGGCACTCCCAATCAGTAAAGGACTAAACTGTGATTTAGCAGGGAAAGATTCAGACTGGGACCCAAATATCCAAGAGATAGCCATAGCAGGGGGCAACTTCCTCCACTCCAATGCTGGACCTAAGTGGGAAAGCGAAACATGCTTAGACTAGCCAAGAAAGCCTACATTTATGTAAAATGTAATGCATTTAGGCTTTCCTGTCTTAACACTGTTTCTCTCTGCTTATTTGTGAATAACTCATCTGAACCTCACTCCAAGTTCACAGTGGGCAGAATATCCTGAGGGAATTCTGTAACACAATTCCAACAACTTAGGCCATTTGAGATAAATACAGCTGGTAAACAAAGTGCTATAACATGGTCACCTAGTCTAAAGCAGAATTAGCTAGGGGACTCCGGGGGCAGGGGACAGCAGCAGCAGGCAGGAAGGTCAGGGTTCTCATGGCTGGCACAGGTGCGGCTCCAGCATGCACTGCACAGGGCGAGGGAGTGGAGCACCCTGACCTCCTTGCCTGCTACTGCTGCCAGGCAGTGGAGGCTGCATACCATGGGGAGAATGTGTGGGAATCCTTACAACCCCCACCCTCTCTCACACCCCACACCCTGCCCAGCTGAGCTCCGCACTCCCACTGCCCTTCTGGGGGGAGGAGAAGGGGGAAGAGTTCCCCTCAGCATAGAATAGAGCCTCCCCTTCCCTGCCCTGAGGCGGGGGGAAAGAGTTCCCCTCTGGGGCTAGGCAGCTTCACAGACCTCTCCTCCCCACCCCACTGCAGGGGCGAGAAGGAGGGAAAAGAGCACCCCGAGCACTGAAAGGGGCCCCCCCTCCCAGCCCCGCAGCAGTGGGGGAGAGGGAGGAAGGGGAAGAGTTCCCCTCTGGGGCTGAGCAGCTCTGCGTGCTGGGATTGCTTCTGGCTGTCAGGGAGCTGCTGGGGTGGGCTTGCCAGGTCCCCCCCCTCCTCAGCTCAGTTTCTCTGTGGAAGGAAGGCTGCTCTAGCACCTCCGGGCTTCTGGCTTCAGCCACCACAAGCATGTGCTGAACAGCTATCCACTTGCAAACTGGTTCACTCTCTGCAGGTTAGACTAACCTGCAAAGACTGAATCAATTCAGGTCCAGGCTTTTTAACTGTCTCTCTCTAGCCTTCAGGGCCACGGAGAAAGAGATGGTCATAGGTACAGCTCAAAGATGTAGCTTTGAGTTACTTTTAGCTAAAAAAAATTAAATATTTCTAAATGTTTGCCTTTTCTTATGTGTGCATACACCCCCCCATCTGCTCCTCTACCAACATCATACATGCCATCACCTACTTACAGTGCCTCTCTCCTGTCTATAATGGACAGAAGCAGCAATTCTTGCATGAGAGAATAAATGGACCCCATTTTTACATAAATTGCACAAAGAGTGTGTGGCAGAATGCTTAACCCTGACTGAACACGTCTTCACTGACATCCGAGTAGCTGTACTTAAAAAACAACATTTGAAAAACTAATTGAATGAAAAATTATGGAATAAGAAGGTATCCATAAACTGGATCATGCTAAGTATGGTCTCATCAAATTCTCTGAATTCTTACCCCATTACCTGGGCTAGTTTTATAACACTTATGTTTCTCACTGGGTCAACCACTTTATTTTCGCCTTTTGATTCTTCAAAGCATTTGTGTCCCTCTCAGAAGTGCTTCCTCTTTCCTTGCCCTTCCTCTAGCTCTTTATTTAAGTTACTTTATTCCTTTCTGCTTAGTACTCCAGCTCTCTGCATATCTATTTGTAGCATCTGATGAAGTAGGCTGCAACATACAAAACCTCATATTTCTCTGAATGAGTCCTGCCTTCTTCATTAAGAAAAATGGTAACGTTGGGTGGGAATAAAAGATTGAGTATAAGATTGTGACAATTACAATAGCATAAATATACAGTTACTGAAACTCAAGTAACCCCAAATACAAAACCTTTCCACTCTTAATATTATTCTAACAGAATTGTTGAACAGAAGTGGAAAAGACACACAAAATTGCTGTACCAAATATTAAAAGAGAAACTAGTGTATTTTAAACAGGATCTTTTGCAAGCTCTGGGAAACATTTCTGTACATCGTTTCAAACTCCTGGAACATGATCCATTGGGGTGGGGGGCAGCTGCTGTTTTTTAAACAATAACATGGGAGTATAACCTTGATTGGACCTCCAGGGCCTACTGTAACAAAGTAATATGTCATCGTTGGCCATACATGTCAATCTCTATTTTTAGCTCACCTGACACCACTCAATCATCAGCTCTGAGTAGGCTGGGACCATCCATGGACTTCACCATTAAGTAAAATCCTGACCAGCTTGAAGCTAAGAGCCATAACAGCTGATGAGAAAGTGGAAACACACAATTTTATCCTCTACCCATCGCTAACTTGTGATAATCTACTGAACTATTTTTTGAATGTTTATTATCTGTAATTTTTAATTACTTTTATTTTGTCACTAACATTTTCTGTTAAGTTACTTTATCTGTTATCCATGTCTCAACTGTGGCTCCACACAAACATTCATTTCTACTGGAAGAAATGTCTTCTGGTAGAAAAGTAACCTAGGAGCTGGACTGGACACACATTCCTCCAGTCCCGTTGCTGGAGAGCTCAATAGGCAAGCTCTTCATCCAGGAGACACAAGAGGGCCTTTCCCTGTGCCACCCCCATCCTTAGGGGAGCCAATTAACTGAAAATTTGTCCTCTAACCTGCCAGGGAAGATGGCAGACCATCAAGTAGTAGTTAGCAACTGTAGAAAAGCAGCAGCAGTTGCTACAGAGAGCTGGGGACAACTCCATCCCCAGGATAATGCCTTCCCATCCTGCCAATCAGAAGAATAGCCATGCTCCTAGCATTCCTTCAGGCTGACACAGAGGGGTGCAGGAAGTGGGTTGGGGAGGAAGTTTTTTTGCAGGTTTTTTTTTTTTATTTAATTTGTATCCATGGCCAAATTAGCCAAGACTAATGCCAAATACAAGTGTCCAGAACCATAAGTGGCCCTACTACTGGTAAACATCCTCCACCCATACCTGGGGCTTCAGATGTTTCCAAAACCTTTGACGGGCATTCTACTTGCAGGCCCAAGCCCAGAGGCCCCCCAAGTTTTACTTGACCTTAGCCATAAGGCCCTCAGAGCAAGCAAGAGAGGAGACTCAGCCATCCAACAAGGCTTTTGGAGCCTTGCTGTAGAGTCAGGGTAGCCTGCCTTGCCCCACCCTGCTCTGGGCAGAACTACAGCAGTGCAGAGTGAGGCAAGGGCATTATGCCACAATGGCAAAGCTCCCAACCCTTGTCACTGTGACACAGCAGTCTGCCTTGCCCCTCTATTTTGGGTCAGCTGGAAAGCAAGGGGAAGCTTGCAGGGCTGGGAGTCAGCCTTAGGGAAAGTCTCTGAACACCAGGATTCCACCCCTATGGCTCTTTAAAAAATCACTACCCCTGCCACTCAGCTGGGGGGGGCGGGCAGTAAAGGGAAGCTGGAGGGCCTAAGAAACAGGCTTGGAAGCTTTCCCCGAGACAGGCTTCCAGCCCCTCTGGCTGTTCCAGCTGCTCAGCTGAGCAGCAGAGAAGGGTAAGGGGAAGCTGGCAGGGCCAAGAGCCTACCCTTGCTACTCAGTTGAGTTGGGGGTAGAGGGGGAGGGAAGGGGAGAGCATGTGGAAGGAGGAAGACAGCAGCACTCCCTGTACTTGCCTCCTGGTGCTCAGGAGCTGCAGAGAGGGAGCAGCATGGCACAACTCCTGCCTGCTTATCACAAAGGGGACTCCAGTATGAGAAGCAGGCAGGAAGCAGCTGTAGCAGCTTCTCCCTTCCCCTCCCCCCTACAGGAAGAAAGAAGCAGATGCTGCTTGCACCTTCTTTGCTGTGGGGTGATGATGGTCTAGGGAAAGCATAGGAGACATTCCTCCAGCTCCACTCCTCCTAATCCCCAGGGGAAATTAAATTAAGCCAGAGGAAAATATGAAGACATTTAGTCTCTTGGAAAACAATTCTCCCAGGAGTGATTTAACCCTTGTAATTCCCAGGTTATTTTTGTCCCCGAGTGGCCTTTTTGCTCAACGACAGAAAGCTTAAATATTTGTACATTTTTGTTTTCTACCAAGAGAATGGTGATTCTCTCAATAGAAACTTAATGTCTTTACATGGCCTTTGTCTTTTTCCTTTGCTGAGTAGTCAACATAATTATACAGGAATATTAGTTTTCTTATTACAACACTTTTCTAAAACAAATTAGATTCTGCTAAAATTTTAGATTCTTCTAAAATTCCAAAATTTTAGAAATTCATAAAGTTTCTGTAACATTTTATACATTGTTTATGCCTCACACATTGCTATAAGATTATTTTAATATAAACTAATATCACATAAACTAATGATATATTATGCATGATTAACAGAATCTGTAAACGTACACCTGCTTAACATTATAACAAGTAAATGAATCTATCCTTAACTTCATAGAATAGGACCTAAGTGCAATCAATTACTTATGTGCAAACACAAAAACAGGTATATTGTTTCACAAACATTTGGCTAGGATGATCCTTCCTTGAGCAGGGGACTGGTCTAGATAACCAATTTCCTGAGGCCCAATCCAGCCCCATTTTCTTTGATTTTGTAATAATATGATAAATTGCAAAACTGATCTATTGTTTTAATTAAATACTAGAGAAAGAAATACCCAATAAATTGTTATTTTAGGGGGCAGACAGGGAGATGCTGGGTTTTGTTTTGTATTTTGAGGAGAGGGAGGGAGAGAAGGGAGGTATGTGCATGTGTGTGAGAGAGAGAGGGGAGAAGGAGAGAGAGAGAGAATTGAGAATTGCAAGAATTCAAAAAATCTAAAAATTAAAGAATTCAATCAATGGAAGCTGTTCAGTAGTTCAGTAACTTTGAGCACTCAATTACTTCCTTGGGTGACAAATTAATAAATGAAGAATTAAGTATCTTTATTCACCAGACTTTGAAAACCTGAGCTAAATTTTATATTGATTTTAACTGATATACTTTTTCTTTAATAAGAAAAAAAAACAAACAAACCCTAGCTAACTTGAGGGATAGGCTAAATGAACCAGTGACCATTTTTTTGAATATTCTCTAATGTTGCTCTCTCTAGGGACAGTCATTTCATTAAAAAGGTGAGATTCTTATTTTTTTATTTTTTTTATTTATTTATTTTACATAAAAAAGCAAAATCTCTAGAGACAAAAGACTCGACCAAATCCAACATTAGTCTATAAAAATGTCAAGGGCAAAAAACATTTGTTTGACTAGAATCCTACCTAAATGTGATTAGGAAATATAACCATCACCTCTTTTCTCATAAAATCCAATCATGCAAATATTTAATCAGGGACTTGCCAGACTATACCTCATGACAGTATCTGTACCAGCAAATGATGCCCTGAGGTTTCAATACACATCAACTTTTTTATTATTTTATTGGGTGATAAACTCAAAACAGAACATAAAAAAAATGACCTACTTAGATATTACAGGGCTCATTTAGTGCCTCCAATGATAACACAAAGACTGTTCTCAGGAGCTACATAATTACCTAAAGTATAGGCAAGAAAAATAACATAATCCACAATTCTCAGTATTAATACTTGAACTACAATCCCTTACAAAAGACCATCCTTGCCTACACTGTGCAGACAATGATCTAAATTTGTCAGTATAGAGATCATTAAAATCCTTGAATAAAATCTAAAAAAATGTAATTAATAAAGAATGCTCACGTTAATAACACAAACTAAATATATTATATGGACCTCAAAATAAAACAGTTTCTGGTCTTTTAAGGAAAGAGCTATAAGACCTTTGGTTAAGATCTCCAAAACTCTTCTAATTATGGATTTCCAACCTAGAGTGGAAAGTCTAGATACATTTTATGGTATACATTTCTATTTTCTTTAAAAACAATGATAATTATTTAAAACTTTTTCTGATTTTTGTCTTTACATAACCTCACATAAATCTCATTATCTTTTTCTTTCAATAACAAAACACACTTTCACTGGCTGCAGGTACTATAGAACAGCTAAAACGCAAAAAAAGGATTAAAAAATTCACTACCAAACTGAAAAAAAATTGTTTATGATGATCCATCCAAAAAAAAAAAACCCAATCAAAAAATATTACTGCTATGACCACACAAACCACCTCCCATATCAAGTACAGGGGAGAAGTTTTGCAGACCCATAAAGATAACAAATCTGGCGGTCCCTGTCTGATTGGTATTATCTAGTGAGATTTTGAAAGGGCCATTGTAAACCAAGCTGAGCTACTAAGACAGTTTAAAGAACATAAACAACCATGTGCAGCAAACATTTTCTAGAAAATTTGCCTTTAAAGGAGTTCTGTGGTTTGGGATATTCAGGGGCCGCTGTGATGTCAGGGTTTTCTTCCTATTTTCTATGCTAATGAGCAAATCTTCTTAATCCAGCCAAGGGCTCAAAGTAGCTTCCCCAATTTGGATGGTCTAATGAGGCTATTCATCTTAGGATATAGAAGTGCACTAAATCTGTTCTGGTTTTTGTGCACCCTACAATTTTTCTCTCTTCCCTTTCCCTTCTCCCCCCCATTTTTTTTTTTT
Organism: Crocodylus siamensis; assembly: GCF_052110815.1. Taxonomy (NCBI): domain Eukaryota; kingdom Metazoa; phylum Chordata; order Crocodylia; family Crocodylidae; genus Crocodylus; species Crocodylus siamensis. The sequence continues at coordinate 54,799,321 of NC_143398.1, read as the reverse complement.
TTTGAAGGGAGAGTGCCTGAGCCTGTATGCTTATAAATTCCCTGATATTAAAAGGCTGAAACAGTTTAGCATGGGAAAAACCTAAAGGCTATTTTTATCACCTTCCTGTTCTTTGACTCCTTATAAGAACAAGGATTATTTTGAATGCCCAACAGCAATATCCAGTAAGAAGCTTTGGAATTTCTTCCCTTGCTGGTAACTGCTAATATCAATAAAAATTGTTAGGTGTCTATCTATTCAGCCTTTCCTTTCAGCCATTCATTTACACTGAGAAAAAAGCATCACCGTTTTCTGTCAAAGTAAATACAATATATCTGTGGGCAGTTTCAGATACAAATCACATAGGATATCTTTCATTCACTTGACCTGTTCATGTACTGCAGTACTCGAATTACAGCTTGAAGGTATATGTAATCTCTCAGTTTCTAAACTGAACACTTAGCAATATTTCTCCCACACCTCCAAAATTGATCGTTTACAAACAACACATTAAGCTCTTTTGGAATGAACAAATAATCATATAATTCTCTATAAATGGGGTCTAGGGTAGTTTTATGTACTTGGGCTAGATTCCATGTCTATATATCTGTAGTTATTAGAGTGATGCAGCCAAACTCACAAGACAGATGCAACTTATGGTTGCCCACATCACTGGCATGATTGTGCAGTGGCAGCAACAGCCTTTTTTCCCTCCACTTTTTTCCATACTCCCCATCCCCAAAGGCAGCACCTGGAATGGTTGCCCCACTCACCCTGCTCTAGCTGTAGTACTGGTAGTAATATAAATCACAATCTTCAGTATTAATAACCAGTGTGCTGCTGCAACTCTTTAATAGAGCATCACCCAAAATACTGATATCTGAAGGAAGCTTTTTTCAGGATTAAAATTGTTGGCATACTTCACTCACTGGTCCATCAGCCAGATCCTGCCATGCAGAGCAGCCCCAGCTGGTGCCTGATCTTGCCCCTTTTTCATGGCACACTTCCATTACTCTGGCTGCACACCTTCTGGGAATCAATGGTTTAATAACTAAGGACAAATACAAAAAAACCCCACCACTTTCAGATTAAGTTTGAGTATTTAAGAACAAAAAGTACTAGAGATGCTGTAAACATTCCAAAACCAAGCACAGGAAATTAAGAGTCAAATTCATACTTTAAGGATGGAAGGATACAAAAATGTACTGTAAAGGCACCAAAGCAACCATAAATGTGCCCTACAATTATATCACATAATAACATCATAAGCATGTTTAAGACATTTTAATGTTTATGATTTCAGATTATGAGAGATTAATTTTTATAGAAGTTTATTCCTCCTCCTCTATAGTCATGAATTGTTAAATAAAAATAACATGTCAGAGAAAGACTGGCAATTGACTGAGTTATACTTAATGTTATAGTGGTACTACTTAAGTTATCCGAGCTGCTGACCTGAACTTACTGCTACTCACTAGACTACCAAGTTAAATAACTGATGTCTAATAATTTATTTAAATTGTTATATGTAATATTTTAATTTTAGCTAAACAGAATTTTGAAGTGTTTTATTCCATTCATATTTTAATTGAGAACAAAGCCTGACACAAATGCTTACTGTCTTAAAAATTATATATTTTAAAATCAATTTTAATTTAAACATTATTAAACTTAACTCCAAAAGTTTACTCTATAAAAAGTACCATACATTTATTAGGAAAAATATATTCTATCATCCAGAAGAAGGTGGAATCCCTGGCTTAAAAACAGAACTCACTTTAACTACAAGGTTCAAAGCAGTGCCTGCAGAAATATAAAAAACTTCTTCATCAACCAGAACAGACAAACCCATATATTGCTTAATTACCAGCAGAGACTGCAGAGTAGGGTTGTGCTAAACTTTGGCAGCCATTTCGTTTCAGAGGTGTTTCGGCGCCCGAAACACTGAATCCAAAACAAAACCATTCTAAACATTTTGGAAATGTTTTGGATGTTTTGGAGGCGGGCTTACGGGGAAACAGAAACTCAGAAGAGGGAGGGGGAAGGGAAGGACTGCTCCGATATTGACATCTGTAGCTGACTAGTGTCTGCGATCTGTCCCTGAGGTCCCCCGCAATCCCAGTGCTCTGGGGGAGAGACAGCAGCCTGCTGTCATCTTGCATGCAGATCTGGGGACCCGCGCCCCCAGGAAGAGTCTGGCACAGCCCCACAGCCCTCCTTTTAAAGTGCTGGGAGGCTGGGAATGGGGCCAGATGGGGTAGCCATGGGGGCTTCTCCCGCAGTTCCCCCCACCAGGGCAGAGGCAGGCACAGCTAGAGGAGCCGCAGGAAAAGCCCCCATTGCTGCCCTGCCCAGCCCCAGCCCCACCTGACCCCAGCCTCCCGACACTTGAAATAAAATAAAATAAAAGCCCTGCACTCACCAGATGTAGCAATGGCAATCAGGGCTTCTGGGGGCTCATGGCAGAGTCCCACCCCCACACAGTGGGGATCGCCCCCACCCCACTTGGCATCTATGTGGCAACTGCTGCATTGCGAGGGTACAGCACAGCTCAGCAGGGCATCGCGCACCATCTGGGAGCAGGGGTAGCTCCACATGTCAGCAGGAGCCCAACAGCAGCTAAGCCCGAGCGGCCCCAGCTCCCAGACAGTGCACTCGCAGAGCATCCGAGCTATGGGGCAGCTGCCATGCAGGGCAGCAATCCCCAATGCCCCTTTCGCTGTGCAGGGGGAGGCTCTGCCACAAGCCCCCAGAGCCTGATCACTGCTGCTGCAGCCTGTGAATGAAGGGCTTTTTCTTATTATTACTTATTTAAGTGTCAGAAGCCTGGGGATGGGTGGGGGATGGGTCCAGGCAGGGCAGCCATGGGGGCTTCTCTCGCAGCTCCCCCCACCCAGGGAGAGGCAGGCAGAGAGCAGGAGCTGTGGGAGAACCTGCAGCCGCCTGGCTGTGCCTGGCTCTCCCTGGCCAAACCTAATCTCAGAATCACCGCCAAAACAGCATCAAAACTCTGAAACAGATTTAGCTGAACTGAAACAGAACAGTGGTCTGAAACTCCAAAACGAATCACTGTCCCTTCGAAACAGCCGAATCCAAAATGGAAACGAAACATAGCAATTTTGTTCAGCCCTGCTGCAGAGCTGTTTAAGATACATAAAACAGCATTAACCAAAAAAAGGACTGAAATACCATGTCTGCCCTACATTGTGTAACAATGATAACACAACTGAATTGTAAAACCAATATTTACAAGAATGGCCACTTTTTTCATGCCCCCAAAATCAATGTACCTAGACATTTGACTTCTTTGAAGGTTGTCACGGGTCGGGCGCAACTCACGTACCCGTGGTCGCCTAGGGGCCCAGCCCCTTTGTGCACTTTGGAGTCTCTCACGTTCCCAGCCTGCTCCCGACAAGTCCGCCTGCCACGACTTTGATGATATAGGTTCAGTGTTGTTCCTTGGCGGGTACAGGTCTAGAAACGGGTCTCTGGTCTCGTCTGGTCTGGGGTCTTCGAGGGCTCCGGCCTCCCCTACACCCTCGCCCAAGCCTCCACACGGTGAGTCCCCAACGGTGTTCCCCTCAACCCGGCCAGGGTCAGGTCTCCCTCTCTTCATCCCACGCGAGTCCTCCTTAGTGACCCCCGGGTCACTCGGTAAGTCTCGGCGGGGTCCCCTAGGTATCGCCGGGGCCCGCCGCTCCTGGCAAGGGCCTGTCTGCCAACAGTCCTCCCTGGTTCAGCCCGCCTCTGCTGCCTCTGGCCAAGGGCCGCCCCGGCGGTGGCTGTGGTGGGGGGGGCTTCCCCGCTCCCAGCCTCCACCACCCGATCAGTGGCCCTGAGGGCCCTTCATCCGTCGTAGTTTGCCCCGCAGGGCCCTACCCTGCTCCAAAAGGTTCAGGCCGGCTTCCCTCCTGCCGTCCGCCTCACTGCTGCTTCCCCACCGGGAAGCTCCTCCTCCTCCGGCTGCTTCTGGCCCCTGACACACCACCCCGGTGCCGCTTTTGAACCCGCCAGGTCCTCGCGGCACCTGGAAGAGTTAATTAAAGCACGTGCCGCCGGGCTCCGCGCTGGGCTTATCTCCCGGGCTTTCGCGCCGGCCCCGGCTGTACCGCGCCTCTCACGCCCGGCGTTCCCGTGCTGCCGGCTCCGGCCGGGTGTGCTTCGTCCTGCCCGGTGAGTCCCGGGGCTGCCTGGGGTCGGGGCTCTTCCACAAAGGTGCAGAGCACATCATTTTAATTATGGTCCTAATATTTAGGAGTGAAGAGTTCAACTTGTTCTTAGTTTAGCACAAGAATGTAAGTACCTTATATCAGTGGACTCTTTCACCATTTTAGCCTAATAGCATATTTTATTCCACTTCCAGCCAGATGAAAATTCAAAATGCAAGTACTGAACTGCCTCCTACATTATCATATGGCTCCAATGCAATTTGCTTCAGTCTTCTATCATATTTTCTTAGAAACCAGTGGGACACTGCAAAATACAAATCAAAGTTCACATAGGCAGTGTATCCCAAATACAGCATTTTCTGCTAAGCCAACCAAATCTAGCACCTTTTAAAACATTCGTATCAATATAGCTACAGTACTCTACCTTATTACTGAGAAAGTCTATTATTAGAAAGAAGGCAGAGTAAGGGTGTTAGACTAACTGCATCAGTTATAAGATGCATTTCTACCCTGCTTTCTGCTTGACTCAAGACTAACACTCTTAACTACCTCTCTCTGCTCATCTAAGAAAGAAGTAACATGCTGGAGTGCTGGTAAGAAACAGACCTTCATTACCCGACTCTACTCAGATGACACAGGTCCAAGTTACAAAGTTATGTCCCACTGCATACTATAAGGTATGCAACTATAAGCTTTACATTTAAAAAATTACACAAATACACATAAAAATATATGCTACATATACTAAAAAATTAAGACTATAATACCAACTAAAATCAAACACCACAAACAAGTAATACTCCATTAATAATATACATAAATGTGGATTTTTACATAAGAGGCCGTAGCAGCCAACAGAAAAGCCATTGATAAGATCCCAAATTATTTTGCTTTTTATTGGACATTTGTCTGGACCTACACTTTCTCAGTATCACTGGCTTTCTAAACACATAGCCACTCATTCTCCAAACCTTTCTTACTGCAGTGTCCAGCCTGATGGCTGTACTGGATCAGAAAAGTTTTTCACCATCGATGATTGGATGTGACCATAAGTTTTAAGGGTCTAGAATATTATAACCCTCCTTAATTTTATCTTCTATTACACATGCCAGATTGGCCATCAGGAAGGGATACAACACAGGATTTTGACCATGAATTTAAAAATATATATATTTTTTATCTTCCAGCTATAAGGATAAATAGAGCATGGATTAACCAGGCATGAACGTATTCCAGAAATAAACATTACAAATATAAGAAATCAACTCATAAACTGGTTCATTCCTAACTTTAAATAGCCTAATTAAATTAAAAATAGTTACTTTTATTCTAAAATAACAAGAAAATGGGTTTGATTCACACAGAGAAATCTCAGTGCGATTAGTCACCCATAAATTGTGATTTAGGCAGGATTAATGTGAATATGCTCATTTAATGACAATACAACTACAGGCTGCCTGTACATTTTCTCTTGTATGCTAAGGAACTTGTATAATAGATTTTAAATGGGTACAGATGAACTCCTATATAATGGCTCTACAACCTTTTACACCTAGTTTAAAAAAAAATTTATAAAAAGTATGATGGCTTAATTAATATGATAGTATACTAAAACAGAACATGCTAGAGTAGTGAAGATGCTAAAAAAACATTAGAAACAACGTATCTTGACCATCTTTCAAACACAGATCTAGATAACTATAAATATAGCCTTCATCCTTTAGGAGGGCACTGAAGCATTTGTCATTAACATATGCAGATTATTGCAGTTTTATAGGCCATGCAGTAACATGATAGTCTCAGTCCAGTCCTTAGTAGATGGCTTATCATATCACAATTAGCCCTAAAGAGTATTTCTGTTCTTTGTCTTAAATGTCCAAGCCTTGGCCACTTTAAGTGGTCCTTTGAGGACAAGGCTAAAGCACTGTTACTACAAACACTTTGTTTAATATAAATGTTACTTTATGCAACTGGTTTCATTAGTGGCAGAATTATACTTACTCTGCTTTCTGCATTTACCTGGACCATAATTATCAAAAATATTCATCACACGTATCTGGCAATGTTAAATAATTCTGTATTCCTAAACAACCTGTAGTAAGACTGCAGAGTCAGGACACATGGAGATGCATGACAGTACATCCTGCAGATGCTCTACTGATTTTAGAATTATCTGTTATACTTTTAGTCTTTGGATACCTATAAACATGCCGGACATCTGCACCAACGCATGTGGAGGAGACTCGATTAATCAAGTCTGCTGGAGTGTACTAATTAATACACTCCAACAGTCTCTGTATGTTGCATGCATTCAGTGTCCCCACACTTTACAACGGTGACAGGGTGCTTTAACTAAAGCTCATTGAACAAGCTTTAGTTAAAGAGCCCACAGTGTTATTTTGAAGCGGAGGATGCTGAATACACAACATAGCAGGCTCTTTAATTCAGAAGAACTCTGAGAGCTGCTCTGAGTAAAGTGCCTTCACCCCCCTCCACCCCAAAGTAGGTGGTAAAGATGCCCTTTATTTCTGGAATACATACTTGGTTTATCCTTGCTCCATTTATCCTGATCCCTGGATCCCTGATTCATTTTTTTTTTTACAAGTCATCAGCATCACAATGTTGTGCCAGATCCCATCCTAACAGCAATCTGGCATTCATGCAATTTTTATATAATTAACAATTTTTAAGTAAAGTTAAAATATAACTGCATGGCTTAGTACAGACAGTCAAAAGCCCAAGGCTGAATCCAGTCAATCTTTACAGGTTAGTCTAGGCTGCATAGATTGAGCCAATAAGCAAGTGAACAGACATTCATGGTTTATTCCAGAAATGCAACAACATGCCTGCAGTGGCTCAGGCCAGAAGCTGGGCGGCTCTAGAGCACTGCCCTGCTCTGCTGAGACAGACAGCTTGAGCCAAGGCTAGCCTGCCCTTCCTGCAGAGCAGGGTTTGCAGGGGAGGTGCAAAACGTCCTGGGATGTTGGAGGACTGCGAATTAACTTGAATATAGAGGGAATCTGGGTCAGAAATTCAGTAAGCCAATTTAACCTAAATCAATTAAGTCTTGTAACCCAGGTACACCCAAGGGTGTGCCCTATTCTCAACTGAATGGGATGGGTAGGCAGGAGGAGGTGCTGTGAGAGGGATTCCAGAATTTCAAGCAGATCCTCTATAGAGTTAGCCCAAACCCAAAGTTCTTAACTATATACAGTTTATTAAGTTATAATATACATAAACATAAAACTAAATATCATATACATTTATTTACAGTGAACACTAACCAATAACCAAGGTCAAACCCTAAATAAGACCATTTACAACATCACAATACAACATTTCAATTACAAAATATAAGGTGCAAACATGGACAATCTTAATAACATCTAGTTCTTAATATAGTCCCTGACCCATGGCGAGAGATAGTCCTCCTTCCAATGGGGTCCCTTGGGGGGTGTCCAGGAAGCACCAGGGGCCCCTCCCCTTAGGGCCTTGACTAGGCGGAGGGCTGCTCACCCAACCCCTTCTCTGGGTTTGCCCACCCCAAATGGCTTTCCCTTGTGGGACCCAAAGGCCCAACATCTCACGCTCCCTCAGGTGGCGGTGGTCAGGGCACAGCTCAATGGGGTCTTCTCTGCTGGAGCACCTCTCCAGGCCACTCCCATGCCACTGGATTCTTCAACACCCTATGCCCCACTCTGGGCACTGAGGGGTCAGCTCCTCTCAGCTGCTGGCTCCTCAGTGCTGTGCCTCATGCTGCAGCATTACTATTTCCCCATGCCCTGGCCTGGCACTGAGGGCTCTCTTAGCACAAGCCAGGCCCTTCAGGCTCTGGCCAGCCGTCCTCACACAGAATGGCTAACCCAAGCAACCTCTGCTCCCTGGCACCCAAGGCTCAGGTCTGTGTGCCGCCCTGCGCACTGTGGGACCTGGCTGCTTCCTGAGAGATGGGGCCTGAGCCGCCTCACTGCAGCCCCAAGGCCTTTGCCTGTGCACTGCCCCATGCACTGTGTGGCCTTCTGGCCCTGTCAGGGTTGCAGGCTCGAACCACTGCTTGCGGCTCCCAAAGTCTGGGCTCTGCACATCACGATGGGCCCAAGCAGTCTCACACTGCTCCCAGGGCCAGGTCTCTGCACACTGTCAACAGCCCCAGCAGTCTCGCACCACTCCCAAGGCTGCTCTTCCAGTGGCAGCTTCAGGAACCTTGGGCCCAATTGCCTGATGAGGGAGAGCTCCCCAGCTTTTCTTGGCTCCACTCTTCTCAAGTCCCTCGCCGCATCTCCCTCATGCTGGGCATGAAGCTTCTTTTATACGCTCCAGGGCTCCACCCCAGAAGTCTTCTGGACCTGACAGTTTACAGTCTTCAATCAGGTCTGGGGAAGCTCTTTTCCCCTTCCCCTCAGGAAAGGAGCATGACTTTATTTCTCCTGCTGCCTCCTGATTGGTGGATGGGCTCCACCAATCAAAACAGCCAGGATCTCAAGCCTGGGACTCAACCCAAACTCTGAAAGGTGTGCCTACTACAGTCTGATACTATATCCATCCAGGTTTATCTTAAACCAGTTTGGGCTATTTTGAAATTGGTTTATGTACACCAACTTCTGTTGTGTTAAAGATCTGAACTAGTTTCCAATCAGCAGAGAGCCAGGTTTTCAGTTTGCTGGAGAAAAACATGGATTTTCTCATTTGAAAGAGAAAAAAAAAAAAATCAGATCTTCCTCTTTAAAGGAGAAAAATCACAAGAAACAGTGACTTCCCCTTGCAGTCTGACAGCCTTCCAGCCTTCAAGGAGCTGCTCAAGACTGAGAGGAATGGGGGGGAATGTGAAGAGGGCTCCACATGCATATGCATGTCCACATGCACATGGTTGGCATACAGCCAGGCAGGGTGGTGGGATTAGCTCCAGCAGTTAGATGCAGGTAAGTCTATAAGGGGTGAGGGCTGGAAGCCCAGAGCTTGGGGACTGTGGAGGGGAGGGCACATGCATTTGTGCAGTGGAGGTGGATGTCTGCCGGTGCTGGAAGAAAATGGCTGGGCACTGGGGCTTCAGCACGGTGGGTGGGAGGGGAGGCACCTGCCCCTCCAGAAGCAAAGCAGGGTAAGAGGCCCTTCAGGGATGGCAGGGAGCTACATAGCCAGGCTAACAACACCAGAGCTGGTGCCCATAGTTGCAGGTGCAAGGCAGCTGGGAGACACTGCCCAGGGACCATGGCCAAGCCACCTGGCATGGCACACAAGCCCCAGCCCAGGACAGGGGGTGCTACCTCCTCCTCCCTCCAGCCCATGCCGGGGCCAGACTCACTCCACCACTGGCCATGTGAGTCAGAGTTGCTGCAGCTGCTGCACTCCAGCCTGAGCAAGACAGAGGCAGTTGGGGTTCCCTTCTGGCAGGGCTGGGTCTGAGGCAGGGAGTGAAGGGCACGGGGAGGGCTCAGGGGGCACTGTGGCTTGGAAATGAGGGGCAACATCATGGGCAGGGCATCAGCATATCAGGATTGCTCAGCAATACAAAACAGCAGGCGGATGGCTGCAGCTAGACCTGCGTCCTGGTGAGCGAAGGGGGCAGGGGAAGCACTGATTTTCAATGTAAAAAAATAAAAACAAAAATCAAACACCAAAATATATATGTAGTTAAGATGTATTTTATTGTAATGATTGAGGCACTGGCCTCAATTACTCAATTACTTTAAAACTGTAATGCATCTGTGAACATTGTGCTATATTGATACCTATATACAGTGGAGTTTCATTTTAATCATGGAAAACATGGATTTGGGGATTGTTAAATCAGAGACCTTGGGATTTTTAAGCAGAGAAAAACAGGATCCCTACCAATCACTTATACTGGTTTATGTGCAATTTCTACCCCTAGCTTTCAACACAGGCTGTTGTTATACAGTTACCAAGAACATGTAAATTGTTAACAAAACTGAAAACAGGAACACATGTTGTAGAATGGCAGCTACAATGCTCTACTAAGATTAATCTTTGGCTAGTTCTTTCTATATCTTACAAAAACCTTTCTGCACAAGAGCCCTGTAGACAACACAGGCTGAATTGGAAGGAATAAACTGCATTGTTAAAAATGTGTAAAACAACATGAAGTATATGGAGAGCCACAAAGCACTACAAATAAAACATTCTAGCCTCCACAAATACAGTTCTTGTGGGAAAAGAGCTTTGTGCTCTGGTACTTGAATATAATTATGTAGTTTAAATGTAAGGTCAGGATATTAATTGTATTTTGTAAAGAATTCCCCAATTGAATTAATCATGAAATCCTAGGTTAGTAAATCCCCAAATTAAATTATTTAGAGAGAAGAGAGAAAGGTGTCATGCTTATGTTGTACAAAACCATGAATTTATCATGGACATCATTCACTCTAGTGAAACACTCAGAATCATTTTTCTCAGCCAATTTTGAAGTCAAAACAATCAGTGCATGTTATGGAGGACCTTTAAATACTCCTCTCCACTTATATAAGCATACTAATTTTCCTCTACCCTTATCCCTGTCCTTGTGATGTCTCACACTTATTTTAGACCCCCTAGCAAGCAACAGGCACGTTCTGTCCTTGCAAATTTTGGCAGTCAACCCCTTTTTCATTTTCTAAAAGTAAACAAAAAAAATGTAAACACCTAGTGGTGCCCAGGATATAGATGGGAAGAGAGGTTATCTGCAGCTCACAAATTCCTTTATGAGATTACAATTTGTCATTCAATCTTCACAAACACAGCTATCTAACTGGCATCCACTTTAACTTTCAAACTCTCTGCTCAGCTATGAAATGAGCAGAGAAAGCGAGCCATCTGTCCTTTAGCTGGCTCAGATGAACACATGCAGTTCTAAGGACAAGTACCTTTCCTTACATTGCTTATATCTATGCACTCTTTCTTTGAGAAACAGGATAATTACTGGTTTTCTCTGGAAAGGGAATAGAAAAAGAATGGCTATACTGTAGCATGAGAGGAGGCGGCAGTTTCCCTAGTGGACTTCTATGCCAATTACCAAACAGTATAGCTTACAGCTCTTACTTACTGGGAGCTAGCACCTGCCAACTGTCACCAGACCAACACAGAAAAAACAGAAATACAACCATGTATGTATACAATTTTGCAGTTAATTAGTGTGAAATCAAAACTTGATTTTCAATTCAAGCTATCAAACTGTAAAGGAAGTGGTCTGAAAAAAATGTTGAAAAAAATAATAGTTTACCTCTTATTCTAAAATTTAGCTAATAGGCAATCTACAGCAATAGATGTGGGTTACTGATATACAAAACTGAACTCCAATGGCTTCCCATATTGCTATCATCTCTGTTCTCAGGAAGCTTTTTGGATTCAGATAACAAAAAATGATGAGAATGTATATGCTAGCAACTTCTATTTATCTCTTTACACTAATGTCACTTTTCTATCCTAAACCTGCATGTTACTACAATTATTACATTTTAAGAGCAACCCATAGTATAAGAACCTACTTTTATAGCAGTCAGTCAGGCTTGTCCAACATTATTTGCTTGTTTAGTATGGAAAGCATTTTTACAAAAAGCCATTGTTACACAACTGGGAGCAATTCAGACTAAAGATGAATCAAGGTTCTTCCTCAAAGCGTATGTATTTTCTTATGCACCTGATGAAACATTATGTAAAGTAATTGGCAATATTCCAGATACTTCTGAGAGAATTACTTAAACTTATATTTAAAAAAAAACAAAAACAAATACAGTTTGTCAAATATGGATCATATTGAACAGATTATTTTATAGACATGTTCAGAATTACAACAGTTCAGATAAAGAAATGCAAACAGATAAGACATTATATTACTGCCTATAAAAAGTACATATTTTGTACTTACAGTAGCAAAAGGATACAAGAATCTAAGCACACTTATTGCAGCAAAAAGCTTGTTTCAGGAACAAACTTTTGTTCACATTTTATATCTAAGCCTTGGAATAGAGTGCCTTTATCATGCTCTACTCATATATATGAAGTGCACCTTGAGTTAAGAAAACCATATATAGTAGTCATCATTTGGTAGCAAATTTACCTTTATTTTTATTAATCTTTGGGTACATTTTTCACTTAATTGTGAATGAGATACCAGGATTTTCAGAGGGATGGGAAAGGCAGTATATTAAAAAGAAAAAAATTAAGAGCCAAAAATTAAGAGCCAATCATTCCACAGTAATCTTATTTTTAAAGTACTACACAATTTAAGGAGGAATCAAAAAAGAAAAATCAAGGAAAAAAATGACCTTTAAACCTAGAGAATTCAATGCAATATTTATTTAGCATTTCTGATATATTTTGAAGCATCTTGTAAATTTATTATTGTATAATTTATTTTAAATTCTATAATTCTAAAATCCCATATAAGAACATCGTTTTCTAATAAATTCTACAAATTTTTTCAATAAGGAGATTTTTCATCCAGTTCAAACGCAGTGATTGGACCACAGAGGTTAACAGACCTAGTTCTAACAGCCAACACAGCTATTAGCATTTACACTGCTTTTCAACTGCCTTCTTTTTAAGGAGGTGAAGAAAGCATATTCTATCCCATCTTATGTCAGAGTATGCTACCATGATGAATAGCATAGCAATGACCAAGAAGTCCTGCATATGTCTTTACTGAGCAGGGTAGTTTTCCCCTTAGTCGCAAGGAAATATTGCTACATCTCAATTCTTTTGGAATGCTGCTTTCATAGATTTCATAGACATTAGGGCTGAAAGGGACCTCGGAAGATCATGCTTTGTACTGTATGAAGACAGAACATAACTTACCTTCCAAATCAACTAAAATTTCCAACAAGTTAGTAATTAATTACAATTATGCATGCATAAATACCAACATTCCTTCACCACCTCAATTTTCTCTTTGAACTTCTTTGTAATTTAAATACATTGCGATTCAAAAAACAAACAAACAAACAAACATACAGCTGAATCACTATTTCTGAGCTGGAGACATGTCCACTAACCCAATTCATGCTAGTTGCTCTATCCTGCACACAGAAGGAAAGAGACACATCAAACAGCTGGAGACAGCTTTGCATAAGGTAAGGTTATTTGCTTAAATGTTCTACTTACTAGAGAGCACATAAACAGGCAACCAATTCCTGTTTTAAAATATGCACATATTAGCTGTGTATCATTACAAATACATTCCCACAATTAAAAGACTGAGCACAAGGATAATGAATTAAAAGGCATGCCTACAAGCAAGAAGCAGAGATTCATCTGTTTCACTCTAATCAGGGTCTCTAATTTAAAAAAAAAAAAAAAAGAAGAGAAAAGGAAAAGAAAAAACAAAACGGTTTGAAAAACAGCAGAGATAACTACCCACAGAATTCAAATTCATATCCATACACACACACACACACACACACACACACACAGTGTATGGCAGTTAATGTATATTTCTGCTCTGCTTATACACACTTTATTTTAAAATCCAGATAGTCACAATCGACAGTCAATATACTTCCATCTGCAGGTGCTCCAAGTAGTAAATCATCATCAAGGGTTATAAACCCAATAAGCAAAAATTACATTTCAGGTACTGCTGGCCCTTTATAATGGCTGTATTGATCCATTGACAGAACTGTATGGAATCCAGAGAACGGTACAAAGTGCACGGAATGTCTGCAAATAATGCATTTGTTACAGAACTACTCCAGGTACTTTAGGTGCTATTAAACGGTAACAGAAACAATTTTTGACATGCTAGGTAGTTTTCATGGGTTTCTCCAAGTTCTGCTTAATTTGTATAAGCAGCAGCCAAAAATGCTTTCAGTTCCCCACTTATTTTCTTTTCCTACGCTTTTTGACACACAAGTCCAAAAGTCACAGAACTTCAAATATAGACATAGAAAGAGAATGCTTACCAAAAAATAAATAAATAAATAAAAGTGCTTGCTGGTAGGAAGGCCAACAAGGGAGGGGTGGGAGAAGAAACTCTTCTTGATTTGTTGCTCACAAATTGGGGGGAATTGGTTGAAAATGTAAAGGTGGAAGGGAATGTGACAGTGACCATGACCGCTAAATAATACAGTAGGCCTGTGCAAAGCAGCTAGCATTCGCTTTGGAGTCAGCTGATTCAGGGGACAGTGATTTGATTTGGTAATTCAAATCACTGTCTCGAATCAATTTAGCCGAATCTGATTCAGAGATTTGGCTACCACCGAACCGGCCAAATCTCCGAATCACAGGCCCTATCCCCTGCCCGCTCTCCCAGCCCCTGTGTCCTGGCTCTTTAAAAAAACATAACCCCGCATTCACCAACTCCTGCCAGGTGGGGGGGGGGAATCCCTAGTGCCCCCTACTACCTTGTGCGGTGGGGGGGATGGACTGTGCCACAAGCCCCCAGAAGCCCTGATGGCTGCTGCAGCAGGTGGTGAGTGTGGATCCTTTTTATTTTTCTTTTATAGAACCAGGAATTGGGTCCGGGTGGGGCAGCCATGGGGGTGGGGGCAGGAGAGCAGGTGGGGGACCAGGCAGGGGATGGGGACTGCCCAAATCTCCAAAGCTCTCTGAATTGATTTGGAGAGCTTCAAATAGATTTGGACCTTTTCATCGGTCTCCCAATTCAGCGCAGATTCAGAGATTTGGCCACCAAATCAGCCCAAATCTCCTCCAAATCGAATCACCACCCAAAACTTCACGCAGCCCTATGATACAGCTCAAGCCTAAGGGGAGAAGGAAGGGGAGAAGCAGGATAAAGGACTTCAGAAAAGCAGACTTTAGGAAACTCAGGGAATTAGTGGACAGGATCCCCTGGGAAGCAAGTATGAGGAGAAAGAGTCTAGCAGGACTCCTTAAGGACACAGAAGCAAGCTATCCTGATGCAACAAAAGAATGGGAAGTGCAACAGGAGACCAGCTTGGCTGCACATTGATCTCTTCCATGAACTGAAACTCAAATAGGAATCCCATAAAAAATTAAAACTTGATTCTATTATTTGGGAAGGGTATAAGAGTATTCTAGAGGCATGCACAAAGAAAATTAGGAAGGCCAAGGAACAATTTGGGAAGGGACATAAAAGACAATACAAAAGGACTCTACAAGTATGACAAGAGTAAGAGAGAGACCAAAGAAACTGCAGGTGCCATTTTAACTTCAGCCTTCACAAACAAGGGCAACTACCAGATGATAAGCACACTTAGCAGCAAAGAGAAGAAGGAATCAAACAGCTTAGAGTAACAGCAGAACAGAGATGCCTTCAAATTGGCAGGGATGGATAGGACACACCCAAGGTTACTGAAGAAATTAGCTGAGGTAATTTAAGAGGCACTGACAGGGGTGGTTCCAGGGGGGTGCAGTAGCAGAGGCACCCCACTTTCAGCTGACCATGGCACAGGAGCAGCAACCACAAACATATTAAGTCCCTGAAGTAAGTAAGAATCCTTCCATTCTTCCCTCTCTATGCTCAGCAAGACATCCCCTCTGCTCCCCCACCCTCTTGTCTATTGCTGCCCTGGGGTAGTGGGGGAGAGCTCCCAAGTCACTCTCGTTGACTCCAGCCAGGTTGTGTGTGAAGCAAGGATCAGCCAGGGACAGGAACAGCAGTGGGCAGGTTCCTCCTCCTCCCCACCTGGTACTCCTAAGTACTCTCTGGCAAGCCTAGCAGTGGATATGGGGAAAAGGAACCTGCCCACTGCTGATGCTGTCTCTTGCTGAGCCCAGCTCCACATGCAGCCTGGGTGGAACATGGTGGAGGCAACTCTGGATCCTGCCCCCACCCTCAGCCCCAGCTCAGCTGAGAACAGGGGCAGTGGAGAAAAGGGCGGGGAGGGAAGAGAACATGCTGTTGGGTACAGAGGAGAGAAACAATTTTTTTTTTTTTAATCTGCTTGAAGAACTTAAAAAAAAAAAAAAGTGCCCCATTGATCCTGTGGCAGGGTCTGGACAGCCTGGTATGAGTGGGGAGGCAGAGTGGAGGTGCATCCTGCACCCTCTTTTATGAAATCCTGAATCCACCCATGACCATTGACTATCCTCATTCAGAACTTGTGAAGGTCACGAGGTCCCAGATGATTGGAAAAGGACAAATAAAGTGCCCATCCTTAAGAAAGGAAGATGGAGGATCTGGAGGAATACAGTCAGTCTGAACTCAGTACCTGAAAGATCATGGAGCATATCCTCAAGGAATCGATTATAAATACCTAGAGGAAAACAAAGTGATCAGGAACTGCCAGCATGGATCCACCAGGAGTAAATCATGCCTGGACAACCTGGTTTCTTTCTATAACCAGATGAAAAGCCTTCCTTCTTTAACAAGCTAAAAAAATACAGGCTACAAGAAAGTACTGTAAGGTGAATATGCAACTGACTGGATCATCATGCTCAACAAGTAATCTTCAATGCCTCAATATCCATCTAGGAAGAGGTATCAGCTAGGGCTGTGCGAAATTTCACTGGGCATTTCATTTCAAAGCTGTTTCAATGGGTTTCGAGCTCAAAACAGTGAAATTGAAACAAACCTACAGGCTTTGAAACAGCTTTGAAACTAAACAAGCGCACTCTAAACATTTTGGAAGTTTCAAAATGTTTTGAGTTTTAAAGCCAGGCTTGCAGCTAAACAGGAGAGGAAGGAGGAAGAACTGCTCTGATATTGACATCTAGCTCCCTGTTTGATTCCCTAGCTCTCCAATTGCTTCCTCTAGCTCTCTGATCATTTCCCCAGCTCTTCCCAGGGGGCGCAGGCCCCTGATCTGTCTGCGGGGTTTCAGCAGGCTGCCGAAAACCCATCACACAAATCTGGGGGCCCATGCCCCCTGGGAAAAGCTGGGGGAAGCAGTCAGAGAGCTGATCATTTCCCCCAGATCCCAGTTGGCTTCCTCAACTCTCCAGATCTTCCCGGGGGTGCAGGTCCCCAGATGATTTGGGATGACAGCAGGCTGCCACTGCCAGTTAGTGATGGCAGCAGCTCTGAGCTACTCCTCCAGCCAGCAGCAGCAGCAGCCTGCTGAAACCCTACACACAGATCTGGGGACCCACACCCTGCCAAGAGGGTTGCAGGTTGTGCCAGACTCCTCCCAGGGGTGCAGGCCCCCAGATCTGAGCATGGGATGACAATGGGCTACTGCTGCCGGCTGGAACCAGCACTTGACATGGCTCACGCTGAGTGCTGGGAAGACTGGCGCTGCTGCTGGCCCCAGCTGGCAGTGGCAGCATGCTGATCTGGGGGCCCACACCCCCCGGGAGAGCTGTGGGGCTGTGCCAAACTCCTCCCGGGGGGGCACAGGCCCCCGCATCTCTGTGCAGGTTGACAGCATACTGCTGCTGCCGGCTGAGGCCAGTGCTAGGCATGTGGGTGCTACTGCTGGTCCCAGCTGGTAGCAGCAGCCTGTTGTCACCCTGTGCACAGATCCAGGGGCCCACATGCCCCGGGAAGGCTGTGGGGCCATGCCAGACTCCTCGCAGGGCGTGCAGGACCCCAGATCTGCATGTAGGATGACAGTATGCTGCTTCTACTGGCTGGAGCCATTGCCAGTCCAGGACAGCCCCGCAGCACTCCTGGGGGCCCCCCAGATCTGCATGCAAGAAAACAGCATGCTGCTGCTGCTAGCAAATGATAAGAGTTCTGCTTTAGACAGTTTGAGGTGCGGTTTCCCAGAAATCCCTGTACCTATCTCCTTGAAGCTTAGTAGGCTTCATGCCATCAGAAGGAGCTTCCATGCACGCAGTTTTCATCTGAACCAAGCAAGAAATGACAAAGTTATAGGCATTTTCATGATTCCTCATCATAGCCTGTGGGAGAAGCATCAGCACAGTACCTTCAAAACAGCAAAACGGAAGTCAAAATGAAACAGTACTGTTTTACACAGCCCTAGTATCAAGTGGGGTTCCACAGTTGTCTGTCCTGGATCCAGTGTTAACATCTCTATTAATGTTTTGAATAATGAAATTGCATGCATGCTTAACAAATGCTTCCAGATGACACCTAGCATGCATTTGGGTAGAGCTGCAAACACCCTGGAGGGTAGGGCTAGGATCCAGAATGATCTAACAGACTGGGAAAATGGTCCACAATCATGGAAATGAAGTTCAGCAAAAACAAGTACCACATCCTGCACTTGGGATGGAATAATTGCATGCACACATCCACACTGAGGAACAGAGATAAGCTATACAGTACTGCAGAAACGGATCTGACAAATTATATAGTCAGGGCCGCCCCTGTGTGGGGGTGCAAATTGGAGTGACCGCCTGGGCCCCACACTTTGGGGGGCCCCACAAAGCCAGGCAGAGCAGCGGCTCTGCATCGAGGTGCTTGCTACCGTCCCTCTGCCAACAGCGGCAGCAGCTTCTTCAGGTCCGGGGGCTGTGGGATTGGAGAAGGGGCTGGGCCCCACCTGGGCTGATTTGCCCCAGGCCCCGCACCCTGCTCAGGTTGCCTCCGATTATAGTAGACCATAAATTGAACATGAACCAACACTGTGCTCTTGTAGCAAGAAAAGCCAATATCATACTAGGTTGTATTGACACGAGTGTCAGCTGCAAATCAAGGGAAGTGATTTTTCCATTCTATTCAGCCTTGGAGAGGTCTCACCTGGAGTACTGCATTCAGTTGTGGGCCACACATATGAAGAAGAATACAGACAGATTGGAAAGTAGCTAGCAAAGAGCAGCAAAATAATTAGGGACCTAGGATGCAAGACTTACGAGGAAGAACTGAAAGATCTAGAGTTGCTTAGTCTGGAGAAGCAGACTAACTCCACTATGCAGAAGTGGAGTTAATGATCATGAAGGGAAAAAAAATCCCCACATCCTATGAGCTCCCCAAATAAGAACCCAGAGAAAGTGGGACAAAACAAGTATTATGTTTCAGCCACTGGATTGGAAACTGAATTAGCTGGCTTGCAGAACACTGCAGTTAGAGAATGTAAACCAAAGCTAGAACAGCTGCACTTTATGACAAACCTTCGGATGCTTTAACTACAAACCTTTCTTTATACTTGCAAGTTTCTGTAGCATAATATGCCATTCTGCGCAGCGAGTTCAAAGCTCCCATTTTCACAAGAAAATACTTGATCAAGTCAGAACATAGGATTTATCTTTCCCTACATCTCATCTACATAACTGAATGCAGAGTCATCTTTCCTCTCAGTAATATTGCTTCCCCACTAGCCCCAGCATCATTGAGTGGAATCAAATGGCTTGATAAAAAGACAATCAGTTGGTAAATGGAAATGCAATCACGTCTTTATTTAGAGAGGGGGGAGAAAAAAAAGACCCTCTAGTGGTTTATACTGTTCTTAAATGATAAAATTATCCCTGACAACTTTACCATAAAGTTAGTTTCTGTATTTAATAAAAATCCCCCATTTAAGATAACACTGAACTTGCTTCATAAAATTTAACCTGTTCTTACTCAGATATATTTGTAAAACTTGATTTCTTGTTTCTAAAAACTGCTTCTATGACTATTTTTACCTTTAAAAAGGATTAAAAAAGTCTTGAGTGAAAGAATTCAGTTTAAAATAATCCCTGCAGTCACATTTATATACATACAATCAGGAAAGCCAAGGCTGTCATGGAACTCCAGCTAGCTACAAATATGAAGGACAATAAAAAGTCCTTTTGTAGATATGTGGGGAGCTGGAGGAAAAGCAAGGGCAACACTGGACCCCTGCTAAACCAGATGGGGCAACTGACGCCCAGGAAAAAGTGAACTTGCTAAATGGGTACTTTATGTCAGTTTTTTACCGGTTCCATGGGACAGCCCTGCCCACTATGGGTCAGGGAGGCCCAGGTGAGGGAGATTCCTTGCCCTCCATCGAAGCTGACCTCGAGAAGGAACACCTTAACAGGCTGGATACCTTCAAGTCAGCCGGCCCTGATGGGTTATACCCAAGAGTACTCAGGAAGCCAAAGAGCATCATAGCTCAGCCCTTGGCACAGATCTTTGAAAGCTCTTGGCGCGCTGAAATGCCGGATGATTGGAAGAGGGCCAATGTCATGCCTATCTTCAAGAAAGGGACGAAAGTAGATCCGGCAAACTACAGGCCCATCAGCCTGACCTCTATCGTGGGGAAGGTCTTGGAAAAGATTATCAAAGAGACCATCCTTAACAGACCAGCTGAAGGCAATATCCTGAGAGATACCCAGTGTGGGTTTGTTGCAGGTAGATCTTGCTTGACCAGTCTCATTTCCTTTTATGACCAGCTGATATATACCTGGACAAGGGGGAAGAGATCATCATCATATACCTCGACTTTAAAAAAGCCTTCTATCTGGTATCCCACGATCACCTCTTGGCTAAACTGGCTAACTGAGGCCTTGATGTCACCACGATCTGCTGGTTGGGGAACTGGCTCTACGGTAGGACCCAGAGGGTGGTGGTCAACGGGAACCAATTGTCTTAGTGCGCTGTGACCAGTGGGGTCCCACAAGGCTCTGTCCTAGGGCCTATACTGTTTAACATCTGCATCAATGATGTGGACATTGGTATCAGAAGCAGACTGGCCAAGTTTGCTGACTACACCAAACTCTGGAGTTAAGCATCCGCACCTGAGGATAGGACAGGGTGATCCAGGCAGATCTGGACAGACTCATGAAATGGGCGAACGAGAACCTGATGGTGTTTAACACCGAAAAATGCAAGGTTCTCCACCTTGGGAGGAAAAACCTGCACCATGATTATAGGCTCAGTAGCATTACAGATGAAAGGGACTTGGGGGTCACGGTTGATCACAAGATGAACATAAGCCTTCCGTGTGATGCTGCGGCTAGTAAAGCAACCAAAATGCTGGCTTGCATCCATAGATGCTTCTCAAGCAGATCCTGGGACGTTATTCTCCTGCTGTACTCAGCCTTGGTGAGGCAGCAGTTGGAGTACTGTGTTCAGTTTCGGGTTCCATGATTCAAAAGGGACGTGGAAAAGCTTGAGAGGGTGCAGAGGAGAGTCACTCGCATGATCAGAGGTCACGAAAACAGACCTTATAAGAGACTGAGAGCAATGGGGCTATTCAGCCTGGAAAAGCGCAGGCTCAGTGCTGATCTAGTGGTCACCTGTAAGTTTATCAGGGGTGCTCATCAGGATTCGGGGGAACATCTGTTCACCAGAGCCCCCCAAGGGATGACAAGATTGAACGGTCACAAACTCCACTGTGACCAATTCAGGCTGGACATAAGAAAGAACTTCTTCACTGTCTAAGCCCCACAAGGTTTGGAACAGACTCCCGCCAGAGGCAGTTCAAGCACCCACTTTGAATGCCTTCAAGACACATTTGGATGCTTATCTTGCTGGGATCCTATGATGCCTGCTGACT
The DNA here is from genome assembly GCF_052110815.1 of Crocodylus siamensis. Taxonomy (NCBI): domain Eukaryota; kingdom Metazoa; phylum Chordata; order Crocodylia; family Crocodylidae; genus Crocodylus; species Crocodylus siamensis. The sequence goes on along the minus strand of NC_143398.1, from coordinate 54,777,891 downwards.
TCCTGTCCCTGGGGCAGTGGGCTGGACTCAATGATCCTCCAGGGTCCCTTCCAACCCAAATGTCTATGAATCTACAATTAATAATTAATAGTACTACAAGAATTTTCAATTTCAAAAATGTCCAAAGTTTTATTTAATAATTATATATTTATATTCCTAATAGCCTTAAAAACACAAAATGCATCTATATAGTACTTAGTTCAAAATTATGTTATTACCTTTATTAATAGCTATCCTCATTATTCTAGGAACAGATCATTGACAATGCTCTCTTTACTGCTCTCAGAATTGCACAGTATAATCTAGTTATTTTGCCCCACCAAGGGAAATGGAAATGATAATGAATTTTGCAGTAGGGACTAATTATCAGAAGTTGATCATTTGGGGGTGACAAAATGAGGTACACTGGTAGGGAATCAGAACACTGGCAAATTAAATCATAGTACTGACTTATTCCATAGGCAAATTAACCAGTTTACTGTAGCACAAAGCAGGCTTGATTCTCTTCCATTTAACAGTATACTTTTGTTCTTGAAAAATAAATTATTGCATACAAATAACCATATGCAGGGCCTAACTATCAAAAATGGGTGGCAATGCAATACATGTGTTAGAAGACAAATTCAGGCACGAAGTAACATTTTTCCAAATATCTTAGAACTATTTAGTTGCTAAGGAAATGATGGACTGGGGGGAAAATGTACTGTCTTTAGGCACCTCTTCAGTTAGATACTTTTATACAATTACTTACATTCTTGTTTCTTTATCACTGAAGCCATTTGAATTTAAAGTACTGAACATGCAGCTTATGAAAGTCATGGGGCACAGGGGTTGTATGATTCATCACACATTGTAACTTTTAAGAAAGACACCAAGAAGCTTTGCAAAACCCAGTCTCCACCTGGGAAAGAAATAAAAAAATGTAATAAAATAAGATGACAACTCAGGGTCTTCAAAAATTGCATTTGGCATTCACTCCATATCTACAATTATAAACTGTTCCTACTACAATGATGTTCTTTACATTCCTGTTTTCATTCTGTAAGACCCACAGCAAAAGTTAAATGAAATATGTTTAAATAATGACACCATATTAATTGGAATGAAAGTCAGTACTGGTACTGTTCCATCAGTTCCTTTTTTGTATACCGCCACCCCCCGCCCCCGTGACTAGCGTATGTTATACTGTTCATATCCATTACATAAAAACTCAAAAGATAAAGATGAAAGAAGAATAACAAAACAAAACAAAAATCTAACCCTTTTTCTAGGATCTCATATGTAATTTTCCATGTCAACCAATTTACCATTTATGATTTTCCAAAGACACATTTCTAATACCAAAGCAGAAACGTCTGTTAGAGTCTGGTTGTGGAGCTTGTTTGTCTGAAGACATATTTTGACTGGCTAATTGTACCTTTCTAATAACATCAGAGCTGTGTACCAAGTTTGAATAGAGAGCATCAGAGACCTTTTCATAGACTCAGCTGCAAGACTAATACATTTACTGGGGCTGGGGAAAATGTGGAGGAAGAAAAGATAAGTTAGAGAGTAAAAAGCAGCAGTGGGAGAGAGTTCACAGGACGAGGGTGTGGAAAGGAAAAAAAATTAGTCAAGTTTCTCTTTCAGCATTAGCAGACAGCTCTGTAAGGTACTTTTAACTCCATTTCTAATTAAAAGCTAACAGGGTGCTGTTCAATATTCCAAAGTTCATTTTAAGAAAGCACTGAACTTCAAAAGACTGACAGAATGAATTTCTGGTGATAATAAGATGGAGAGAAGGACCGAGTTAAGTAAGTAACAGAGAGCCACGATTAGAAAAATTAACATAAATGTATTTTAGACAGCCAAGAAATACATATGTATATGATCCTTTCTGTCCTGGTTTCCTAAGAATTTGTCATAGTGAAATGATTCACCACAAGTTCATATTAAGAAAATATTAAAGGTGTCATATTTTATAGAAATAAGCCGCATCAGCGGGTGTGTTTGTATGCTAATCAGGAAGGCCAGCACACAGTTCAAAAACTGCACCAATTACAGCCTACAAATTGATATGGTTGCCAAAAGTAAATATGCAGTTATACCCTTAAACACAGTGACACATTTTAGTCTTGGGGAAGATACGCTGTGCACAGCCTCACTGGACCAGTTCCTAGCAAAACCAAATAGCTGCCTCCAACAGGCTAAGTAGACAGTGAGTTCCAGGGAAGGTAGAGGAGGTGGGATTCTGGATGCCTGAAAAAGAAGCCATACTTCTAAAGAAATATGTTTAGACTGCAAGGCTGTACTGATTACTTTACTTTACGGCTGCTCTTACGATACTTTTCTTCTATCCTGTGATTATACTTAAAGGTAAAATACCCCAAGCAAAGCAGATCTTGATACTATTACCAATTTTCATTTTCATATTATTTAAAGCTTTGAGGGAAACCAGTGCTTTTAAAAAGTATATGTATACAATGTCATTTATAAAATCACTGTAGTGTTCAAAAGAGATCAGTGCATGCAGCTCTGGACCCCAGACTATTTCATAGTGAGAAGGTGTCAGCATCTGCTGAACACACATCTGAAAAACACAGCTCATATATCATGTGGATTACAAAATGAAATGCCAAGGCAGCAGTGGATTTAACAATAATAATATAACATATAATTCTTTTCAAATCCCCCTCTCTAGGCACGCTTGCCCCTAGAGATCATTCTTCAGGTCACCCCAGTCTCATAGCTCTAGATTTCTCTTCTCAGAAAACCATTTCTACATCTTTTCTTTTCATATAAAGTAACTCAAATCACTAGCTTCAGCCATATAGCAAAATCCACTTACCATTTCCTGCAAGATCAGCACATGCTAACAGTGTAGGATTATTCAGACAAACACTAACAGCCTGTTACATTGATCAACATCATTCAGCACACGTTTTCTTTTAAATATTTACATACAGTATGTCAAGAATAAACATGCATTTTTGTGTAGAAAAATCACCACTTACATAACAGTAAAATGCAGTTTCATTAATTATGAATGGAATCGTCTCTTTAAAAAACAGAAATGAAGAGATTATATTCTGCTTAGAACATTAAATCTTTCTAATACCCTGTAGCTGCAGTTCAAAATTTGAACACACACTGATCAACCCATTGCCTTCTTAACCTACAATATTCCCATATAACAGTCTTGCTGCTACAATCTAATGTAATGAAACAAAAAATATTTATGTATATAGTACTTACACATTCAGTGGGTTCATCTACATTAGACGCTGACTGCACAGTAGCCTGACACTACTGTGCAGTAGTGTTGCATGGCAAAAACCATGACACAACACTATTGTGCAGTAGTGTTACAAAAAAGGCATTCACCGGCACTACTTCCCGGTAACTCAGGTAGCACAGTAACGTCTCATGTAGACATGACCAGTCTGTCCTAAAGTATATTCTGCTGAGGATTAAAATTTTACACATTGGCCTACTGGCTTTTCAAAAGCTACTGTTCAGCATATATATTGATGACTTGCTCTTACATTCTTGTTACAAAATGTATTAAACTGTTGTTAAATTAAATTGCATTAGGCCAATCTTAACAGATGAAGAAAACCAACTCTCAATCTGTCTGTGATGAAAAGCACTTAAACTTATCCCTAATTTTAAAACACTGATTTCAGCTTATACATACTTTAAGCAATCCCTTTGACTTGAAGTTCAGTGTGCATCTGAGCACTGAAAGGGCATGGAAGCGACTTCCCAAAAGCCAGACAGGACATCTTTTAATTTAAAGTTGGAGAGGGAAGGTCATGGTAAAAACAGACAGAAAAATTACACCGAGTTAAAAAGTAGCAATGGAAGGGCAGATTTACCTTGCGTCAGCTGCTCCACAGAAACTGCTTTGTGTATCTGCACCTATCCCATAAGAATTGAAGACTAAACCAAGACCAACTTACTCCTGAATGAAACAGATTTAAGTACTTCCACTTACAGTAGAATAGGAATAGATGCATGAAATATTTACCATAGAGAGCATGGGTAGCAAGCTCCCAGTACACAGGGTACTGAGAATACTTCCCTAGTCTCAAAACAGGACACTCTGAAAAGTGTTGGTATAGGGGGTTTACTTAAACGTTTCCTTTTTCAAAGGTCCTCAGAACAGTCTTCTTCCTCTTCCACCAACCACACTCACAACCCTGAGACTGGAACTCAGAGACAGCTGAGCATACCAAAGAGGGGGGTAGGTGTTGGAGAGCACAGACCTGGCATTTCAGTCCAAAACGGGACAAAAGCATTCATTTCCAGAACCCAATGGAACATTCAAGACAGGTGTTTTTAAGGGGACTCTCCCATCAAAAATGGGACATATGACCACCGCCAGTACCCTGCACATTTAATTCCAAATAATTTACTTTTCTATCCATACCCTTGCCTCATGACTCCAACTCTTGTTCCTCAACCACAAGATCATCCCTTTCTACGAGAAAGAAATAAGCGGTACATGCACCATGAAATATATGGAAGCAAAGAGCACATAAGAAAAAAAAAGACCCTGCCATAATCCAGCTCTGTCCTTCTCATTTTCAGAAATACAGACTCTATAACCAAAATGAGTTAATTTAAGGATGCTGTACATATTGAAACAATTTTATATACTATCTGATATAAAGAGAAGTAATTCTTCCTTAATAAAACCACCTGTAATTCCTATTTTTAAAGCTATTTAACACCCTCCCTCCCATGCCAGCAGATCAGCATTACAGCAAACATTTCTCATCTCAAAAATACAAATTATTGAAAGGTTACAGGTTTCCCTCGCTTATGCACTGTTTTCCAGGAACACATGTATAGCATAACTCAAATTTGCATACAGGAAACCCATTTTACAATGTAACAAATAGGGATATGTTCCAAGACCTCAACTGTACTGACCCCCAGACCCATTTCTACCACTTCTACAAGACAATTTTGGTACTCACCAACAGTAGACCATACACACAAGCACAGGGCACTATTATAATGGGGGTGGCAACTACAGAAACATGCGCCTCAGACAATGAGTGAAGACCACAGATCCACACAGGAACTATATTTTGGTGCACATCACTGCTACAAGGCACCACACAAAGCAGCTGACTGAGGGCTTCCACCACACCGATCACTTAAGAGTGAATTTCTCTCTCATATAATGAATTTTTGGTGTAAAAAGGGTAATTGCACAAGAATGAATTCACACATACAGAACCCACATAAAGCAAGGGAAACCTGTACTGAAAAGTATAACTTATCTTCAAAAGAATCCCTGCTTTCACTTCAATAAAATACTGTTGTGGAACAGTAACTCCACCGTAGTGGTTTGCAGAAAGCTCACTGAAATGCCAGAATCCAAAACAGACTAGAAACCATGAATACTGTTCAATTTTTTCTGTGTTGGTCTGAGGAAAAAACAACAGCTACAGAGAGAAAAATAAGAGTTTGAAATTGTCCTCTTGGTGATTTTTTTTTAACCTGGACTACCCCTCCTTTCTTTGGCCTCTCTTTAAGTTATCTAAAGTGCTGTGCGATCAGTTCTTTATTATTGAGTAATCATAGCACATACAAACTTCCATTATGGACCAAAAATCTCACTGTGCTAGGAACTATACACATTCTTCATCTTGATGTTCCTTGCATGCTAATTCTGACAATATCCGTTATATAAGCTAGGTACAGACTTTTGGGGAGGTTAAACGTAATCTAATTTAGTTCACCCAGGTGCAGACCTCACACTTTAGACTCCTAGTTAGGTTGATCCAAGCCAGAACTGTACAGAAGTTAGGTTCAGTAGGTTAAATCTGTTAAAAAATGACCTGATCTGAGTTAACTGTACCTTGGAGATGCCCAGTCTAAGTTAGAGTAAGACTGATCTAACTGAACTTCTATACACATTCACAGCACAGCTCCAGAGCTGGGAAAGCCCAGCCACTGAACCCAGACCCAGGGTTACACTTCACCTACCCATCTTCCCCACCCCATCTTTTGGCTATTTTTAGCCTCCAACCCCACCAGCCCACCCTCAGAATTCCCCCACCTCCCATGGACCAGCCAGGCCTGCACCGCCAGCCCACCAAACCCCCCCAATCCTGCAAGCTGCTCTCAGTACTGGTTTTACCAATGTTTGCTGGTTCCAGGAGCTGATAGAAATAAGGGGAAAGGGCTGGGAGAGATCAGGAGGTTTGGTTCATAGGGGGAGAGCTAAAATAGCCCCTGGTCAGGGGGAAGTAGAGATAGCCCCCCTGATCCCACCAAAATCCTACCCCCCCACAAAGCTGACAACCCCCCAGTCAGCCTACCTCTCCCCCTCCCGACTTCATTCAGGCTCATAGGACCCATGAACTCTGGTAAATCCAGGCCCAGGAGCAGTTTGTGGGATCAAGGGTGGTTCAGCAGCATTGGAGGGGTACTAGGGGGATCCCAGGGAGTCTTTTCCAGGATTGGAGTGCCTCTCTGATCCTGCCAAGCCCCCAACCCCCATTCCTGCAGCCTCCCCCCAATACCCCCAACCCCACAGATCCCACTAGCTACCCTAATCCCTTCAAGCCCCACCCCCCTACCAATTTATCTTAGATTGGGTGGCCATTTTTAACCTAATCTAACCTCTACAAATATCTGTACATACCCATAAAGTACCATGCATCTACACAGGGATTTTTGATAAGCTATAATGGCAAACAAGTACACCAACCCAGTGGGTATCATATTTCCTACTGTGCTAATCTATCAAAATTTAGCAGAGCACCCTCACCAGTGTTAAAGCAAAATAACTTCCCAGATACCCATAATATATGACAATATGCCAATTTCTTGATTATAGGCAGGGCTGGTACCACCACCCATGATTACAATTGCCTAATGTATTCCTTTATAACATCCTGTTTTCAATTACTTTTCATAAATTTGCCAAACTGTAATTACTCTTAATTCATTCCAACCCCTCCCTTTCCCTTTCTCCTATTCTCTATTTTGGAAAATTTCAGCCCATTTTGAAGAACAAAGCCAGAAAAAATATATCGTTTTGCACAAGTTAAATAATTCCAGCCAAGTTTTGCTTGAAGTGCTCCAATAACCCAATCCACTAAAGAAGGGTTGTCAACCGGGGGTACGCATATCCCTGGGGGGTACTTTAGAAGACTCCAGGGGGTACATGGCAGCGGCACAGAGAAGCCGCTGGCACTTCTGGTTTCACTTATTGACCAGCTGCCGGGGGACCCCACCCCCCTCCTCCCCACTTGTTGACCAGCCACCGAGGCACTCCCTGCCTTTTGACTGGCCACCAGGGGTACACCAACCAAAAAAGTGTAAAACCACTGCGCTAGAGCATGGACAAGGCCCATCCTGTAACCAAATGCCATGCATCAGAAAGGTACCTTTTCCTGTCCCTGTGAAAATACACTAAAGTTTGACCAAGATACAAGCTCCTACAAGCATGCAGTTCACACAACTTCAGTAGAGACATTTTAGGAGCTACAGTCCCAAAAAATATTATCTGCACTGGACATCCATGAGGGCGAACAAGACTTTCCCTGCAATTACAAGGAAAGACTGTGGGCATATCAAGTCCAGGAACCTGAATTAAAAGCAGTGAACTAGTTCTCTTGTTATGTTTGGTGACTCCCTTGTTTGACTCAGCCAATACAGAGAAAGAAACAGCAAATGCAGAATTCAAATGCAGACGAGAAACCAGATTCCTGGAGAATGGGTAATAGAGCTCAGGTCAAGAGACGTGACAGAAGTACAGAAACTGCAGCTGAAGGTTTATGCAGAAAAGGGAGAGAAAAATTATGACAGGGAAAAGGGAGATTAGGACTATAGATAGGAAATCAAAAGCTATAGATGGAGAGCTAAGGAAGACAGTAGATGAGAGCAATACTGAGATCAGCTAAGGAGCTGGGAGAGATTGAGACTAGCTGGACAATGAGACTAGAACAAGGTAAATGGAGGTAAAACTGATAGCTGCAAAATGCTGGGGTGCGAAACCTATGGTGAAAAAACTAAGATTACCTAGGTGAGGAGACAGGGACTGACATAAGGAGCCAAAGATAAGGAAGACACAGAGAAAGGGTCAAGTTTTGGGTGGAATCAGCAACTTGTGTTAATTAGAACACATACGCCTTGAGAGCCTGGAGTGGAATTCCTAATATCTGCTGCTGTTAGCAAACATCTCGAAATCCACTGGTCTACACATAAGATAAAAACCAGCTACCATCAGTTACTCTCTAAACTCAAGCAGCAGAAGTATTTGCAGTGGATCTAAAAATTTTCAACCCACTGAATGACCCATCTATGTGGGTTTCAAAATGATGGTACAAAATGAAATTCCTGGGGTTCTCTCAGTTTGCTGTTTTAAAGGCATAAGAAAACCACATTAAAAAAAATGTAAGAGAACATTATTAAGGCTGCAGAGTCAAGTACTCAAAAGTCAGAACATGGCAAAATTAAAGATACCTGAGCAAACTAAATTCAGCTCTCTGCGTGTATGATTTATAATACAGCCTTTGATTATATGAGCCCACGCTATTTTTTTCAAAGGAACCATGCCTCATTTAGCCCATGGGATGGACCTGCACTACGAATAAAACTAGAGATTAATGTTAGCAGGTCATCCTTGCCTCACTTAGTTTGGAAGCTGGACAGTAGGAGGTAGATTGGACAGCTATTACTAGGAATGCACCAATAAAGGTTTTTTAGGCCAATACCAATGGCAGATTTTTAAGGCGGCATATCAGCTGATACCAATCTGATTTCTGATACACAGCCTGGCAGTTTGAAGAGCAGTTGCCGGCTGGTAAGTCTGTTGTGGTGGAAGGGGCAGTGGAAGGGAAGGGGTGTGGGGGCAGACTGAGGCCCCCCATGGTGAGGGAGGGAATAGGGCTGGGGCAGGCGCTGCCCAACTGGGACAGGGCATGGGACAAAACCAAAGCTTTGTGGGGGGGGAGGGCAGGGTGGCAACTACCACTGCTGCATGCACCCCAGGACAGCATGGAGGGTGTGTGCCCCCAGACCTGCATGGGGCGGGGCGGTAGGGCCAGGGCTGCGCTAGGACTGGGCCCCTCCCAGGGCTGCCACTGCCTGCCCTGAGCACAGCCTGGCCCAGCCCCTCCCCCCAGCTAGGAAGAGCCCCACACAGCACAAGCTCTAGGGGCATACACCCTCCACCATGCCCCTCCTGGGGTACACATAGCGGCAGGAGCCACCCCCAGCCCACATTCCCTAGACGAGCTGCGGCTCCTTCCCATGCATCACCCCACGCAGGATGGGCAGTACCTGTCCCTGCCCCAGCCCCTCACCACAGGGGGCCTCAATCTGCCCCCACCCCAATCTATACAGATGCTGCAGAGCCAGGTCAAAGTAATGTGCTGCTGCTTCCAGTAAAGCACCATTTTTTTGTTTGTTTGTTTTAACATCTGAAAGCAGCCATAAAGTGCTATATAGTGCCAAGCACTTTGGAACAATTTGGTAGCAGGCGTCTTAAATTCAGCACTACACATTCCCTATATTTTGACCTTAATGTCTTTGTGACACTGTTTCCCATCTGCAAAGTCACCCCTGATCTCAAAGGGGAGTTGTAAAACCAACTTCATGAAGCATTTAAGCACTATAGTAATGAGCATCACCACAAAGAAAATTACTGACCGTCTTCTGAGCAGGGTTTGAATAGTGTACATGACAAGGTTCCACATTGTAAGCAACAAGGAAAAAACAAAATAATGCAAAAATGTTTATCAAGCAACCTCCATCTATCCTGGATACTGAATGAGATGAGGTTCCTAAAAGAAAAATAAGATGTGATCAAGCAATTAAAGACTGCATCATAATTCATATTTACAATGGAATTTCCTAATGCTTAAGGGTTTTTATTTCCCAAAGTTTGGTTTAAGCTAAGCAAGACTGCATGTTTGAGTGCCTCTGGTATCAGCTCTGAACAAAACTGTTGCTAATGGAAACGTAGAATGTACAATAAAGAAAGAAAAACAATACAATTAACCCAGTCATGCATAAAACTTGGTAGAACTTCTGTCTTATTATGAACTGACACAACAAGAATGACCAATGATCACACTGGATGCGTCTACACAAGACATTTACTGCCAAGTTGCCTAATTACCTCCGCAGTAAACATCTCAGTATCTACGCATGGAGTCCTATTAGGATGGAGTAATATAATTAACCCCAATAGGTTTATCTTATGGCAGAGTCTCTTACGCCACAGCAACACACATGCAGACACTGATAGTGCTGGGTGGGTCACAATGGTGATTCAGTGTTGGGGCTGCCTGCTGACTAGCCCCACAGTGGAGCATCCTCATGCCCCAGCCAGTCCCTCTACAGCACGCTGAGCTGGGTCAGAGAGCAGTCTGGCAGGCTGCCCCCCACCCAGGGCTCCCTGCCTTATGGGACTGCTCCAATCCAGCTCAACATGCTGTGATCCCAGACAAACATACAAATGTGGCATCTGGAAGCAATAAATTGTGGTGCAATAAGCTTCACATTAACTGCACATGTAGATGCAGCCACTGAAACATAAATTACCTCCACTTTTATGTTGCAAGACCTATATTAAAAGATCAGTAGTGATGCAAGAGGAATACTTTGAGATTTTTAAAACATCTCAAGTCATGCCTCATTACAAAGGACCTCCTCCAAATGCTAAGGAATTCTGTATATAATTATCATTACAGTTTTAAAAGTTATTTGATAGCAATACTCATGATAAATAAAGCACATCAGTTAACATCTCCTATTCCAACCAGCACTGAACAGAAATATGTTGCCTTTTTAAGCAAATTTTTCTTTGTGGTTTGTAATCCAAATCCTGAAGCATCATTTAAGATTATTTCTACAGCTTTAATATAAATACTAGTAAAGACCCTTAGGGGGAGGGTCATAGTTTATTTTAATTACTAAGTGGGCGTTAGCTTATGAATTGCAAAATCCCTAATTTTAAGGCAAGAGTTTGCACTTTCAGATAATGAACTAATTCTCTAACAAGGAAAAGGAGGAGTTCCACAAAAGCCCTTCATTTTTCCGGAGGAACTTAAGTGATGCTGATTGCTAAGCGCTCCGTCACTTAAGGTGACTTTCAGCCTAGCTCAGCAGAAGAAAAGTCCACAGATGATATTTCTGTTCTCACCAGCAGGTGATACTACACTCAATGCAAATAACTGCCGTTATTTGCGCCAAAGCAAACAAGCAGCATTAACGTTTAAAACATGCAGAAGAACATAACTTCAGTGGCAAGATGGGGTAATGAAAGTCTGCCACAGCTTCCTTAATAAGCATCTGTCTCAAATAAGGCGGTTGCTTCCTCCATTTGGTCATGCAGATTGCTCTGGGAAAGAGCAGCACAAGGCAGCAAGGAAGGTGCTACCCTGGTGGCACGAGCTACAAGTATCAATGCATTTTTAAAAAGCTGTAGCCCCTCACCAATACCTACACACACACACACATACATAGACATGTACACACACACCACTAGCATCTATCTGTATAAAATATTTCTACCTCTACACCTCTATCCCTTTACTCCTACACCCTCTACCTCTAGACCAAGACTTAGACCCCTGCCCACCCCTCCATATCCACCTCCCAATCACCTCGAGCTCCACCACAAACGCGCCCCGAGACGAGAGGCGGAGCTGGCCCCGGGGGGCTGCGTCCTTGGCCAGCCCAGACCAGGTCCCGTCCAGGCTCCCAAGAAGGCGGTGGGCGGGGGACGACACCTGTGTCGCGGGGGGGCACCAAAGCACAGAGCGCTGTCTGCCACACCCTCCCCGCCCCGCCGGCCACCCCCGGCACGCAGCAGCGCGGCGAGGGCACAGCCGCCCGCGGGAGCCCCCCCCGCCGCCAGCCGCGTCCTACCTGCGCGCGGCGGCGGCACGGCCGGGCACTCCCGTCGCGGCTCCCACCCGCCCTCTCGCCCGTCCCCGCCGGGCTGCGCGCACCTGGCAGCGCGGCCGCGCCCCGCCCTTCCCCGCCCGCCAGTGCCCCGCCCCCGCCCCGCGCGCATTGGTGTTGTGGGGCCGGCCGGGTGGTGGGGTAGGAGCTGATTGGACGGGGGTGATGTCACTCCCGGCAGGGGGCGGGACGGGCTGAGATCCAGCTGCAGTGGCTCCGCAGTCCGGGGGCGAGGGGTGGGGGGCTGTGAGCGGTGGCCTTGGGGCTCGGCCGGGCCGGGGCTGGAGTCGGGGCGCCCCGGGTGGCGGCGAGCACCCCCAGCATCGTTCCCCTCCCCTCAACTGTTCGCAGTGACACATTACTGCGGGTCCAACGGTAGCTCCCAGTGCGCACGCGCGCAGTCTCCTCCGCGCCTCCCCCCATCCCCCGGCACATGCCCGGTAGCCAACTGAAGCCCCGCTGAAGCTGTTGCCCTTACCGTGCCCTCACCCTGAGCTTCCCTCTCCTCCCCTCCCCTGCGAGTTCGGGCGTAGGGAGGAGGGTGGGCGCGCAGGGGTGATGCTCGGGGATGGAGCATCCCATGGCAGAAGAACAGGGTCACCTGTCCTGCACCCTGCTCCAGATCCACGGGGTTGTCTGAAGGAATGAAAGATTTTCAGGCGGAGCTCCTTTTTTTTTGGTTTCTAGTGTTTGAGCCAGGCTGTGACGGTGTTTTCCACTTTTACTCCACAAGCAGAAGAGCTCGAAAAGCATTACAAACCGAGGCGTTCCTAATCTGGTATCTTCTCTCGGACCAAGGCAGAGCCAGGATAGAGTCAGGCGAGCTTTCTACGCAAGACACTCTTCTGATGAAAGCTACAGAAGTAGTTGGTCCAAGAAAAGATGTCACCCCAAGAAATCCCAGCCTGTCACATAATGGGAACTCATAACACTCGTGCTTATTGCAGGTGTGCTATATCAAAGCAAGGTATCACTAAGCTCCACGGTCAACTCAGAGAGGGACTGATAACACACATGCTTATTGCATGTGGATCACTGCATGGTGGATCATGCAGACACATCAGACCAAGCAGTGAGTTACAAAATTAAGGTAATCCAAGGCCTTAGGCGCCACACCTGTGGATCCATCACTGCACCCATAATGTTTCCCCCTTAAAACAATTCCTGAACAAGGAATATTTTTCTCTTTCCATTGGAGTGATACCAAGCAGTCCTAGGGATTGCAACAATGGGTCCCTGCTATATCTCATTTGGGTGGGTGCACTGTGCCTTCTTCAGTTTCTTGACCAGTCACACAAAGAACTGTCTGCTGGTGTTTTACTAGTGGGACTACCATATTTGTAGCTGTTGGAGTTACCACTCTGCTGAGTTGAGCAAAGCAGTTTGCAGTACCCAGAGCTGTAGTCTCAGGCTGACATGTCTGCAAACTCCGACAAATGTTATGTCTCAATTACATTCACATCATGCTTTCAAATTTTTCTTTGCAACTATAAAAGGCAGAAACTACAAAGGGCAAAATATTTTGAAAATCTTTAAAATGTTAGTACAGTACCATAAAAAAGATTTCAACTTAATTACATGCCTTGGGGAACTGGGAGCCTAGGTTTGGACCTTAAACATCTATGTGTTAATCCTTTCCTGAGTGTTGACTATATGCAGAAGAAGACCAGACTTATGAAAAAGAGTAAACTGGGCAGAGGAACAAACATGTCAAGAAGAAAGCTACCTGAGACAGAAAGAAATGAGATGGGATTGAACAACAGACCAGTGTAAGTAAGTCAGGTGATATGTTAGAAGGTATTTAAATATACTAATAAGCTCTAAAACTCTGGATTTAGATTTCAAGTGTGTCAGTGTTTCAGACACTTTTGCTACCTAGGCCTTTCCTGGGACCTAAGGCCAGTTTAATTCTCACAAAGTTATAAATGGTTGCAGGAGTGCTCTAAATGATATTCTGCTGTGACAATCCTTGAGGGACACTATGCAGCAGGTGATCATAAGAGAACAGATGACAACTTTAGGGTATGGACTTTCTGAGGGAGGTAATAAATTGCTCTAAATAGGTTTTCTGAGGAATGACACAAGCAGATGTATTCCTGAGCCCTACATTACTTCTTTAGGATATTTGTTGAGTGGGTGTATTTCCAAAACCCTCAGCATTTTCAGTTAGATTTCATTGCCAGAAGTTAAGATGGCTGATAGCAAAAATTCGCTCTGCATTTAATGTGCCTATCACATACGTGCCAGTGGGGGTCTCTGCACTGCGCACCACACCCCCCTCCTACACCATTAGCATGATTCTAACAGCATTTGTGAGAGCTACAGACTCACCAGTGCAAAAGAGGGATGAAGACGTGCAAACACCAGAAAGAAGGAATGTTCAATGCATTCAAAATAATTAATCTGTTTTGCTCTGTCAGTGCATTGTAGTAGATCCTGGTCTGTTTCACTAAAGGCATTTACAAGCAGATTTGCATATTCATATACACTGTCTGTCTGTCTGTACTTACTCTATTCCTAAAAAGGATCTGTTGCCTAGCAAGGGGTGCAAATTATTCAATCCTAGCAGTGAGATAGACAGGACTCCAGTCATTCAGCACCAGGGAAAGGACAGCACCCCAGCCTATACGTCCTATAGCTGCGTATACCAGTACTGATACTATCCACCACATGTGGAAAATAGAGAGAGGGAGGGGGATGAAGCTGGGTCAACAGCTTCTTGTCATTATAATAAAACAGAGGCACAGGCCAGAATGGGCCTTAGACCATGTTATCCAGTGTATATGTAGTCTTTTAGAGGATTAATAAGATTAGAAGCCCTGTTGTTTAGCTAATGGCAGTTTGTTTGAAAAGGGGCTTTTCTCATAAACACACAGAAGTGGCCATATGCTACTCCCTACCCCATACCACTTTGAAACCACTAAAGCCAAGGATCAAAACTGTGTTTCTAAATATAAATTTTACATAGAGAAACAAATTCATATCCCCTTCTACTGGTGTGTGGATCTCTTCCAGATAAGGGAAAATGCATTTACTAACACTGCTTTTAAAATATCCTTTGAAAAATCTTACAGCAGCTTATACCATTATAAAGGGCTACAGGGCAATGCATTATTTAAAACTTGTAATATAATTGGATGTCAGATCTTTGCACATAGGGGACCTGAACTCTAAACTCCCTTACCCCAGCACACCAATGTGACAAGCTCAGTTCATATTTATTGCTTCCAAAGGGGGCAAAATATTTCTGTAGATATCAAAATGTCATCAAATGAAAGTAAAACCTTTAGAGCTTTTACTCTTTTGAAATCTTCGAATCTTTGTGCTAAATTGTTGAATAAGTTTTGGCCTGCCAGCCACATTTTGATCTGCATAAAAATATATTATTCTCTTGTTGGCTTTTTTTAGGGTGCTCTTCACTATATTTTTATATTACACAGATCCAGCAGTTGAGGTCATGAAAATAGAAAATGAGTCAACATTACAGGAAATATCTTAAAATCAACCTACCTTGACTGCAGTTAAATGCTTTCTTGTCATACAAAAGTACAGTTTGAATGAGGCCACAGTAGTAGGATTGAAATAGTCCTTCTAGTGTATCCTCATATTAGACATGAGCAAACCCCAAGTATATTTCTTATCAATAGGCCTACTGCTTTTTTTTCAACTTAAGTGTATGCCCTTCATGTTCCCTTAAGGTATATAATTAATACAAAACAGTTGTCACATCTCTTAGGATGGACTGTAGCTTACCAGACCACTTTTACTAAAGGGATTTTATTGCTGTTTTGCCAGTCAGTTTATGGAGGATAAAATAGCCGATTTTCATGCTAATGAAAACAGAATTGTTTTATGGATTCCTTGAGGAACTTACTTGACCCATAAATTGTTTGTTTATAACATTATGTTCAAAATCTTATCATATGACTGTTCATAAAAGCATTCAAAAACACTTAGCTGGACATGTCAAAGCACAAGAATTCAGTAACACAAGATGGATTTTTAGAAGAAAAAGAGATAATGGCATGAATCATATTTGAAGGATATTTATGAAGGAACTGAAGTTTATTCAAAGATATTCCATTTGCATATTAAGATATTTGTGATTGTAGCTTTAAGTGAACTCCCTATATATTCATGCACACAACCACAGTACACATTTACATCTGTATAAAATTCATTTTTTTATCCCAAGTGAAGTATTAACTGTGAGCTTAAGGAGATCTTGGATGAAAGTGTTGCAAACATCCTATTAAATTTTTGATTGTGTGCAAAAAGAATAGATACTAACATTTATGAAACAATTGTCATAAATATTGTAATATGTTTCATATGCTTTATTATAAATGTATGTTTTAAAGTTAGGGACCTTATTCAAACATTGCCTATTCGCTGAGTTAGAAGATATCTTCATGATTCATACCTGAAACACTTCCAGTTTTTATAGATGGCATGCTGTTTTTAACCAGTTCTTAAAACAAAGAGACCAATTCAGATATTCACAGGTCTGACAGCTTTTACTTTATTTAAAATTATTCAATAACCATAAATACAACATTTTTCATATTCACAGAAATCTATATTTATGTGCACATGCACACATGCATATATATATGTATGTATGTAAAATCATAATTACAATAGAAATGGACAGTATTTTATAACATTTATACAGTATCTTTGATGCAGAAGGGCCATGGTCTAAAAGTGATCCACCTATATGCATAAATGTTTGCAAGATTGAGAACTTCAGGTATCTTCTCAGGTAATTGCAGTAAAATCTGGATAATTCATCTCTCCAAGTATATTTTTAATACCATCTACTTACCTAATACGTTGCTGGGTCAGACCAATGGTCCTTGTAGCCCAATATCTTGTCTTTGATAGAGGAAAGTGATATATGGGAAATCCCAGGGTCAAAAAATCCATGCAGAAAAAAAGCAGGGTGGTGCACGTGGTAGCAGCACACACCACCCAAAACTGGAGCCTGGCCAGCCGAAGCCATATTCCAGCTGCTGGCCAGGCTCCCAGCTGCAGAAGCACCACAGCTGCAGTTTCCCCAGCCCCCAGGACCCAACTGTGTTGGCCCCAGCCTCCTCTACCAGACCTGGGTTAACCTGTTGTGTGCCAGAGGGTGCATGGTACAGGTGTTCCCTGGGGACAAGTAGCAGTGGCACACAGTATGCAGCTGCTACTTGTCCCTGGGGAACCAAACATCTGCACTCACTTGGCCGTGGCCCCTGGCATCTACTATAATTGACTTAGAAATGTATTTTGTATGCCATATCAAAACACATTAAAAGAATGGTCTTTGACATAAAGGAAAAAAAATTAATTAACAAAATTCTAAGGACAAATTGTGTGTGCTTTAGCTCACTGTCGCAGGACATTAAAGTGCTTGTGCTTTCTGTTATTTAAATCGGTATACTGGTGTGATGTTATTGGGGAGGAGGAGACCTCATTGGAGCACACTACAGTTTGGAGACCCCAGCACCAGAGAGAGCGCAGTGTCAGGGCGTGAGCAGACACCACTAGCAGAGAGCGTAGTTACTGAGGCCAGACTAAGCTGAGGCCTAAACACAAGAAGACAATGTCTACATAACATCTGCGAGGCATGGGGTGTGAAAAAGGGGCAGTTTTGGAGTCACGCATCTAGCCCATACAGCTTGGCGGTATCGTAAGGCACCTTTTGAGTGTGGCACCCAACAAAGGGGTCTAGCAACCCACAGGTTTTAGAGGAGTCTGTCAGGACTATGACTGAGCAGCAACTCAAGGGCAGCCTCCCGATTCATTATTTATATTAGCAAGACATGGCAGATGAGATTACTAGGGGCTCATAGGGTGGAGCTGGCACAGTCACGGTGCCCTAGGGACATCACAGCCATCCTAGGGGTGGTTGTACCATGAAACTCACTATATGAAAAATACCAATCATCACATACAAGAGACCCACAGACCAACATAGATATCTACACAGAAAGACCAATCCCCTAAACACACCAAAAAAGCTTTAATGTACAGCCACGCCCTACTATACCACTGAATTTTCACTGTGGAGAACACCCATGATCATCCCCTCACAAATCTCAGAAGGGTTTTTACTCAACAAGGACACTTCTCCAGAAATACAGATCACACTTTTGAAAGAGCCACCTGGATACCACATGAAGAATTGCTGCAGTACAAAAATAAAATCCCCAGGAATCACACACCGTTAGTTATAGCATACCATCCCTCCCTGGAACCTATATGGAAAATCCTCAAACAATTGCAACCATTCTAGAAGAAGACCCAATTCTTAAAGAGATCTTTCCAGAACCACCCATCCTAGCCTTTAAACAAGCACTGGACCTCACCAACTTCATCACCACAAGCAAACTTCCTATGGCTCAAAGCACACCGAATGGATCCAGACGATGCCGAAACAAGAAATGTAAAACCTGCCAACACATTCTCCACCACTCCCACAATAACTACACCCCACAACAGAACCATCACCATTCCTGGATCTTACCTGCACCTCCAGAAATGTAATGCATCTCACCAAGCACACTAAATGCCCTGATGGAAAATATGTAAGAGAAACAAAACAGAAACTGCGCACCAGAATGAACACACACCAAAAATCTATTAAAGACAAAAATACTTAATTACCTGTGTATGCACACTTGTCACAAAACAACCACTCTCTCTCCAATCTCTCAGTTCTAATCCTCAAAGGGAATTTACAAAACACTTTTCACAGATGAGTCTACAAACGTCACTTCATAAATGTACTGGATACAAAAAATCACAGACTAAATATAGTCATTAGATTTATACCATATTATAACCCGCCTGCCATCCCATTACCCCAGGTAACCTCTCTACATTTTACCATCTACAATCTATCACCAGGTCAATATTCCCTCCTTTCCCCTACCCTCTGCACCTACGTCTCTCACACCTCTATTGTCTTCCATTATCTCAGATCCTCACTGCCATGCATTTGCATTTTCACAGCCAGCATTTTGCATACTGGCTTCTATTCCATCCAAAAAAATACAAGCAGATTCTCCCTATTTCTAAAGAAGGGTGTATGCCCGACAGTTTGCAAAGAACAATTTTTCCAACATTTAGTTGGTCTAATAAAATATATCACATTTACCCAAAGAACCTTCCCTGCCTGTGTCCTTAGACCAACACAGCTACAACCAACTCCCCCAAATGATTAACCCTATAGATTCTTAATGTACAATTATTACAAAAAAACCAGAGTGCTCGCTATATAAGAAATATATAATTATGATGGAGTAAAATAATAAATTTTTTTCTTTTGCCCTCTTACATCTAGTTATTACCATAATATAAGGTAATTCTGCAAAGTGGAAAATCCAGTGTAAAGCCCATCTTACAAAGCAAGTATCCAATGTTTTGCAAGCATAGGCTGGCTTGACAGGGGCTATGGAGAGCACAGTCAGTACCTTGTATGATGACTAATTATTAGGAGCAAATTCCACTGTGATTTAGTATGATTGTACATTTGGAAGTGACTAATTACATTTTAACAGATAATGAATTGGCTAAAGAGTTTTATTTACAAATCAATAATCTGGTAGAGATTCAGTGAATTGACTAATAAAATTATAGTCACAACTTATTACGGTGACTAATTAATCACATTTCCCTGTATAAAACAATGACCACATGAGTCTACGAGTAGCCCTCCAGATGGGATCACTTAACTCTTCACTGAAATAAATCTCCTTCTTGAGCAGAATATGACTGTCAGTAGTTCTTAAATAACAAAATTACACAATTAATTTCAGCAGCAGATGCGAAGAATATCTTGTCCAAAAGCAATATGATAATATTGACCTTTAGTTTTGGAGGTCCCACAAATATGCTACATACCTCTCTCTAAAACTACTAAAACCTATTTCACCTATAAGGGATACACAGAGCTTTTAGGCTTCTGAGCCAGCTGCTGCAAAAGCCAAAATTCTGCTGAGGCACCTAGGTTCCTTGTGTGCCTTCATCTTAGCCTTCATGCCTAGACTCAAGCTACTTCACAAGTTCAGAAGTAATCCATTACAGGCAGCTATACATTTAACTCTATTTATTTTCTCTTGCAATTCTACTCCACCTGGGAAAGTGCATCACTATTCAACATTGGACTGTGAAGCAAGGTTCGTGTCCCAGGGTGACCATGACACCCCCTGTTAGCCTCATAACATCTGCTCTACTCCAGCTCTAGAGTTCCTCCCCTTCTCCTCACCTGCCACAACTTGATGTAATGATTTGCTTAAAAGGGGGGCTGCCTAATGGGTCCTAGAGTGAGCCTCAGTCCTTGTGACAGCCCTCAAGTCCCACTACTCAATTCTACCCTCATGCCAAGTGGAACTTTTCAACTTGCCAGGGCTCCCCAGGGCACCTGTAGCCTTAAGGGCTATTCGCAGCTCCCCACTTCCCCTACAGCTGTGCCTGTGCCTCACAGGTGTTACAGTCCATTTACTTCCTTGTTGGGGCCTCAGCCTTTTTGGCCTCTGCTAATTTCCTTTTGCTGGGCCCTCTAGCTCCAGTCCACCGTGCCAAACTGAGCTTCTGCGTTCCAGCCCCTGTCTCTTCTACTTGTATTGTGCCCACGCTGGCCCTAGGATCACCTTCTTGGACACTGGGCCTTCTGGGCAATGGCCCTGTGCTGGCTCTGTCTGTCTGGGCCCCTGGCTCTGTCCCCACCCTGCTTAGGGCACTGAGCCTACTTTGGCTCTGTCTGCCTGGGCCACCTGGCCCTGCTTAGCTTCCTCCCAAGCTAAGCTACCATCTCTATGTTTTGAGGCTGAAACTGGCTCCATGTCTTGGGCTCAAGACACCTGCATGCCCTTAGGCACTGTGGGAACCTCCACCAACCCCTGACAGTTCTGAACCCAAACCACCAGATTAAACTGTAACAAAGGAATAAGCACATTGGTTATACCATAAACTTAACCTGCTCTAGGTGCAAACATCAACAGTGGTTTACAGTTTTGGAGCAAGGCTTCCCCTTACCCTGGGTTGTATTCCTCTGTAAGGCACCAGCATCTTACTGATAGTCTCCAGGAGAGGTCAGAATGGAGCCAGGTATCCTGCTGCAGCCTTCTAGACCCAGAGCTCTTCCTTCTGCAGCTTGCTAGGCCAGACATAGCTTCAGCCCTAGGCTTATATGTAGGATTGACTGAATTTGGGGGGTTTCTGTTTTTTAATTTCAACAGCTAAAAAATTATATTTATTTTTAAGCATTTATTTCCATTGTTATCTGTTGAATTTTTCAGGATTGTGCAAAATTAGGGGTGTATTTCAATTTTTATCAGTTTAGCGCATGGTGCCACTAGCTGCTCACTCTGCCCACATCTTAGCCAGGGCAGGGGCCAAACTCCCAGGGAGCCCAGCCTGGCCTCCACAGGAGCTTGGCCTCTGCCTCAATCCTGCAGGGTCCGAGCCAGGCCAGGCTCCACAGAAGTTTGGCTCCTGCCCCAATCACGCAGGGGCCAAACTTCCACAGAGCCTGGCACAACTCAGACCATCCCCTGAGTAATCAGGGCAGGCGCCAAACTCCCACAGAGGCCAGGCTGGGCTTCGGGGGAGATTGGCCCGTCTGGGATGGGACCTGGGCAGAGTGAGCAGCCAGCGGCACTGGGCTCTCTGACTGTACCAGTCCTGCCCCTCCAACCCCCATCCTAGCAGAGTCATACCAGCACAGCCCCCAGCTCCTGCTGCAGCTGCTGCAGGCACCCCTGCCCCAGATTTCCTTACTTTTGTCCCAGATTTTTTTGTTGTTTTTTGTGCACTCTTTATGTAAATTTCAATGATTAATGATGGAAATATTTCTCCAGCAGCCTGTGAGTGTCATGTGAAATGAATGCTCATCGCTGTCTAGCAATAAAAATTGAATCCTGCCACACCTTCTTACATGCTGCCTAGACCCTGACTCTTCAGGTCAGGTGGCGCTCCAGTCCTGCAGGGGTTTCTCATGGCAGCTTATGACTGCTACTCTGACAGCCCTTTGCTGTCCAACTAGTCTCTGCCCTATTGCCTGGCAGCTAGTTCTGCAATAAGCAGCCATAGCCTCTTGCCCCAAGCTGCCTATTGTCCTGCAGCCATCTCACCCTAGGCAGAGATCTCCTGATTATCTGCCGGTGTACCCTTGTCTGCTAGTGGGCAGCTCCCTGCCTAGGCGGCAGTGTTTCTTTGCTGGCTTCCCTCTAGTAGCTGGTCTGCCTGAACTGCAGCTCAGTTCCCTGAGCACTATCAGCCGCAGTTTCTCTCATTAAATTAATGTGGAGCCCCAGACTCTGTTACACCATATTTTGCCCAGTCACCTGCGGCTTTTATTCAGGACACCTGAGCTGAGAAGAACTGGCTTCTCAGCACTGCCCCAGGAGGAGGAATGCTGGTCTTTAGTCCCTGCTTCTAGTTATCCATTTAATCCAATGGCATTTAAGACAAAGTATATAAGCAGTTTTGGAAGCAAGGACCAGAATCACGTTTTCCCCCTTCTGAGCTAAGTTCCCTCCTCATTGGGTTACAGTCATGCACACTATTGCTTGTGCTCCTTCTCACTGTGTGACTCTGGTATTCCTTTCTACCCAGCTTTAGTCGCAGTTTTGAATAGCTCATGATTTAGTGATTAGAACATCATCCTGGATAGTAGCAAATGTGGATTCAAACCTTCTCAAGATAGGGTGGATTCAAACTTTCTCCTGCTTCCTAGGCAAGTGCCAGATTATTGGGCAAAATGTGAGCACCCCACCAGTCCTTTCTACCTTAAATTACTCTGAATTGAAGTAAACTTTCAGGTATGTTGTTTCCATTCTCCTCCAAGTGAGCTGGATGTCAACAAAACGCTTCCTTTCCTCATGAGTGAGATGAAGTTGAATCCTGATATGGTAGAAGCATGAGTCTACCTCTCCCATTCTTTCAGAGAATGGGATCAGTATGTGTGGATGCTGCTCTATGCAAAATAACATTGGTCTCTGGTGAACTGCCCATTGAAAGAATAAGAAAGTTATGTGGATAGGGAGAGAGAGAGGAGGAGTAGGGTTGTTCTCATGAGTCCTAGTGAGTGAATCTGAGGCAAAGAGCAGCTATGTCTTAGTTGCCTTAGAGGCAAAATAGGATATGCGCTGAATTTAGGATGGAATAATCCCATGCACTAGTACAGACTGGGGGCTGTCTGGCTGGGCAGCAGCTTTGAAGAAAAGGACCTGGGGGTAACACTGGACAATAAGCTGAATATGAGCCAGCAGTGTGCCCTTGTTGCCAAGAAGACTAATGGCATACTGAGCTGCATTGGTAGGTGTGCTACCAGTAGGTCAAGGAAGTAATAATTCCCCTCTATTCAGCACTAGTGAGGCCACATCTGGAGTACTGTGTTCATTTTTGGGCCCCCCACTACAGAAAGGATTTGAGCAAATTGGAGAGTCCAATGGAGGATGACAAAAATGGTGAGGGGGCTGGAGCACATAACTTATGAGGCAAGACTGAGGGAACTGGGCTTATTTAGTCTAGAGAAGAAGAGACAGAGAGGGGATGTAATAACAGCCTTCAACTACCTGTTTGAAGTGGGGTTCAAAAGGGACCAGAGCTGGACTGTTTTCAGCGATGGCAGCTGACAGAACAAGGAGCAATGGTCTCAAGTTGCAGCAATGGAAGTTTAGGTTAGAGATTAGGAAGAATTTTCTCACTAGGAGGGTAGTAGAACACTGGAACAGGTTACCCAGAGAGATGGTGGAAACTCCATCCTTGGAGGTTTTCAAAACCTGGCTAGACAAAGCTTTGGCTAGGATGACCTAGTTGGGGATGGTTCTGCTTTGAGCAGTGGATTGGATTAGATGACCTCCTCAAGTCCCTTCCAACCCTAACTTTCTATGATTTTATGATATCCTCTTCCCTGAACACAATATATTTTAAGTGGGGTTATGATAAGCAAGAGGGGAATGGAGAAAGATGGGGAACAATCACATGATTATGCAGTATCAAAATATCAAATAGAATGTGGATACTTTGCAGGGTTAGATTCCTTTACCTCCTGTGAAGATGCAGGTTTGTGAACTAGCAGGCAGTGGTGGAGTGAGGGTTATACTGGGATCACTGAGGTGTTCTAGCTGTTTGCCATGGCTTTTATTTCAAAAGGTGATGCTTCTTCAGTCAGCTGCATGGGACTACTGATGAGTTCCAGTTGATTGGAGAAGCAGTGCCTTTTGAAGAAAAAACTGCAACCAACAGCTGAGTGGCTCATCTTTTAACAGGTCGCTGTGAACTAAGAGGTTTGCCAGTCACCTCCATAGGAATGATTCAGGTTCTACTGTCTGTGCATCTGAAGTTTCCAGGGTGGACTGGTGATGGTAGTGACGATTATAACTTTGTTACCCCCACAGATCACTTACAATTCAAGGCAGAAATAAGTGTTCATAATTTACATTGACAGAATTTGTTTTCCTAAATTGAATTTGGCAAGGAGTTCAAGGACAACAGGGCTGCCCTTATTTATTCTGGGTGATAATCCTGTCCACAAGACAGCTCTGCTTTTAGATGGGAGGCGATGTTAGTACTTACTCAAGAGGAAGTGTTCCACAGAGTGAATCATAAGGAACATTTTATATAGTGCCTGGATTTAACTTGGTTCAATCTGCTTGGCTTATAAATTGTGAAGAAAACACTGCCTAAGGATTTTGGCATCTAATAAGTTTCAAATACTGGTTTATAGAACAGCTGTGCAGCTGCAAACAAGTTAAAGTAATCCATTTATCTAATCTGTGTTTATAACATGTAATAACTTTTCAGTCATTTCCTATTTAGAATTTCCAAAATGCTGTCTAGGGGTACCACATTACAATTCTACTTGGATCTAATTTTATTTTGTTGATTCAATATAAAGCTACAATACTAGAATTTTCCAGGACAAAAAATCAAACAGGTTCTTATACATTGTTCTCCCTCACTGACAGTGAATCAAGATGAAAAATAAATAGAAATAGAAAGTATGGGAGAAATGTCTATTATTGATATCATATTTGGGTTCCTGTCCATAAGACAAATATGGGCACACTGTCAGCTCAGCTATAAAAACAAATAAGTTAAAAGATATAATGCCAAAATGTTTTACATGTAGCAGATGCTACACTTAGCAGAAAAACAATCCAAATTTACAATGAAATCTTCTCCAGTATCAAGCACTTCAGTGATTCATCACAGCAAACTACATAACTTCACTGCGGTACATACTGTTTAATGTAAAATACAAACGTAGCCATGGGAACAGGGTCTAGAAACTTCGATTCCTCTATCCCACTCGAATGTTCTAACTACTACACTGTAAACTGATACTGTCTCTCTCTCCTATACTGTAAAGCTATACTCTCTCCCCCCCTCCCCATCTTCACTGTCCTGTACAAAGTGGCCAAGGGGAAGGTGATCTCCCCTGAATGAAGCCAACATGGCAATTCTAAAAAGCCATAGGAACCAAATCACAGGGGCCAGCTTCAACAACACCCTCTGATTCTTCTGCTTCTTGCAACATTTCACATTTGAATTTGGACACTTCACCTTGCAACAAAATGTGGACCAGTTTGTGTCATGCTGGGCCATTGTTGGAGTATTCTGCAAGGTGGAAGATGGACAGCTGTGTAACCCCATGTGTAACCTCATGAGGGACATGAAGGAAAGGGATTTTAATCTCCAGTGATGTAGCATTTTTTGTCACTGACAATAGTTTCGTGCTCAGCCCCTGGAAAGGCCACATAGCTTGTCACCTTCACCATTTTTAAAATAATTTTATTAAAAAAAAGGTTTTAAAAACTCAAAAAAAGTATCTCTCTCTCTCCTCTTCCCACCCCTCAGTCTTAAGCCCCAAACAGAGTTACTGCGTACCTGGCAGAACCATCCAGGACAACCCATGCCTGCTGCATGACCTGCTGGCAGCCACAGACCCCTTCAGCCTGAACATTGGCTTTGTCTCCCTGGTTGACGATAAAGCCTTTGATCAGATCAACCACAAGTTCCCATACTAGACTCTGGAGATGTTCGGCTTTGAGCCCCATATCACCTCAGTCATCCAACTCCTATATTGTTAGGACCCATAGTCCTCTGAGCTTGCGTTTTGACCTTTTCGTGTTGCTAAAGCTGCATGCTTAGCTTGAATTATGGTCAAGATTTGCATCTGGTGAAAAAGAGCAGATGGAAAAATAGTGCCCCTGACTTAAAATGAATTGGGAAGGTGGCTAATTAAATTGAATAAATGTAGCCTGGGCAAAACAGGCTAAGGCAGGGGGCCGTGGGGTGGGGGCATCTAGGGAACAGAGCCTGGGGACAGGCATCCCATACCCCAGCCTCTGGCTGTTCCCCCATAGGTGCACATTCCACAGTGAGTGCGGTGGCCAGGAGCTTGCTGACAGGTGACAACCATCAGCGCTCCCCTGCTGCAGGCAGTTTTCTGGCAGCTGGTGTCCAGATCCAGCAGGGCCAGTGTGCAGTTCTGGCCCTGTAGCAGGGAGCTCTGGCCCCACGCCCACATGGAGCGAGGGCAAGTGTTGGGCCTGGGTCTAAGTGTGGGGGCTGGGTGGCACTGAACGCAGAATGGGCTCCATGGTAGGGGCTTCTGGCTGCTGGAGGTGGCATAGGACCTCCTCCCATGCCCAGGCAGGGGCCTGCTGCTGTGCAGTGGGTGGTTACCAGGGGTAGGCAGGGCAGGCAGGACTAGTTTTGAGGGCCAGGCAGCAGCTGGCACAAAGATGACTGCCATGGCCAGAATGGTGTCTAGCACTGGAGAGTTGTCATCCATGGCCTGCACTGCCTTGCCCAGGACTGAGGTCTGCTCACACACTGCCTTCACCTGCGTATGCTCCAGGGCCAGGAGCTGCACCCAGAACTCCGGGTCCACCCAGTGCACCTCATGCTGATTCCATACGTCCTCACAGGCCATGTTCTCCACCTGTCACCTATCCTGGTGGGACACATCCTCCTCCCACACAGCCAGAGCATCCACCAGCTGATCCTCTGACACTAAGATCAGGCAGTCCAGGAGAAGGGTCCTGTCCAGGTTCCTCCTTTGGCAGAGCCCGCACATTTGCAGGGCTCTGGCCATGGGCATTGGCTACCCTGAGGCCACATCGTTGCTGCTGTGTAAGGTCTGTCCCCTGCGTGCAACCATGAGAAAGAAGCTATTTGTGTAAGTTTGCAACATTTCAGAAATAAGCTGCATTGTAATAGGGCCTGTGCACAGCGCAACCTCAGATTAGGGATTGGGCATGCACAGGTATCCAGGGACCAAGCTAAGTTGGATGGGGAGGCCTGGGCCCAGGCAGCAACTGTCTGCGCCCCCCATCCCCACTTTCTCCCCTGGGGCCAGTGGGACACTGGGTGCTAGCTGTAAGCAGCCTGATTCCCCAGTTCTGTTCCCAGGGCAGGATAGGCCAGGCACCTGGCAGCACCTGCTACCATGGCTCCAGACACTGCTGCTCTACCCTCTCCTCCTGCAGACCAACCGTTCTGCTGCACTGCCACCCAGTCCACAGCGTCCAGGCTGAGAAAGCATGGGGATTCCAAATAACTGGGAAGGAATTCCACAAGGAATTGCCAGTAACCCTCCCCTCCCCACAAGAATCTTCTCCAGGGAGGTACCTGAGGACCAGCCCCCAACCACACCGCCACTGTGCCCTGAGTGTGTCCCTGCTGTGCATACCCCAGATGGTGTGCAAAGAGCTGTTTGCATGGACTGCAGGGTGCCCAACACCCTGCTGTTGCTGATGGCCATGATGCCCTGGTCGCATCTGGCAAGGGGCCCTGAGCTACAATGGTTTAAGGGGCAAGCCCAGGCTTCCCTGCAGCCTCTGCCTCTGCCACTGCTTGGAGGGCTACCTGTGGCTGTGCTATATGCCCTTGCCCCCCACAGACAAGGAGAACATCACCACCAGCATCAACACATTCCGCAGCATGTGAGAGACCTGTGTTCACCTTGCTGTGGGGTCATGGGCTGCTCAATAAAGTTTTGCACTGTCTCCCACCCTCCTGCATGCTGTAGGGGTGGGGGGAACCTGGGGTCCAGGGGAGCATAGACGGGCCAGGTGTGGGGAGGGGCAGAGGCAGGTGCAAGGCCAGGGGTGGGGAGGGCCCTGCCCCTAGTGCAGGTCTTAGCATGTGTCCACAGGGCTGGCATGGCTGGTGGTTCTGGGTTGTCATGGTTGTCAGTGGCAACATGCAGCTTCAGGTGGTGTCCTCAGATGGCAAGGACACCACCCAGGAGGACATCACACTGCTGGCAGCTGGTGTTGTCATGGCTGGCTGTGCCTCCTGGAAGGGGCTAGGGCTATGGAGCTAGTATGGCAGGTGTTGGCTTGGGCTCCCCAAACTGCTGGTAGTGGGTGCAGCTAGTGAGCTCTGCGGGACGGGCTGCTGGAAGTCTGAGGGGCCCTCCCCTGGTGACGAGTCACTGCAGGTACCAGGCCAGGCTGGGGGCTTGGGCAAGCTGCCTGTGCTGCTGTACACAGCATAGCTTTGGTCTGGGTTCTGGGGTGTAAAGATGTCTGCAACTTGCTGCATAAAAGGAATGGATTTACAGGCACTCCCCAAACAACAACTCTGAGCAGTGATGGCAACTCACTGTGCCCACAAGGACTTGATCTTCATTGGTATTGCCATGCACACTGGCCAGTTGTAGGCATTGGAGTACCCGCCCTATTTGAACTGGCACTGCACCCACAACTTTCCCCACTGTGCCACAAGATCTCCAGTCTCCTCCTGTGACCATTTGGAGCCCTGGGTGGTGGTCACAGGCATGGGCATGGGCATGGGCTATTATGAGGCCATCATGGGTCCCACACCAGCTCTCTGGGCTGCCACACAGTTGTCCTTGTTCTGCCAAGCCTGGGCAGCTGCCTGCAGTGCCCAGCAAGGGACTGACCACTGAGTGGCTGAGGAAATGCCCCTGCAAGCTCAGGGAAGGCTGCTGGGTGTGGGCTGCGGACAGGCGGAGCTGGCCTTGGCAGCCAGAAGCTACCTGAAGATGGGCCCAGGTGCTGGCAGGCCTGTCTAGACCCTGCAGAAGCCTCCAGACCTGGATGGCATGGGCCTGGCATCCATGCAGCACTGGGGGACCTGACCTGCTGCCTGCCCAGGGAAACACAGGAGCCTGTAGTGCCTTTAGGCTCCCTAGTGGTATTCCCCAGGACTCAAACTGTCTGCAGGCTTTTTAAAGGTCTGAGGCATGGTTGCCAGAGGAAGTCCAGCCCTGGGGCAGGAAAGGCTCCCAGCCCAGAGCCCTGGGACTAGCCTGAGGCCAGCGCCTTAGTGGGAGGGCTGACCTGGGAGCAAATCTGTTCCTGGGTCATGTCTACATGTGTGTTACTGCATGGGAACTAATCGCAAGTAAATTTGATACCTGCATTTGTGGGTATCAAATTTACTCACAATTAGGGAGTTTTGCTGCTCAGTAAGTATGAGCATGCGTAGACATGCATACTTTACTGCACAGAAAACTGCTGCTGTGCAGTTAGCCATCTTCTGCAGATGAGCTCATCGGCTGCATCTACATATGCATTTGATTCGGGATCAGTTTACTTGTGAGTAAATGCTCCAGGGAGGTGTCTACACATGCAGGGAAGTGGGAGCAGATTGGGTACTAATGGCAGCAAACTTCTCCTGCTTCCTGGGGCCCTGCAATGGGACTCTACTGCCACCAGGGAGAACTCTAGGCTTTCCCTGGGTGCTGGCCCAGGGGCTGGCAGGGAGCACCAGGCCAGGAGACAGGCCAGTCTCCTGGCTGGGGCTGGGACATTACACCCTTTTCCCAGGGGCTGCCTATAGGTGCTTCTGGTCCTTGGGATCTCCTGGCCCTGGATACCTGATCAAGAAAGAGCTGCAGGAGAGGGGCAGGTCCCAGCCCCCTACCCCAATCTTCTGGTGAGGCAGCTAACACCTAGGTGCTCCACAGGAAAATCAGGACAGGAGACTTGGACCTACACCTGCAGGACCTACCCCACCCCTGGGACCCACCCCTTGATCACCTGATCAGGGCATGGGGCTGGGGCCTGCCCCTGACCAGGACAGTTCCCAGCCTCTACTGCATGATTGTGGGGCAGAGGCTGGGGAACCCGTTCCCTTCCCAGCTCCATGCTCATGGAACTGAGCTGGGAACAGGGAACAGGCTCCCCAGCCCCCACCAGCAGGGAGTTTCCAGTGCTAGTTCTCTGGTCATGGGGCCAGTGCTGGGAGATCTTTATCTTCCAGCCTGAGTCCCATGAAGATATGGATCTCCCAGTAGCGGCCCCACAACTGTGGAGCTGGTGCTGGGAGATAAGCGTCTCCCAGCCCACTGCTTCTCAATCATGATGGCAAGTCTCATCTCCCAGCCGCCACTCCCCCATAGTGATCTCAGAGTGGGGGGCTCAGAGCTCCCTGGTGCAGAGGCTCTGCCCCTGGCTTTGGTGGCAGAGCCCCCCCTGGTAGCAGGCAGCTCCAAGGGGCACGGAGCAATCTCCCATTCCCTAGTGACCAGTTGACCAGGAACAGATTTGCTCCTGGTGAGGCATCTACATGAGCGCTACTGCACTGTCACTCATCAAAAGTAAATTTGCTACTTGCATTCCCAGGTAGCAAATTTACTCATGATTAGCAAGGTTTACTGTGCAATAAGCATGTGTATATGTAGATGCATATGCTCACTGCACAGTAAATTTTGCTATTGTGCAGTAAAGCGTCTTGTGTAGACACACCCACTATGGCTGAATTTGAGAGATATTTGACAGAGAAGGAAATGAAAGAATGGGGTATCACTTCAGTTCCAATCTAGTTGCTACAGCTGTTCACAATAGATAAATATAGGAAGAAGGGTATACAAGTTACTGTATTCCTTCAAATACAAAATAAACTTTAAAAAATTAAATACACAGAGGTGATAATCTTGTAAATACATCTCAGTTGGATGATTTTTTTTTAACTGATGGTCAGAAAAATTGGGGATGTCTTAAAATCATCCCTTATACTTGGAGGATGGTACGTTGAAATGCCAAACACCATTAGTGTCAAGGAAAATAATCTGTTTGCTTCCAAATTACATTAATACCAGATGATAAATATAGGAAAAGTCAGGGCTGACACCCTCTGGCTGAAGAGTAGTAGGCAGCTGTTGATTCTTTGGATCATGGTGTACATGTAAGAGGTCTAGTCATATGTCTGATGAATCCATTTGTAGCTGACAAGCCCAATTCAAGAGTGACACAGCTTGTTACAAGTTTCACAGATCCATATGTTGTCTGAGTTGGAGCCCATATTTAGAGCATGCTGCTTTCTGCACCCAGTGCCAGATGTTCCCTCCAGATCGTACAGGGTACTGTGCACTCCATTCAGCTTTCTACACTGATGTTAAACGACTTCATATAATTTTTGCACATTTTTGTGCACATTGTGATGCCATTACAGAGAGTGACCCTGATTTCTAGAGCCCTGGTCTACTTGAATATCACAGTACAAAATATTGTGGGGATGTGGTCTCCCCTCATTCTCCTGACATGTTTGTTTATTTCTTCTGGGCTCCAGGATACTTTCCCGTGAATGGTTTTTAAGCACACGCTGTATAGGGAAAGACTAAATTCACAGCTGGGTTGGGGGGGTGCAAGAATTCCAAATGTTGATTGCCCTCAAGGAATAACATTGTTTTCAATGTCTAGTGGTGTTTCTCTGCTCCTGTTGCTGTGTATTTGAAGAGATCCTTCCTATAAATAAGAAACAAGTGCTACAATAATTCCTAAGAGTCCTGTAAAGTAATTGTTCTCGAAGAGCTGTAGGGTATTTCCCAGGAAATATATTATACATCCTAATGAAAAGAAATGAAAGTGAGAAACAGAACAGGCTGCAGGTGAGGAAAGCACAGCACAACTCAGAAAGAGATGCAAAGGTAACTATTGACCACCGCCACACTGTCCTGATTTTGATCTGTATAGTTGCCTGCTCCATTCTCTGGGCGTGAACAAGAGAAGCCTGAAGGTTGTTCTTACACCAGATCTCTGGCCTCAAAGGACTGATGATGGACATTGCTGCAGGCTAGGAAAGACTTAGCCATGCCCTGATTTCCCTGGCCCTGCGCCTCCATGCTGGCAGCAGGTGTGTGTGGCATGATTCCTAGAATCCTCCTACAGAAGGAAAATCCTGCAGCAAAATATCAGTACAATAAATGCCACATGTTCAGTTCACAATAAATCCCAAATCACCCTCTCATTATACTACACAAATCTTTTCTAAAAATATACAATGAATATGTATGTAGAGCATTTACCTTTGTGCTGACTATTAAAACTTCAGTTACAGATAGAGTTTTTAATTCATAAAGAGAAAAGTCATAAGTTAAAGGTGACATTATAGTGGTGATCACTCGTGCAGTTCCTGAAGAAACCATTAAATTTTGTATATGACGCAGCAGCACTACAAAAAAGATTCCCCTCCTCCCCCGCCCCCTCACCATTTAGCAACCTGATATGGGTAAATAAGAAAGGAGGGAATTTCCTAAAATGACTGCAGAGGAAACAGGAATCTGAATTTTATTCATCATGAAAAACCAAATGACAAAAACAGAAAAATTAAATAAAATAACTGATGTTTCATAAGAAGAAAGATGTTTTCTAGTTTTATACTGATTGCAGGATTACAAAAAACTTGGATCAGTCGCATAAGAATATTTACTGCACAACTGCTAAACCACAGCTACGCATGCCATATGTAGCAACCCCAGTCCATCTCTTCTTCCAAAAATAATGTATGGTAATCAGACCTTTGAAAATTAAGGAGTAGCTAGTTTGCTTCCCAAAGTTGAAGAATTTTTTTTAAACCCTATATCCCAAAGATATTCTGTCAAAGAGAACAAAAAGCTTATCTGGTCACAGATTAAAGTCAACTTGACCAGTGAGGATTCATCGATTCATAGATGTTAGGGTCAGAAGGGACCTCAACAAATCATCGAGTCCGACCCCCTGCATAGACAGGAAAGAGTGCTGTGTTCAGATGACCCCAGCCAGATGCCCATCCAGCCTTCTCTTAAAGACCCCCAAGGTTGGGGGGAGCACCACCTCCCTTGGGAGCCCATTCCAGACCGTGGGCACTCTAACTGTGAAGAAGTTCTTCCTAATGTCCAGTCTAAATCTGCTCTCTGCTAGCTTATGGCCATTATTTCTTGTGACCCCCAGGGGCGCCTTGGTGAGTAGAGCCTCACCAATTCCCTTCTGCACCCCCATGATGAATTTATAGGCAGCCACAAGGTCGCCTCTCAGCCTTCTCTTGCGGAGGCTGAAGAAGTCCAGGTGCCCTAGTCTCGCCTTGTAGGGCTTGGCCTGCAAGCCCTTAACCATATGAGTGGCCCTTCTCTGGACCCTCTCCAGGTTATCCACATCCCTCTTGAAGTGTGGCACCCAGAACTGGATGCAGTACTCCAGCTGTGGTCTGACCAGTGCCGCATAGAGGGGAAGTATCACTTCCTTGGTTCTGTTTGTCATGCATCTGCTGATGTTAAAGAGGAATGAGCCATCTTAATAAAAGGTGAGATTTTCCAGTTATAGTCAAAATGGCTGTGGTAATTTTTCCATTTTATACTTTCCCACTGAAAAGAAAACAAATAAGAATCAAGGAAAGGTACACTGATGAGGAAAGGAGTGGTTATTGTAGTTGGGACAAGTAGCGTTTCCTATTATTTAGGTTACCTGACAATTCGCCTAGCACCATAGTTTTGGTTGGTTATAATTTACCTAACTTTAACCAGGTGGCCTAAAAATTTCCATACCAAATCTCTGCTTCAAATATTTGGTTTTGTTTTCTTAAAATTCAATTAAAATAGTTCAGGCATTTCTGAAAATACATGTAGGAAAAAATATACTGAAATATATTGATTTCCTCATGCTTAAAATCATCTGGTATTCTGTCTATTGAGAAGGTCTAGCACCCTGTAACAACTGGGCTGTCCTGGGGCTGCTTTGAATGTCAGCCCACCCACTTGGTTAGAGCAGTCTGCCTACCTGCCTCATCTGCCATGCCTTTGTTTTAGCTAAAGGTGTTGCTAGGTGGGAGACTGCCCATTTAATTGCCCTGATGCCAAGAGTGGAATACACGGCTCCAAACCTTCCCTTATACCCTGTCCCATGCCTCACAGATGGCATCCAAATCCGCTAATAGTCCCCTGGCCCCTTATCTGGGCCCCACTCAGCCTCACTCGGCCCAAACTTGGCCTCAGGCATCCTCAGACCTATTTGGGCCTTGTGCCCACCCCCATGGGGGCTTCTTCCCATGCCCCCACACTGAGACTTTCCAGAGCCCCATACTCATCTTTCACTGGGAAGGCACAGATGTGGCATTTTCCTGGTGATGGCCCTGCCACAAGCAGCCCCATCACACCATCCAATCCCAGTAGGGTGTAATTTTAGGTCATGCCCCTGGACCAGGAACCTCCTCTATCCCCATAGTTCCTACCCTGAACCCCCAAGCTGTTCTGGGAGCAGTAGTTCTCCAGCTAGGTGATGTTGTTTCTTCAGGCCCCTACAGCAACTGCCAGCTCTGCTCTTGTGGCCTAGCCCTATAACCAGATTCCCAGCCTCTCCACCAATCAGGTGGTCTCCTGACTAAAATGTGACCACCTGATTGGGTCTGCCCCCACCTGCAGGCTGCTTGCCACCTGCTCAGACCCCTTAAAGTGGCAGGCATGGCCTGTGCTCTGCCACACACTCCCACATTTGAAATGGGAACTTGTGATTTTGCAGGGAGTAGCTTTTGCATCAGAGAAATGCTCTTTGCTGTCCTTGGAAAAATGAACCCAAATTTGGCCAAGGTCTTTCAATAGCCTCTTTTCAGAGAGTCAAGATTTCTTAGATTTTACCAGCTGAACTCTCTAAAGAGTTTGTGTGTACTGAATGCACATAAGCCTTTCAGAGATCCTGACCAGTCTGCACATGAACTATACACATTCAGCAACTTCCAACCTCTCAAAACTCCTTTGTGCAGCTAGATTATCCTGTTGTCCCCATAAATCAAATAAGCATTCTTCATATGCTCACAACTCCCACACATAAATAGACTGTGCATGTAAATAACTGTGCACAGAGAAATTGAGCAACCAGACTCCACTCCAGGGCTACAAGAACAAAGCTTAACTTTTCTTGTAATGGCTACTCCTGGTTGGTCTGTGCTGATGTAAAGGCAGGCTCCAGAGTTTGAAGCTGAGAGCTTCTCTCTCCAATGTGCTCAAGCAGCGTGGAGGAGGAAAATGCCTAATTTAAACACATGCAAGAGAGAGTTGGGAGTGGGGAGATTTGGATGTGGAACCTTATCTGTGAAGTTCCTTGTCCCAGGAGATGGGGTGAAAATTAAAGGAAAATGGGACTGAGAGCTGTGGAAAAGACAGATTGGTTGAGCAAGGAGCCTGCAATCTGAAGACAGTGACAGGAACAAATGAGAACCCCAAATGTCCAAAAGTTACGAGGCAAGGGATTTTATGGACAGCAGTATCTTTAACCATGGAAAAATGCAGGGGTGGGCAAGTATTTTGGGCGGAGGGCTGGTCACCATCTTGGGACCAGAAGTCCTGCCCTTAACCCCTGACCTTTGTCACCAGAAGTCCCTCCCCTTGCCACCCAGAAAGACTCCTTTTGGGAAGGGCAGTTGCCATCTTAGAAGCAGAAAAAAATCAGATCATACGCTAAATACCCCACACTTCCCCCATGGCACGCAGCATCCACAGGCAGTGGTAGTGGCGGCGGCAGCAGCAGCAGCAGCAGCAGCAGCAGCAGCAGCAGCAGCAGCAGGCAGGGGTATTTGGGGTGTTTGTGGCTGGCACACATGTTGCCACCTGAAGGTGCATAGCTCCAGCCAGAGCTGTACATGGGCATGAGGAGTGCAGCCCGTCCAGGCTGTATCTATTGCCAGGGCTTTGTGCCGTGCACATGCAGCTCCCACACTCATGCACCATGGGAGGGAAGCTCAAGGCACTGGAGCCAGCTGCCTTCCCCGCCCCCTGCCACACAGGTCCCAGGATTCCATGGGGAACTGGGGGCTGGGGCTCCCCTCCACTTCCAGTAGAGTCCCAGGACCTTCTTTCCCTTCAGGGTTGTACGACCAAGGAGGATGCACCTCAAGAAGTGCCCTCCACTGCTAAGTGGCAGACGGTGACCTCCCGTGCCAGGGCTGCTCGTAACACGGCAGCACCAGTTCCTCCAGTCCAGCTGGAGAACAGGTACGAGGCCCTGGCAGCCTTGGAGGAGGAGGAAGGAGAGGACGAAACCGGGGAGGAGGCAACTCCACACTCTCTGCGTCCCATGCAAGCTGAAGGAGACAAGCAGGCCAGGAGGAGGAAGCATCGCATGATCGTCATTGGCGACTCCATCCTGAGAGATATGGAGGGCCCCATCTGTTGCCGGGACCCCTCGGCACATGAGGTCTACTGCCTACCTGGAGCAAGGATTCAGGACATGAAAGGGATGCTCCAGACCATAATCCAGTCCACCAATTATTACCCCATGGTCCTAGTCCATGTGGGCACTAATGATGTGGCCAGGAGCACCCCTGATCGCCTGATGAAGGACTACCATGCTCTGGGGCGCGTGCTGAGGAAGATGGGCACACAGGCGGTTTTCTCTTCTATCCTGCCAGTGAGTGGACGAGGCAGATGGCATGAAACGTGCATCGCGGAGACCAACTGGAAGCTATAGGAATGGTGCTTTGAGGTGGGCTTTGGCTTCCTCAGCCCTGACCGGCACATCACGACAAGAGACATGCGTGGATGGGATGGGCTCCACCTTTCCCCTAAAGGTAAGCGTGTGTTCTCTTCTAGGCTGGCGGACCTCCTCCAGCAGGCTTTAAACTAGGTTCATCGGGGGAAGGGGAAGATGAGGGCAGAGGAAACATCAGACTGCCTGACCAAACAACACCCACAACTACAGCCCAGCCCAGACCAACGAGTGAAAAGAGCAAACAGGTAAGCAATGGGGGCCGGGGCAATGCTGGGACTAGGGGGACAGTACACACATCCACAGGAGGCCTCAAATGCCTCTACACAAATGCTTGTAGCATGGGAAACAAGCAGGAGGAACTCACCCTCCTGCTGGCTGACACCAGCCCGGACATAGTGGGGATCACAGAAACGTGGTGGGACTCTGTGCATGACTGGGTGGTGAATGTCAAGGGCTATAGGTTATACAGGAGGGACAGGATAGGAAGGAGAGGTGGGGGCGTGGCACTCTATATCAAGGAGGAATACACATCCTCATCAATTAGCAAGAAGTCAGAGGAGGGGCACTCTGAGGTGCTTTAGGTTAGAATACAAGGCAGTCGAGGGGAGAGAGACTTAACAGTGGGGGTCTACTACAGACCTCCCAACCAGGGAGAAGAGCTTGACCAGGAATTCTTAGGTCAGCTCACAGAGATAGTGAAGGCTAAAGATGTGGTAGTCATGGGGGACCTGAACTTCCCGGACATCTGCTGGGATGAGCAGTCAGCCAGGTCTGACTGCTCACGTAAGTTCTTAGACAGAGTGCAGGACCTCCATCTAACCCAGGAGGTGCATAGACCCACCGGGGGGACGCCTTGTTGGACCTAGTGCTGGTCACAGGTGATGACCAGGTGAGGGGGCTGTGGGTGCTCGACCACCTGGGCGACAGCGATCATCACCTGCTGGAATTTACTATCCAGTGCAAGGTGGCAAAGGCATGCAGTAAGGCAGCAGCCCTAGACTTCAGGAGGGCAAACTTCAACAAGCTAAGGAGGACAGTTGGGGATGCGCTGAGGTCCCAGAGGAGAGGGGAGCCAGATGTCCAAGGAGAGTGGCCGCTCCTTAAGGGGGCAATCCTCCAAGCCTAAGGAAGGTAATCCCAATGAGGATCAAAGGGAGCAGGAGAGCACACAAACCTCCATGGCTCACCAAAAGCATCTGGGAATGTCTCCTTGCTAAAAAGGAGGCATATACCCAATGGAAAGAAGGGGTCATCACCAGGGATGACTATTCTGCAGTCCCTCGGGGATGTAGGGGAGCAGTTAGGAAGGCCAAGGTAGAGTTGGAATTAGGACTAGCTTCTCAGATTAAGGACAATAAGAAGTCCTTTTTTAAATACATAGGGGGCAAAAAGAAGGTCCCAGGTAACATGGGGCCCTTGCAGGACACGTTGGGAAATTTGGTCGTCACGCCAGATGACAAAGCTAACATGTTTAACGATTTCTTTGCCTCCATCTTCCTAAGTAGGGACCAGAACAGCCACCTCCCTGCTGGGCCCCCCTTGGGCCCCAGGGGAGGCACACCTGGGCCAAAGATTAGCAAGGAACTAGTTAGAGAGCTTCTGGAGCGGCTGGACGTATTCAAGTCAGCTGGCCCGGATGATCTCCACTCTAGAGTTCTAAAGGAACTGGCTGAGGTCATTGCAGGACCCCTGGCATGGCTTTACGAGCACTCATGGTGCTCTGGTGTGGTGCCAGAGGACTGGAAGAGGGCCAACGTGGTTCCCATCTTCAAAAAGGGGAGGAAGGAGGACCCAGGAAACTATAAGCCAGTTAGTCTTACCTCAATCCTAGGCAAGCTGTTTGAGAAAATTATACTGGCACACATCCATGAGGGGCCAGCAGGGGACTGCATGCTTAGGGGTAACCAACACGGGTTCATCAGTGGCAGGTCCTGTCAGACCAACCTGGTGGCCTTTTACGATCAGATTACCAGATCACTAGATGCAGGGGTAGTAGTGGACATAGTCTTCCTGGACTTCCGGAAGGCATTCGACACTGTCTCTCACCCCGTTCTCATTAAGAAACCGGGGGACTGTGGTGTCGACGCCCACACAGTCAAATGGGTCGCCAGCTAGCTGGAGGGCCGCACCCAGAGGGTGGTAGTGGATGGGTCCTTCTCAGCTTGGAAGGACGTGGGCAGTGGGCTTCTGCAGGGCTCGGTCCTCGGGCCCTCACTGTTCAACATCTTCATCAGCGATTTGGACGAAGGGGTAAAAAGCACCCTGTTCAAATTTGCTGATGACACTAAGATGTGGGGGGATGTGGGCACACTGAAAGTGTGCAACAGGCTACAATCAGACCTAAACAGGTTACAAGGGGGATCAGCAGGCATTGGGGGAGTCACTGTTCCCCCGTGCACTGCCAGGTGTGACCAGGAATAACAGTCACAAGCTGGCAGAGGGCAGGTTTAGGCTAGATATCAGGAAGTGCTACTTCACGGTCAGGGCGGCTAGGATCTGGAACCAACTTCCAAGAGAAGTGGTGCAGTCTCCTACCCTGGGGGTTTTTAAGAGGAGGTTGGATGAACATCTTGCTGGGGTCGTTTGACCCCAGTATTATTTCCTGCCATGGCAGGGGGTTGGACTAGATGATCTACTCAGGTCCCTTCCAACCCTAGAAACTATGAAACTATGACCTGTGCAGCAGGAAACTGAGTTTCCCTTAGGGAAGCTGAGCACCCTTGCCTGCTGCTGCTGGTGGTGACTGGAGCTCCACACCATGGATTGGGAGGTGTGGCAGCCCCACACTTCCCCACACTCCCTCACACACATACCTTGCCCACCTGAGCTCTGTGCTGGCACCACCCCCCTGGGTACAGGCTTGGCGCTGCTGCCAGCACCAGCCCCACGATCTGCACTTTCACCCAGCAGCAGCTCTTCCACAGCCCCCACCCCCAACGCTTCCTTATCTGCTGCCTAGAGTGAGTGGGACACTGGGGAAGCTAAGCTGGTCCCTCGGTGGCTGCGGCAGTGGTGGCAGCAGCCCCAAGTGGAAGCTGTGTACTGGTGGGGCTGGGCCCTTCCACCCACCATGATGTGAGTGAGGTGCAATAGAGTATGTTGGGAGGACATCTGTGGGCGCCTCGTTCCCAACCCTTGCAGAAGGGCTGGGCAGGGTACAATTACTGGGTGGACACTACAGGCTAGACAAAAGTACCTGGAGGGCCAGATCCAGCCCACAGGCCATATTTTGCCTGCTCCTGCAATAATGAGTCACCCCCAAGAGATGTCTACCCTGGGCACGTCTACACATTCATTAACACACAGTGAGTACTGCACTTTTAATTTAGTACTTGTATAACCAGAGTTACTGTGCGGTAGTGCCAACAAATGTCTTTTTAGTGACGCTTCTGCACAGTATCTTAATAATATTGCACAGTAGCATATTAGCGTTGTCTGTGCTGTGATGTGCTACTACTATGCAGTGTTATTAGTGTACTGTGCAGTTAGCATCTTATGTAGATGCCCCCTGTGTATTAAATAAGATAGAGTTCCTGCAGAAAAAAACATGCATGATCATGCAATCAACAGGTGTATCATCATAATCTAATCCAGGGTGCCAAATTAACACTGCATAGCCAATCTTAATTCTAGTATTTCCTAAATTTTGAGTGGTAACTTTGCCATCTTAAAAGCATTCTTTTAACATAGTATTTTTGTTTGTTCTTGTCTATATTCTTTGTCTGCAGTATACATACATTATATATGCCTGTGTTCCTAAAAGGGGTTAAAGACAGTTTTTACATTGTGAGATGGTTACCATGAATATTCTCTTTAGAGTAAGTATCTGAGGACCTGGCTATAGATTACAGTCATAGGGCATGTTTAGAGTAATTGGTGGTCTTGTAGACATGAGTGCAACGTAAGTGGATGTAAAAACTGCCTTTACCCAGTATGGACACTCCAGCGGAGAAAAAAGATGACCATTTTGCATGAGTCACTGACATACCCTTCAATAATTTACTTCAATATGTAAAGAA
Organism: Crocodylus siamensis; assembly: GCF_052110815.1. Taxonomy (NCBI): domain Eukaryota; kingdom Metazoa; phylum Chordata; order Crocodylia; family Crocodylidae; genus Crocodylus; species Crocodylus siamensis. The sequence goes on along the minus strand of NC_143398.1, from coordinate 54,737,240 downwards.
AACCCCACTGACCACACACCTCTGGCTATCACATATCATCCTACACTGAAATCTCTAAGGAGGATCATCAAAAAATGATTGCAGGCTATGCATGAAGAAGATCAGACATTGACAGCAATATTCCTAAGCCCTCCACTCCTGGCTTTCAAACAAGTTCCAAATCTCACCCAGCCTGTCATCAGGAGCAAACTCCCTACTGATCAACAAACAATAAATGGTATGTAACCCAGGCTTAAGAAAGAAAGCAAAACTTGTTTCTCTGCTGCCATGACAATTGGCAGTCTTCACAAGAAATCCACAACCTACAGATCCTACGCATGTCTATCACAGAATTTAGTATACCTCATCAAATGCAGTCTACGCCTGCATGGTAGCTATTATGTGGGTGAAACTAAACAATCACTATGGCACCAGGATGAACTCTCACAGAAGAATGAAGGATACACTCAGGCTTTTGTGGGAAAACACGTTTCACAGAACTATCACTCCATTTCTGATCTCACAATCCTTATACTCAAGAGAAATCCACAAACCACTTTCAGAAGATGAATCTGGAAACCAAAATTAATAACTTTGCTGAACACTAAATCAGAGGGGGACAGGGGGTGGGAGGGTGAGACCCCTCCCCCCACCCCAGCTCCATTCCAGTGTATCTCCCATAAGCACTGCTTTGGGTTTGGGCCCCACTTGACCACCCATCATTACGTTATCACTAAACACCATGGACTATACAGGATAGCTTCATGACTCAATCTAACTAGTGTCTTCTGCTAACTTCTCTATAATCCACAGATAATAAGGATCCGTTTCCTTTCTGAATGGTTTTGTTCTTTACATAATTAGGTTTTCTATTCCACTGCACTCCTCTAATATTGAAGAAAGAACTTCTTTTTCCTCCTAATTTACAGTTGTCTACTTGTCTAAGTGAATGTTTTCTTTTACACATGCCATATTTTATCTGGCATTTAGCTTAGACTGTTTCTGCTTCTCTCTAAGACCTGAGAGGAAGAACACTTTGTATTTAAAAGTTTGTCTAAGATCTCTCTCATCTATAGAGTTAATCCAATAAAATATATCCCCCCAGAAAACCCTGTGCTTCTCAAATGTATTTCCTGCATGATCACAGCTACAAACACATTCCAACCCCACTGCTGAATAGGTTGCACATATATGGATCTGGCTTTTGTGCCTTTCTAGGATTGGATAGGGCCCAGAAATGTGAAAGAAATACTTTTCACCATTCAGGTATTAATCATGGCAAATGTAAACTGGAAAATATTTTATGCTTAATTGTAGGATATCCCCAGATAAACAATAAAAGTCTTTTTCCAATTAAATACAAGAATTCTGATTGAATTTAATGGATATTATACCCAGCTGTTAATAGTAAAAATCCCCAATTGTAGGGAAACGATCAGGAAAGCTAAGGTGGCGACTGAGTTTAAGTCAGCCAAGGGAGTCAAGGAGAATAAAAAATCCTTCTTTAGGTATGTAGGGAGCAGAAGGAAAACAAATGGAAGCATGGCACCCCTGCTTAACAACCCTGGACAGCTGGTAATGGACACTCACGAAAAAACTAAACTCCTGAATGCCCACTTTACTTCAGTATTTCACTGGACCAAGGGGAAAGACAAGTGAGATAAGGATCACAGGAGGCATGGTGGCCTTTCCACTGTGGATGCTGAGCTGATGCAAAAGCAACTAGAAAAGCTAGACATTTATAAGTCAGCAGGACCAGATGGACTTCACCCAAGAATACTGATGGAGCTGACTGAGGTCACTGCAGAACCCCTGGCAAAACTCTTTAAAAAATCGTGGCACACAGGAGAGATCCCTGAGGACTGGAAGAGGGCCAACATTGTGCCCATCTTCAAGAAGGGGAAGAGGGAGGACTTGGGCAACTATAGGCCAGTCAGCATAACCTCCATCCCAGGCAAACTCCTGGAAAAACTCATTAAAGAATCTAGGTGTGATATGCTCATTGAGGGTAAGATTCTGAATGACAGCCAGCATGGCTTCATCATGGATAGGTCTTGTCTTACCAATCTCATCTCCTTCTACAAACAGGTCTCTTGCCACCTGGACATGGGAGAGACCATTGATATTATATACCTAGACTTCCAAACGGCTTTTGAGCTAGAAACCCATGATATCCGTGTGGAAAAATTAGAAGATTGTGGACTTAACTGTTGAACAGTTCAGTGGGTGGAAAACTGACTGCATGGTAGGACCCAGGAAGTTCTCACAAATGGATCTGTGTCATCCTGGTAAGAAGTGGCCAGTGGTGTCCCTCAGAAGTCTATGCTTGGACCGGTGCTTTTCAACATCTTTATCAATTATTTGGATTATTTGGATGTGGGGGTGAAAAGCTGGCTGGCCAATTTTGTGGACAACACCAAGTTATGGGGAAGTGTGGCCACGTCAGAAGATAGGCTGCAGATACAGGTGGACCTAGACAGGCTGGAGAGTTGGATGGACCAGAACTAGATGAAGTTCAACACTCAGAAGTGTAAAGTGCTCCATCTGTAGGCAAACATCCCCAACATACCTACAGACTCAGTGGCGACAATTTGACTTGCACCACAGCCAAAAGGGACCTAGGGGTAGTGATCAACCATCACATGAACATGAGCCAGCGTTGCAATGCAGTGGCCAGCAGGGCAAACAACATGCTGGCATGAATTAACCATTGCATCTCATGCAAAACTAAGGAAGTGATACTCCCACTGTACTCCGCACTGGTAAGACCACAGCAGGAGTACTGCATCCAGTTCTGGGCACCACACTTCAACAAGGATGTGGAAAAACTTGAGAGGGTCCAGAGAAAAGCCACCTGTATGATCAGGGACTTGCAAGACAAGCCATACAAGGAGAGGCTGAGGGACCTGGGCTGCCTCAGCTTACAGAAGAGAAGGCTGAGAGGGGACTTGGTAGCGGCTTACCGCTACATCAGGGGAGTACATCAAGAACTCAGTGAAAAGCTGTTCCCCAGGGCACCCCTGGGGAAGACCAGGAGCAATGGATACATACTCCTGGAAGGCCACTTCAGGTTCAATTCTAGGAAAAACTCCTTCACAGTCAGAGTGTCCAGACAATGGAATAAATTCCCTCCAAAGGTGGTGCAATCACCTACCCTGGAAATCTTCAAAAGGAGACTGGACAGTGACCTCGCTGGGGTCACTTGACCCCAGTTGTCTTTTCCTGCCTAGTGCAGGGGGACTGGACCCTTCCAGCCCTTAACAATCTATGAATCTACAAAGCAGTTTCAGGAACTTGGGGGATGGGGGGCGGTTGTTTCAACCAAAATTGGGAGACAAGATCCTTTGGGGGAATAGCAAGACATCTACAATTTTGTTCATGCAAAACTATATTTTATTTACTTTATGAAGTTACAGGTGTAGAATGAACTCTGAACTATTAGAAAAATGGGACCTCAACTAGGACTGCTAGAATTAATTACCCATTAGCATTATTTGGGAGATGTCTAAAACAAATGACAGAAATGTTATTATATTTCATGCTAGCTCTTCTAGAGAAAACTGGCAGCCTGATGTGTTGGTAGCATTATGGACACTTCAACTTTCTACAGAAGGCTATTGTAAGAGTGACAGCCTTGAGATTAGTTACTTGGACTACCGTGTTGGGTTGTATATCAAAATCTAGGCAAATTCAAAACTGAGAAGCCAATGTTCGTTTTATTTCCAACTGTACCCAGGGAAATCCTCTGCAACAATGCTTATTGTTTTTCCCTCAGAAAGTTATGCTGTAAAACTAGTGCAGTCTTTTTGCAGGATTTTAGATAATAGGCTACCGTATCAAGAAAATGGGAAGAAGATTTGGAACTCTTTCAAATACTAATTACATCAGATGTGTTATGAATTAATTAAAATTATCTGACCCTTATTTTACAATGGAGACATATAAGGCATGCACAGTGATTTAGGCTGAACGATGAAGGCTTTTTAATGTTAATACAAAGCCTGCATTAATGTTCATATTTCATATTTCAGTCATGAAATTTGAATATAAAAACATGAAGATTTTTGGTAGCGTAGTATAGCTGAAACCAATCATAAGTGTATTCCAAACCCAACACATTAAAAACAGGGTCATGCTCTGGATGACTAATTGTTTTTGTCATGTCTGGCTTTGAATAATTATTTCAGTATCTTAAAATACAAGAGCCTAAATACATTTAAAAATGGATTCTTACTGCATATCACACAACAAAACCAGATTTTTGCCTAACATTGAAAACAGCCCTTTTATTTTATAAACCTAAGCACATTGTAGACTTCCTCATCCCACATATTTTCCCGTACCTGTTACAGAAATGTATATTAAAGACATTTCAGCACCACCACCACCAATATTAGGTTTAATCACCACTAGACAATAGCACCATCTCCTGACAATGCATGTCTTTTCTTCTTTTTGGAAGCATCTGAATGTGTTTATTAGGACAAAAGCCGAGTGCACTCAGAGCAAACACTCTAAAATGAGACTTGAGCTTATAAATAAAAAAAAAGCAAGCCATAAAACCCTGGTTTCAGGGCTACAAACCCCATTAGGTACCTTTGTTTTCTACCACAAAGCTCTCTAGGCACAGAGCTGATGTCTAAGTTCCATTGTGACCCATTTACAAGACAGAGACATACCTAAGCTGATCTGACACTAAAAACAAAATTCCTCTTTACTACAGAGGGTAAGACACAAGACAATGGGTTTAAACTACAGCAAAGAAGATTTGGATAAAATCTCAGAAAAAAATGCCCTAACTGTAAGAACAATAGGACAATAAAACAAGCTGCACAGGGAAGTTGTGGAATCTACTATTATTGGAGGTTTTCAAGGTTGGATCCCCATCTGTCTGGGACTTAGAAACAGGGAATCTTGCACCTGTGTAAGGCAAGATGACCTTTGAGGTCTCTTGCAACCCCATACAAATATCTTGAGTGGCCTTGATCTAGTAGGTATTGTCACAGCATGCAGGCTTGCTCCTGTCAGCACAGTGAGGAGGACCCAGTACCTATCCATTTCTTTGTACAGTACTAATCTAATAGCTAGAGCAATTACTGAGACAGGGAGACCTAGGTTCTGAGCCCTCCTCAGCCTGAAGAAACTCAAGCCAGTACATTAACCTGAATAGGTAATATATTCTCTACCCTTTTTATAAACTCCTGGCTACTGTGCAGCCAAGAATGCAAGAGTCATGGGGCCTGAAGAAACAAACAAAAAAATAAATCCCACTCTGTAGTTTCAAGGTTACGGCTCCAAGAGAGACAACTTGATACTGATTCTTCCTTTTTAGGATTTTTTTTTTTTTTTATTCCAGGATAATGGGATAAACAATCCTGGGAACTAGGGACTGGAACCCATTTCTCCCCTCCCTGAGTGGAGGAGGAAACACACATTTACTCCTACATGTGTGTTCCCTCCCTCTGGCCCCAACCCCTGGCACACAAGTTTTCCTGCCCAGAGAAGCAAACAGCCCCTCCCCTACCTGGTGGCAGGACCTCCAGATGCCCCAACCCCTGAACCCCAGTTTTCCCCCCCAGAAGAGCAACCAGGATCTCCCCTACCCATCCCCAAGCTCTCTCCTCCCCCAGGCCCTTTCTCCCCTCCCTGGGCTGCTGGGCATTTGCTGCTGGTTGAGGAATGCTTTACCCAGCCTGGAGCAGCCATCAGAGCAAACACCCCAGTCTGGACATGAAAATGGCCACCCCTGGTTTGACTGGGCCATGATATTAGTGAGCTGGGCCTGTGATTTAAACCAGATCCTACTTATAAACCATCTGTGAGCTTCATATAACCACTTTTTAAGAGACACATATGGATCTTATTTTTGGTGAAATAACCACTATTTGATGAGGATACAGGAGAGTTGAGTATACCCAGGACAGTACTACACTAGTTAGTCAACATGAGAAATGTATTTAGTTAATGTTGTCAGACCGACTAAACTGAATAGTCAATTAATAAGATAAATGTTTAGGCCAATATTTTCAAGAGGTTCTTCAAATATACCTACTCAAAATTGCCAACCTTGAGATGCTTTTGGCTTGGTTTTTAGTAGTGCCATGGATCATAACTTCCATTGATGTCAATAGGAATGATCAATCCCTTCTGAAAATCACAGACAATGTGTATCAGATGTTGATGTTAACATATTGAAGGTATTGGCAATCCAGCTATTTTCAGAATGAGTCACAGACTCAGGACAGGGAAACTAATGAAAATTCCCCTGTTTAGCATTTGGCTGTATGATTATAATGCTGATAATAGGAGCAAGAATCATAAACAGGAATCTAATGTATTCCTATAGCTTGGCTTAATTTTGTTCACTAGTTATAATTTCAGTTCAGTAAGATATGAAGAATGCAAAAAATAAAAGGCAGATTAATTGAATTTGCAGTAGTGTATGAATTTTCACATATTATTAATTATTTAGGCTGAGTAGAACACGTACAAAATTTGAATAGAAAATCTTTCCATTAGAAAATGCTATTTCATCATGTTAAGAATTAGAGCTGTGTAAAGCTTCAGTCCCTGATTCAGTTTGATGAAGATTCGGCCCAATTCAGTGGCCGAATCTCCAAATCCAAATCGAATCAGAGGGCCCTTTAACTTATCTGAATCAAATTGGAATCCTCTGAATCAATTCATAGATTTCATAGACATTAGGGCTGGAAGGGACCTCGGGAGATCATCGAGTCCAGCCCCCTGCCCAAAGGGCAGGAAGTCAGCTGGGGTCATAGGATCCCAGCAAGATAAGCATCCAGCTTGCTCTTGAAGGTGTTCAGTGTAGGTGCTTGAACAACCTCCGCTGGCAGACTGTTCCAGACCTTGGGGGCTCGGACGGTAAAGAAATTCTTCCTTATAACCAGCCTGAAACGGTCTTGCAGGAGTTTGTGACCGTTCGACCTCGTCATCCCTTGGGGCGCTCTGGTGAACAGACATTCCCCCAGATCCTGGTGGTCACCCCTGATAAACTTATAGGTGGCCACCAGATCACCCCTGAACCTGCGCTTTTCCAGGCTAAAGAGTCCCATGGCTCTCAGCCTGTCATCGTAAGGTCTGCTTTCCTGACCTCTGATCATGCGCGTGGCTCTCCTCTGGACTCTCTCAAGCTTCTCCACATCCTTTTTGAATTGTGGAGCCCAAAACTGGACGCAGTACTCCAGCTGTGGCCTCACCAAGGCCGAGTACAAGGGGAGAATGACGACCCGGGATTTGCTCGAGAAGCATCTGTGGATGCAAGCCAGTGTTTTGGTTGCTTTATTAGCCGCAGCATCGCATTGCAGGCTCATGTTCATCTTGTGGTCAATGATGACCCCCAAGCTGGGGGCCAAAAATGAAAGTCTCTCTTAGTTTGCAGACCTAAGGGGTCTCTTAGGCATAATTTAGACCCAGAGAGATTCAGCAAGATTTGATTATTTGGACATAGACACAGGTTTAACTGTTTTTTCTACATACCTCAAGGTACCAGGTGGCTTGTGAATGCTGTGATGGTAGGGCGGATGGAGCATCCCACAGGAGCGTGGGGGGGTGGTCCCCAGTGTGCTCGGCAGCAGACCCGGAAGTGGACCAGAAGCACTTGCAGCCCACTTTTGGGTCCACTGGAGAGGGTCCTGGGGGGCTCCCTGGCTCAGCGACTGGTGCCTCCTGGGTCTGGGGGGGCACCCAGGGTCCCCCCACAGCTGATTGCCAAGCCAGGGGAGCAGAAGAGGGGCCCCCAGCATGCTCCCCAGTGGACCTGGAAGTGGACCAGAAGTACTTCCAGTCCACTTCCAGGTTTGCCACCAAGCATGCACCCTTCCCTGCTGTACTCCTGTGGAACGCTCCATCCACTCCAGCATTGCAGCATTCATGAGCTGCACCTGGTATCTCAAGGTATGTAGAAAAAACATTTAAAGCTGTGTCTATGTCTGAATTACTGATTCTCCAAATCAGCATCAAATCTTCAGTTTTGGATTCAGCTGAATTGAATCAGGGACAGTGATCCAAATCAACAAATCGAATCTCTGTCCCTGATTTGGGCCAAATCTGAATCGAACAGGGCCCATTTCGCACACCTCTATTAAGAATGTTCCACAATAACATGGCAGTTTTTGATGGGAAATAGACACATTTTATTTCAATCTTTCTTACTTCATTGTGTTTCATTTTTATCTTTTTTTGTTTCGTTTTTTCATTTGGACTTTATGGCTTCATTTTGACTTTCTGTTTTTGTCTTGGTATTGTAACATTTAATTTTCTGTGTGGTATGTATTTCGTGTCATGTGCTGCCCTGTGGTTTCTTTAACTGGGTGAGTGCACCTTGTTTAATTTTACACAGGTGAAGTCAAGAGTGTCATTGACAGTAACTAGGCTCAGCACCTGAAATTGAGATAAGTCAACTGCAAACCTGTACAGATATGAACAAAAACAAAACAAAATGGCACTCTTAGGCTTCTTACAGATATGAACAAAACAAAACAAAATGGCACTTTACTTTCAGCTCAGCATGCCCCCATGCCGAGCATAGCGCATGCCCAAAAAAGGCATCATGTTAGTCTGACCTGGCTTGCCCAATATCTGTATAGTTTATTTGCTTAAGTGGGCCATTTTGGTGCTTTTATCTAATAGCTGGTGTATCTGGGCAGCCAAAAAGGACTGCCGAAGTGTGTGATCTATACAGACTTTGGGCAAGCTGGGTCAAACTGATGTGCTTCCTCTTCTGGTAAAGTGCTGTGGGTTTTTTTTCCCACATCCGGCAGTGGCCTTAGTATCTGTCTGTGATCACCAGCCTACCTGCTAGAGGTGTAATCCATAAATGTAGGCTACCCCAGTTGATTTTAAGTTCATAGAAAGGAACAGAAATATTGGAAAGGATATATAGGTTTTAGTTTGGAATACTCTATGTACTAAAGTTATGTGTGGTGAGATAACTCAGATGGAAGAATACAGAAATAGGACTAGACAATAACTAAACATGTTCTCTAGATGTTTCTGAAGTTGTATAAGAAAGTTCATTGTGCATAATCCGTGTGGCATGTCACCCCACCTCAACTCACGTCTTGAAAGCTGAGCCAATCAGAGCGTGGGAGTAGAGGTCCATATCATCTGAAGAAAACATGTCACATAAATGGGTCTGCTATAAGGCTCAAGTTCCAATGGCTATACCATTTTGGATAGAGGTGATATTTTCCAACATTATTTACTAGGGAAGCCCAACCATCATGACTTTGATGTGGTGAGAAGGCTTGTGTGTTAGCAGTGACCTGGAGAGCAATGACATCTGGACTTTTGTACTCCTGGTAGGGTCACCCATGGTGGCAAGGGTGAGGGTGAGGGTGAGGCTTCCAGACCAATGTAAGGTACTTCACCTCGGGAAAAAAACCCACAGCATGCTTATAGGCTCAGCAGTGCTACATTTGCTAGCACCACTTCTGAAAGAGACTTGGGGGTCATGATTGACCACAAGATAAACATAAGCCACCAATGCAATGTCACAGCTGGTAAAGCAAACAAAACTCTAGCTTGCATCCATAGATGCTTCTCAAGTAAATCTCAGTATGTCATCCTCCTGCTGTACTCAGCCTTCATGAGGCCGTAGCTGGAGTACTGCATCTATTTTTGGGCTCCACAATTCAAGAAGGATGGCAAGAAGCTTGAGAGAGTCCAGAGGAGAGCCACACGCATAATCAGAGGGCAAGAAAGTAGGCCTTATGAAGAGAGGCTGAGAGCCATGGGACTCTTCAGCCTGGAAAATTGCAGGCTCAGGGGGGACCTAGTACACAAGGGGTGTATATCAGGATCTGTGAGAATATCTGTTCATCACAACACCCCAAGCAAAAACAAGGACCAGTGGTCATAAACTCCTCCAAAACCGTTTTAGGCTGGGCATAAGAAAAAATTTCTTGTCTGAGCCCCCAAGACCTGGAATAGACACCCTTCAGAGGTGGTGCAGGTACCTACTCTGGACTCATTCAAGATATGTTTGGATGCTTATCTTGCTGGGATCCTTTGACCCTAGCTGACTTCCTGCCCCTGGACAGGGGGCTGGACTTGATGATCTTTGAGGTCCCTTCCAGCCCCATTGTCTACGAAATCTATGAAATCTGTGAAATCTATAATAGTGATCCAAAACCAAAAATGAAAGCCCTCAAGGGTGGGGCACACAGATGAAGAAGGAATACTTCACAGTGGCTACAAAGGCAGGAGAAGGCTTCAACAGAGCAGAAACCTCCAGTTCTCTAGGTTTTCCTTACCATCACATTAAGGTTTCTGTCTCATGCAGTATTATGTGGTTGTTGATGGACAACACCGTTCTCACATTAAACAAAGGCATATGCAGGTGTCTCCCATCAACAGCAGGTCCTACAGTGATAAACAAATAGCAATGGGGAGCAGATGCTAGGAATTATCAGAAGCTTCTATTCATGGAACTACATGGAGGCAATGATTGTATGATAGTCATTTTATACTTGGAACTGAGACAGATGTGCAATTTGGCAGCTGCAATCATTACTGAGCAGGCACATTTAGAATCCACTCTGCTTATCCCACATGGGGATGGGCTAGAAAAGGTGCCCTAAACATAGTCTGTCTCACTTCACCTGACTGGAAAACAGCAGTGAACGAGCTCACACTATCTGAGGTCCAAATCAAGAAATAAAGTTTACAACCTGGAATGTCTACACCCTTATGAACAAACTTAGCAGTGACTGACTGGACTGAAGGAAAGCACTAGTGAACTTGAGAACTAGAGAACTTGTATAGTTTGATATTGATATTGTTGCACTTAGTGAGGCCAGACATGCAGAGGAGGGGCAGCTCACAGAGCATGGTGGTGACTACACCTTGTTCTGGAAAGGAAAAGCTGAAAAAGACAGACACATCCATGGCTCTGTGTAATAGGTGGCCTTCCCAGGGCTGGTTAGAAGTCGGTCTGCTCGCTTGTTTCTGGGCTACCTCTCTCTCCTGCCATGCCTTGATGGAAAATGATATTATCCAGGTGGGAGGCTGCTCATTTCCTGCCCCAATGCCAGGGGGCATTATCTGTGGCTCCCAAACCTCCTCTATACCACAGTCCATGCCTCGCATATGGTATCTAAGTTCTTAACATCTCCGGCCACACACTGGGCCCCATAACCCTCCAGTCTGGATGCCAACTAGATCCCTCCTAATCAGGCAACCTACCCTGCCCTCATTTTGGGCTTCCAAGCTCCCTGCATTCTTCTCCCTCTCAGGTCTGGCCCCCCTGGGACCTTTGGCCACACAGGCCGTGGCCTTACTTCTAAGGCCGGTTGGAACCCCAGGCCCCCAACTCTGGGCATCTATCACAGTGGGCCCCTGGCCCTTTTGACCCTTCTAGACCTGGCCCCTGCATTGGCCAGTTGAGGGTGCCTCAAGTTAGGCTTCTGAGTAACTAGCCCACACTCTCTTACATGGGTTCAACTTCTCAGGCCCTACTACAGGGTTACTCACCCAGTTGTGGGAGCTAGAGTTATTAAGGCACCCCAACCCACCTTTCACCAGGGTCTCCCTCCCTCCCTCTCTCCTGGGGTCTCCCATGCCACCTGGAGCCCCACCATGTCACCCATCCCCAGCATGGTGCACTTTTAGGTCATGCCCAGGACCAAGAGCCTCCTAGCAATCCCCATAAGCTCTTGCCTTTACCTCCTAGTGTTCCTGCTGCAGCTCAGCCAGGCAATGTTTCTGCTTGGGCTGGCAGCAGCAAATTGCAGCCTTTATATACCTAGTTCTCTAAATGGCTGCCAGCATCAGGCACCTACTGGCTGCCTGACTTAGCCCTCTAAGTGGCAGGCACCAAAAGGTGCACTGCCACATGCTGGTTTTGCTATTAAGACCAAGATTGTTACTCCAATGCCAGAATGTCCTGTTGGTATCAACAAGGATCTCATGAACCTTTGCCTTCCACTGACCAACAGACAACATACAACAGTCATCAGTACATACATCCTAACCTTTGATACAGATGATGAAACAAAGAAAAAAATCTAGTCTAATCTTGGCCAAGTCTAGTCATAAGGAAGATAAGATAATTTTGGTGATTTCAAAGCTATAGTGAACTATAGAAAGGAACACTTGGAAAGGGAAGGGTTCAGATAATCAAACAAATGGCATTATCCTGAGCAAGTGTTCAGAACATGGGTTCTTGACAAAACAGCAGCTCCCCACTGTAACTCATAATGCTTTGAAGCAGCTGTTCTGAATTAAAATGATCACCATGACCAAACAGAAGTTCACTGTTGGGTTCAAGGGGGAGGGGAATCCAGCTGCTGGCTAGAAGCTGGTTTTCCCTAACAATGGCCTCTCCTGCCTCCCAGCTGGCTGCTGTTTTCAGAATGGGAGGGGTGAAAGGGAGCAAAGGAACCATTCTAGTGGTTCCCCAGCCAGTGCTGGAGGGGAGGGAAGGGGGTGGAACCCTGCCACCTCAGGGTGGGGGCTACAATCCAGCTGCCCTGCCCTCCAGCAGGGGCAGAAAAAAACCCAGACCAAACTCCTTCCACTCCCTTTCTTCCCTCCCAGTCTGAAAACAGCTCCAAGGTTGGGAGGCAGGCAGACACCAGTTATGAAGATGCTATGTTCTGAAACATCATCATCTGAACTCTCATGCAATGAGGGTTCAGATTTTCATGGGATTGGACCCTTTGAAAGTGCTTTGCAGCCATGCACTTCTGTTTGGTAATGGCTGTAGAGCATTTTCAGGGGCCAGATCAGGTGAAAATTATCACTTCTGTCTGCACCCACGAACTCATCATTACAAACTACCTGTTCTGTCAAAGCAACAAATGGAAGGAATGACAGATGCACTCCCACTCAAAATACTGGCACCTGATTTATTACATCATAGTGCATGCCCACAATGTCTGTATCACCAGCGCTATAACCAGCACTGCTGGCTGGTTTGATGTGTTTGATGTTCCATCATGTCCATTCTTGTTGCCCCAAAATGGCATAAGAAGCAACCAAAGAAGAGGTTTAATATCAAGTGCTTGAAAAACCCTGCTTAAAAGCAATCATTTCCAGAAGCACCTTATTGAGAAACTCTCCAACTTCCCTAATGATCTTGACATCTTTGATCTCCGGGAGAGCCTCAAGAAGGGTATCCATGAGGCAAGCAAATAGTCTCTAGGCTGCTCCACAGAGAAACATGCGAGTGGTTTGATGAGAATGATGGGGAATTCAAGCTCTATTTGTAGCATAAAGCCCCCTTTATACATTTCCCTTCTGGACATGGATATAACAGAAGCCCCTTCTTGCCTGCACACCCTTTCTCCCCCTCCCCCCCGCCACCCCACTTTGTGCATTTCTATTCCTTCTAAGTATTGGCAGGGACCTAGCATACTCATTGCATGGGTGTGGCAAGGATCAGAGCAAGCCAGAAAGCTGAAGTAACTTTCTGCAGAAGAAACCTAGAAACTACATCTATGTATTAATTAAGCTCAGTGTCACTAAAGAAAACAAAAGAACTAAAACATCCACTGCAAAGACTGGAAATATACCCTGTCCTAACCTAACTTACTTACTGTCCCCAGTAGCTTTTGATCCTCACTACCTCACATTGCAATTTTATAAATTTCTCATGGTGCATTTTCATATTTCACCTGTCTCATCTTTATCGTGGCATTTTGTATTTTATACTTTTAAACTCTTAAGGAATATACTCCCTGTAGAATGAAGTTACACCCTGGACCATTGTTAAAACTGCATTGAAATTGTAATTCTAAAGTGATAAAATCTGTTAAGTGAATGATGATCATCAGTAGTTAATAGCTTAGCCAAAGAAACTCCATTTTAAGCTAATCAGGCTAAAGAACTGATTCCTGGAACTTGAGCACTCACCCTATGGACTATTCCTGTAACCCATGACAATACAGGCATTAAATCAATAAGTCAAGGGTGGACTCCCAAAACTTCCAGTACCAGGAAGCAGAGACCCCTGTAACTACTAACTGTCAGGTACTACTCAAGACCCAAGTGGGACAGTGACCTCTGGATTGGGTAGCCAAGATGATGCTGGGGAATCACACAAATCTGCCAGAAAGGGATAAAAGGCAGTGAAGCATGACCCTCAGTGGTGCCCTCTCATCCAACACCTGACCTACTGAGACAGAAGGACAAGCAGGCAACACCCTTCTGGAGAAGACACCCCCTTGAAGGAAACTGACCATCAACAGCAGACTCCGGGGCCTCGGATAGGTACATATACTGACACCAGTACTCTCAATCACTACAGAAACCACTACATACTATGCTACATGGATTTGAATGAGTGATTGCATGTGTGTGTGCATGTTCTAAGGTGACCAGTACCACCCATAACTCAAAGTTTGTATTTATGATTTTATTGGTAATTTTATATCTCATCCAATAAACTAGAATGTATTATGATCCTGTGAGTTGATTCTTTGTAGCCAGTATATTGACGAAAAAGGAGAGCCTTCAGACTTGTCAGAGTAACGTCAACCTCAGCCTGAAGCAAGACATAGTAAAGCAGAGACTTAAAGGAAAATTTGAGAAAAAAAGAACAGGTGGTAGGAGGACAAAGCAAAAGAGATTCAAAAGTTTGCTGACAGCCATGATATGCATGGTTTTTTCAGTGCAAACCAAGGTATCTGTGGGATAAGCATGCAAGATGCTGTTCCTCTGAGGTCTGAGGATGGAACAACACTCTAAAGTCAAGTTCATCATCAATGCATGGTGGAAGGAGTGAAGATAGTACTATCACAGCCATCCTACAGCACCAACCCCACTGGACAGGACACGTTATAAGGATGCCTGACAACCAGCTCCTGAAACAGGTTCTATATTCCCAACTAGCCAATAGTCACTGCTCTAGAGGCAGGCAAAAGAAGATATTCAAGGACACCTTCAAGGCCAATCTGAAGAAATGAAATATTAACTACAATAGTTGTATTGTAGTGCTCAAGACCTGGGAGTCTTGAGCACTGAATTGTTCCCTGTGGCACCGTGAAGTACAAGAAGGCATCAACCTTTCTCTACACTTTATATAACTATGATCTCTACTTCCTCTATATCCTCATGTAGTTACTTTATAGCACCTATTATCTGCAAATGCAAGTGAGCTATTTTATTATTATTGTTGTTGTTGTTACCATTTTGAGCAAATGTACCACACTATGGAGGCAAATAGGCGAGAGAGATGAAGGGACAGAGTTGTGACCTGACAATGCCAGGATCCACTCCTTTCTTCTAGAACTGCATGCTATGTCTTCAGTTGAACATGCAGGTCTCAGATTGGCCTCTTCAGTGATCTCTGGACTTACTTATGACCAGTGTTACCTCTCAGCTCCCTGTTCTTGGGGAACCCTGACACAGGATGCAGACTGTCTGACTCACAAACAATCCCCCCCACCCCCACCTAAACAGAAACTGATTAAGATGCTGTGAGAGATGCACCTAAAACCCTCCAGATAAGGGTGACAAGAGTGAAACAACTGCCCTAGGTCTCATCTGCATCTGAGATGAGACCAGATGACCATTCATTTACATGAGAGATGGAGAACAGAAAGCCCAGAGCAGAGACCGCAGTGAATTCTGGGATCAGCGAAGCAGGGGAGCACTGCATGAGGGGGAATCTGTGCTCCAAATGCTAATCAACCCACACCCCCAGCTCAGCATTTATCAGACCAGTTCTAATCTGGATTTACAAAGAACTTTTCCTCCCCGCCCCACACACACACCCCTAAGCAGAAGTAAGCTTACTAGGCATCTCAGGCCATACATTCCCCGGTTCCACTATAGAATGCCTATGTAAACTTAATTGGCTAAAACTCGGTTTCCAGGTTAGGGAATGCTGAGGCAATAGACAGAGTCAGAGGGGTATAGGCAACATTTGAACAATGGTAAAGGGTTCATCACAGCATCCAGCTCATTGGAGCCCTGTCTACAAGTGTTGTCATACTTTTCCCGAGACGACTGGTGGAAGTCCTCTCCACAAAAGGTTATGAACACTCCAATAATTGCCTTAAGTCTGTTAAAAGACTATAGTAAGATCTGGAAAAGTCATACTTTCACAGCAAGTAAAAATCCAAAACCCTGATGCTGCAAGCTATCTATTGTTTCTGAAGACACCAGGAGATATCCCATCAGTATCTCTGCTATCCATAGGAATGTCAAGCTGGCTCCTAAGTGTCTGGTTACTCCCTAACCTTATGTGTTTCCTGAGTATCAGTCAGTTTCCTGAGGTGTTCCAACCAGATAACCCCCTTGGCAATAAAAAAAACCCAATTTGATTTACACTATTGAGAATGCTTGAAAGAAACTGAACTGAGGGTATGAAAATCTGTAAAAGAAGCAACAGTGTGTGTGCTGACACCACCCGCTTTCTTCTGGAGAGGCTGCAGGCGGCAGATCGTCTCCCTTCAAGGATCGTGCTGAGAACTTTAACCTGTCAGCTTTGCAACCTGAGTGCCTTGGACTGGTGAGATCCCAGCTCTCTCTCTTTTCTCTTCTCTCTCTCTAAACATAGATTTCTGAATCTGAACTGTATTAGTTAAGCTTGTGCTAAGTTTCCCCAAATGCTGAGTGAAACCAGGGTAATACTGTAACTGTTTGTGTTTGTTTTTCCTTTGCATGTCTATCACTACTAGTGTCATTATATATTTCATCTACTTAGCAATAAATAACTTTTATAGTCAAACTGGTGGTAACTGGGTATATTTTTCCTTCTTTACTTCTCCTTCCCCAGTTGCTCTGCAGCAACGCTTCTTTTACCTAAGCTAAAGATCCCAGTGAAGCCCAAAAATACTGTGGGGTCTGCTCATCAAGAGACTAAAAGATTGGGACGTGGTGAGTTTGAAACACATAAGGGGATCAGCTGATTGACCCAGTTTGGCTCAGACGTGCCCTAATGAACTGAATGCTGGCCCATGAGGGTGTCATCTGGACACCCAACCGGATTCAGAGGTATTCTGTTTAACTGTGTGCTTGTGTCTGACTGTAGTTATTGTTGTTCTGATTAACTGATTCTTGGCATATGAGGGTGTCAGCCTGTCCATGCGGATCAACCTGGCCAGGTCAGGCGTGTCACGTTAATCTGTGTGTGTTTGTGTATATGACTGATTTGGGGACTGGAGGAACCCAGCCCCACTGAACTGAGTCCTGCAAGATATCTCCATTGGGGGTGAGGGCTTGCAGGGGGAGAGATACAGCTCCGTATAGAAACACAAGTAACCCAAGCAACACATTAATAGAATTACCATGACCCTGCCCTAATAAATGAGCACACCCCAAAGTAGCGGGCAAATCTGGTAACACCAGGTCCCTATCTGCTGGAAGACTGTCATCCTTGCATTGCCCATGACAATTAAGGACTGTCTCTTTGGATAATAGAGAGAGCTATTTTGTCCACCATGCTCTGTTTTAGAGGCCTAGAAGGAAAGATGAAAACGAAGCAATTGTCTTCCCTGAGGCAAAGCAGTCAATGGAATTAAATTAGGCCATCAAATAAAGCCTAGATTCACAAGGGAGACTTAGGCATCTAACTGCCACTTTAGGCACCTAAGTCCACAAGCCCCACTTAACCCTAAAGGCACTCACATTCGTACACAACTAAATTTTTTCAGTACAGTCCTGGTAGCATGTAAATATCTGCCACTTGACATGTGCAGAGCTAAGTCTTGATAGCATTGAGCAGCTTGGCAAGTTTTTACCACTTAAACCCTGTGAGACAAACAGGATAAATGTTAAGTGTGGTAGACATGTTCTGGGCATTCCCAACCCACCACATAATACTGTCTGATGGGGGACAGCACTTTTACCCAGAAGCCAAAGCACTTACTTCGGAGACTTATTTTCAAGTCCCTCCTCTGCCTGATTTAGTACAAGGATTTGAAACTGAGCCTCCTACATCCAAACTAAGTATCCTAACCACTGGGTGATAGGATACTTTGGAGCAGAGCATTCAGAGGGCCCCCTCTGGAAGTTCTTCCACATTGCATGAATAGCAAATTATTCACTGTGCCATGGAAAGAGATTTTCTATACAACCCAGTGGTTAAGGCACTCTCAGGGAATATGGAAAGTCACTTTCCAGTTTCACAAATGTCAAGGATATGTAAGTATTTTTTTTCAAAGTGGAACAAGCTTTAAGCATTGCCTGTAACTCAGTGGTTGGGGAACTCACATGGGGTATAAAGTATATGAGCTCAAAACTCTGCTTCAAATTAAGAAGAAGAAGGACTTGAACTCCAGTCTCACACCTGCCAGATAAATGCTGTAACTGAGGCTACAAACAGATGTCACATTTATTCCAGGATAAATCATTTTATCCTTTGACAAAGTATGTGCATGTCTCTTGTCACAGGATAAATCCTAAAAAGTTTCACAGGATAAGAAGTACTAAGAATTTATCTTATGGCATTGCAAAGTGTTTCTGACAGTTATCCTGGGATTACCTCATTGAATCAATAGTAGAAAATCTGCAGTGCATTCAGCTGTTGACTAAACCCTAATTAGAAGGGCAATGTCCTTCCCAGGATATTTCTGTTCTGAGAAAAAAACAGACACAACTTTCCCAGGGACAAATGCAATGTTTGTTCCTAGCTCGTGTCATTCATGGGTTCAGCAGAGGAGCTGTAGTCAGGCTTTCAGGAGCAGATTACTTTTATTCATACAATAAATGAAAGAAGAGGGATAAAGTAGGGAGACAACTCTGTTACACAACTGCTTCAAACCCCTACTCGTGGGCAACTGACCACAGCCAGTTATATCCAAATGGCATGTTTACATTTGTACAAATTTTAGATGGCCCACCCTTAGCCATCCAGCTGGAGGAGAGAGCTCATGGCTGTGAATTCTGTCCAGAGAAAGGCACCTGTGTCCAGACGCGGGTGGGCAGGTCTTTAGCCCAGGTTTTGGAATACCTATCTCTTCCTAGGGATCCTACTGGTGCCATGTATTCTATGAGAGAGCTGAACCCCTCAAAGTTAAATAATACAAACTGGTTCCCTTGTGCATATTCCCTATCTGCTTTAAGATGGGATTTCTTTTCTTTTGGAAAGCAATTGGGACAGAGCCCAGTGAGCTGGGTTTGTGAATTCTTACTAAACTTAGTTGGGTTTTTGGGAAGAAGATAGCACCCTATAGAGGACACTGAGAGCAACTATGTGATGCCATAGAAAAGTGACTACAGTCCCTGCCCTCTTAGCTGAGTTGGTGGCAACAAAAAGTGGCTGAAACATAACAAAGGGCAGGAAGGTGACTTCCTGACAGCTCATTGCTTTATTGTGTCTCAGTCATCTGTGACAGATTTTCTGGATGATGAAGTCAAAATGAATGGCCAGGTTAGGTGGGCTTGATAAACATGCTTATGGAATTGCAGGAGAGACTTTTTGTGCCTCAGCATCAAATGAAACAAAGAAGGGACTAGGTGCAACTCAACCTTTTACCTAATGGATACTTGTATCAGTGGAGAGAAGTGGTGTAAACATCAGCCTCAATGAACCCAGACAAGCACATACGGTCTGAGACCCCATTCCAAGTTTTAACTCACAATGTTTATATCTAATCTTTAGGGTATATGTGCTCCTGTAGCCCTTGCACTTCGTCCTTGCACCAGAATACAGGTACATGTAGATGGAGATTTTTCAAAGTTCTGTAAGGTTTTGGATCCAGCCAGTAATTTGAATGAGACCTAGATAACCAAATCACTGAAGAAGTTTTAAAAAGCTCAGATATTCCCTGACAAGTACTTTAAAGTCCCTGAACTAATTACCATGGAGAGATCAGTCACTTCCCAAATGCCAATTGACTTTACAAAGCCTAAAAAAAAAGAGAAAAGGTCATTCAAATGTTAGCCTCCCTCTTCATGATAGTGAATCATAGTATTATCTCCTGTCCATTTAGCACTCCCTCTTTGAATAACCCTGGGGTAGGTATCTGGTATTTAAAGTATCTGGTATGATAATAAAAAAAAGGAAAATTTGAAATTATTATTTATTAGATTTTTGGGTCAGTAACTCTGTGGCTTTGTTGGACCACACATATAACTAGAAAGATGAAAAGAAATGTCATGAAGCACATGCACTGGCAATCGCATAAATGCATTATTAAAATGGACCAATATAGGGAACTCATTAATCTGTGCATGTGAAAATTATTAACTGAATATTGTATCTGAAAGTAAACATTTATACTTTTTATCAGATATCCTACTGAAAAGTATAATGACAGAGGGATGCTTTAGGTTGCTTCCGCAGTAACACCAAAGCTTATTCTGATACCGTCTTTCAGTAAAGATGCACATTCAGGTTCACAGAGACATAGGTTTGGAAGGGGCCGCAAGGGACATCTGGTCCATCCCCCTGCATGAATGCAGAAATGTTAACCCTAAACTATCCCTACCAGATGCTTATCTGGCCTCCTCATGAACATCTCCCATGAAGGTGATTCCACAACTTCCCTTGGTAGTTTATTCCACTGCTTTACTGTTCTGACAAGAAGAAAGGTTTTCCTGAAATTTAATTTACCCCATAATCGGCTTTGCTGCAATTTAAAACCATTTCTTACTGTCCTATCCTCTGTGGTGAAGGAAGATATTATTCTCGTTCTTCTCTGTGGCAAACTTTCAGATATTTGAAGCCTGCTATCATGTGCCTCTTTAATTTCCTTTTCTCCAGGCTAAACAAGATTAGCGCTCCCAGTATTGGTCTCCAGTTCCCTTATTATCATTTTTGCTTCCTGCTTTGAATTTTCTCCAACTTCTCCTTACAATGCAGAAAACAGAACTGCACCCACTGCTTTAGGTGGGACCTAAGCAACACTGAGGAGAGAGGCACTATAGGTGAAGACAGAAGTGAAAATTTTCACCTCATTTGGCCCCTGAAAGTGCTCTACAGCCATGACCAAACACAGATGCATGGCTGCAGAGCACTTTAAAAGGGTCTGATCCCATGACAATCTGAATCCTCATTACATGTGGGTTCAGATGAAGGTGCTCCAAAGTGGAGTACTTTCACTAACTTCTGTCTGCATGCACTGGGAGCAGGGTTCAGCTGACACAGCCCAGTATGGCTCCTAGTGCTCTTTTCAGAATGGGATGAGGGGAAGGGAGTGGAGGGAGCTCATTCTGGTAGTTGCCCAGCCGGTGCTGAGGTGGGTGGATTGAAGCCCTTTCCCCATCCCTCCCTCCAAGGTGGGGGCCCCAATCCATGCCACGCCCCCCCCAGTGTGGCTGGGGAAACCCCAGACTGTACCTCCTTCCCCTGTCTTCTTCCCCTCCCTTCCTGAGACAGAACAGGAGATAGGACGCGGGGAGCAGAGCTAGGGAAAGAGGCTGCAGAGATACACCCTCTTTCCCTGTATTGGCCCCAGCTTGATCACCCACCTTCCCAGCCCAACAACTAATGTCTGTTGGGATGGAAGAATTGGTCTAACTCATGGAGCTTTCTGTGAAGTGCCATGAGTTAGACCCAGGAGCTGCACTGCTGTCTGCACATTATCAGCTACTGTGCTTTACCCCTAATGGGTGCAGACAAATGTGCAGGCCCCTGCTCTAACTCATGGTGCTTTACGTAAAGTATCATGAGTTAGAGCACCCCTGTTCCTCCCAACCCAACAGACTTTTACCTGTTGGGTTGAGTGTGGGGACTGAGCCTGCCAGTGGCCAAAGAGCTAGCTCTCTCCCCTATCCCTGCCAGCTCTGGGGCTGTCAGCAGGAAGGGAGGAGGGAGAGTGAGATTCTGGCCAGGGTTTGTCTAGCCTAAGCTGGAGAGGGGCTAGGTGGGGATGAAGCGGGGGGACTCTGAGCCACAACCCCCAACTCAAGCAGGCAAACCCCAGCCAGAAGCTCACTCCCTCTTCTTCTTTTCCCCTCCATTCCTGCATCAGCCCAGCCCTGATTGAGCCATGAATTAACCCCAGGAAACACAAGTTCCCTAAGGTGCTCTAAAGTGGAGTACCTCATCTGATACCTCATTTGATGCGGGTTAATTTGTGGCATGATCGGTCACCTCAAAAGTGCTCTTCAACCATGCACGTGTGTCATACCATAGCTGTAGATCACTTTCAGGGGGCTGATAAACTTAACTTCTGTCTGTGCCCTATATTTCTGTTGATGCAGTCGCATACTTACATTTGCTTTTTTGTTTTGCATCTTCATCACATTGCTGATTCATGTTGAGTCTGTGATTCATCAAAACTCCTACATCCTTCTCACTAATGCTATTTCCCAGCCATTTATCTCGTATTCTGTGTTTATGAGTAGTTAGCCATGTTAGTCTGACAGGCAGAGGGCAGAGTAGAGTTGCATCTTGTAAACTACCTGAATCAGAGATGCATCTGTTTCCGAGCATCTGGAAATTGCAATTCTACTCTGCCTTCTGTCATTCTGTATTTGTGCATCTTGTTATTCTTCCCTAGCTATAGCACCTTATATTTGTCTGCACTGAACTTCATTCTTTTATCTCTGTTACCCCCTCTCCAACCCATCAAGATCCTTTTGAATTCTGCTGCTATCCTCCAAAGTGTTTGCTGTTTGTCCCAGTTTAGTATCATCTGCAGACCTAATCAGGAAGTTCCCTATTTCAGCATCCAAATAATAAATCTGTTAAAAAGCACTAGTTTTAGGATGGACCCACTTCAAAACCCCCTGCCATTCTGACATTGATCTTGCAATTTGCTTGCAGTTACTGAGTCAATTATGTGGCCACGTAATTTTACCTACCCCACATTTCTCCAGTTTGCATATGACAATGGCATGTGGGACTATATCAAAAGCTTTATCAAAGTTCAAGTATGCTATGTCCATTGCATTCCCTTCATTCACTCAGCTGGTTACTTTGTCAAAGAATTGCTTAAACAGAATACCAGGATGCTATACTAGGATGTATGAAACCCCCAAAGCTGGCAGCTTCAATTTCTGTTAAACTTTAATCTCAATCCATTTAAAATTTTGTATTGAATTTTGTACCACTTCTGTTTTTCACTTTGAGCTCTGCTGTGCTTCAGAATCCACATCTACAACAAGGTGGTGGCAGTTGGGAATTATTTTCTTTAACATTCCCTTTAGTTTGAAATAGAAAAAAAATCCTGCATTGACATATATTCGTTTGTCTTGGCAACAGTGTACAGGGATTGCTTTGTGATTCTTCTTAATACTAATTAGAGCTCTGAGGCTTACCCACCATGAATTACAGTGAAAACATTTCCCTCACACTGTGCCAAAGTGTCAGTTTTGTTGGGCTTCTGAGCTGAATTTATTTTATATAATTATTTCAAATTCTGGGTCCAATTTTTCAAAATCATTATGCTAACTGCCCTCAAGCACTCTTTTCACACATCTGATCTGGAAGTCCTGAATTCACACTTCTGTCAAAGGCTTCTTTGTGCCTGCAGGATGTCAAAAATATGGGAAGCTATCAATATCAATTTCAGCATAATGAAAATACCATCTCTGTGGAGACTGGAGCATTTTGATGATTGGCCATTAATTATGCAGGGCAAGTACAATTACCTTTTTCTACACTGTATACAACTATGATCTCTACTTCCTCTATACCCTCTTGTGGTTACTTTATAGCACCTAATATTTGCAAATGCAAGTGAACTATTTTATTATTATATTAATTAAATATTGTTATTCATTATGTGATACCTTTAGACAAACATAAGTATTTCCTATTTTTATTATGAATTCACTGCAATTTTTCTGCTATGTCATATTTTCATTATGTTTTTAAGTATTAGTAAAGCCCAAATACAAATATCGTATCCAGATTTTACTATATATTAAATATATCTGATATTCCTATCCTAACCCCTGATTCCTCCTGTCTAGCTATCATCCCATATCCCATCTTCCCCTTACCTTTAATTAACAGCGTGGTTCTAGTGAGCAGCCATCTAAGAACAGATGTGTTGAGCTCCTCTCCTCCAGTTTCATTCTTGATTCCATTCAGCCTGATTTCTGCCCCTTTCTCTCTGCTGAAACTTTTCTAAACCAGGTTTCTAATAAGCTTGTGTACCCCCTTTGTACTGTCAGAGGGAAACTGTCCACATGTAATGTGAGCATACCTAGTGGAGTGATGGGCAGATACTGCATGCACCTTAGGAAGGTCAGAGACACACTCTTGCTCAGTGGGGAAAATGATGATAGCGGGCGGTCAGGTTGTGTGTACCACACATGCCTAGTGAAGGAAGAAAGACCCTAACAACCATCTTCTATAAGTACAGCTGAGGCCATGATAGACTCAGTTGTTTGGGAGCCTCTGTGAGGAGGGAAGCAGCTTTCTGCCAGGGACCGCAGCAGGAAGTTTATTTGTTCACTGTTGTTTATAGAGAATCAAGACCTGAAACCGAGTGAAAGTGTCCATATTTTGTGGCCTCAGAATATTAGGAATTGCCAAGGACTGTGCATCATTGGTTTACAATGTATCCTCCCTAGAGAAACAATATTTTCTTTGTACAATAAATGAAAATTGTACGAAGAAAATATTGAGAAGCACGGTATATAGGCTTTAAATTGTGATTCTCAATATTTTCTTTGTACAATTTTCATTTATTACCTTGTTATCCATTTTATTGTTATAGAAAAAGAGTTGATCATTTTAGACACTTGTTTCATTATGCGGCAACTTTAATGACAAGTGCCCCACAATAGGTACTGCTGGTCTGTATAGTGAACCCAGAGGGGTTTTGCACTTGACCCTGAGGAATCCTTATCCTTTCACTGAACAGGGTCTGTTCTTCAGTCAGGGCATAACTCGATTTTCATAGACATAGAGAAAAATCTTGTGGCAAGCCCTTCTCCCATACATGTGGTCCCTATGGGGAGCCATGCCAAGTGATATTCTCTGTGAAGAGAACCATGCTATTAGAGATGGCTTTGCATTAGGGGCATGGCCTGTGGAAGGAGTCCCCTCAAAGGATGCTCCTTTTAGGAGACATGTCATTTAGAATGAAGCCTTTGACTGCTAGCTTGCTTTAAGAAAATGACGGCTTGGAGTCAGCTCTCTTGCCCTCATATCTATGTCCCTGATTCTGGCCTCATCCTTCCTGACATCTCTGCTGGTTTTAGTGTTCTTTTTCTTTACATCCCATCTCAACTGAGCTTTGGTGACATCCCTTCAGGCCATTTTTTACTGCATTCTTTGGTGATTTTTTACGCCCTTTACTCCTCAAATCTCTCTGTTTATTTATTCTGGATTATTTTTATCTAGTGACTTAGACGCAATTTCCATTTCAGCAACTCCCAAATCTCTCCTCTTCTCCTGTCACTTCTCTACTCATTCACATTCATCTCACATTGGCTCCAGCCTGCCTCACTGACATCTCCCTGAATCCTTCACCAGGTTCAAAAGAGAATTTCCTGTCTTTCTTCCAAAACTCTCTGCACTTTCCTTAGCACAGTTTAACCTGCTGTCACCATAGTTTTCCATAATCTGGGAGCCACCATATTCATCCTCCATATTCAGTTGATGGCCAAAGCTTTCCAGTACTTCTAATGGTATATTTCTTCTTTAAGATGCCTTGCCCACATATTTTTAACTGTTGGTGTAAAGATGCTTGTCTTTTGGCCAAGAAAGTCCATTTAGGACTGAATACATCATACCTTCATGTTCTTATGTCCTCAAACAGAAAGCTTAAAGAGCAGAGCAGGGCCAACTGCTGTTCCACTCCTTTGCCACTGCAGAATCCAGATGTGATAGAACCACAGAGTGCAGTGAAAGAGGGCCAGTAATAAAATACAGCTATGTGGACAAAAGTCATGAAGAACTCCAGTTACAGTAAGATAAGTAATTTTTTCTTTTTTCTTCAGGTGTCCATATATATTCAGCTCTTGGTGACTATTAACTAGTAATTTGAAGCAAGGAGATGAGTGCTCAGTCTGCTCAAGAAAGATTAAAACATAAAGATGAACACTGAAACATAAAAACATTAAAACATAGGAACTGAACAAGGACCAAATTATAAGGTGTGCATGTGATAGTTATATTGAACAAAGGAATTAGGGCTGTGTGAAATTTCACTGGCTGTTTCGTTTTGACACCGTTTCGACTCATTTCGAGCTCAAAACAGTGAAATTGAAATAAAACGAAGGGCTTCGAAACAGCCTCGAAATGAAATGAGGGCAGTCAAAATGTTTTGGAAGTTTTGAAACATTTTGGGTTTCAAAGTAGCTAACCATGTGGTGGGAGACAGGGGAGAACCAGGGCTGCAATCAGGCTGGGGAAGGGGACACAGCCCAGCTGAATTCCCCTCTCCAGCTCTGCGATCAGCCGGGCTGAATTCCCTTCTCCAGCCTCATTGAAACATCGAAACAGCATCGAAACAGTGAAACCATTTTGATGAAATGGAACAGAACAGTGTTTTCAAAATAAAACAAAACTCAAAACGAAACACTGTTCCATCCAAACAGATGTCGAAGAGGAATGCTGCTGTTTCACACAGCCTTAAAAGGAATATGCTGACAGGATAAAATATGGACAGGATGCTGATTGCAGGGAAACCAACCTGGAAGCAGAGAATCAGGAGTGAAGCTGAAGAAAAGCATAAAAGGGGGCAACAAGAAAGTTTGGAGTGTGTCATCATAAATCCAGCCTTCAACACCTGTCTGGATTTTGACTGTGCCAGCCATGAAGACTTTCCACTGACACCCCCTCTGCTTTCAGGAACTGATTGGCCACCTTTTCTGTTGAGCAGAGTTACCATCTGGAAATTGAGTGAAATTATTATGCTAAATGTTTTTATCTTTCTGTGTATAGAAACTGCAAAGATAACATTTGTTAGCTAACATTTCTTAGCTAGACTTTGGTTAAGTCAGCTATATGTTTTCTTCATATTTCACATCCACTTAAGGGTTAATTGTGCTTTAATGATCCCTTAGTGCTATCTGGTAGACAGTGGTGCTAACAATAGGGTTAGGCATCAGTGAAGCAGAAATTTTGATGATGTCAGAGAACCTAAATGGTAGATTTTGGCACTTAATGAATGCATTTAAGTACTTAAGCTTTTAAGTACTTTAAAAGGTGGGGCCCTTCTCTCCAAGCTTCCAGAAACAATCCAAATGAGACAAAATGCACCTCTCAATATCATCTTTCTCATGCCTCAGTGTGACTACACCCTCAAAGGAACATGTACATTTTAAATCTTTCACCCCATTGCAGCCTATTGGGATTTCATGTTTGTGTCATTTGGAAAGTAACTGACGTGATGCAGGGCTCTGGTCATTTCAGTGTGTCTGCATGGCGCACAAACAGGTACTCAGTGAATAAACAAGGTGGAAACCTCATGCATGCCCAGTTAAGAGTCAAAGAGAACATTCATATTAGTACCTTGACTCTGTTAGGGGTCATTATAATGATCATGTGCTTGACTTCTACATGGATCCAGATTGCCCTATAAAATACCACTGCTATTCCATAAGGGGAAAAGCAATCATGGGGCTGGCATGAATGCCAACATACAGAGATCAGACAAAGAAGTAACCAGCAAAAGATCACATAGGATGTGCATAATGAGAACTGCAGAAGTTAAAATTTAATATGCCAGTCACTCCTTAGAGAGGCACAAAACTGCGCATTGCTATTCTGTGGAGAGAAAATTCTTTTTATCCCAGCTGGTGATCAGTTAATGCCCTGAAGCAGAGAACTGAGTGATAGTCCTTGAAGTTTTAGCCTGGCTAGGTACACTTCTAAGCCATGCTGTAGAAAAGTTGAATTATTTTATTCCTATAATCCTATTTCCAGCCTCCTTGTTTTGGCAGTAGGTCTTGAGTGCCTTTGCCGCAGGTCCATCAGTTTGGAAAATATTGCATATCGCTATGAAATTTAGGCATTTAGTCTTGTTATAGCACTTATTCTGGCCTCTTCTGGTTGAGAAATGACTGCTTAGAGATACGCTCCCTAAATAATATTTTCCACTATTTTTATAATATTCTTTTGTGGCTTCCAATATTATGGATCACAAAAATCACATTTGGTGCTTAGAGAAACAGTTAAATTCATTCTCTTTCTTCCTTGGCTTCTACCATCTTATTTAACATTCCCAAATTGTTGGCAATGTTTTCATCTTATTATCTGCCTTTCTGTTTATATTTATCCTGATTTTCCCCTAGCTCAGTGTGACCCTTTCTGTCTGTATACTAGAAGAAGATGCTCTCTTTAAGCAATAGATTTAATATATTTACTATGCAACAGGGGTGACTGTGGTGCCCCCTGGTGACTGTGTGGCTCCTGCCTAGCTCTGTCGCTAATGTTGTCCATGCTTAATTGCTCGCCCACCACACTTTGTTTGTTGCTACTGAGGTTAAGTAAGGGAGGCTGCCCATGAGCCTTAGGGAGAGCCCGAGTCCAATCAACTCCTCAACAAGTCCCTCCCAGATGCCACTAGTCTTAATCCAGCCCTTATATTAAATAGGCCCTCCTGGCCTGGCAGTGCCCCTGCAGGGCATCCATAGCCTCAAGGGCAAATTGCATGGCTCCTTTCCTCCCCTACACCACACCCTACACCACACATGGGTGTTAACACTTCCAGTATTTCTTTCCCTTAGCTCCTCTTGGGGCTCTTGGACCTTCTGGGTCCTTTTGCCCTCTCCCTCTGGGCCCTCAGACCCCTGGCCCCTCATGCAGTATCTCTCAGGGCCTATAGACCTTCTAATACCCCACTCCAACTCTCCCTGACCGGCAGGTCCTGTGTTCTACCTCACAGCCCATACCTGTGCTGGGGGGCTCCTCTGTACCTCACTCAGCCCCTTCTCTGGGCTGATGAACTCTATGCCCGGGCCCTCTCTTCTGTTCCCTGGCTCAGCCTCATCTCTGGGCTGGGGAACCCTCTGTACCCCATTCAGCCCTATCTCTGGGCTAGGGAACTCTCTGTATCACACTCAACCCCTTCTCTGGGCTGGTGGGCTCTGTATTCCTGCTCAGCCCCTTCTCTGAGCTGAGGTATTCACTGTAGTCCTTGAGCCTGCTTCCAGCAGGGCTCAAGGTTTGCAGCTAAAGTAGTACTATTCTGCCCTGCTACAGTAACATACTGTTTTTGTGTACATGTTTGAAATGTCCTCCAGCTGCATGAAGGTTAAGGTACTTATTACAGCACTTGAAGGGCCCATCTTCACATGCAGGGACATGTGATTGCTGCAACACAAATAACAGTGGCACATATTTGTGCCATTGCTTTGTTCCCCCAGGTCCACCCCTGCATGCATGCCAAATTGTCCCAGGCAAGGAAGGGGAGGTTGGGGCCAGCACTTGTTCTGGCTCCAGCAGCCTTATGTGGGCTCCTGGCCACATGGAGCTTGGCCTGCAGCCAGAGCATAGCTCTGAATGGTCAGACTCTATTTCTGATGGTACACGCAGCTGCTGTGTGCCTTGCCCTGCACTTTCTGGCAGGGTTTTTGTTGGGGGGTTTTTATGGTGGGACAACCCGGTATCAAACTTTGGAGCACCACAGACTACACATGCACACTTGTCTGGACACACCCAGAGACTTCAGTGATGGGCAGCAGCATAAAACCATACTGCTACAAGCTACAGGCCTAATCTGTTAAGGGCCAGAGCACCTATGAAGAATAGTCTCTGAAGTCATTATCCTTGTAAGAGCTGAATGTATGACAAAAAGTTTGTATGTGCTGATTGAGTTTGTTGCCAGCACCGTGTGAACTTCTGACAATATCTATAGAGTCTCACCTGGTAGTTAAACTAGAGAAATCTAGTTGTGGACTGAACCTTTTTCTTCTGCTGTAATCAGAACAATATTCACCTTCAGGCTGGTAGAACACCATGAGCACAGCTGTATTTGAGAGCCATCTGACCTCAGTGGAAGACGTTTCAGACTATTAGATAAATTACATGATACATGCCCCTTCTGTTGGAGTGAAACTTCTTTCACTGGAGTAGTCATGGGCTTTAGCCTATTTTTTATCAATGACATCAACTCCCTCACCAGCCTGATGGTCCGTCATCATAGGAACATCATGATGTTGTGATATTACCTTTCCCTGGAGGAGGCTGAATTGCTTTTATTACTTCCTGCCTGAATTACTGTGCATCTCTTTTCTGGAGTTCTTCCAACAGGAAGACTATACTTCAGCTATAATTGATTCAACTGCCCTTGCCAGCATTTTAACAAAGTAAAATATATTCTCAGGCTTTTCGTCTGTTTTGAGGGTACAACACTGACTTCTCCAAGGGAGTTAGCTTACATTTACCACTGCTTGTTAGGATTTAAGCCATCCTCCCGAAGCTGCTAACAATTTACACTGTAACCACTAGGCTGGACCCTCAGCACCAGTTCAGCCTGACCCTGCTATCTGCACAGACCTTCAGAGGCTCAGGTCAAGTCTGCCTCCTAGCCAGTCCCTCTCTGTTTGGGACTTCCAGAACACTACAGGCTGCGAGCGCAGAAAGTCTGCC
The DNA here is from genome assembly GCF_052110815.1 of Crocodylus siamensis. Taxonomy (NCBI): domain Eukaryota; kingdom Metazoa; phylum Chordata; order Crocodylia; family Crocodylidae; genus Crocodylus; species Crocodylus siamensis. The sequence goes on along the minus strand of NC_143398.1, from coordinate 54,706,852 downwards.
AGTGAAAATCTCACAGGTCCCCGGTCCTGACTTTCAGTCCTGCACTGCGCTTTGTGTCTCTACTGCCTATAATTAGAACCAGCCCCAGAAGGAGAAACTAGTAATTAGCAGACTGATTCATAAGATTGCTCCGCTCAATGAACAGGAAGCACAATGTGGATGGAATTAGTGTAAGCTGCAAGGTATAGGTGGAGAGAGAGCTCACATGGCTTGGACAGACTGAGGGTTACCATCAGAGTTAATACTAAATATCTATAAAGAGTGAAAAACAGCTGGCTTATGTTTGAGGCACTTCCCCACTTTTTTCTTACTAATTTGATATCCCTCACCACCTCCCTCATGCCACTGTGATAAGTATTGTACTTACAGCCAAACACCTTATAATCCAACTGAATTCTGTGCCTTGTACACGGTATAAACCACCCACAATTCAATGTTTAATTTATGTTCTATTGCTGTGCTATAAAACTCATTATCGTAGAAACTTCTGATTTTTTAGTCTGTGACTAACAGCTTTTACTAACCCAAAATGCAACCTAAACCCTCATAGGAGTTTTTAATTTTGTTTTGGATAAAGTGTTTGCTACTCCTTCAATAACATGGTTTGCTTTCTTGAAGAATAAGTTTTGTTAAACCTAGTTCTGACCTTTGCTGAAGTTCAAAACCTAGTTCTTCTAGAGTCAGAAACTCCATGACAGTTTGAGCACACACACACACATATGCTTTTACAAGCTCCCAAAAGACCAGACTGCAAGTATACAACTACTTTGTTGTTAATGAGACAAAGGGTAAGCTCTCACTTATATACTTACATAATAAAAATTCTGTTGAGATCAAATAGTACAAATGCAGCAATAAACCACTAGGCTAAGACCAGACAGTCAAAAACCCTGAGGCTAAATCAATTCAATCCTTTCAGGTTAGTTTAAACTGTGTAGATTGAACTGATAAGCAAGTGAACAGGAATGCACTTTTTGATTCCAGAAATGCAGCCATGTGCCTGCAGTGGGCCAGGCCAGAAGCCAGGGGGTGCTAGCGCAAGCCTCCTGCTCTGCTGGATCAGACAGCCTGGGCCAAGGCCAGCCCACCCATCCAACAATTTGACCTAAATCAATTAAGTCTAGTACTATATCCATCCAGGTTTATTTTAAACCAGCCTTGGCCATTTTGAAAGTGGTTTATGTGCAGTGGACTTCTGCAGTGTTACAGATTTGAGCTGGTTTCCTATCACTTATAGTGATTTATGTGTAGTTTCTGGCCCTAGCCCTAGTGAAAAAATTCCAAACACAATGCATCTCAATACGAGAGGTTGTTAGTTGTGTTCATCCAAAGAGAGGCAGATAACAGTAAATTTGGCAGACATGCCACTAATTAGTCCTCCACCTTCCCCAAGTGCCAGTGATCCTCTTCCCCTACTTGATCTGCTGCTTTGTCTTCTGCTCCCTGCATTGTGCTTACTGCCTGATCTGTTACTTTGCTTTCTGCTTCCTGCCATATCTTCTGCTGTGCTGCCTGTCTTCTTCCTAATCCTCCATGTGCCACAATAGAGGCTGCCTGTGCCACTTGCAGCCTTCATGCTGCAGGTTGACCACCCATGTTATAGCCTAACTAACTCAGAGATGTATAACAGAAGCTTTCATAAGCAGAAAGCCTACTTCATCAGATCCTGTGGAGGGACTGCCAAGATCATTTAAATATCTACTTTTATTCCAGCCAAACAGACAAGCTTTTATTTCTATACAGCTCTCTGACATTACTGCTTTGTACAGAGTAAACCTGATATTATCTTAAAACAGCCGTTAAGTATGAAGCCATTATTTGTACCATGCTATGAAAGACATAACTGGTGGAGATACACACACAACTAGTGGAGCTCACAATACATCTTTAAATTTTTTAATGATCATATTTTGATTAAACCACTCAATGTTTTCAAATATCAGACATCCTCATTGTGAAGTGGAGGAGTTTATTTCTCCCTCCCTCACAAGTCAGATCATTGTTGCTGTAACATGGTGAAGTGAAGCCTCCTAGCAGCTGATGTCCTTCAGACAGAACTTCTTTGGCAGTGTATGAAGAAAGGAAAGAGGAAAAAAAGGAGAGAAGTGCAAAATGGGGACAGGGATAAAGGAGAAAGGAAATGAAGAAGTGAAAAGGAGACATGCAGTTCAAATTCAATTACCCAGATGTAAAAGAAGCATTGAATAATTACTGGTAATCAAGTGTTTGGTTAATTGAGAGGTTTTAGACTTACTGGAGTCCCCTATTTTGAGTAAATCTGTTTACAAAATCCTCACAGATTTTAACAGTGTTGTTCACAGAATTTGGTAGAGATTACAAAGGATTTTCAGAGGCTGTAGACAGGTAACAATGATGTTTGAATAGAAGTGTTTCAGGGAACTATATAAGTACTATATACCTATCATATTTGAAGCAGTTCTCTGTAACTAACACAGATATACCATATTTCACAGTGTATAGCTTGACACAGTGTATAGATCAACCTCTCAGCTTTCTGATTTAAAAGGTCAGTATTTTAATAGGCAAGGTGTACAAGTCGAGCCTGGGCTGAGTGCCTGGCTGGCGTGGCCCCATCCCCTGTGAGTGGTGAGGGGATGGGGCTGTGCCAGCCGAGCACCAAACCTGTCCCCATCCCTGTCCCCTGTAAGCAGCACATCCCCAGCCGAGCCTGGTGCTGCTTGCAGGGAATGGGCAAGTGGCATCGGGCTCATAGAGGATGGGGCCACGCCAGCCAAGCTCCGAGCCCAGCCCTGTCTGCTGTAAGCAAACTTTGAGCCCAGCATTGCTTTCAGGGGAGAGGGCTGGGCTTGGTGCCGGGCTGTCATAGCCTTATCCCCTGCAAGTGGCGCCGGACTTGGCATTTGACAACGTCGGGCTTCAAAACTCAAGTTATACACCGTGAAATATGCTACATGTTTTTCTGATAGTGAATTCCGTAATTCACACTGGAAACCTCTTGCCATTGTGATTTATGTGGTTTATGCCAGAAGATTAATTTTTGGATCGTTTAAGCCAATTTAAGAAGGTGTTTAGGCAACCAAAGCTGAAAGGTTGGTGCCAAAAGGGATTTACAAAAGTGCTTCAGTGAGTTACGTACCTAACTCTAAATTTCTGTTGCAGTTAGGGGCATAACCTGAATGAATTTGGTGCTTTGACAAATGCCTTTTTGGTCATTGCTGAAATACAGGGCATGTTTACATGAGACGTTTACTGCTCAATTGACTAACTACACAGTAAACATCTCAGTGTCTACATGTGTGCTCCTATTAGGGTGCGTGAAACTAATAGATTCTGCAGCAGGATAGCATATGTAACTACAAATACTATGCTGCTTCAGAGTTTTTCATGCACAGCAGTGTATGTGTAAATTGTGCTTTGGCTGGCTGGGGCACAGGGTGCTCCAGTGCAGGACTAGCCCGCAGGCAGCCCCTGCGCTGAAGCACCCTCGTGCCCCAGCCAATTGCTCTGCCGCATGCGGAGCCTGGTGGGAGCAACCTAGGATGGCAGGCTGCCCCCTCAGCCTCCATGTGCTCCGCACATGTAAGCTCCAGTACAATGTGAGTTTTTGGCTCCTGGGCACACGTTCAAATGGTGCATTAATCACACATCTAAATGTGCCCATTCAGAATTGAAATAGGGACCTGATTTATGCTCAGGTTTATGATTCAGGTTCTCCTCAGAGAACCGGGGCTAATACTGAGCTTAGACTCAATGGCCAATACTACATTCTGGATTCTCTAATTTAGTCAGATATTAAGGTCAGATCCGTCCTGGCTAGAGGGTCTTCCCCACTGCTTGGGGTTAGACTGATTGCTATATTTGGGGTCAGGAAGGAATACTACCCCATGGTCAGGTTGGTTTGGACTGTATGGGATTTTGCCTTCCTCTGTGGGGATTTTTGCTTGGCCCTCTTCCTGGGACCTCTTGGGCATATATTGACAACATTTTATTAAAGCAGGTCATTGGCTGCTGTGGTTTCCCTGCTTTACCTGTGGCACATTAGGGTGTTAGGTCTATATTGTGGCAGGTTTGACAGGAGTCTTATACAGAGTTCAGATTATGGTTTGTATAGGATGGTTTGGATAGGGTTGATCCTATTAGGTGCCTCAGTGGATTTAGGTGCCAAAATTACAATCCTATTCCATTGTGCTCAAGTCCCAGGAAAAATGATAATGTGTCTACTTCTGTAACATGCTGGAAAAGGATCCCACTAATAGGTGGAATAAAATCCCGCTTGGCTCTAGCCCAACATTTGTTAATATTAAAGGTCTTTCTTTAAAGAAGCGTGACCTACTTTATTATCCATTTACTTGGAACATGGTTGATGAATGCACTGTGGAATAAAGTGTTTAAATCAACCTAATTCTCCCCGGATGTCTTATTAACTACCATTCAATAAGAGAGTGGCAATTTCTTGGCTCTAGAGCAGTTTTTTTCTCTCCAACAAAAACTTTTTAATGCATCACACAAATGCACATGAGGAAATGGGCAGGAAGTCTAGTTTTAGGTTTGGGCAATCAGCCATCCATCTCTGTTTTTTGTTTCTCCAAGGTTAATTCTTCCTTTATTATTACTCTTTCAGTAGCAAAAAAACCCTCCCTAGAATCTGATTTATCCTTTGCTGCTCATATCAGCTCCACACCAAGAACTTATGGGTCTCTTTCTAGCAATAATCTGTAGCTAACTGTATCTGTGATAAGATGTAGGTTTATGTTTCAGACAAGTTTTGTTTGACTATGTGAATTCCCTTACCCAACACTCCCACATCTGGGTCATGTTTACTGCCTATTAGGCTCAATTCTGGTGCTTATATATTGAACTACTATTCTTATTCCTCCCATGCTCTCTTTTATTACACTTACATCAGTTACATCTGAAAATTAAAAACTAATGCTTAAAAATGAGATATTCTGCTCAGATATCAGTCTTTGAGTACTGAAAGAATGTAGTTTCCATCTACAGTACTTCTATTTCCCTCACCTACAGATTTTTTTTTTGTTTACCTTTCACATCTATTCTTACTATTTATCTTCCCAAATTAAAACATACTTGCTTACCCGGTAAGACTGCTGGAATTCTCATTTTAAGCATATCTACCCAGCTGACTATCAGCTTTTTGAAAAGTATGCCTTACACTTGTTCTAATTACTTTTAATATAATTGCAGTTATTTTTAATGTCACTCTTGAAAACCTCTAGATTTTGTTCCTTTATTGTTTACTTACTTTGAAATGACTTGATACGCATGATGGCTTTTATACACTTTCATAGGGTAGAATAAATGGACACTGTACTACAAAATGCTTTTTTTTTTAAACACCTCTAGTTTTACTTTGACACCTGCATCTTTAGCAAAGCACAGGGTTTAGCCACAACCAAGGTTGTTTAAAAAGCATATGGTAAGGGTGGTTAACGTCAGTAAATAGAGTACTCATGTATGGGCTCATGTATGTTTCTAAAATACTGGAATTTTCCAAATGACAATTCTAATATTTTCAATCAGTTTTGAATTTCTGTGCCATGCAACACTTCATACTCAGGTCAGGTTGCCAACCTTTACAGGCATGCAAGTTAACTGGTACATAGATACCAGGAACACCAGATCAAAAACTAATCTTCAAGTGTTGCTATTTTGCATGCTATTTACATCTGACATTGAGAGGATGTTTGCATGGTTTGATTCCCTTGCTTTCTAAGCAAGAATTACTTTTTTCAATTTAACTTTTTCAATTCAGTGTGTGAAATATACGCAAAAGGAAACTCTAATGGGATTTTTTGAATCTGCCTTCCTTTTGGCTGATTAGAGTATGAGAGGCATGGCTGCGTGTGATCGTGCTTTTGTTTTAAATTGCTTGCTCTTTTGTCCTTTGTAAGTGTTTGTTATAGGGAATCATCACAACAAATAAATATTGCTATGTTTCATAGCAGTTGAAGAATTCATAACATTGTTTTATACACAGCCATTTTGATGAAGGTCATTTTACATTAAACAAGCCAATGCACATGAGGCCATTAGGAACCAGATGGCCATTTCAATGGTTTGCTCCAATGTCGTAGTAGGAAAACTGTCAGGTTTCTAGATTGCATGAAGTCTTGGACAGGACAGTAAGATAAGAAAAGTCTTCAAGAGTTGCTTGTGCTTGCAGAGACACAATGATATAAGCTATCATGGATATATATTATTAGTATTGATGTTTTGGGTACTGTATAAGTGACTCATCAAAAATGAAGGGCCATATTTGAATCTCAGAATAGAAATGGCCAGGGTTGTCATAACAGAATGCTTGGATTAGTTTAGCATACAACCTTGCTGTGGATGTAGGTTTGACCATCTAAACTGAGGAGAGAAAAGACACGAGTCATTTATTTTAGGTACAACTATAGATGTAGGCCATCTGTAAGTCTTGTGGACACAACTATGGAGGTAGGTTGTTTGCTAGTTCCTATGGTCCAACCACAGATGTAAGCCATTTGGACCTTGTAAAAGAAGACAAGAAACATTTGTTGATAGCTGTAGTTAGTCCTTTTTGGTAACAAGGATCGCAACCTGTTATTGAAATGATCACCCGAGACCAGAGTCCTTCCAGTAGTGAGGAGCAGACAATGGTACAGAAACTGACCCAAGAAAGGGGAACCTGTCCCTGGAGCCTGAGTACCTTTCAGGTCATGATGCCTTAGAAGAAGCTTGTAACGAGCACAAAAACAACTAAGGGAAAAAAAAAGAAATCAGGAGCCACTTGGGCTCTCTGGAAGGTCACCAAGCACTATGCATTTTTAGTTCAAAACCAGAAACCACAGATAGATGATTTGGTATGAGACAGGGAGCAGCTTAAGAAAAAGGTTGATAAATTTAGAGATCAGTTCTGTGATGTAACAGTATAAGTACTACAGGTTACAGCCTTATGAGGCACAGTGACAGTAAATCCTCCGAGAAAAGGGAACTGCTATATTGTAGGTTTTTGCTTAACTTGTGTCAAGAATGTATGAATCCAAAAGACTTTGCAGTACTTCCTCCTAATGTAAAAGGTAGGTCAGTAGCAGGAGAAATGCAATTGGGAATGTTAAAATTGTTTTTTCCTCAAAAGTCCCAAAAAATAAAAGGCACTGCTTCATAAGAAAAGACAGCAGCCCCAGAAAATTATGCAGGGAGCTAAAAATAGCTATAAAATTGGGCAGAAGACTGTAAAGAATAATCAAGAGGGGAACCAAGGCAACCCCCCCCCGATGGAATGAGTGAACTTGTCTGGCATTCCCAGTTTAACCCTTGTTGTCATTGACACCCATTAAGTAGGACGGCTAAAGTGTTTCTGTGTAGGTCAAAATTTGAGACAGAGTGGGGGGGAGGGGGCCACCAAGGCAAAAATGTTAAATGATATGAGTGCCTCATTTTTAGTTGTAAATATCCCTAGAGCTCAGGGCAAGTAAAATGGGCAAACCACACTTTAAAATTGGCTCTAAGGAAGTGATAAACCAACAAGACAACGACTGGAACATAAATTGCCTTTAATTGTTATGGCACTTCAAAAAGCAGCAGTTGCCCATGAAATTATTCCCCACTAAGCCATGACTGGCAAAGAAAAAATGTAGAAGCCTGAGCTTTAGGGGTAAAGGATGATCACTTGGAAAACCTGTCAAATGAAAAGTTGATGACCTAGTCATGTACTGGGATTACCAGGGAAAAAGCCCATGCATTGTGCTCCACTTGGACTGGACCTGCCAAAGTTGTAAATAAGGCTAGTCCTACTGTACATCAAAATAAGATACAGTCAAAAGGAAAGGAAATCAAATTACAATGGGTCCATGCATCACAATTAAAAGCTTGAAAAGGGTGCAAAACACCTAACACCTAATAACAATAATCAGCTGTTTATCAAGGGATCTTCAGTAGTTTCTCAGTTTTATTTTGCAGTTTCCAAATATGTTCCCCATAACACTGAAGAAAAGTAAAACACCCATGGGCTTCCAAGAAGTGAATTGGTAAAATGCTTGTTACAATATGAAAAGGAAAAAAAACACCTGGGCAAGATATGTTGTTAAATACAGGTTCTTATTTTTATTTTCCTACCATAAATAATAAATTCTCCCCGTTCCAATTCTGGAAGGCAAATAAAGTCCCTTAAAAATTCAATGAAATGGAGACCAAAAATCCTCTGCCAAACTAAGAAATTTATTTTTACAAAGAAACAGGAAAAAATTGGTTTATATGTAATTCTTCAGAAACACCAGTGTGCAGCCAGTAAAACAAATTAGATTTTGGATTTGAAACTGTTACCTGTCAGCTCTGTCTTCCTGAGGGAGACCTGGCACCCAACTTGCTGGACTTACAAAAGACTTTTTCTATTCCCCCACCGCCACCACCACACCCACACCCACACCCACACCCACACCCACACCCACCTCATCTAACCCAAACTAAGCAGAAGAAAAGTTTACTAGGCATCTCGGGCCATACATTCCCTGGTCCCACTATGGGAGGCCTATTTAAACTTGATTGACTAAAATTCAGTTGCCGGGTTAGGGAATGCTGAGGCAAAAAACCAAGTCAGAGGGGTAAGGGCAACATTTGAACAATGGTTAAGGGTTCATCACAATGTCCAGCCCGTTGGAGCCCTGACCACAAATGCTGTCATACTTTGCCCACGATGACTGGTGGAAGTCCTTCCCACAAATTTTATGAAGACTCCAAGTAATCAATCCCTTTAAGTAAGATCTGGAAGTTATAGAATCATAGAATCGATGAGTTGGAAGGGACCTAAATAGATCATCTAGTCCGACCCCCTGCTACGGGCAGGAAGGAGCACTGGGGGTGGGAGGGGTCATAAGACCCCAGCCAGGTGCCTATCCAGGCTCCTCTTGAAGAGCTCCAGGGAAGGTGAGAGCACCACCTCTCTGGGAAGCCTATTCCAGGCTCTGGCCACATTTACAGTGAAATAGTTCTTCCTAATATCTAACCTAAACCTATCCTCCCTCAGCTTGTGGCCATTGTTCCTGGTGACCCCAAGGGGAGCCCTGGTGAACAGACTTTCCCTGAGTCCCTGTTGCTGGTTGTAGGCAGCCACAAGATCCCCCCTCAGTCTCCTCTTGTGGAGACTGAAGAGATTCAGGTCCCTCAGCCTCTTCTCATAGGGCTGGCCACGGAGGCCCCCAACCAAACAAGTGGCCTCCTCTGGACCCTCTCCAGGTTCCCCACGTCCTTCTTGAAGTGCGGCGCCCAGAACTGGACACATACTCCAGCTGCGGCCTGACCAGCACCGCATAGAGGGGGAGAAAGACCTCTCTGGACCTGTTAGTGATGCCCCTGTTGATGCAGGACAGGGGCTGTTGGCTCTGCCTATTGCTTTGTTGCATTGGTGACTCATATTCATCCTGGAGTCAATCCTGACTCCAAGATCCCTCTTTGCCTCTGTGCTGCTGAGAGGGTCAGCCCCTAACCTAGAACCATAATGCTGGTTCCCTCTCCCCAGGTGCATCACTCTGCACTTGTCCTTGTTGAACCGAATCCTGTTCAGATCAGCCCACTTCTCTAACTTATCCAGGTCTGCCTGGATGTGGTCCCTGCCTGCCGGTGTATTCACTTTACCCCACAGCTTGGTGTCATCAGCGAACTTGAACAGGGTGCTCTCCACACCCTCGTCCAGGTCGCTAATGGAGATGTTGAACAGCACCGGCCCAAGGACCGAGCCCTGGGGGGACTCTGCTGCCCACACCCTCCCAGGTCGACATCGACCCGTCCACCACCACCCTCTGGGTGTGCCCCTGGAGCCAGTTTGCCACCCATGTGACCGTGCATTCGTCAATGCCGCAGTCCCTCAGCTTGTCCACCAGAATTGGGTGGGACACTGTGTCAAAGTCTTCAGAAGTCCAAGAAGATGACATCGACTTCCTCCTTCCTATCTAAGCTCTTTGTTACCTGGTCATAGAAAGAGACCAGGTTAGTCAGGGAGGATCGGCCTTGCACGAACCCATGATGATTACCCCTCAACATCACTTCCCCTGCAGGGCTCTCACAAATGTGGCCCTTGATAAATTTTTTCAAAGACTTTCCCCAGGATAGAAGTGAGGCTGACTGGTCTGTAGTTGCCAGGCTCTTCCTTCCTCCGTTTCTTGAAAATAGAGAGTACATTGGCCCTTCTCTAGTCCTCAGGGACTTGGCCTGAGCACCAGGAGTCCTCAAACAGCCAATGGCTCCGTGATGACACCAGCCAATTCCCTCAGCACCTGTGGATGAAGGTCATCCAGGCCTGCTGACTTGGATATATCTAAGCCCTCCTATTTAATCCTTAAATAGGTCTGAACTAACAGTTGGGGGACTCACATCCTTCCTGGGCCTCTCTAGGCTATCACCCGAGAGTACCCTATTGTCAGCAGACAGGAACACGGAGGCAAAGAACTTGTTAAAGAGTTTTGCCTTCTCTCGCGCATCCATCACCAACTGCCCTGCCTTGCCCTGCCATGTAGGGGTCCAGTGTTACCCCAAGACTTCTTCTTGCTACCTATCTGCTTGAAAAATGGACTTTTTGTTATCCTTAATCCCAGAAGCTAATCTAAGCTTCAGTGCTGCTTTAGCCTCCCTTAGCAAATCCCTACAAGCTCAGGTCACGGAGGTGTACTCCTCCTTTGTCCCTGCCCCCTGCTTCCACCGCCAGTACATTTTTTTCTTTGCTCTCAGGCCAGCCTGGATATCTGCGCTCAGTGAAGGGTTTCTTGGACCCTTTTCCCACCTTCCTGCACAGAGGAATTGTGTCCTGCTGCACCCTGAGGATAGCCTCCCTGAGGAAGGACCACCTTTCCTGGACACCCATACTAGCTACTCCCTGGGCTCCGAGTGCCTCCCTGACTACTGCCCTGAGCACATTGAAGCTGGCTTTCCTAAAGTCAAGCATTTTCACTGTGCTAGTTACCCTCCTCACCTTTCTCTGAATAGCAAACTGGATCATTTCATGATCACTGTCCCCTACCCTCCCTTATACTAGCACATCCCCCACCAGGTCGTCCCCAGAGGCTAACACCAGATCCAGTATAGCATTTCCCCTAGTGGGGACAAGTACCTCCTGCATGAGATGTAGGTCCTGTATGCACATCAGGAACCTTCATGAGTGCCTAGACCTGGCCAACTGCTCCTCCCAGTTGATGTCAGGGTAATTCATATCACCCATGACCACAACATCCTTTGCACACATGGCCTCCCCAAGCTGCCTGGGAAATTCCAGATCCAGCTCTTCCTCCTGATGTGGTAGCCTGTAGTAAACCCCTACCACCAGATCCCTCTCCCCCCACCCTCCTTGAAGTTTGACCCACAGGGTCTCAAGTAAGCCTTCCTCTGGTCCCATTTGGAAGGTAGAACTGGTATACTGTTCCCTAACAGAGCGCAACCCCCACACCTTGTTTCCCCCTTCCTATCTCTCCTAAACAACCTATAGCCCTCTATGTCTAATGCCCAGTCAAATGTTTCATCCCACCATGTCTCCACTAGGCCAGCCAGGTCGATTTTACTACTTGCAAGCAGGAGAGCAAGCTTCTCCTGCTTGTTCCCCATGCTTCTTGCATTAGTGAAGAGACACCATAATCCCTCCGATTGAGCCCAGGCATCCCCCCTACCTGAGAGACAACTGGTCCCTCGGTATATACCTGAGCTCTTACCTGGGCAGGTCCTACCTGGGCAGGTTGAGTTTTCACTTGCTGGGCAGGTCCTCTTACCTGGGCAGGCTGAGTTGTCACTTGCTCCTACAGATCCCCATCCCACAATGAACTTGGTTTAAAGCCCACCAGAGGAGGCAAACTAGCCTGTAAGAAAACAAACTCTTACCTTTGAGGGAGAGATGAAGTGCAGGTCATGGTCCAGGAAGCCAAATCCGGCATGACGACACCAACTTCGGAGGCGCCGGTTCACCTCACAGATGCAGGAGCACTGCCACTGACGGCCTCCGCTAACCGGGAGAAGGGATGAAAAGACCACCTGGGCCCCCAACTCTCTAAGCTTGGCCCCCAGAGCCCAGTAGTCATCCATGATCTGGTCCGGACTACTCCGGGCCGCATCATTGATTCCCACGTGGATTAGGACTATAGGATAGTAGTCGGAAGGCCGGATGAGGTCAGTGATCTTCTTTGTGACGTCCCCAATCTTGGCTCCTGGGAGACAGTACACTTCTCTCAAATTGGGGTCTGTGCGGTGGATGGGTCTCTCTGTTCCTCTGAAGAGGGAGTCCTCTATGATGATGACCTGATGGCTCTTCTTCTGGCTCACTGGATGATTTCATAGATTTCATAGACATTAGGGCTGGAAGGGACCTCGGGAGATCATCGAGTCCAGCCCCCTGCCCAAAGGGCAGGAAGTCAGCTGGGGTCATAGGATCCCAGCAAGATAAGCATCCAATTTACTCTTGAAGGTGTTCAATGTAGGTGCTTGAACCACCTCCGCTGGCAGACTGTTCCAGACCTTGGGGGCTCGGCCAGTAAAGAAATTCTTCCTTATGTCCAGCCTGAAACGGTCTTGCAGGAGTTTGTGACCGTTCGACCTCGTCATCCCTTGGGGCACTCTGGTGAACAGACGTTCCCCCAGATCCTGGTGGTCACCCTTGATAAACTTATAGGTGGCCATCAGATCACCCCTGAGCCTGCGCTTTTCCAGGCTAAAGAGTCCCATGGCTCTCAGCCTGTCATCGTAAGATCTGTTTTCCTGACCTCTGATCTTGCGCGTGGCTCTCCTCTGGACTCTCTCAAGCTTCTCCACATCCTTTTTGAATTGTGGAGCCCAAAACTGGACGCAGTACTCCAGCTGTGGCCTCACCAAGGCTGAGTATAAGGGGAGAATGACGTCCCGGGATTTGCTCGAGAAGCATCTATGGATGCACGCCAGCATTTTGGTCGCTTTACTAGCCGCAGCATCGCATTGGAGGCTCATGTTCATCTTGTGGTCAATGATGACCCCCAAGTCTTTTTCTTCTGTAGTGCTAACTAGCCCAGTCTCCTCCAGTGCTGCCAGGGCCACATACCTGTTCCCCAGTTGTACTGGGGTGACAGTTGATGCAGTTACGTGCTGCCTGCAATGCTGCCTGGCCCTGGAGGGGACCATCCTCCATTCGCCTCCTACAAACTCCTGGGTGGTGACAGCCTGAGGGGACAGGCCCTGCAGAGAGAGGAAGTACCCATCAATCTTGTCATCCACGGCTCTGATCCCCCGCAGCCTGCTCACCTCCACCTGAAGCTCTCTCACCTGCCCCTCCAGCGCTGCAATCCTGGCACAGGTGGGACAGGTGAGAGAAGCCCCCACTCCCATGCCCCCTCCTGGCCCCAGGGACCAAGCCAGGTAGCCCCCACAGGCAGGTGGCCCCACCTGCATGGAAGCCTCACTGGTCCCCAGGCCAGGAGGCAGCCGTGGGGCAGAAGCCCTGGCTGCACTCCATGTGACAACTCCCACACTCTCACCCCCACTCACTTACACAGAGATGATTGCTGCTGCCACCGTTGGCTCTTCTGCTGCCTGCAGCCTCTCACACACCTCCCTGCAAGAACCCCAGTGCAAACTGGTGCACCCCTAAAGAGCACGCATGTTTGTGCTCCCTGTTTGCATGGCTCCTGCCTGGCGCAGCTAAATAGGATCAGGAAGGGAAAGAGTCCCCTGCCCGATCGCCAGCACCTGGCCCCACTTGCTCCCTTCCCCTGGCTTACCTCCTCATTGCTGCAGCTGTCCCTTAGCTGTGGATTGCTGCTGCTGCTGCTCAAGGGTTGGGGGATACCAGGGACATCACGTGCTCCCTCCAGCGTCCTCAGCCTCATGCTAAACTGAGGCTTATTCACAACAGGTAAAATACAAAACTGAAGAAGCTGGACTGAGGGTATAAAAAGCTGTAAAAGCAACAGTGTGCTTCAAGAGAGAGAAATCTCTCTGACACCATCCGCTGTTGTCCTTGAGAAGCTGGGAGAAACAAATTGTCTCTTCAAGGATCGTGCTGAGAACTTTGCTTGTCAACAAATCATCCAAGTGCCTTGGAACGGTGAGATCCCAGTTCTCGCTCTCTTTCTCTCTCTCGTTTGCTTTTTCTCTCTAGGCATAGCTTTCTGAACCTGACTTTTATTAGTTAAGCTTGAGCTAGGTTTCCCCAAATACTCAATGAAACCAGGCTAATATTGTAACTGTTTCTGTGTGTTTTGCCTTGCATGTCTATTATTACTAGTACCATTATAAAGTTCATATACTTAGCAATAAATAAATTTATAGTCAAACTGGTGATGACCAGGTGTATTTTTCCTTCTTTGCTTCTCCTTCCGCTCTTGCTCTGTAGCAACGCTTCTTTTACCTAAGCCAAAGATCCCCGTGAAGCCCAGAAATACTGTGGGGTCCGCTTATCAAGAGGTTACCACTACTAGGAGAATTAAGACAAAAGATTGGGACATGCTGAGTTTGAGACACACATAAGGGGATCAGCTTGTACAGGCTGATTGACCCAATTTGGCTCAGACGTGCCCTAATGAACTGAATGCTGGCCCATGAGCCAGATTCACTGTGTGCTTGTGTCTGACTGCATTTTATTGTTACCTTAATGAACTGATTCCTGGCATATGAGGGTGTCAGCCTGTCCATGCTGATCAACCAGGCTGTCCATGTGTGTCATGTTAAGCTGTGTGTGTGGATGGGTGTGGGTGTGTATTTGACTGATTTGGTGGCTGGAGGAACCCAACCCCACTAAAACCGAGTCCTGCAAGATAGCTCCATTGGTGGTGAGGACTTGCCGAAGGGAGAGATACAGCTCCATATAGAAACACCGGTACACAAGCAGCACGTTGATAAAATTACAAAGACCCTAGAAACGGATCCCTAATAAATGAGCACATCCCAAAGTGATGAGCAAATCTGGTAACAAAACATCTGGTTCAGTTAGGGTTAAATTTGTCACTTTTGCAACAAAGCTTTGTCTCATCCAAAAGTACTTGCTATAGTCAGATTTAAAAAACAATCCTGGGGCCGGGAAACATTCTTTGTGGAAAGTTTTGCTAGGATGCAGTCCTACTCTCCAAGGAGTTTTAAATCTAATGCTTCACCCCATTGTGGTAATAATTGGCATCCAAATTGCTATGGTAATTTTTGTTGTTGTTTTAATTGGCTGGATATATCACTGAGGTTGTCAGTTGCATAGAGTTTTTTGTCAACCTCTGCAAGACTCCCGCTACAAGTCCTTATACTGGAGGAGTGAAGAGCTGTACACTCCATGAAGATGAGGTACATTGTTGTGATAACCCCTCCGTGGAGAAGTTATCAAATGGGGGATTTGTTGAAACCCAGAAGCCTTCAGGCTTGAGTTTTGGCCTTTGTGCTTAGCTTATGCTGTGTGCTTAGATTGAATTGTAGTTGACATGTGCACCTGGTGAAAAGAAGCAGATGGAAAAATACTGTTCCTGACTTAAAACAAATCAGGAAGTTGGCTAACTCAATTGAAAAAATATAGCCTGGGCAAAAGAGGAAGAGTCAGAGCAAAACCTACCCCCACCTAAGAATGAAAAGCCATTGCATTTGTTGTATCATGGGGTGGTGAGCATGGTTTATTGTTTTAACTAACTACAGTAATAGAATTGTAAGTGTTCAGGGCTTAATAAATTTGTTATTGGTTAAGGAGTAACCATGATCTAGTCTTGGAATTAATACCTGGTATGAGGCCCAAAATAACATTACTAGATGCAACACTCCCGACTCTATTTTTCTATGATTCTATTATAATAAACAGAGTAAGTTTGTTTATGCCAGTGACAGTATGTTTTGAGAGAGCTTTATGGAGACTTCATGGGAGGCAATGCAAAACTTACCACATAAAGCTGGATAATATTTGGAAAATATCAGCTTTACATGTCATAAACTACCTACTACAACAGCTACCCAACTAGAAGAAGAGTCTCAATGTTTTAAAAGGGAAGAAACATATCAAAGTGATTGAATGAAAGGTCAGATGAGCTGAACAAGCAGAGGGTAAGATCAGGGCTTCCAGCAGAATTCTATAAATCAATTAAAAAAGGCTCCACAAAGCCAGAATGCCAAAAAAGTAGAACTGGCTTTTCACAGGCTGTGTCATCTGACTGCAAAAGGAGGACCGACTTCCATGGATATCTAAAGCCATACTGAGTGCTCTCTTCCTATTCTCCCTCTGGTTAGTCTAACTGTCTCCTGCTGTTATTTGCATTCAATTCCTTCCTGCTGCTGATCCATCGATCTTCCAGTGTACAGAAGAGTGAGCTAGGGTAGTTTCTCTGCCTAGGGAATATGTTTCAACGCCACCCTAACTTCAAAGCACAGTTCACAGATACAGTCACAGAGTTTTACAAATATATGAACACACTTACAGCATCACATATGAAAACCTTATTGCAATGGATGAAATATCCTCTTGTAATTTCCTGTATAAATATTTATGCTCTTGGAAACCTCTGTCTCTTCTAGAAAAAAACTAATGATCCCTATGACTTATTAATGACTATTTAAAAAAAGATCTTCCATCAGACGATAAATATCTCCAGAAGAGCAGGTTGATTGCATTTTGTTGTTCTCATCTGGAAGCACTTGGAACCTAGATTTTCTGTTTGTTGTTACTTTTAACCCTGTAAACACTTGTCAAGGAACCTAATTATTTAATATTTGCTTTGAAGCACTTGGTAAAACAAAATGTGTTAAGGAGGCTGCAGAAACAGTGATAGCTAGGAATTGATGCCAAAGGACACCAATCAGGAGAATCACCAATCAGCAAATTCTTCCAGCACCCATGGGAGTGGGGGATGGGGAAGGGGGAATCATACCATTGGAAAGGACGGGAAGGGGAAGCAGAGTCTTACCTGCCCCAGCTCTCCTCCCTTAGGCTACAGCCACTACTGCTATGGCTGCTCCTATAGCAGCACAGGCTGCTGCTGCTGGGGTGGCAGGCAGGAGTGCAGATTCCCAGTGCTCCTGGTGCCGTTTCTGTGTCCCCTGAAATATGGGGCTGTGCCTTCCTCCCCCCCGCCCCACCAGATACACTATGGGGAACGGGCACCTTTCTGGATCCTTTGGGTACGTTGTGCAGGACTGTGTCTCCTGAGGCAAAAACTCCTCTATGGAAGGGGCCATACTGGCGTCCCCTCTAAGTTTGAGCCCTGGCTTAGTGCTCTGCTCCCCCCGCCCTCGCCCACCTCAGTTATGCTGCTGCCAATCAGATGCTGGAAACTTCAAGCAAAATTTTCAATAGAGGAAAGAAAAAAGAATACCTCACCATTCAGCAAAGAAAAGTTATTTCTCTGCACCCATTACTTTTTTAAAGACATTTTTTTTGTGCCCTTTGAGTCAGCTGTGGCAACCACAGACACTGACCTTAGGCAAAAATGATCAGAATGCATGGAAAGCATGAAACAAGAGTATTTTTCCCCAAGGTCAGGCATAAAAAAGAAACACAACCCTTGCTGCAAGGTGGTCCAAGGTCTAATTTTGTGGCCAAATCCATTCAATAATAAGGTTTTTACTTCTGTTTCTATAAATTTTACACGAAATATTCCACAGTGGAATCTAGTCCTTGATGAGTCAGTGTCTCTTCAAATCCATTAAAGAATAACATGCATAACTCTTTATTTTCATAGATTTCATAGACATTAGGGCTGGAAGGGACCTCGGGAGATCATCGAGTCCAGCCCCCTGCCCAAAGGGCAGGAAGTCAGCTGGGGTCATAGGATCCCAGCAAGATAAGCATCCAATTTACTCTTGAAGGTGCTCAATGTAGGTGCTTGAACCACCTCCGCTGGCAGACTGTTCCAGACCTTGGGAGCTCGGACAGTAAAGAAATTCTTCCTTATGTCCAGCCTGAAACGGTCTTGCAGGAGTTTGTGACCGTTCGACCGCATCATCCCTTGGGGCGCTCTGGTGAACAAATGTTCCCCCGGATCCTGGTGGTCACCCTTGATAAATTTATAGGTGGCCATCAGATCACCCCTGAGCCTACGCTTTTCCAGGCTAAAGAGTCCCATGGCTCTCAGCCTGTCATCGTAAGGTCTGTTTTCCTGACCTCTGATCATGTGCGTGGCTCTCCTCTGGACTCTCTCAAGCTTCTCCACATCCTTTTTGAATTGTGGAGCCCAAAACTGGACGCAGTACTCCAGCTGTGGCCTCACCAAGGCCGAGTACAAGGGGAGAATGACGTCCTGGGATTCACTTGAGAAGCATCTATGGATGCACGCCAGCGTTTTGGTCGCTTTACTAGCCGCAGCATCGCATTGCAGGCTCATGTTCATCTTGTGGTCAATGATCATCTTGTGGTCAATGATGACCCCCAAGTCTCTTTCTTCTGTAGTGCTAACCAACGTAGCACTGCCAAGCCTATAAGGGTGCTGCAGGTTTTTCCTCCCAAGGTGGAGAACCTTGCATTTATCAGTGTTAAACACCATGAGGTTCTCGTCTGCCCATTTGCTAAGCTTGTCCAGGTCAGCCTGGATCATCCGCCTGTCCTCTGGCATGGATGCTTTGCCCCAAAGTTTGGTGTCATCGGCGAACTTGGCCAGTCCACTCCTGACTCCAGTGTCCACATCGTTAATGAAGATGTTGAACAGTATGGGTCCCAGGACAGAGCCTTGAGGGACCCCTCTGGTCACAGGGCACCACGATGAGTGACTTCCATCAATTACTACCCTCTGGGTCTGACCACGGAGCCAGTTTCCCAGCCAGCGGATCGTGGTGGAGCCAAGGCCACAACTGGGCAGTTTGGCCAAGAGGTGATCATGGGATACCAGATCAAAAGCTTTTTTGAAGTCAAGATATATGACATCAACCTCTTCTCCCTTGTCCAGGTGATAGGTCACCTGGTCATAGAAGGAAATGAGATTGGTCAAACAAGACCTACCCGCAACAAACCCATGCTGGCTATCCCTTAGGATGTTAGCCTGGGCCAGTCCCTCAAGGATGGCCTCCTTAATAAACTTTTCTAGGATCTTCCCCAGGAAGAAGTCAGGCTAATGGGCCTGTAGTTAGCCGGATCCACTCTCCTCCCTTTTTTGAAGATCGGCAGCACATTGGCCTTCTTCCAGTCTTCAGGCACTACACCAGTGAGATTTCTTCAGAATAAATTAATTTTTCAGTCCCAGTGCTTCTGGATTTTGAAACAGTCCAGTTCTCAGAGGGAAAAATATATTGAAATTAAAGAATAAATCGCAGCAACATGAACAGCACCATAAATGGAGTGACAAACTAATGGACGGAGGGCATGTCCACATGTGCATTTGATCTAGATGCACATGCTTACTGTGCAGTGACCTACGCTACTGCGCAGTGAAGGGTCTCATGTAGATGTGCCCACTGTTTATCCCTAGCTGCTAGAAACTTGTATTAAATATGGGATTAGATTGCATTAATTCTCATTTGGTTTTATAGCTTTTTTTATAACGCTTCAAAGTACTTTTAACCATTAGACTAATTAAGATCAACATGATTTTTTTTTATATTTATAGGCATGATTAAAAACATAAAACCCGGATAGATACCCATAAAGCAGTTTGAAATGACATGGAGCCTGCACCCAGTTACTTAGGTTACAGGAAAGATAATTTTTAAAGGACCAAACTAAATTTGTATCTGCTAGCTAAGGAGGATCTGGACAAAAGATCTCCAAATTTTCTATGTACAGTAGGAATTTATAATAGGGTTTGTTAGGGTGATAGTATTTGGACCTTGGGGAGCATTGGATTTGCAGCTGAAACAAGGCTTTAATCTGCGGCCCAGCAAAAGCTGCTGACCACAAGGCAGAATGATATATTAAAAGTAACGTTGCAAAATGCTTAGGCAAGCATTTTCTTAACAATGTAGTAGTGTTGTAAAATATGTACCGTTAGGAGGTAGAGCAGATTTTGCTTATGAATGCTTATGCTAAGCCAGCCATTTGCTTATGCTAAGTAAACATCTTAACTGTGTCAACCATTTTGAAGTGAGTCTGTGTAAGTTTGTGTGTTGCGAATGAGGGGAAGCCTTAGGAATGTGGATGATGGTACAACATGGACTGAAAAAACAGACTGGAATGTGAAAGCCAACATGTAATTGGTAACAGAATCCAAAATAAACATATGCAAAAAGGTGAATGGTGATTGGTGAAGAAGCCTCCAGAAACTTCCAGGTTTTGGTCAAAGTCCACCCATTGACTGAAGAAGTTGAGTGAAGGTCTTAGACATGCACTCATAGCAAAAAGACAAGTATATAAGTAAAATGCATAGGTAATTCCATGCAAATGAAGTGAACAGTAAACAGAGGCAGAGCTTGAGAGGAGAAGATATGGGTGGAACCAAAGGAGGGCCAAAGGTGGAGTAAATGGTAATGAGCATGAACCAAGGTGTATAAAATGTGAAAAGAACTAATTAATATTCACTGCAGGTCCCTGGTTTGTTGTTTTTTTGGGACCTTTGCCCAAAGCTGCCTCCATTCTGAATAAAGCTGTTGCAAGCAATGTGCTGGTGTTTGCTCCCTGCTTGCTCTGGCTAATAAGTAACAGGATCCACAAGCAATTGGATCATCATCTCCCTAGTCGTTGGGCGCCGCATGGTTTAACAGGGTTGTCAAATAATAATCCATGCAATTAAAGTATTAATCATTGCTCACGTTAACCTTTTTAACATGTTAATTGCATACATAGTTTTGGAGCCTGTGCCTGGGCTCTGCTCTGCTGCTGTCACCACTGCTTTTGGGCTGCCCCACTGGGCAGCTGTGGCAGCACAGAGGACCACAGGGCAGCCAAGGTATGGACTTTGGGCAGCTGCAGCAGGGTGGGAGAGGCATGCACAGACACAGACACATAGGTACAGCCTCCACGCAACAAGGAGCCCGGTCCAGTGGCATGTGGAGCAGTGCCCAGCAGGCAAGTCTGTAAAGGAGAAGGAACATGGAGGAGGGAAGGGGTGTTGAGTGGGGCAGATCAAGGCCCCCATGGTGAGGGAGGGAGTAGTGCAGAGGCAGGAGTAGGGGACGGGGTGATTGGGTCCCCAAAGCCAGGGCAGGTCATGGGATGGAGTTGCGGGCAGCTCATCCAGGTGCATCCCCAGGGGAGACATAAGGGGCACGTGCACCCCAGATTTGTGTGTGGGGTGGAGGCGGGCTGCCACTGCTCTAAGCCTACTGCCCTTGCCCCAGGAGCCATGCATTGGCTGCTCTACATCCCCTGCCCGCCCAGTGGCAGGAGACACAGCAGGGCATCACAGCTCCAGG
The DNA here is from genome assembly GCF_052110815.1 of Crocodylus siamensis. NCBI lineage: Eukaryota > Metazoa > Chordata > Crocodylia > Crocodylidae > Crocodylus > Crocodylus siamensis. Next base: position 54,685,645 of record NC_143398.1, on the reverse strand, counting down.
GGCAACTGCAGCAGGGCTTAGAGCCCCGTGCGCAGCAGCAGCCTCCTTCCTCCCTGTGCACAATTCCCGGCGGGGCACGTGCCCTCCATGCCTCCCCCAGGGGTGCAGACAATGGCAGGAGCAGCCCCCCCATGCCTCCGGATGAATTGCCCTCAGCTCTGTCCATGACCTGCCCCTGCCCCACTTCCTCCCTTACTGTGGGGGCCTCAATCTGCACTCCCCCGCCTCTTCACTTTCTTTTCCCGCACACACTTGCACGCTGGGTGGTGTCTCTGTGAATCTGTAGATGTTTGTGCCTGTCTGCCCCTCACTCCCAAGCCTCAGCCCCACCAGCCCTGCTGCTGCCTCTCACTCCTGACCAGGAGTACCCCACATCCTGCCAGGGTATGTGGGAACCCCTCTCCCTCAGCTCCAAACCCCCCGCACACACACTCACTGCCCCCCACACCTTCATAAGTTTCCCCCCATGCCCTCCATACTCCCTCAAACCATATGAAGTACCTGCATAATTTTGCACAACTTTGACTTTTTCTGTGCATATTTTTGAGTTTTTAGCTGTCCAATTTAAATCGCTATTAATTGTGACTAATTTTTTAAATTGTGCAACTAACTGATCAATTTTTTTAATTGTTTGACAGTCCTTATAGTGTAAGGATGGATTCCTTGAAAATGTGGAACATCGCTTTCCAGCATTCCTTTTCCTTTTTTTTTTTTTTTTTTTAAATTATTTCCTATGTTATAGTCACTGGTGAATCACTAAGGATATGACTGAAACTAGTTACAGAATAAAAGTGACTTGCTATTAAAATGGTTTTAATCTTGGCTATCTGCTTTAGGATTGTTGTATTGGGATCTGGGTGCTAATGGTATGCAAAATAGCTGTCTGTGTATGCTCTGGCCTACAGGTTGCTATCATAAGTGGGAAACCCCTGATATTTTATTAGACTTTTTTGCAGAAAGGGAATTTTTGTGATACAGATGCAAACCTCAAGAAAAACTTTCCAAAGATACACGATACCAGAGGCAGAGTTTCTGCCAGGGTAAATGAATATAACTTCATTGATAACTTCAGTAAGGCTATGAAAATTTATAGTAGCAGATTTTACCTCACTTAAAGATCTGGTCTTGAATTATGGTTCTCAGCAACACCTGATACTCTCCTCCCACTGCTAGCAATTAGAAAAAAAATGGTAGTATTTTTATTTTTAGTCATAAAGCCTGGGCTATGTTTATGTTCTAATCTTCAGCCCCAAATGGTACCTATTTACTGTGTAAGCACACACAAATACTCACAAAATCAAGGTACACTTTTCTAAAGGTTTTAACAATCAATTTATGAACTGGAAGAATCTTCTTCAAGTTTTCTATTTTCTCATGTCATAAGCCTTCTGTTTTTATGGCTCTCTGATGCCTATGTGCAAGGAGTGTTCAAGCTTCTGTATAGTCTATGCCCTATGCTTATGTTCCCCTTCCACCTCTTGGCACAGATAATGTAATATTAATCCCAAAGGCCAGAACCTCTGTCCTTCTCAGACAAACAGGGTCTCAATTTCTTTAAACTGTTACTATAAGTGAGAGTCCTGCTGAAAATGATTCTGCCTGACAACATGAGCAGTTCAGAGCAAATTGATTTTATTGCCTCCTCATCTAATTTCAGACAAAGAGAACTTCTGAAACCCAGATCAACAGATACAGTGTATATGCCCTGAAATGTGCTGCATGTCAGCGCTATGCAACTCAAAGGTGCTAATAATGGTAGGTGTGTGGATCACATTTTAAAGGACTGTCACTATACTGCAAAAATAAATGTTTTATTCTTGTGGGACAGGTAGAGCGGACAAGCTTTAGACCCAGTCTTCACTTCTACAGTGAAGTGACTTGGACATTATCTCCTGTGTGACAGGCTATTCTGGTCTTCATGCTTCAATACCTGGTTGAGTCAGATGGACTACTGACCTACAAATTAATGAGTGCAGGCTGGAATCCCATGGGTTGTCAAAAGCTTGCGTGTGTCAATTTTAATGTTGCATATTCAGCCTGGAGCAATGGATCATCCAATTACAAACACGTTCTGAGTGTTGAGGCCTTTAAATGAACCACAAAATATGAGTTAATTGGTGACAAACCAAAAGCCAGAACTTGGCTTAATTATTGCCTCTACAAATTTACAGCTGCTTTCTCTCACCCTTTCATTCTCTTGCCCTCCCGAGCCCCTCACACACTCTACAGTAAGAACTATTTTACCCACAAAATAACAAGGTACTCTTTTCTATAGATGTCGGAAAAAAATATAATTTACCCTGTGAAATCCCTATTATCATCAGTTGTTTCCTTGAGTAGCTCTCAATTTGTGCTCGGTGGACCATTACTGATCTGTGAAGCATGTCCAAGTGACCCAGAGAGCTAAACGTATCACTGAATCCTGTTGGACACAGATCTTTTAGCTCAGGACTTTTTCATTTAAGGCCTTTTTTAGTCCAAATATTCCCTGCAAGCTATACAGACTTATAGGCTGCAGTAAACGGAATTGGAATTTAAAAAGTAAATCCAGGAGTTTGTTGCTAATTATGGTGACAGCAGAAGCCAAAGCTTTCCCGTTTCATTGTTTACATGGTAACAGTTCTGCGAAAGAATATAGACATTTCTCCTATTGACAGCAAGCAGCTTTATTCATCTCTCTCGCTTTCCCTTCCCCTCCCCCGATGTGCTCTCTCATACACACACAAATAGTTCATTCTTTTATTGAGCAAACTCTCTAGGAAGAGCTCTTTACTGGAGACAGACAAATCTTACTTGTTCTGTTGATGCAAAATTTACATGAAATTAAGCAGCTAATGCTACACTTTCTGTAAAGCCGGCACTCATTGGGTGCGACTACACAAGATGCTTAACCACACAGTAGACTAATCTACACCACCTACACATGCACACATTTACTGAGCAGTAAATTAATCTACTGCATAGTTAGTTAATACCTGCAGTAAACTAACTGCTCAGTAGATACTGTACAGTAGTGCATGTGTAGATGCTGGCTGGGATTAAATTTTCTCCCAGTCATCCCTTACGCTAGGGGGATACAGGGAACAGTGAATTCTCCCAGTCCTGGCATTACTCAGCTCCCAGCTTCCCTAGGAGCCAAGCAGCCCTGGGATTGGGTAGCTCCATAGGAGCCAGGAGCTGTGCAGCGCCAGGACTTGGGAGCTCCCTGTTTCCCCACCCAGCCCAGAGCGGGCCAGGAGCTGTCCTGTTCTGGGGCAGGCCCCAGCCAGCTCCAGGCTTCATACCACTCAGGACTGCACACTGTGCCTACTCTGAATTAAAAGCATGTGTAGACATGCCCACTGTGGAGCTTGGTTGCATAAGCCTGAGATTCTGAGTATGTCTATGTTGCACACTGTGGCACAGCATAGAGTTAGCTGCTCATTTAGGGTTAGCTTGGGTGCCAGAGCTCTAGTCACAGAAGCACAAAACTGTGCTACTAATATGGCTATATTGCTTGAGCATTCAGCCTAATTTATGTAAATCCCTGAAGCCAACAGATGTATTATAATTAACCCTTGCTGAATATTTGGCTGAGATCCAGCACCCTGCAAAGGGGGCTGAGTGCCACAACGCTATGGTGTCTTTTTCCCTTCTTTAAGGACTTTGAGGGAATTTGGCAGTGAAAATAGAACATGATCCTTCAGGATATCTTGTCATTCTCTGTGGCATCCCCGCCATGTTACTTCCAGAATTTCTATTTGGAAATCTTCATGAAAGGTATAACAACTGGGCCCTCAGCAAGGGCTGATGTAGCATTATAAGAACTGAAGCTATCATGGTCATTTCCAGGGGAGCAATTGCTAGAGACCCTTGCTCAGATAGTCTTGTCAAGTTGTCCTTGAGGCCAGGCCAGGTATGACTAGTTCTAGGGTGGGGTGAGCCCCTGGCTCCTTTGGACTCCAGACTCCAAGAACCTGGACCCTCACTGGTTACCTGTGGCCCTCCAGCTACCTTCCAGTATAGCTCGTGGGAGAAAGACTTTACCTTTTCAATCAGGAAAGCAGTGCATGCCAAAGCAGTGCCAAGCAGTAACTTGCCTTCATTAGGCAACTACAGTACAACAAGCAAAATCCTTGCCCTCTCCCAATGGGTTACGCAGTCCCACTGTTCCCATTTCAGTCCATTCAACCTCCTGAGAACCCCAAAATTAGCTAGACTCTTCTCTTCCTTGCCTAGCTCTCTGTCCCACACTGTTTTTCAGGCCCTTTTCTCCATTGTTCTTTTTATTCCAGTCTCCAAGTACAGACCCAATTTCTCTGGAGAAGACAAGTTGGGTTTGCCCCTTATAGACTAAGTTGGGGATATATAGAATAAGCTTTCATGAGTCTGAGCTCATTTAATCAGATCCTTGCATCATCTGATTGACTGAAGTCCACTTGACAGGCCAACAAAATGTATTCAGCTCTTTGATGCTGGAGGTGACAGCACCAGGCCCTAGGATGGACCTTGTTGACCCTTACCCTTGTTGATCCTTTCCCACTGTACAAACAAGGCATGGAAACCAGGGCATGCAACATTATTGTAACATGCAGATATTTAAACCTGAAATATTACAACAAAACCATAGTCTGTCACAGAAGCTATGGACAGCACTGCAGCTGATGGAGTCATACTGCTAAAGAGGAGAACATTCACCCATTGGGCTCCCTTGTTTCTTTGATTTTTTTCTCCATGAGTCCATCAAAGGCAGGGGCTTGGACAACTCCCTCTTTCTCTTTCTGTACCCCTAATGACACCTTGCCTCTGGAGTGATTATTTAGAAATTCCAATCACACAGCTGTCTCTGGAAAAGGGATATTATTGATTCTGCTTTTCTTCTCTGTTGAATATTCTACAGAAAAAAAATATTTAGATAGATCTTTCCCCTAAGAAGCACATCAGTATTAAATTAAGTCACATTTTTATTAAATGTTGCATTTGTGTACACTTTGAATTGAGTTGTGTGGAACAATTTGAACTCTAATGCCATTTGGATTTCTTCAATACATTTCAGTTAATGAAAAAGCTGTAGGGCCCCCTAGTGGTCAAAATAGCACTTCTAAATTTCAATAACCAAAACAGAATGCCAACTGTATAAAAATTTGATATCCCAGGAGGGTATTGAGAGATGCATGCAAGTCTGAACATACATTAGTTTCTATTAATTTTTGGTGCATAAAAGTGGCAGAGTAGTAAACTGCAACCACCTTACTAAGGCAAATATCTGACCCCAAAACAACTCAAGTGTAAGACAGCCAGGTAGCAAAAATGAACATTTAATCAGATAAAGGGTTTCATTAGAAAAAATGTTCACTTAAGGTGTTTATGCACTTGGTTCGGGAAAGGGTGGTGCTTTAATTAGAGTGTCTACGAGGGCTGCTGTAATTAAAGCGCTTGGATCATCATGTGTATCAGTATCCCTATGCTGAAAAATGGTTGTGGGGGCACTTTAACTAAGCTCATTGAATGAGCTTTAGTTAAAGCACCCTCACTGCCATTTTTCAGTGTGGGGATGCTGATACATATGAAGCTGGGGTTTGCTGGAGCATGGTAATTGCTACGCTCCACCAGACTCAATTAATCCAGTCTGCTCCAACGTACTGTAATTACAGCACATTGAAGCCACCTCTCTGCACGTGTATAGGTACCCTTAGAGCTAGATTTTATTGCACATAAGTGTGCATAGGTGTCGAATGTTATCTCATTCTACTTTTCAGGAATGCCTGTTACTCAACACCATGGCTTCAGATTCTTCATTATTTTTTACAGAAGGCACACCACCACTTTTTTTTTTTTTTGTGCAGCTGACTCATCTAAAGCTCTCCTTTGTGGTATTTGTTTCTAGATCCCCTCAGATGACCTACAAAAACGCTATCTTTTCTCTCCTTGAAGACCTTATTTTCTGAATCTGTACAGGTTTTAGCCTCTATCCACAGAACATCCTTTGATTCAACAATGTTGTTTTCAGAATCAAGACTAAGTGGGTGCCTCCAGACAAGCGCAAATGTGTAGTATGTCACACTGCAGACCCATCTGTACTACTACAAACTACTACAAACCACGTGTGTGGCCATGCACAACCTTTTCAAGGCTGTGCACCGGAAGAGGCTGGGGTGGGAGCCTGGCATGGGCTCCCTGGCTCCAGAGAAGTGCTCTGCTCCCCTGCACACATCCCTGGAGCTGGCAGAGCCTGCGCCAGCCTCCTGCCCCAGCCTCCAACCCTGCCTTGCCTCACCTCAAGGAGGAGCCACTGCCCATCCCAGCAAGGCTCTGCTGGCTCCAGGACACTGCTCTGCTCCCCTGCATCACCTCCGGGAGCAAGGAGGTATGTGGCATCAGAGCCAGGGAGTGTAGTGTCCCGGAGCCTCAGTGGGGCAGGTTCCTCCCCGAGGTGAGGTAAAGCAGGGATGGAGGCTGGGGCAGGGGGCTGGTGCAGGCTCCGCTGGCTCCAGAGAAATTCCCCACTCCCTGGCCCTGACACAGGGGAGTGGAGCACTTCCCTGGAGCCAGGGAGCCAGCGCCAGGCTCCAGCTCGCTCCAGTCCCTGGCTCCTGGGCCCCAGCCTCAGCCTCTAGCCACCAGCTTCAACCCCTGGCCCCTGGCTCCTGGACCCCAGCCCCCGGCTCCAGCCCCCATCAGTAAGTGTCCCATGCTGGACCAAGGAGGCGCCCTCACGGACCACGGTGGCGCACTCATGGACCGCTGCTCCTTAGACAGAACTTTGCTCTCAGCCACAGGAGCACCTCAGCTGCTGCTGTCTCCCAGTCCTAGGGGTGCATTAAGCCCCTGGAGCTGGGAGAGTGCAGTTTCCATGGTCTCCCAGCCTTCGGAGTGCATGAAACCTCTGGGGCAGGGAGATTGCAGCTGCTGCATCTTAGCAACCTTAGGCTGGGAGACTGCAGCAGCTGCGCTCTCCCAGCCTTGTGGGGTGTGTCACCCCCCCACCAGGGCTGGGAGATCAGAGCCATACCCTGAGGTTGTGGGGACCCAGCATCTGCAGCTGCAGGACTCTGGGTCCTGGTAGTTGTGGAGTGTTGCAGGGACCCAGAGTCAACAGCTGCTGGGTCTGAGAGTCTCCTCAGTTGTGGCACTCCCAGTCCTGGCCAGACCTAATGCACCCCTGGTGCTGGGAGCCCTCTCAGCTGATAGGATTCCCAGCCATAGAGGAGATCTTGTTGCATGTGCATATTAAAGCTTGAGAGCAACCAGCAATAAAAGTTAGTGCATATTTTTGAGGTCTAACTCTATAGCTGGTTGGAGCTTTTTTATGGCGATATTTCTTACCCACAAAAAGCACTAGCCCTCTGCTGAGAAGTTCTAGTGCCCTTAGCAAAAGGGCTGTTCTCAGGTCTCACTGAGGGAGGGATTTTACTAAGACTTTCATAAATGGATCTATACAATTTTGGTTTTCTATTCGGTCAGTTGGTATCTCTGGAGGAGCAAACATTAGAAGGATCTTCTTGTCCTCATTCCCCATGCCTGTCTTGTACTCTTCCTACCAGGGTAAGTTTCTTTTATAATCAACTTGAAGGATGCCTAACTTGAATGTCCTAATTTCCCACTATCTTTGGTGTTTCTCTGCCTCACCCCAAGGCATTTTCCCTTTCAGTTAATTCCTTTTGCCTTCACACCCTTTCATGTCTCCGCAGACCTTCACAGTGGTATTGGAAGCCACCGTGTTATCTATCACAGGATAAATCTAGATACATTGAATAACGCCATACAGGTTTCCTCAGTCTTAGCTGACATAGGTGATTACTCTTAGTTGTCTTTCCACACTTTTCTGTAGAATTTCTCAGCCTGAAGAGTTACTATGTCCCCTGCTCATATGCATTTTACACAGCTCTTCATTTCACCAGGCATATGAGACCCTCTCCCTTCCATGTACTTAGAAAGCTGTTTTCCTAAACCAAGTTTTTGTCTATGTTGATTTAGTACCTTAGGCTTTGTTTCTAGTGTTCCTTCAGATCTTTAAAGGAAAACTCAGATAGCCCTTAGTCCCTTCATCTTTCTCCTAAGCATCCCAAGTCTCCCCAGACTTCAACAAGTCTCTCTTTCCAATTATCTGAGATTACTTTTCAGGGGGCTACTGGATTCCAGCTAACCCGAGTCTTAAAATCTAATTCATAGACTATTAACTCTTCTCTCTCAAATACTGTTGGTTCTTTACCATAAAGATATCCTAATTCAATCTTGCTGTCAACAGGAATAGATGCAGGAGAACAAAAGAAAAATACTCTTGGTAGAGTTACTTGGAGTAGCATCAACTTTTTCCCCTGGAAGACCTCTTTCCAGGGATAAGCATCAGATTCAGAATTCCTCATTAGATTGCCCCCCAAATTGGGCAGCATCGTTAGACTGGCTGTTCTTCCCCAGGGCAGGCCCCACTTTAAAGCCCAAAGCTTTGTGTATCTGGATGTGATTGTGCAACCTTGGAGCTGGTTTCACTCCTCTTAGTCTATGCTCAACATAGGAAATAAGGTCATGGAGGCAAAAGCAGAGATTGTACAATCCACCCCAGGTCTGCTTGGATGTACTAGCTTTCTGAGAAGTCTATCAGTAGGTCATCTTTGGAAACTCCACTGTCTCCCAGACCTCTTCTCTCGACCTGAACAAATTAGTCGGGGAAACAGCACTGGCTGAGTGGAAATAGCTTTGAAAAGAGAGGTTGGTTATCCCTGGAGATCATCATGAGCGGTGAGAAGCTATCCACTATTATGTCTCAGTCTTTGATTTGGAAACTGTATGAAGAGGAATACAGACCCCCTTTCATCCTCCCTCAGTTTCTGAGAGAATACGTCAGGGCCCAAGTCTATGCTTGAGTCCCATTTTGTTTTTATTTTAGTCGTAAGGTAAGACATTTTCATCTTTGTCACCACAGACCATGATGCCACCTAACACTTATTTCTTTAGTGTTAAAATGCTTTGCCTGGAAGCTAGAGAGCACTGGATTTCTATAAAGTTGGTTGACCAATTGAATAGAATCAGAACTGGAAGGGACTTGTACCAACATCAAGTCTGGTCCCCTGCCACGGCGTAGTATTGAGCTCAGATGAGCTCGGCAAGGTGCCTGTCCAGCCTCACCCTGAACACCTCAAAGAAAGGTGACTGCACCACCTCTACTGGGAGTGGAGAGTGGTGCAAGTAGCGCAAAGATCTTGTGTTACTTTGCTACTTGTACCTATCTTGAGTATTTCTTCCCAAGATGGAAGGTGGAAGAGGCAACTACAACATCAGGAATTGTTTCAAAGTAATTTGCCCTCATTTCCTATGAACTTATTAAAGCAAGAAAGAAATTAAAACACTAAAACAAAAGAAAGGCTAACAATCTTAAGGAAAGAAAAAAACCCATGGTAGCAGCTTTCTTTATACAAGCAACTACATTTCTGGGAGTATCAAAAAAAGAACATAAACATGCTCCCTAAGAAGTGGTCATCTCATACAGAAAACAATTGAGAGATTTAGAGGTTTTTCAAAAAATTACATTTAAATCAAAATAGGAACAGCTGCATTTCATGGCCATATTCTCCCTTACAAATATCCTGATTGCCAGTGAAAACAACAGATTCCCCCCTTTACAGAAACATAAGCATGAATATTTATTCATGAACTCTGTCTTGTAGGTGCCAGAACAATGATAATGCAGATATGCTGAAGTCTGACTTGGGGGACTGGTAAAATGGTTTATCGCTCAATAGCAGAATAATTCTTTCAAATTGCCCTGAACAAACATCCAATTAAGGGTGGGTATTTCCTGTGGCAGTTGTATCTTATGAAATCCCCAGATGGATCTCCTTTCTCTATAAGAATTGAATTTGTACTAGGCAGTCACCTGTCTAACCTCTTTCCATCTAAATTCAAACTAGATAAGACATGATAGTTGTATTTCATGGATTTTGTCCAGTATTCTACTCAAAACTGATTGGCTTTCAGTAGTCAACCAGACTTGTTGAGTGTTTGACACTTCTAGAAATGCAGGTAATTTCTTTAGGAATCTAATTATGGGTGAAGAAGCCTCCCTTCAGGTTCTTAATTTGGAAAATACCATCCCATGTAGTTAGGAATTGTGCTTCTTTTTGGTGGGGGGAGGATGCAGGAAAGTGATAGAAAGTTGGATGATCTTACCTTTTGTACCACGTCCTCAGTTTTGACTAAATAATGTATCCATAGAGAGAAAACAGTAAAAAAAAAACTGATTACAGTAAGATTGGATCAGTTCTCAATTCACATGTTTTAGTTATATAAAGAACAATTTGACAATGCTCTAGTTTGCCATTCATTCTGACATGAAGATGCCCAGTCTTTCAGTTTGAACATTCTTAATTGTGTGGCAATTCAGGTTAAATTTAACTACTATTGTAAACAGAACAAACATCAATGAAATTTTAAAACCACATTTATTTTTAATACAAAATATGTTGCACTATTACAGAAGTAAGCCTGTGTGTGTACCCTCACATGCACAGATAATTCAGCATCTACAATTGAAGAGTAAAATTATATTTCTCTGTTACCAATGCCAATTGGCAAACATTATTACAAAACTTTTCTCTTTGTGCTTTATAAAGAGTGTTGTAGAGCTCTTTTTGTTTTGTTGTTTGTGTTTGTATTAGGAAAATGGACCTGTGGAACGTTTAGTGGTGCTTGTATGGCCAACTTCCATTTGTGATTATCTCAATTGTGCTTTACCTACAGTACATACATAAAAGCTGCAAGGTGTACTATGGTTTAATGTAATGCACTGGCACAAGCTCTGAAAGTATTATCTAGAAATCTGCAGTTAGTAAGTGGAACAGTTCACTATTTCATTTTCACAGCAAAAAATATATGTATTAAAGTAGATGCTTTAAAATACCATGCACTCCATTGGCTACAGTACTTCTTACACAGTACAACATAAGCTTTTTTTTGTTTGTTTTATTTGTTTGTAACACCTAGAAGCATATAGCATCTACACTTTAAGTGTATTTACAAATTCAACAAAATATCTACATATAAAAAGCTTACTTAAAATTAAACTTGATGCAAGTTATGAAAAACCAATTTATTGGCAAATGAAACTGAGCATTCCTTCAACCATAGGTTGTTATAAAATTTCATATTTGGAGGTAAATCATTTGATTGATATAGCGTGAGAGAGAATATTTTTGTAACTGATAGCTGTAATCCTTTACCACTAAACCTTGTTAGCACTTGTCAGATTCCTTGATTCTGTAGTTCTGAGTGGTAATCCATACATTGCTTCACATTGTAGATAATTTCCAAACTGTTACACTGGTCAAGCAGTGAGTTGGAGAGGAATGTGCTGTTCCTGGCATGGTACTTTTTAACAATTTATAAGAAAGTTGCATGGATTGCTGCATTAGTAAAGCATCTGAATTCAGCATTTCTGTATAAACTGTGTAAGGCCATGAAAGCATGTTGTGTTCTAAGTGTCTACAAAGCTGTTATTTCATCTTCAAAGAAAAAACAATAAGATCATACTGTGATGCGTGTCATAAGAAAAAAATAAACCTTCCATTTTCAGCACAACAGTTTCATAAATCTCTGCTTTTTACCAAGTTACTTTGTTTGGCAATGATAGTTCACTAATCACAGTTTACTGCACCAACTTCTTTAGTAGTACAGTGCATTATGGAATGCATATTGTATAAAGGCACTGAATGTATTTTGCCCTGTGTTTCTGGAATATTTTCTCTCATTTTAAAGTTTCACTTCAGTGACTGTACAAATTCCAAAATGCATTGCAATGCATAATGTTTTATGCCCTAAAATCAATCCAACATATATATGATGTAAAAATAGAACACTGTACTGCTGTAATACTTGATAGATTAAAAGCTATGAAGTAATAGGAGCAAAGAGCAGATAACAGGGTCTCATTAAGCATCGGCAAATGCAAGTGTCATACTTAAATCATTTAGCAATTATATACTGTACATACTGTTCCTAACTGTCTTGAAAAAGACATATGATATCTAGACATTAAGTCACCAATTTCACAACAATGTCCACAAAGACATTGAAGTTCTATATAATACTACTATAACACTCTGACAATGAAAACGGAATTTCTATGCAGGGATTCAGCTGAGGACTGCGTAACAAAGTATCAAACCATGTTTTGATAGCATACACAGGTTTATCTGTGAAACGGGTGGCATTTTTTTCATGCATCATACTGTAATTTGAATAGGAAAGAACATTCTGTTGATGTTATATTACTTTTTGTGTGTGTCAATTCCTCTAAAAAAGTAAAAATACGGTCTGAATAAAGTTTGAGTTTTGCACTTTGAGTCATACTAGCATATTGTTATACTGGACAACTGTATTGACCTACACGTTCTCATAGCATAAACATCTTGTAGTGAGGAGCTTTGTTACCTTCATGTTCATTTATGAGGAGGACGTATGAGTGCTTTAAATGTAATGGAAGATATTGTAGTAAGGGAATTGAGTTCTTTGATTAAACAAAAGAATTCATGGCATTGACAGGAGAAGGAGCCTCAGAACTTTCATTTCCTTCTGCAGGTTCTTTCTCTTTTTTACCACTGTATTGTCCAATAAATGAGCCATCTTCATTGAACTGACCATTTACACCTTCTCCATAGTCAACTAAACTATCATCACTGTCTTCCTTTTTCACAGTCCTGTCTGAAGGTGTCCGGCTTCCCTTTTTCAGAGGCTTATGGTCCTCTGCATCACTGAAAATAAAAGGGAAATGAAAATAATTAATAGACACACATTTTATAAAAGAAAAACAAGCCATGCATGCAGATTTTTCAAAAACATATATGCAGCCCTACAATCCCCTTAGGAAATCCAGTCAAATTGTAGGTGCAAATTAATATGATGCAGCTGGCATGACTATATGGTGCAGTAATGGTTTAAACAGAGGGTGTCTTCAGTAGAGGGACTGTTTTTTCCATCGTGCATGGCTTTTCATGATATGCCTTGTGCTCCTAATTTGGACACAATTTAGAGAGAAGTGCAAGCATTAAAAAGGGGGATTGTAAAGTTATAAATAAAAACAAGTTCTTTGTTCTTCAAAAAGAAGCTTATGGTGTGCTGTGAAGTTAGTCTGTTAAACTTCTTAATTCTTTATTCCTTGAATATGAATGAAGCATGAATTTAGTTAAATGAAACAGACTGATCTTTTCACTAGTAAAAAAGAAAAAAAAATGCGTAAGTGCTGCATTTCGAATCATTTGTTATATTGTGCAGGCCAGACTTGCAATTTTCAGCCTTACCTTTCAAGAGACCTATATATTCCATTAAAAGGGTGCAGAAGAAACAAATGAAAATAGCCTAAGAAGAAAAGCAGAGTCCATATCCTGATAGTGAACAGTATTTTTAAATACGAGCTTAAGCTTAAAATTGCTAAAACATTCAATATACTCAGTTAAAGAAATGGCTCACCTTAATCTGCTAACACTGGGAAGTTAAGAGCATGCTAGAGAGCTGAGAAATACTTTGCTCATATCATCTAGTATGTGCATGAATACATACAAATTTGCTTTCACAGATTACTGGGTTGGCCTCCCTATTCCACCCTTGACTTTGTAACATAGTGAGGTCTACACTTAGTGCAATAGATTTTTCTATGATGTGTTTACATTTGACTTTCTCCTAACTTGACTGGGGGTGACCTTGAAGCAGACCTCAGTAGGATTTCAGTCTGTGGTTTCCCACTCATTAACTACAGATGTTGACTGTACATTTAGATGCCAGTATCTGATGTATACGTATAGGAGAAATACTTGAACCTATATTCATATACAGTACAGAAAAAAGGTCAGCAAATGTGTTGATTTTTACTTAAGGACTCCAGAGTTATGGGAAAAAAACAAGGAAACTGATGTAGAATATTAGGAAAAAAAACAACTAACACTGTACCGCATTATCATAGACTGGTTTGCTAAAACTGGATATATAGTCAGCTGCACACTTTCTGCTAGCAAATGCTTTACTGCAGCAGTCCCCAACTTTCACTGGCCCGTGGGCTATGATACTGAACAAGTAACATGGAATGCATTATACTTTGCTTTCCCATCAATCTTAGTTTGCACATTTTTAAATTTCCCATGTCTATAAACAAAGCTTGAGCCACAGCTTCAGCTGTTTCCAGTGTCTGTCCTCTACTCTTGTTTTAAGAAATATTTTTGTATAACTATAATAGCCAAGAATGTGCTATACAGCATGCGCAAGAGTAGTTACATTGATTCTGCATTGTTGATTAAATCCTAATGAAAAAAGTTTTACCATCAATAGAAATTCATTAAATAGTTTTTCTATTAAACAGGTACTTTTTATATTATCACCTCCTGAGTTCTGTAACATCCCAAATGGTTAGATTGTAAGAAAATCTCTTATTCTAATACATGATCTTTGTTATCATGGTTACATCCATTGTTATATGCATACACAGAATGAGAAAAGAGGTGCAAAACTATATCCTACTTATTTGGTGGTTACCCAGATGTTCACATCACAAGTTTCATCTTGTTGGCTTTGATTGTGACATAACAGGTTAACAGTTACATGAGTTCTATTCCAAAATGTGAAGAGTTGGCCTACTCACATAATCAGAATTGTAATTGAAGTACACAGATGCCTAATGTTAGAGACACTACCAACATCCTGAGTTGTTTCTTGTCTCTCTGTGAAGAGGTGTGTTTATGGAGGGGGAATTTTATTTATCAGGATGAGAAAGAAATGGTACATTTAACTTTATTAAAACTTGCGTGTCCTTATCAACTAACGATAAGTAGCTATGTTCATTGTTTTCACATCATTATAAATGTACAAGGTGAAGACAGTTAAGAGAAAATGCATTACTTCTGAGTAATACCGTGGGCAGTATTATGCAACATGACTGCAAAATTTTCTAAATGCCAGGCATATATAGAAATGCAAGTTACAAATCCAAAGTCAGGCAAATCCAACCTCATATCTCCAGGTAATGTTTTAATTTTAAAGAAATAATGCTATAACTCCTTGCAAAGACATGTGACAAGGAAAATAGAAATAGTTTGAAATGTCGTAAGCTGCAAGTGATCTATAAGAGCTGAGTCAAAGGAACACGTCACAGAAGTATAGTCACATAAGTAATCTATGTCTATGCTGCACCTGAACTAGTATCAAGCAGGTCAAGGAATTTCTAAATTTATGTTCCATAAATTCAAAATGCGAACCTGCAAATTTTTGGTTGCACATTTAGCATTTCATGTTCAAGAACAAAGGGAGATCATGAAGAATGACGTTTGCTTCAGAAACGTATAACCAGTCTGTTTCCTTACGTTCAGTTACATTCATATATAGAGTATAATAAAACAGAATTTCATTTAAGCTTTTGACATGATGCGATACAAAAAACACATTTACAATTACAAAGTACCAGGGTTAAAAAAAAATAAAAATCAATGGTACACATTATAACACTACAGATATTTCAGAAATACTTATAAAATCAGGGTACTCGATCAGAAAATGCTATATGCTTTTCTGAAGTTCTCAATGACGTATACATACTTGGTCATTTGTTTTTCTTGTTATTGAGTCATCACAGTAAAGGATACTTTGCACAAATTTATGCCTGGGTATTTAGTACCGTGTCTGACAGTAAGAAACAATAAGATATGGTGAATAATTTCCTTAGGAATATTGTCTTATTAAAGTATTGTCCCAGAAGGTATACCTGTCAAGTTGTACAACTATGGGTGTCTGAAACTTAGGCACCTTACTGAGTAGTCCCCACTAATTTCAGGCACTTGGCTTAAACATATAATTATATCTTAACTTATAAAAAGAATGACAAGTAATACTGAATCCCTCAATTATTGGACAGTCACCTATAGTTTCTTTATTGGGTCCTGATTTTTGGAACATGCTGAATATGTGCTGTAACTTTCAGCACCCAGTTTTGAAAATCTTGGTTAACATTTATATCATTGCGTCAGCTGCAATATTTTCAATATTTCATGTAATAAATGCTTTAAAATGCTGTCAAATTGTACCTGGGTTATGTTTTACACAGTGAAACACTGAAGATAACATTAAATACACCAAGATAGAGGACCCTCTCCAACCTAATAATGGTGAAATAATGACAATTTTCTTTTCAAGAAAAGAGAACAGAAATCATTTGAAAGTTTTGCCCTATATAGAGTAAGATTATTTTAATTCTTACCCTGAAACAGTAAACTCCTACCAAGAATATCACCCAGTCTACAGATCCAAATATTTTGTGAGCTATGTTACTGGGAGCTTAAATATTTCTCAGGGACTTAATTATATTTTTGCCTTATATTTATACATTGTGGGATGACAAGTGATAATGAGTAATACTGGTGGGATCTCAGAATTTTACACTGTCCAGTCCAGAATGAAGCAAAGGAAATATTAAGGGAACTATCTAATATTTCAAATCCCACTAGAGCACTTTTTAATTAAGATTCCATGATCGCAAAATATTTGGATTTAAATGAAGAAATTCTGTATGTATTATTCAAAATGTAACTATATAAACAGCAGTTCATTACTCTGGAACATGCAGTAAATAAGATCTATTTTATTACTGTATTAGGAATATCTGCATGTCATACAATTACTGATCTCATTCCAATTCAAAGAAGGATTTTACTTATAATTTAGAAAAAGGAACATATATTTATATTATTGTACCCATATTATCTTTTGTTTTTATTTTTATTTTTTAACAAAAAGGTATTTATTATCTAAATAACGAAAGAATACTTACACAGTTGGTTGCATTGTGTCTGTGATTTTTCTATATGCTAGTAAGGATGCAGATTCTACTGTCTGTATAATTAAAAAACAAACAAACACAACTGCAGATTGACACAAGAGTGTACCTGCATGGAGGTGGACGCTGGCGTGAGTGCACAGTTACAGCATATGCAAAAATCAAATCTGGACAGGGGGATTCCCTCCCTTTTTGCACCATAAAAGTACAGAAAGTTCTCCCAATGGTCTGACAGTGATAAAAGAAGTTGGATTACCCAGGGTACTTTTCCACTCCTCATTTGGGAAGGGAAAGCATAAACAATGTATTTTTTGTAATCAACCTGAATTATGACGATGAATTCGTGCTTAGGTGAATAAATACAACATTTTGGAGGAAGGGAGAGAAAGTGAAAAATAAGAAAGAATTGAAGGAGGGAAAAGAGTGGGATGAAGGAGTAGATGGAGAATGAGGACACAGATATCTTGTGCAGTACTTCTGTATCCCTGGGGGTGCAAAACAGAGAAAGGACCCTGGTGCTCTGGAAAATGAATGAGTTTTCAATGTGTTGCCAAGAAGCATATTGTGGAAAACAGTGGAATTGCTTTATTATAAATGCTGAAGCCCAACAAGCTGTAGAATATTGGCTTTAGATTATTTAATAATTTACTGCAAAGAATACCATTAAAGACAGAAATTCTGACACAGTATCTATGAGGCTTGCTCATATTGATAAAGATGTATAACACTTTCAAAACACACCCACAACAGCTCAAGTCCTTGCTTCATTCAGTAGTTTTGTTCACTGACATATACTTACCTGGTGCAATATTTTGTTAAAAAATACTAGTTTATTGGAAAAAATACAGTTGAACTGTAAAACCAGTATTTTGAAATATTTTGCACATGTAGCATGTAGAATTAACATAAATAACATTGAGACAGTAACTACTAGGAACAAAGTTTCAGGTGTGAATATGGATGGATTTTGCACTGAGATGACGGTGCTATGCTGTTAAGTCTAAAACCAAATTTTAATTACTGGCTGTTTAGGGATGGCAGTTTCTCAAGAAAGCCTAATACTAATACTAATTAAATATCTTGCATGAAATGATATCGGTCATTAATACTGTTATTACAAAACATCAAAACCCTGTTCTTTGTCCTCTTGGTTTCAAGAAACAAATAGCAAACTTGCAGCTTTATGGTTGTGTGACAATGAACAACATAACTGCAGTCAATGTAAGAACAGTGGAAGAAAACTGAGTACGTATTTTGAATGCATAAAAAAGCTTCACATGTTCATCACAGCTAAAAAAACAAGGATTGTTTTACCTGCAAATCTCCTTGTCTCTGTCTATATGCCACTTATTCCTCTTCAGAGATGGGTACATGCAGCAACCAGTCAGAATGCAGAAGACATTTTTGTATTCTCTATTCAGCTCACTAGCCAATTAGTTCCCAGTAGGTTCTTCCATAGTTATGGCCATGCAAAATAACTCAAAATATTGTTAGTAACATCTAGCTGGTAACATGCAACTTCTTTTGCTAATATGATTACTGCTTGCAGTACCACTGATATGACTGGATGGGTAAGACAGCCCAGGCTATTGGATTTAGGACACAGAAAATGAAATTTGTACAGAACAAATTCCTTTTATTGTACACAACATCCAGGAATGACTGGATAATAACTGGCTATAAGTATCTTAGAAAAAAATTACTTGCAATTTTTCCTTCACAGCATTCTGCTCATGATCTCTTGTCAAGTTGGCTTGATGTTGAAAGAATAAGAAACTTTTCCCCACATATTTTAAGTGTATAAAACAATTCATAAGGTGGGGTAGATCTTAGAGATTTTACTATCTTTTAAATCAACTAAATAAAATTATAGATCTCAATGAAGTTCTGTCTTGGATTTTGTCCATATGGTTTTCTTGGCATTTCAACAATTCCAGAGCTTTTCCTTTAGTTCAGACAGGAGCAGGAAAAAATGGAAGATTAAATTTTTGTTCAAAATGAAAACAGGATGAAGCATTTGATACCAGGCAAGTAGACACTCTTAGTTTGATCTTGTGGCAAAAAAATCAGAGTAGTTTAAATGAGACACTTTCTAACTCGCTGACTCTTCCCGGTACTAGAAAAGTAAAAAGATGTCTAACAGAGAAATTGAATGCAGTGATTCTAAACAGAGGCGACACAGATGTTTGAGGGCCAAATTAAGACTCCTCAAAAGAAGCATGGATGTCAATGAGAACAAAACTGGGCCACTGCAAAAACTAATTCAGATATAAGATCTCACTGGAAATTACTTGATACTATCACCTAACCTGTCAAGGATCCTCTGGAAAAAAATGAAAATAAAAAAAATACATATCTTCTTATAATACAGAAGAATGGAGATTGTAAATTTTATATTGACTAATCTCCAGAGTAAAAGAAAATTGCAAATATTATCTAATAATTCCTATGCTTATGGACTGAACCATTTCCAGAAAGTCTCCAGTCATGAATTCTGGGAAGAATACACTTAATGGGTCAAGATGCTGAGGAAAAGGCAACAAAAAGATATTTCTCTGAAAAATAATGCTGACATGACTGGACTGGAATTATTAGTTTTACATTGTCTTATTTTGCCCGATATTCCTGAGGACCTTTTACAGAACTGGAATTTGGCGAAAATGCATGGAGAAATCTCTTGTTCCAAGGAACAGAAAGATTTGAAAAACTGTCTGAGGAATCTTGCAAATGTTATTTTGTCCTGAGTAACAAATAACTTCTCCCAACTGTGAATCAGCATGTCTGCAAATACACAAAATTCCTTTTGATTAATGGATATTCTACCTTGGAGAGAAGTTTGGCCCTTCTTGTCTAGTGAATATAGCAGAAAAATGTCAGTACTTTTGTACCAAGATGAGAGGCTCCTTGTATAGTTTCTGAATTTAGATTTGTCTAAGAGCCATTTATTTCAGGTATTTCCTGGTCAGCTGTACATATCTTGTTAAGATCTCTATCCATAGCTTAATGGTCTAGTCTTCTTCCAAGACTGGCCAATTAAAGTAAAATAGACTTTTTGGAGGAACGCATCAGTTTCCCTTTTACCGTGCCTAGGGACAGATATTCAAAAAGCCTGAGCCAGAATTGATTCAATCTTTGCAGGTTAGTCTAACCTGGCTAGGCTGAACCAGTCTGCAACTGTACAGACATCCCCTCTGGACTCAGAAAAATGCAGGCACATGCCTGCAGTGGCTCAGGCTAGAAGCTGGGGGGGTGCTAGAACAGCCCTCCCTTCCCTTCCATAATGCTAAGCTGAGGGGGAGGCCTGGCCAGGCCCCAGCAGTACTCTCTGATTAGGGAGGGAGGCCCCCCCCCCCACACACACACACACAACTCACTGCTCCTGACCAGTCCAGCAGGGAGTGGATAACAGAACACTGATCAGCCCATCAAGAAAACAAAAGCCTCTCTCATTAGTTCAAACTCTTCTTAAACAACTTTTCCCGCAGGAAGGAACAGAGGCACATTACCAGCTACCTGTTGATTAGCTCCAAAATAGCCCTAAGTAGACACTGTTCTCTCTGCCTGTGTCTTGTCTGCCTTACACAGACACCTCTCAGCATTAGCTAGCATACTCCATGCTG
The DNA here is from genome assembly GCF_052110815.1 of Crocodylus siamensis. Classification (NCBI taxonomy): domain Eukaryota; kingdom Metazoa; phylum Chordata; order Crocodylia; family Crocodylidae; genus Crocodylus; species Crocodylus siamensis. The sequence goes on along the minus strand of NC_143398.1, from coordinate 54,665,239 downwards.
ACTACAGTCCAGGCTGTAGGAAAGGGGAGGGGGCAAATCCCTGCTTGAGCAGCAAGTGCTGATGGGGAGATGGAGGTGCAAGGGGAAGCTGGGCAGACCCTGCTGTGCCTGCCATCTCTGCCAGAGATCCACTTAGGGAGCAGAGGGGCAGGGCTAGCCCTGCTGGCTGGAGCAGCTAGCCCTGTCCAGTGCTGCAAAGCACCTGTGATGCTGGGGGGACTCTGGTTTAAGTTAAGCCAGGAAGGGCTTTGGTACAGACATTGCATAAACCAGTTTGAGCCAAATCAGTTAAGTCTGATACTACATTCAACCAGGTTTATCTCAAACTGGTTTCAGCCATTTTTAAACTGGTTTATGTGCACTAATCATCTGTTCTGTTATGGATTTAAACCAGTTTCTGATCACTTAAACTGGTTTATGTAATGTCTGTCCCTAGCCTATGTGACAGTCAAGGTATGCTTGCATCTCTAGTCACTGTGTATCATTGCCTTCCTGATTTGGGCAAAGGGATATTTTGACAAACTACTAGGCTAAACCAGTTCATAAAGACTGTACAGAGTCTGTACCCTCAGATGGGGAAGTGACAACTGATTAGTACTTAAGTGAATCAAGTCTAAGACTACATCTGTGATATGTTCTAGGAAGTCTAGAATATGAATGTGACACCTAAACCTCTTAAAGCTGATGTCTGTGACTTAACTGAAACTATTAACTGATAAAAGAATTATTTGTACCTTGTTTGAGACTGCCTGTTCTCCAACTACAAGATTATACTTTCTTAAAATCACTTCCACCATGACCTTGGAGAACAATGCAAGAGAATCTGAAACAGTGGAAGTGGATGATACTGAAAATGCTGTTGAATGAAAATGTAAGTACTGAGATACAAGTATAATGTGCATAAATAAGGATCCTATGAATCTACTGTGTATACTACCTGATGACAGTTAGGGACGATTCAACATTATTTTTTTTCTTTTTTACAAACCAACTGGACCATCTGAAATTCAGAATTAATTCTGGGGAGTAGTCACTTAGATTCCTTTCTTCACTAAGGCTTAATATCACAGCCTTAATTCATAAAAACTAAGACAGAGTTGATGATGTTTTCTGCTTTTTCCTCTGGAGAAGAAATTCAGTAAGAACAAAAGATTTTTCTACAGATTCTGGCCTCAAACCTATTCAGACTATTAAATGATATATGCAGCCATTAGTATCAGAGTCCATTTGATGAGCATTTAAAAGAATTCCATCCATGCTGGTTCCTGAAAGACTGAGAAACAGCATTATATAGTCAGAAAATCCCTCCTGGTGGATCTGTTGTTTCTTTGAAAACGTGACTCCCTTATGTAGTTCGCAGGAAAGGATCGAGAGCCCCAATAAATTCCTTTTCCCCCTTTATATTTTGGAGGACAGCGGCAGGTGGTCTGGCATTTGTGAGAATAGGAAAATGAAGAGCTTGCACAGGATCTTTTCTTTTTCTGACAATGCAGAAAATGCTTTTGCTCCGAGCAACTCTTAAGAGCCTGGACTAAGGGATCACCAAATAACATGCCTCCTTTGTATGGCAAAGACAACAGTTGGCACATTAGTTCTAATTCCGAGGACCAGGGGCGTAGCCAGATGGCCCTCCTGGCTACTGTGAGGCACGCCATATTTTTAACTGTAAGGCTGAGAGAATCCTCAGCTGCATCATGGATGAAACTAGCAGCAATTCTACAGAGACTGTGTGTTCTCTGCTGGGCTCTGGATTTGCTCCTGGACAGTTCTTTTTCCAGCCAGATTAGTAAGGCTCTGGAAGCATGGATAGAATAGATAGACACTCCAAGTTGGGCTGCAGCTAACTTGAAAGATTTCTTAATTGCTGACTCAACCTTTTTATCAATAGGATCCTTAGGGCTGGTAGCCCAGTGAGCAGGTAGAGAGGATTTGGCATCACCAATGATCACTGCAGTGTCTATTTTGGGTAAAGTCCCCCATAAGGAAGCTTTATCCACTGGAAGAGGGTAGAGTTTATGCAGAATTGTTGGGGCCTCATGTATTGACTCAGGATTATTCCAAGTTCTACAGACCAGCTTCTCCACTGTTGCGTGGATGGGAAGGGCCCTGTCCTCTTCAGAGAGGATAGGTGGTTCTTCTGAATGCTGTTCAGATTTGGGGGGGGTTAGCCTCAGCACTTTCTTAATTTGCTTAAATAAATCATTCTGATTTGCCATGTTAAATTTACATGTGGGCTCTGAGTCCTCCTGTTCCTCCACAGAGGATTCAGGGAAGACTCCCTCATCCTCAGTGGGTGATTCATCTTCAAACGCCCAGTCAACCTTAGACTTCTCCAGATCAGAAACCGCTAGCTCGTTTGAACTGTCCACACCTTCACACATTAAGATTCGAGATTGGTCCTCAGATGTTTCAGGAAGAACCAGGGCAACTGCTGTGTGTGTGGCTTTGGAATTCTTTACTGGAAAAGGTCCAGCCTGAGCAGAAGAGGTCATTCTGTGCCTGGCCACAGTCAGGGCATCCTTTAAAATGGTCGTAATCTCAGGCAGTATTACAGCTCTCATTAGCGAATTTTTGTCAGATTCAGAGAAATGTGAAGGTCTTACCTTCCTGTGATGGGAACATTGGTTATCTTCTGTGTCTGAGCTGTGGTCTGGAGTTTGGCTAAACCATCGCTGGACTGAGGAAGGTTGTCCTGCTAGGGACCCCTGATCTTGGGCCTGGTTGGACTGTTGTTGGAAGGGAGAATGCTGTCCTGCCTGAGTATCTGAGCCCTCTTCTGACTCCATTATCTGTTGCTGAGAAGCATGATGTCTAGAGTCATCCCTGGATTTCCATTTGTCTGATTTCTTTCTCTCGCAGGAGAGGGAAGTGTACATGGAACTAACCCTTGAGAGTTCTGAAGACTGCCTAGCCCTTCTCCTGGAGAAGGAGGCCTCTGATCTGGTCCTGGAGGAATGATCTCCTGACCTTCTGGACAAGTTGGATCGCTCAGATTTCACAGACGCTGCTTTGGCAAAGCCAGGGTCTGCTTCAGAAGATTTGACGGTACAGCTATCATTTCTTTTCCTTTCTTTGTCCTTTTTCTTTATTGTCCACGTAGACATGGACCTGAAGTGATGAAAAAAGTTCAAAACACTCGAAATTCTTAGAATTTTTTTTAAGGAAAAACCTACACCATTTTTCCTCAAAGAAGCACTGTATCACCAACAGTGCTGTGTGAGGTGGCCTGAAACTGGGAACTGATTGGCTGCAGTGATGCTGAGCTGCAAGAGGGTGCCATAACATCTTCTGCAATCTGACTGGTTGCTGTAGCTGCCCTGTCTCTAAAGAAAAAGAGGAAAGCCCATCATAGGCTAACGGCACATAAATACATTTTAGGAAGGAGTTTTCGGCATGGTAAATTAACTGCACAACTCCCTGTGAACAGCTCTGGATGTTCTCCACATAATTCTGTATAATCATCACACAAAGGGTTGACAATATATGCATTATGAACAACTTAATAACAAAGCACTTGATGGTTCTGTAATTTAATGCATAAGCCATTTAAATATGGAGACGTACATTTCAGTTCAAGTCACACAGATTGAGTGGTCTTTTCTCAGATTTAACCACTGTCCAAATCACGTATCTTGGCACAGTTCTGCATGAATGTCAGTTTTTGCTATAAAATAGAGGTCCAAGCATACAAAGCAGAGGTGCATATCAGAATTTAGGCACAGTAGCTGGGCTATCTAGGGAAGTGGTACACTACTCTGTTTTCATTGTACCTGTTTCCAGCCAATGCCTTCAGTCTCTCACTTTTATAAGCGGAGTTCAACTAAATTAAATATGTGCATTTAAAATTAAAAACAAACACATTTTAAAAAGTTTTTTTGTGCTGAACTGATGAATAAGAGATTGGAAACTGGTAAAATCCACAGAAATAAACAAATTGCTCTTTGGCATGCAGAACTGTAAAAAATAGCTCGTTTCAGATAGATAAAATGTATGTTCCATTTATGCAAAAAGAGCCCAGCAATACAGTGAACACTATTCAAACAAACAGATTTTCATGCACTAGAACAGGTTACGTACAGAAAATAAAATGCTTTTAAGCAGCAATTAACATGGGAATAGAATATAATGAGCATATTACCACACACACACACACAAGCTAAAACAAATCTATTTTAATATGAAATCAAAATACACTTTACAAAATTCTGCTACACCACTCTTAATTATTCTAAATGGACTTGTCTAACAAATGTTTTTTGTGTTGCAAGAAGATTCAGCTAAATAATTTTACAATAAAGAAGTAGCTTTAGGAGACACTAAAAAAAAATAGAGCTTGTGCTTTGATGCAGCCCACTGTCTTATGCACTGAACTTCCTAAAGGAGCGTTTTTAATTTCATTATATTCCTTCACGACTTTCTTTTAACTACAGGTACTCCTCACTTAACATCACCCCAGTTAACATTGTTTTGTTATTATGTCACTGATCTATTAGAGAACATATTCATTTAAAGTTGCGCAATGTTCGGTTATAACGTTGTTTAGCTGCTGCCTGAAAGCAGGTAACTACTGTGACATAATTGGATTCGCTTAACAGCGTTTCGCTTAAAGTTACAGTTTTCAAGAATGTAACTATGATGTTAAGGGAGCAGTAGCGTATTAATGCACTGGATTTTGGTACGGGCAGCCATTTGTTTTGAGAACCTGCTTTCCAGTGAATAAAACAAGATAGTATTTGTTTTGTTTATCTGAGAAGCACATTTCCAATTCTAACAGAGGGCACCTTATAATAAGCTTTGGGTTCACAGAAGTGAATGCATTTCTGACTTAGTCTAGAAGGTATATCTCTACCCTGCCTTCCATCTGACTTCAGGCTAACACAGCTATCTCCTGCCCTTGTTTCCGAGTCAGTATTTCTCTGTGTGTTACACAGGTCTTGAAGGATTAATAGATATGGCAAAAATGCTATCATTTTTCATGTATCTGATGTTTGAGAAAATGAAAGCTGGCCCTGAGACTAAAATCTGTATGTAATATCCTTAGCCCTAGGAGATCAGAATTTGAATCTGGATTCAAATTTTACGTCTCTGGAATATATGCTAACAATGCTGAAATCCTTCAGTTCATGTTCCATGGTATTTAAAATTTCTTCTAACAGTTGAATTAGAGCTGCCCCTAATTCTGTAAAACATTAACTACAAAGACATTTTCCCCATGACAGAGTAGTGATTTCAAATTCATAAAATGAGTTCCATATTAAAAAATTATATAATACTCCTAAATAAGAAGGGACAAGTAGGAAAAGTATGTATCAGTTGCTCACCTGTATTCACCAAATGTTCCATCATCTTCCTTCATAGGCTGAATTTCTGGATCAGCATGTGCATCTTCTTTTTCCTTCACTAAAATATTTGAAATTGGAATTTTTGTCACCAAACATTAGGACTAAAATATTTCATGCCCTGATCCTGCAAACTAACCCAGATGGAACCAGGAGATTATCCACGCAGGGACACTGTTTGGCTAGTTTTCTTTAACAGAAATTACCATTGCTCAACCAAACAAATAAAAAACCAGGCTTCCAATGAAATTTAAAACTAAGAATAATGTTGGTCTCTGTGTTGTTTCTTTTCTAAAAATTGAAACAAAACCAATACAAGAAAAATCCTCCTAATGCCTCTTAAATGTAACTGTATTTTTTTCAAATATTTTTAATAAAAAAATTTTCTATTAATACTTCATCTTTATACACATGGGGCCATAACCTGAATTGTTCACATGTATATATATTCTATACATGTACCTAGTCTCATTGAATGATTTGCTGTATTAGGGTCTTTGACACAGAAACTTAGGAATCGTTAAAATATAACATATATTTACATAGTACATATTACTCCCAGAAGTTGGGGGTACAGCCAAGTTAGAACTGTATAATGAATCAAAATTGGGAAGAAAAATATTCTTATTTGTGTCTTTTTATTTCTGTTTAGATACATATTACTCTGTTTTCCTTGTCTACCAGCTATAATTTGCTATAATGTAATTTGCAGTTCTTTTATGTTAGCAATTTTCATACTCAATTTGTAAGGTTTTAGTTTCTAATTCATTGTTCAAGGCAATATGACTCATCTCTGATAGTATTTTCTAATGATACAATTATGATAACCTTGCCTACTTTTAGTCTTATTTTCTTAAACAGAGTGAAGCTTTACACTCACTTTCTAGAGCATCATTTCCAGTGTCGAATTGGACTAAGCTAATATTGAAGATATTACAGGCCAGTTGGGATTCCCCCCCTACCACACACACACATTAATGTCAAAATTAGTGAAACAAACTTTAAATAAATGAATTAAATTCAGAAACACATTAAATAATTTGAAGATGCGTCTCATTTTCCAGGTTTCTAGTCTACTAAATAGAATGAAAATCTCTAATGAGAACAAGGTTTCCCATTAAGCTTAACATTTCTGCTCTTTCTTTTGGCTAGGGGACTTTAAAAGAGAAAAAAGCAGCCTTTTGTCATTTCTAGTTTCTGCCAGAACCCAGAAATGATAAAATACTAGTACATACATTTAATTACTAAAGTAAAAGCTTGGCTTCAGTGGGCGTCCAGACGAACGTGTGCATGTGCTTTGCAGCACCTCAAAGGCTTTTGAGGTGCCACAAAATGCATAGGTGCTTGTGAATGGGTTCTCCATGCTGCAGCATGGAGGCAAAATTAGATACTGGTAACTCTCAGTATCTAAAAAAAATGGAGCAAAAAAAAAAAAAAAAAAAAGCAAAATGGTGTACTTGACTGCAATAAGCACCACCCAGAACTGGAGCCTGGCTGCTGGCCAGGCTCCACATGCTTGGGTTGCCATTTCTGCAACTCCAGGAGGCCCCCAAGACCGCAGGTAAGACTGCTCGGGCCAGCCCAGATGATGGCCCCAGCCTCCCTTACCCCACATGAGGCAATCTCCACATTCCTGCTAGTGGGGATGCACCTACTAAGGGTGACAGGAGTTTTTCTACAGACTTCAAAAGGGACTTAAGCCATGGACAGGTGCTAATTTCTATTTTTGCAAATTTATTGGTAGAAATCCTCCCTACTACTCCAGGCAGGACCAAGGAGTTCAGATGCCACTACTGTTCAGGTCTTGTCCAAACCAGTGTCCCCCTAATCATGGGAAAGATCTAGGGGGCAGGAGTTGGGAGGAGTTGAGTGTGGGAAAATGCCCATATGCCTTCTCTAGAATGGATTTCCCCTCACTGTAAAGGCACAGGCAAAATTGCTGCTCAACTCCTGATCACAGAGGAGTGTAGTGTACAGGTGCATATTCTGCAAGAGAAACTCTGAAGTAATTGGGATTACAGAGATGGTAGAGTTCACATTACTGGAGTATAGTTATGATGGGTATAGCTTGTTCCAGGGAGGATAGGCAGGGGAAAAAGGAAGAGCTGGTGCCCTGCATAAAAAAGCTGTGTATATGTGTTTTGAGGTGCAACGTGAAGTGGGAGGTAGGTTTGCTGAATGCCTCTGATAAAGGTCCAAGGAGAGAGCAGCATGAGGGATATCATGGTAGGCATTTGCTATAGGAGGAGTAGGTAGATGAGGCCTTTAAACAACTGATAGAATCTTTCAGATTTCAAGAGCAGGTTCTCATGGGGTGCTTTAATTATCAGGATATCTGCCGGGAGAGAAATACAGCAGTGCATAAGCAATCTAGCAAATTCCTGGAATGTGTTACGGATACTTTTCTAACACAGACGGTAAAGAAGCCAACTGGGGGGCAGGGAAGAGGGAGGGATGCTCTTCTACACTAACTGTTCATAAACAAGAAGGGATTGGTTGAGAATGTGAAGGTAGAAAGTAACTTGGGTGACAGTGACCACAAAAAGATAAAGGTCAAAATCCTAAGGAGGAAGGCAGGAGAGCTGCAGAATAAGGACACTGAATTTCAGAAAAACTGATTTTAACAAACTCAGGGAACTGGTAGGCAGGACCCCCTGGAAGGCAAGTGTGAGGGGAAAAGGAGTCCAGGAGAGCTGGCTGTACTTTAAGAAGGTCCTCATAAGGGTGCAGGAGCAGGCTCTCCTGTTGCAACAGAAGAATGGGAATTGGAAACAAAAAACCAACCTGGCTAGACAGAAATCTCTTCAATGAGGTGAAACTCAAAAAAGGAATCCTACAAAAAAATGGAAACTTGGTCATAGCACTAGAAAAGAATATAAGAGTATGACATGGGTAAGCAGGGATAAAATTAGGAAGGACAAAGCATGATTTGAATTAAAACTGGTAAGGGGTGTAAAAAGTAATATAAAGGGATTCTGCTGGTATGTCAAGAGTAAGAAGAAGGCCAAAGAAACCATAGTTCCCTTACAGACTATAGAAGACAACCTAGTTGTGGGTTGTGCAGAGAAGACTGAAATAGTTCATGTCTTTTTTTACTTAAGCCTTCACAGATAGAGGAAGTTACCAGATGACAAGCATGGTAGATAGCAAATATATGGCAGAAATCAACAGCCTAGAATGGCAGAACAGGTTGGGGGTTACTTGGAGAAGCTAGATGCTTTCTAGTGAGCAGGGTTGGATAGGATGACCCTAAATTACTGAAGGATTTAGCTGAGGTAATTTCAGAGCAACTGGTTCTTTAAGAACTCAGAGTTCAGGCAAGATCCTGGATGACTGGAAAAAAGTAAATCTAGTGCCCATTTTTAAGAAAGGGAAAAAGGAGGGTGCAAGAAATCACAGCTCAGACAGCCTGACCTGGGCACCTGGAAAGATCATGAGGCAGGTCCTCAAGGAATCTACTGTGAAGCACCTAGAGGAGAACAAGGTGATCAGGAAGAGCAAGCATGGATTCCCCAAGAGCAAGTCATGCCTGAACAACTTGATTTCATTCTCTATGGAGGGGGGAGACCAATGGATGTGATATACCTTGACTTTAGCAAGACTTTCAGCACCATCTCCCATAATATCCTCATTAACAAGCTTTTGAAATACAGAGCAGATGGAAGTAGTGTAAGGTGCACACAACTGGTAATACCACTGGTTCAATGAGCAGTCAGAGATGGCTCAAAGTGTAGCTGGGAGGGGGGATCAAGTAGGGTTCCTTAGGGACCTGTTCCTGGGTCTGGTATTGTTTAATGTCTCCATTAATATTTTGCACGATGGGATTGAGTGCACACTTATCAAATTTGTGTATGAAAACAAAGTTGGGTGGAATTGCTGAGCAGGATCCAGAATGACTTAAACAGACTGAAGATGTGGTCTGCAATCAGTCAAACAAAATTCAGCAAGTACAAGTGCAAATCCTGCGCTTGAGATTGAATAACTGCATGCACAACTACAGACTATGGAGTGACTACTTATAGTGCAGTTTTCTGGGGAGTACAGTGGACCATAAACTGAATATAAGCCAACAGTGTGCCCTTGCTGCAAAAATCAAGTTTATATTGAGTTGTTTGAACAAGTATGTATCTTACAAATCAAGATAATTGACTCTATTCAGCACTGATGAGGCCTTCTCTAGAGTACTGTCTCAAGGTTTGGGGCTCACACTTAAAAAATATGGACAGATTGGAGTGAGTCCAATAGTGTGACAAAAATTATTAGAGAACTGGGAAGCATGACTTACGACAAAAGGGCTGAAAGAGCTATGGTTATTCAGTCTGTCGGAGTGAAGACTGGGGGAGAGGGAGGAGGGCGGATTTTGATAAGTCTTCACATACCTAAAGGGTGATTACAGACAGGATGGAGATAGGTTTTTCTCTGGCTGTAGGGGAGAGGACAAAGAGCAATGAAGTCAAGCTGAAGCAGATGAAATTCAGGCTGAGGTTGGAGATTAAGAGAAATTGTAGAATCTCCATTCTTGGAAATTTTCAAAAGCAGCTTGGACAGATGGTTTAGTGAGATAGCTGGGATAGTTTAGTGAGATGCTCCTAACTTGAGCAAAGGGCCGGACTAGAAGACCTCGGGAGGTTCATTCCACCCCTACTTTCCTATGATATTCCAGAGGTCAAGATATTTCTTGTAAAAAGGCATATTTCCTTGTGACAAACTGAATGAACACTTGTATGCTGTCAATTTCTACTGGTAGAGCAGCAATTTTCCTAGTAGAAACATAGCGTCTGCATGTAACTTTAATTTTACCTTGCATACGGTTAACATTAAAATTAAACTACTAGTGATCTTCCAGAACTGAAATCTGGGTTTTAAGCATTACCAATTAAACAACTGGAATTATTTTAATTGACAATGAAGCATATCCTACCAGGGTATTTGCCGCCTTTGTTCCTCCTTATGAAGCAAACAATCAGCAAAATCAAGATAAGAAGAGCAACTGCACACATTAGACCGATAAACCATCCTTGAGTAGCAATGTCAACTTGCCGGCTCGCCATGGCTAGAGAATAAATTAAAAAAAAAATTAGATTCACTGCTGCATTTAATTGTATATTTTGTTGTTATTCACATTAATAACATATAATCATATATTTTATTAATGCAGTAACAGCGAATGTTAGTTAGCAATAATGACAGCCAGGGTAGTAATATTGCATGTCGATATTTTCAGCATTTAAAAGTGGTATGTTTCCAAGATCATATATTTAAAGCTTACTTTTGAATAACATTTGAAGTTACCGCACTGTGGTTAGTTGTGAAACATATGCATAGCTTACACATGTCCACTACCACCTTCCCAAGACCATCCATTACAATTTATACCAACATTTACATTGTACTCTAAAAAAAATTAAAGAGGAAATCCTCATTAGTTAATGTGAACCAGGTCGCATGAAACACAGGAACAATAAGGTTTTCAGGTCCTCAGATTCAATTTAAACTAGTCAGCATTGGAACCCCATATAAAGTTTTATTAGGCATTCTCTTCTTTTCCAGCCCAAACCTTAGCATATAATGTATTTTGACTGTGATGCTTTTGCATTTAACTTTCAAAAGACTGAATGGTTCATGACTGGATGAGCTCTTCCTTGGTTTTATCTCTGACTACCATATAAGCTAGAAGGTGATGTTCAGGACTCACAGAAAATAACAGAAAAGACATCAAGAAGTTTACTGAAGGGTAGTGGCAGGTCCAATTTCCTATTCGTCTAGGCTGGTGAGCTCAGTGAAGTTTATGACCTATTCTACCATGTGGACACTTAAGACTGATGTTACAACAAGCAACTCTTGAGGGCTTCCATTAAGGAATGAGCTCCCCACAAGGAGGAAAATCTACTGAGGGAAAGAGGAAGATGTGAATTAATCTGGTTTCAGCCTCTTGCTTCCTCCCATTCTCTACTTCCTGCTGTCCTGCTGGCAGGAGTAGGAGATGTTCATACAGAAGGTCCCCCCCACCTTGCTTAAATCTTAGGGAATTTTCAATTAGAATTAAATTCTTGCACCTCAATTATTCTTCTGCCTCATCTCATGAGATAATATAAAACGTTTACAATGAGGTGGATTACCCAGGATTTCTACTGAAATCAGTGGCACCTCAGAGGTGGTTTTAGTAGATTAGGGCCAGGTTATGTCTCAAAATCCCCACACAACTCTCCCTTCTTTCTGCTTCTGAGAGGTCCCAATGGCATAATTCTCTCTTCTCTTCTTCTGTGAAAGGGGCTTTATTGGTGTGGGTCCTTCAAAAGCAGGAGATGGGGAATACGCAACTATTCTTAGGAACCAGAGCCAAGGCATCATAGAAATTATCACTCTGCCACTCTCTCACTTCAAAATAAATCCTGAGACCAGGTGTGTAGTGGTAGCTGCTGGTGCAGCTCCACCGGATGTCTGACAGCAGGGGGCAGAAGGTGACACTGAAATTCCTGAGTCAATGTGCAGGCTCAGGCAGCACTGTGCTAAGATATACTAAGCCAGATCTTCTCAAAAGAGAACTCCTTACCCCAGGGTTGCTCACTATCTGCAAATTTATGGATGGACACCTCATAAAAAAGACACCCTAAAAACACCTGTCTATAAAAATCTGTAAAAATGTCTTGCCTTCCATAAAAACAGGGAGCCACCGCAGTTTTAACCTTCACCCCAAGAAAAAAGCTAGAGCTGCACTGAAAGAGACTGAGCAGAGCAGTGCCAGCTGCTGTTAGAGGGGGAGCAAGGTAACCTGGCATACATGGAGCTTTTGTCAGAGCTTTGCAGCTCAGTGGAGCCCGCTATACCTCTCCCCCTCTCTAACAAGGTCTATGCTCATCTCCTGTCTCCAGTAGCCTTGCATCAAAGAAGGGGACAGTGCAGCTAGGGCTGAGCTGCAGGCCAGGAAAGGGAGAGGCAATGGGGAAGGGTCTGTGCCAAGACACGGGTAGTGGGGACAGCAGGGGCCACACTGGGGCAGCATGATGCAGGGTGCAGTAGGGGGTGGCAGGGCATGGGGCGAGTAGGGGACCCCTGTGGCTGCAGTCACATGGGGTTGCCAACCCAAGAATTTTTACTTTTTACTGAAAGTAAAAACATGCTAGTGAACAACTTTCTCCATCAGTAAAAATGTGCAGACTATCAGTAAAAATAATTTCTTGGGTTAGCAGTCCAGCCCACCCTCAGCCATACTGCTTTCCATTCAGAAACTAGAGTGTACAGAGCTGGTGCACTGTGTTCTGGCACAGTGATGCTCTGCATACCTAAGGATCTTCATTGCTAACTCAAGAGTAACTATGAAGGCTGGATACATGCCCTGCTGCTCATTACATCTGGAAATACTGAGGTGATTTTGCATCTACAGTCTCTTCTGGTGCTTTTACTGGGCAAGAATGTGATTTGGTGTGTAGTTTGATTTGTGTTGTATGGCACTGAATTTTGTCATCCTCACAGGCTTTGGTAGGACTTCTGTATTCTGATTTTTTGGAAGCTGTTTAATGCCTTACAGGTTTCTAATACATATAAACATAGAACAAGCCCCATCTATTCTATTTTAAAGAGAAAGGTAAACTTTTGGTATCATAAGTCAACCAAAGCATTTTGGGGTTAAGATTAGAGTGACATTGTTTTTTGCAAACGTGCACATATAATGAGGTATTAACATTTTTAACGAATATTGTAGGAAGGTGCACAGACACACTGAACATTCCAATGTGAGAAGAAGAGAGTCTGAAACAAAACAATCATGCATAGACACATGCAAGAGAGATGACAGAGTAAAGATGAAAACTTACTTAGACAGCTTCTTGTATTCTTTGAAATACAGAATATCCGATAGGAAGGGGTTTCTAAAGCCCAGTATTACTTTAAAAATGGACACTATTTATTTTAGATATAGTATCTGCTTCTGGCAAAAATATTTATTCCTGGTGAACACAGAAGCTGCTAATACATGAAAGTCAGTGTAATCCACTATACTAGACATACTCAAAAGATAAAATCATATATTATATAAAGATGCTCTATAGGAATGCTTGCTAAAACAAATATTCATTTGATAGTAGAGACCTCATTATCTTGGGTTTTCCTTCCATGATAACAACATATTCTAAATGGGTGTTTTGGTTTTCTATCCCACTTCAGTATTCACCAACACTGGTCTGGAATTCAAAAACTGACACAGATTTCACAATGTGATATAGAACTCTTTTTGCAATGATTCTGTTCTACGAATGAAGCAATGAGGCAATTGAAAGCAAGGCTGTGAACCAAAGCTTTCCTTGGTCCATTGTCGCCACAATATTTTGAGCCTTGGAAGGCTAAACAAACAGAGTTAATGCACTTGACCTAATCAAGGGCACACAATAAGCATCTTAACTATTTGATCTATTGACGTTTTATTGTTAGGCCGGGTATTTTCTGGGAAAGTTTGACCATCTTGCTTTCAATGAGCTGCAGTATAATTTTCCTTCTCCATGTCCTATAGGCTATTGGCATTCTATACATAGTTGCATGCCTGTTTTCTGACATCACCAGCCTTCCCTAGCTTAAGGTGATTAATAAAAACCTATTTTGAGTCTGTAAATGTTTGCTGGGAATTACTTTTTAAAGCTTTCCTATAGCAACATTATAACATGATGACCACCAACGTACTATACACACAGAATGAAACAAAAACATTATGATTTCAGAAAGTTGTCAAACTATCATTTTAATTATTTTCTGTTTATCATTATTTTGTATTGTTCAAACAACTGTATATATATTGCAAATCTAGTTCCTCAAATCATAACGTTTGGATAGCAGGTGAGACCAAAGGGACATTGACAGAACTAGTATCTGCAGGCGACAGTGCTTGGAATGGGCAGAAGTGGCTAGCAAATACATACAAAACAAGGCTTTTATCAAGAACATGCTGTGGAGGCAGCACTGTATTCACTATGACATCAAAATGCTTCTAATAAAGCCCTGAGTTAAATAAACAGGCATCACTCATTCTCTTGTGAAGATGTAAATGCTACACATTTTCTTGCACTGAAATCTGGCTATTATTTTTCTTTGAAAAAATATGTATTGAAAATTTAAGAGGCCAATTGTTTTTCTAAATATGGTAACGTATAGGTTATGTTTAAAAAACTCTAGAAAAATGTCAATGTTTCATGAAAAAGATGAATTCATACCTAGAAGTGTCCTAACAATCATTCACTCCATTGGCATATATTATCCATGCATTTTATGGATTATTAATGTAAATCAGAACACCTAAACTTCTGATACCTCAAATGTTTTAGATTAAGATTTTGGTAACCAAGCTGCTGATATCCACATTGTTAAAAAAATATGTACTCTGCTGTATTTACAGCACACTATGTTATTGAATTATTACATCATACATTCTAATTCAATTAAAAACCCACAAGAAACAAACAAAATATTTAATCCGAAATGCACAGCACACAGATTAAGAATGAATAGTGAGCATTTAGCTCACAAAATAAATGGCACAGAAACAAAGTAAACTAAAGGGTGAAAACATTCATACTCTGCACAGTAGATAAGCTGGCATGTGTGGGAGATTTCTTAGCATTAGTCTAGAAAAAGATATGATCAATATGTTTTAGCTGTAACATATCCCCACTAGTAGCAATTCAATATTTCAGCACCTGGTATATCACAATTCTTAATGTGAGACAGAACTGGTATGGCATGCCTCACCTGGACCTGTCTCAAACACATCCTCTGAACTCATAAACTCAGACAGACCCTCAGCACCAACCCGGACTTTATATGCTGTTCCTGGTGTTAAACCCTTTAACACAAAGAAGCTCCGAGAACCATTTACAATGTCTTTTTTCCAATCTTCTTTGCCTATAAAAATTTTAGGGAAACAACAAATTGGAATATTTTAATTTACTATCTGTTACTCCAAGTTTACAGACAGAATACTTTCTACATTTTGGATTTGTAGAAGAAAATGACTGCTGTTTCTAAAGGTAATATAGTTTTAGATAAATAATGATTGCAAATACTATACTGCATGCAACATGAAGAAAAACTGCCTGAATAATGACAACTAGTTTATACTTTTGTTCCATTGCACTATATAATATAGTTTTGCATTTATACTTTTGTTCCATTGCACTATATAATATTGTTTTGCATCTATTTTATAAAGAAACAGTACCGTGTTTGCAATTATAGACTATAGGTAGAAAAAGTTTATTCACTTAATTTGATTATGCTGCTACACTTTGGATTAATATTTACTTTTTTTGAGAAAAAATCTACTTCAAAATCTTATCAAAATATATCCTGGTTGTTTTGAATATATTTTCCCATGTTGGACATTTTCCTAACAATAACTCAACTTATACCATAAACAAAATGAAGAGGAAATGTTATCCTTTTAATCTGCAGACTGACAATTATACTGTCTTTAGTGCCCACCATATAAAAAGGTGTTGTGAAAGGTGAGAATTATCTCCACTTTACTAATTCATCATCTGCATCTTAATATAGTAGTACAAAGTGTTGATGTTAGAGCTTTATTTTTGTTTTTACTACATGCAAAAGTGAGTATAGATATCAGCTTGTTTCAAATACTTAATTTTGCTGTTTCTATTTTAAGGTATAATATTAAAAAGAGGATCTATTGTTTGCTTCTTTTCAACTCTTGTTATTGAATTAGGCTCTATTGATGTAATTTTCCCAGGACATAATTTAATAGATATGTCACATTAGTTTTCTAATCACTGCATAATTGAGGGTTTTAGGAGCTCTTGTTGACAACAGTTGATAAAATAATACAAAAGAACAAAGGCTGATTTTTAAACTAGGCATCAAGTAACCTGAAGAGCAGTGGCTTTTGTTATAATAAAATTATTTGAATTACAATGACTCAATCTGCTAGAGCAAACTAAGAAAAATTTTCTAGCTATTTTAAAACTATCATTAATAAAGCTAGATTAGTATAGGATCATGCTCAGTTACTGAAATTTTTACAAATTTTTCTCAGCACTCAGAATAATTCAATGAAATGGCTTCTTACTGCCTGCTACACCATATTCAACATAAAAGTTCATATGATCTGGTCCCTCATACTCCCAACTGATATTGGCATAGGTCTCAGCAGCAGCTGCAGAAACATTTCTGATCCTTGGATAAACTGGTCGCACTGAATACACAACAGAAAAACAAAGCAAAAGTTGAAATTGGGACTATATGCACATAATCAAATGTTATTTCAGAAATAACTGTGCTAATTTGGCTCATATATATGGAAAGGATGCTTTATCATTGTTTCCATTACTGAAGTAGTGACTGCATTTCTGCATTAGCATGGATGGTCACTGAATGTTAAGCAGTTACTACACTGTTAAATAGGAAGTAGAACTATATCTCTGAGTTCTATCATGCACACCCTATATTGCTAAGATTGCCAAATACTTTATAATACCAAATTGCCAAAGCTCTAGAAAATATTATCATTTACATCTCTTGAGCTACAATGCAGATAGCTGAAATGTGAAGAACATTCTAAAGGTTTCTCAGTATTGGACAATGGAGGAAAAGAGGCATTGTCAATGTAGGGACAAATTTTACTTGCCTCCATGTGTTATTTCACAGGCTCTGTAAATGCCTCACTGCGGGCCCTGTGTGGGATTTTCAGTTTCAATGGTGTCTACTGTATTTATAATGATAAAGAGGATCACAATACCCTTATAGAATGTTGGACGGACAGTATGCAAGACAGGGGAGGTTGCAAAAAGGGTTTCTGAGTATCCTTCATCATCAAAGATGGTAGGAAAGAAAAAAAATAAGAGAATAAAAACACTTTTAAACAAGAAAATACTGTTTAAACAACAGAGCAGAGCCTTACCTGTTGAGTAACACATGCATACTTAAGGTCATGCAGGTTTCATTACAAATAGTTTTACTCATTCTATGGATCAGGTAAGTAATATGAATGATTATGTTTGTACTAATTCCTTAACACCTACACAATATTTCTTAAGTCATCTTAATTACCATTTCAGAATAATGTTTATTTAACATACCCAACTGAAAACTCTGTCATCAACAGTAGTTCCCCCCACAAATGTATATATATATTTTCAACTTTGTGTGTTAAATTTAACACAGTCTTGAATAGCATATAATCAGATCAGAATGCAGACACTAGCTTCAGCCACAACAACTATATAATCTATATATGTTCTGGTTCTAGGTAGATGTGGCAGGACAATTAAGTGAAGTAAGTCAATCCAACATCAGCCTTTTAATTCACTGGGAAATGTATTTTTCTATCTATTATTACTTTTGGATCTTGAACTTCTATACATAAATGGGTGAAGACCTACATACTGAAATTTCCATTGGGTTTGCATACCTAATTTTTTCTTCCCCACTTCAAACTAATTGGGTGCATCTACACATGTCATTAGGGCAACATGATCGACTCATGCTAGAGAAAACTGCTCCCAGTCACAGCATTTACATGTGCACAAGGGACTGCTGCAGTTTGAGCTGGGGTGGAGCAGCCCTGGGCTGACACCAAGCTCATGGAGGGTCTGTCCCAGGCTCCAGGTGGCAGTGTCAAGTGGCAGAGAGGCTGACTGGGGCATGAGCGTGCCAAAATTGTGAAGCCGTGTGGCTGACCCTCTGAGCCTCCTACCAGAGCTGGTCCATCCTGACTCAAACTCCTGTGATCCCAGTCACCATCCACAGATGCATTTCTGTGCAGTAAATGACTCTGCTGTAAAATAGTAGTGTCCCTGACAGTAATGTCTTGAGTTGGAGTTAGTTAATTTACTGCCCCCTAATACCAGTGCTTGTGTAGACAGGGACACTTTACTATGGAGCCAATTAATCAATGCTGCAGTAAAGTGCACATGTAGATGCACCCACTGGGTGGCTGATTCTTGAGATACTGAGCAGCCAGCCCACCTAGCTTCAGCGCAAACCGCAGTACTCAGCACCTTGGAATTCCACAGCACTCAGCACCTAGGGATTCCTCAAGGTGCTTGACAAAACATGGAAGTTGCCAAAATACATGAATGCTTCTAAAAATATTAGCTACAGTACAAAGGTCAGACCTCAGTCAAATATGAAAACACAGCAAGTCAGCTGTAGAACAAGGGATTCTGTTTTTCAAACAATTTAAGTAAGTTTTGAAATAAAGACAAAGAAAAATGGCCAAAGTGTCAAAAGCTTACTATTGTATCGTATGACACTCTTGTGTGCACACATCAGGTACATGAACAATGTTATTTGGCTGACTGGAGTGATACTGAGATTATTTATACTGAATAAGTATTAGCATATCACTAGGACATTTGTTAAACACTAGAACTCCCAGGTAACGCTGAAGAAAATGAAAATGAACCACTAAATGTACAATGCACTGAATAGTCAGCTATTACATTAAAATATGAAAAGTGATGACAGTTCTTAGACCAAAAGAAGCCCTAGGCCTAATGACATTTAGCTAAAGTACACACACACACACATATATATATATATATATATACACACATACACACACACACACACACACACACACATGTATATATACACACATTTTTTTAACGTGCCTGAAGCAAAAGGTTACTTTTGATTAATGGTATCCAAAATGATAATCCACTATCAGTTACAGATACAAGTGACTGCCTTCTTGAAACACCAAGATGATTCACCAATTTGGATAAACACTACTAAGCTGTTTTGGTATGAAGGACAGTAATCTTTATTTTAAAAATCAACAAAGAAAAAATATGGCTTGATCTTCCAAAACTTTCATATAACAATTGACAATAGGACATTCATTTCAAACACCAGGAGTTTACATGGATGCAGAAAAGGCATCTGACTGTGAAGAGTTGTAGTTAAAAATATAAAAGAGAACTACATTTTAGCTCTCTCTCTTTAATTAAATGTATTTACCGTCCTGTTCTTTAATTAGTCTTTTTATAAATGGGAATTTCTGTGGTAGCATGTTTGCCAAATACTACTAACGAAATAGGCTGTTTTTTACAATATATTTAATCTCTGAATCTCTGTAGCAATCTAGGGATGCACTACAGGTATATCTTTTAAAGAACAATATGAAACTATGAATTAATGAAATTGCTTTTCTATGCATGTTTTCTATTGCAGTGATAATCAACATGGAAGCTTATATTTTTGTTAAAAGAAATCTCACAGGAGGAATATCAAGGATGTTTCCCAGTGGAAAACAAAATATAAATGAAATCCTAGCTTAGTCCAGTGAATGGCAAACTCCCATTGACTTCTATGATAAAGCAAAGGGCAATTATCAACAGCTTGTTAATTTGTCCATTAAAAAGTATTACTTATGTCTTCTTGCCAGTATTTTAATTGTTTTGGTTTCCTGAACTAACTCACGCACCATTTTATTTCCTTTCCACTAGTTGATATCTAGAAGTAACAAAAAGTTTCTGCTTGTTTCTGAACACATTTATGATGCAAACAAGAGCTGATAAAACAAGATACCTCATTCATAGTGACTTCTTACCTACATTATGAAGGGCCAAAATAATTATTTTCACTGAAGCAGGACTATCCATTTATTTGTTTCAGAACAGAACTAGAAGTAATTAAATACTGCTTTAGGGAAACATAGTTCAAGAACAAATGTGAAATAACTTAGTGAACAACTACTGCAAGAACGCATAGTTATGTGAACACTAGAAGTCTGCAATCATACTTATCATTGCAATTTAAAAGCAAAAAAAAATCAAATTTCTATGAAATCATTCTCTCTATACATTTTTAAAAATGCAAAAAGCTACCTATTGATAAAGAAAAATTTATTTTAATTAAACGTGACAATAAAACGTTTTGGAAATCGCATTTTTGGAAAAGATATTTTTGTAGAAGTGCAGAAGAGACAGAAAAAGTCTTGTGACATTTGATGATGCATTTTTCTTATCTGCCTATGTAAGATACACTAGTAGTAAATGCACTGTAACCATTTTACTAAATTAAGTAATTATTCCCCATACTTGGGATTTTAATTTTAAAAAGTATGTGTAGGCTTCTTTTTCCATGAAGGTATTCGCTATATATTGCATACAAATCTAGAAGAACCTCTCCAATCACACACAACCCCCTCAAAAAGGTATATTAAAAAAAAGTTATCTAGATTGCAAAGTCAGTTAAAAGTTGTATCATAATGAATATGTGAAAAGGAATAAGGCTATAGACCCGACTCCCCACAGTGACTCTGAAATAGCCAGAGCACAAGAGGATGCCCTACTTGCAGAAGAATGCACAGTCTGAAATGGCAAGAACTGGACAAGAGGTATAATGCTCTCTCCTCACAAGAGAACTTTAAGAAAAGGTCAACCACAATCTATACCTTCGTATTTGTTCACTATAAGAAAGAATTAAAGGATGGTAATTGTTAGGGTAATTTAGATACTGCATTTTCTTTTCTTGGGTTTCTCCCAATTTGTTATTTTTCCCCTGCAAAATAATTAAAGAGTAGAACAGTGAGGGAAGGGACAGACATACATTTAAAGCACTCTAAATACTGGAGTTCTTCAAACCCTTGAGTTTCAGCACCATGCAGAAGTGAGCTCTTCCCCTAGCTCTCATCATGCTTCAAAATGGCCACAAAGGCACACACAGCAGTACTCTTAAGCCAGGAGGCTGGAAAACAGGAATCACTCTATGCCTCTAGGCCTCTGGAGGTTGCCAATGATAGCCAAGTACTGGCCACCTGCCCCATTCCTCCATACCTCTCTATGGGGGAACAGAGAGGAGGGAGCAGAACATTGTGGGATGCCAGAAGACTACTAAAGTGTGCAGACAGTTCAGGGAGCATTTAAAATTAAGAACTTTAGCCATTTTTGAAGTTCTTTTTCAGCCATGAACATCTGCACCCTTCCTCTTTGGAGGGCTTCAAACAGTACATCTGTTCATTGCTTAAGTTTCATAATATATGTTTTTAAACTTTAAAGGTAGAAAATAAAATATGAAAATATACTGTGACTCCTTGCTTATATATGCCCGAGTTTCACCAAGCACCCTTTCCTAAGTTTAATAATTTGTGGATGAATGAGACCATATCTTCCATGGACTTTTCCATGGCTAATTTAAATTTGACTTTTAGAAAATCAACTGTGTTGTTTGGGAACCTGTTCTGGTAGCTAATTACTAAGGGTGTGCAAAAAAGGCCTAATTCGATTCTGATTTGGCCCAAATGGGGACAGTGATTCAATTCATTGATTCAGATCACTGTCCCTGATTCGATTTGACCAAATCCGAATCTGAAGATTCAATGCCGATTCAGAGAATCAGTGATTTGGCCATAGACACAGCTTTAAATGTTTTTTCTACATACCTCGAGGTACCAGGCAAGGCTCATGAACGCTGTGATGCTGGGGTGGATGGAGTGCCCCACAGGAGCGCAGGGCCCTGTGTGCTCAGCAGCGAACCTGGAAGTGGACTGGAAGTAGCCTCCTGCTTGTTCTCTTGCTCATCTCCAGCCTTCAGAGGCTGGAGAAAAGCAGGGGAATGAGCAG
This sequence comes from Crocodylus siamensis, assembly GCF_052110815.1. NCBI lineage: Eukaryota > Metazoa > Chordata > Crocodylia > Crocodylidae > Crocodylus > Crocodylus siamensis. The sequence continues at coordinate 54,643,332 of NC_143398.1, read as the reverse complement.
GGGGCTGGAGGGGAGCTGTAGCTCCTGGGGGGGGCCTGGTACCCTGCAAGCAGGGTAGTCCATGTGCTGGGTGGGGGTTCAACACTGTAGGGGACAGGGGACCACTGGCAACATGTAGGGGGTGCACGTGCACCCCCCGAGTGTAACATTGCACTACCATCAGAAAAGGCGCCTGTGGGCGGTCGCTGCTTGCCACCCCGCCGCCCCGCTGCTAGCAGTGTCTGCAGGCAGTCAGTGATCACCACTGGCCACTGCTGTCACTGTCAGTGGCATCTGTGGGTGGTCGACAACCCCTGGTTGGCACTTGCCACCCCTCCCCCTGCTGCCGACAGCACCAGCGACATTTGTGGGAGCTCCCTGATTAACGCTGCCGCCATGCTCGTGCCAATGCCAGTGCTGTCATGCCCTGCCAGCCACCGGGGGCACGTGGCATTCATGTACAGCACCCACTCCTCCTAAGCAGCCCCCGCACCCAGTCACCTCACAGCTACCCACACACTGACTCACATCCCCCCACCCCCCTTCCCATTCCTTCCTGCAAATCCACATTCCCCTATCACATACCCACCATGTGATAAGGAAACCAAAAGCAAACATTATAACAGATATTTAGGATTTATTTTATTATGATGCTAGAGACACTGGTAGGCTTCCAAATTTCTTTAACGTTGTAGATATAGCAATAAAACATTGCCCATCTGATCAATCCCCCTTTCTCTCTCTCTTTCATTCCAATTGTGGAAGAATGTGGATTTTGGGGTATTTTAAGAAGTGAATTTGGGATGCTGCTTCAGCAGTCTAGCTGCCACAAGGGGTTAGTGAACCCAGATACCAAGTGGCTGGGCCTCAGAAGCTCCTGAGGCCAAGTAGCCCTTAGCCAGGACAGCTTTTATACTGCTTTTTATACTGCTGCAGGATCTAGCTCTCCCTGGCTGCAGATCTGGGAGGAGCCAGGCAGAGTTATTTTGCCCCAAGTGGCACAATTTTCTTCACAACAAAGTGCATATCCGAGCACATGCACCGAGGCAAAAAACTCCAGCTCAAATTTGCACCACTTCTATTTGAGCTGCTGCAAGCGCACATGCTTGCATGTGTGCACGCGCCCCATAAGTATACCCAAATCCCCATACCCAGCAACAGAATGCCATGAAGGGAAACTGGTGAGGTAAGCAGTATGCTAACAATTTTAGGCATCTGTTGAGTGAAAACATATCTAATATAGAAATATGTTACATTTATAACTGCACTATGTTATTTCTGAGATAGGGGAGTTGCAAGGGGCCCAATCCTCATTGGTGACAGTGGCTGCATGCATGCCTCTGGGTGGCTGGTGGGGGAAGGGCTAGGGTTGCACTGCCCGAGCCCCTTCCCCATCATACACTGAAAGCCGTCCTTGTACCTGCTGTCACCATGGAACCAGCGCTGGGTCTTCAGAGCCCAGTGCAGCTGTTTGTAGCCTCCTGGCTGCCTACCACAGCTGGCCAGGGCTCTAAGCAGCTGTAGCAGGTGGCTGGAAGGGTGCAAACAGCTGTACTGGGCTTCACAGCCCTGGCACCAGCTCGGTGGTGGTGGCTGATGCACATGTGCCTCTGAGCGGATGGTGGGGGAGGAGCCAAGATTGCACTGCACTAGGCCCCTTCCCAGCCATGCACCCAGAGGTGCATGCACAGCTGCTGCAGACACCAAACTGGCTGCCTGCAGCTGGCCTGGGCTCTGGGCAACTACTGCCAGAAGCTGCCCAGAGTCTGGGTTGGCTGTGGTGTGCCGAGAAAAATGGCATGCATGCTAGGAATTACCGATCCCTGATATAAAACAAGGCAAGATTAAGAAAACAAAAGAATCATTTGAAACTGTTTTTTAAAGGGACTGCTACTGCCTGCTGAAACTCAGTCTCCTCTAACAGACGGTGTGCAATAGTTCCCCAGAATTGAGACATGCTAGTAGTAAACTACTCTTAATCCATCTGGGCTATTGTGATGAAATTCTATACATAGAAGACTACAGAGAATTATATTTCTTGGTACATATTTAATGATACCAGTCTGACTACTGTACAACATAAAATGTACTACAGGGAAGGAAAACTTGCATGCTGCTACCTAGAAAACTTCCTAATCTAGTGTCAGAGGTATTATTCACCTTCCATGGAAGATCTGAAGGAGGAGAAAGCAAAGGCCTTGCCAAGCAATCTGGAGGGGGAGAACTGCCTCACAGGAAAAGGGCAAACAGTGCTTTGGATCTAGCTTTAGTGAGACAGCAGAGTAGATTAGGGCAACCCAGTAAGATATGAGGACACTTATGCAGAGGCCTGAAGACAAGGAAAACAAGTATGAATTCTATCTAATGAAGAGAGAGATCCTAGGGAATACAAAGAGGGAGATGCATAGTCAGTCAGGGAAAGAGAATGAACTTAGTGGCTGTGTTTTGCACAAAATACATATGGTGGGCAGGTGATCCTAACTTTCTGTAAGAAATAGGAATGTTTCTGGGAATCCAAGCAACAGGAAACAGCTATCACACATGTGGCAATACAGTCAAAAAAGGGGCATTTTAGATTCAAAAGGCAAAACAACATTGCCTTTTTCCTGGAACAATGCGAAAACAGTGTTAATAATAATAATCCTCATGAGATGAATGTGGAGGATCAAGATTAAATTGTTTCCCATTAATTGGAAGTGTGAGTTTTTTTGAGTTTGATGTTATTTAATCTTAGCTGTAGCACTTATTACTGATAAACTACATGGAGTTGTTTTTAAAAGTAACCATTAACTTTGTAAAATTATTCTAGATTTGCTATGCTACTTAATTGCAAATTGCTGCATCTCATTTCAACAAAAGTTATGTGCATTTTTTTTTATATATATAAAACTTTTGCCTGTTAGAACACAGGCAAATATGCAATAAGGCATGTCTTCCTCTATTCCCACCAACAATTACGTAATTACTGTGCCTCTTTCAGTGTTATTATTTCAGTCACATACCATGTCTCTGCTTTTCCTCATTGTCCCAGTTTCATTTTTTCCCTTCTTCTCAGTGACCTTTTATAAAGAACTGCTGATGGAGGCTAGTAGCTGGGACTAAAGTCAAATGACTATCAGAATCAAACTCCATTTGCATCCATCACTAATTTATATATAATTAGTTTCTTATTCATTAATCTCTTCTTTTATTTCAGTTGTTCTAAGCCTGCCAAGTGATGGATTGGGAGGGTCCAATCAATGTACATTTATGCAATCATCTAACTTTCAGACTCCAACGCTGTATGAAATAAGACATGCATTTTAATATCGGTTGCTAAAAGAATCACTTTCATAAAGAGCTGTATCATCTGAGTTACAGATAGACTTAAAGAGTAGCACAGGAAGAAAAAAAGATGATATAAGTGTATATTATAAGTTGTGTTTCTCCCTTTAGTCATTTGGACTCATGGGGCGTGTCCATACATGTAGGTATGTGCACTTTCAGCAGCTCAAATAGGAGTGTAACAAATTTGTGCCAGGGATTTGTGCCTTAGCACATGTGCTTGGACATGCACTTTGGTGTGGGACAAGTTGTGCCACTTGGGGCAAACTGACCCTGCCTTCTCAAAGGCTCATCAGTATAAAAAGCTGCCTTGGTGAGAAGTTCAGGGCTCCTTGCTCTCAGCAGCTTCTGGGGCCCAGCCAGTTGACATATGGAGACACTAGCCCCCTGTGCCAGCTGAACTGCTGCAGCAGCCCTGACCTAGAGTGGACCCTGGACCCTTTACTCACTGCAGCAGTCTGGCGGTAGGGGCTGCTGTCTGGCTGTGACCTGCTGCTACCTGCAACAGCATCTGCCCCTTTGGACCTTTAGCCCCATGTCTGCACACCTACCAGACCTGGACAGGGACTTCATGGCTGCCTGGGTTGGGGCATAGGCACTGCAGCAGAGCTGTCTGCACCTCTGAGCCAGCTGCCAGTGGGCTGTGGCTGCAAAGCTGGCCTTTGTCCAGCACTATTGCCATGCGTGCCCTGGCCCTGCCATCTGGGCAGCTATCACCTGGAAGATGTCCTCAGTGAAGTGGCCTGCTTTGAACTGTCAAAACATGTCCTCGTGGCCCCAGGTGGCCAGGAGATTAGCCATCTTGTTTGCCCTCCAGCTGGGTCCCTTGCATCAGCCCTGGGCAGATGCCTCCATCTTAGTAGCAGAGATTTTGCTTTTTTAAAATTGCAAATTCTCTGATAAAAAATCCCAAATTCACTCTTTAAAATACCCCAGAATCCATATTCTCCCATGACTAAAATGAAATGTCACTATATATATAGAGAGCGAGAGAGAGAGATCAGTTGGGCAATGTTTTATTGATATATTTACAATTTTAAAACAAATTGGAAGGCTATTACTGCCTCTATCATCATACTAAAATAAATTCTAAGTATTTATAAGCTTGGTGTTTGCTTTTGTTTTTTTTTAATCAAAGAAAACTCAGAGTTTCCCCTGACTCCTTTGCTAACTAGAATGTGGGGACAGCTGTCCCTGCAGCCACAGCTCCAGCCAGCATGTCCCACCCTGTCTGGCAGCTGAGCATGCAGAGTGAGATGTGGGGGGGATGTGGGTTTGCAGAAGGGAGGTAGGGAGGGGTGGGTGTGGTGAGGGGTTTGTGGGTGGGTGTGTAAGGACTGCGAGTATAGGGGAAATGTGGAGTCTGTAAGTAGGGATGTGGGAGGGATGTGGGGTGTGTGGGGGAGTGTGGGAAGGGTGTGCCACATGCCTGACACTTCCAACACATCCCACATTCCCTTCACCCCCACAACCCTGCTTACCTGGGACAGTGCCTCAGCCTTGCCCCGCTCCTGTTTGAGTGCTGGGGCAGCAGGAGCACCACAGGGATGCTCTGGCTGGATGCAAGAGTGTCCCTCTGGAGTACCCAGCTTCTTGTTGCCTCAGAACATGCTGCAGTACAGTGCCCTGCATCACTTCTTTTCCATTTTTTTTTTTTTTGAATTTCTAGGTATCAAATTTAGAGCCTGCTCTGCAAATATACAGTGCAGGGAACATTTTTCTGCTCCCAGTGTGCCTTTTGTACCATCTCAAACTGGTTTGAGATGCCGCAACAGACATATGCATGATCATCTGGACATACCTGTAGGGATCAGATAAACTTTCATGACAGACAGTATGGGATTTTTTTGCTTTCCTTTTTTAATTTTATTTAGGGATCCTTGAGAAGGGAGATACTGAGGATGACAATTGAGAGCTCTATTCTTTGCTACCTGCCTTGTTTCAACACATTTTCCTACTGACGCAATAGTCTTTCCAGATCTGAGATACACTTAGTTATTGTGGTGCCTACAAATCTGAACAAAATTTTTCTTTTCTATTTTCTCTGAAGTTCTGTAGTATTTTGTCTTCCTAATTTCTTCTCAGGACATACTGGGGATGTCCTTTCTTCCTTCAATTTTTTTTTCCTTTTTTCCTTCTTTTTTCTTTTAACAGGTAAACTTCACATTAAGGGGAAACCACAGCAGCAATTGTATATCTTCGTACTGATCTGCAAAATTTTGGAAACTTTGAAAGATTTAACTACAAAAGAGTTGATTTGCAATCCCGAGAAGTGCTACCATTAAGATCAGGCCAACTCAGCATGAAGCAATTTCAAGGATCGCGGGTAAAGTAATCAGTATCTAACAGATACTGAGGCTATTAAGTTACTCTAGCTATTAAAAAAAGATCATAAACAGTGGTCTCCAGTCCATTTGTGCATTCTTTTCTGCTTTGCAGCAGTAAGATGCAGGAATGCAAAAGCAGGAAAGATTTGAAACTATAGTAAAAATGTTGAGGAAGTCTAAAAACCCTTAGTTATATAGCAGCTTTGTTTGATTTTGTAGTTTAAGGCATGATTTTGATAATATATTCTAAAACTATGACCTTGTGAACAGCACATTATCGTCTCACTGACTTCCAGCATATGTGTGCTCATCTTCAGGAGTCAAAGTTGAAAAAAGGAAAGATCTTTCTATTATTCTAGGCTCTATCCACTAGGAATTCCCTGCACCTCTGTAATGATAAAATGAGCTGCAGTTCTCAACAGCTGGTATATATGTTCAAAACTGAATCTTCATTCTGTAGGGCTCTTAAAAACCTGGAGTCAGTGGTATTCATATATACTCATAGGCTTCCCTGAATGACTTTGAATGATTCAGATCCAGTGCTGGTCTTGGTTCCTCCTGGACCTGTCTTAAAAGTAACTGCTGCTGGGTTCATCTACATGTCCAATTAAGGTGTCAAGATAAACTCCAGTGCAGTTTATGCTGGAGTTTATCATGGCACCTTAATGGTAAGTGTAGATGCTCCAACTATGGTGGTCCAGGGCGCATATGCCTGGGACCACAGCAGTCTGAGCTGGGGTGGAACATCTCCAGGATGGCAGGGGACCCTGTAGATCAGCCCCGGATTCTGGGAGGTGGTGTTGGGGCTAGTTGGGGCACAAGACTGCCCCAGCATGAGAAGCCCTTTGAATAGGTGGCAAGCAAGGGTCTGGCCCCCCCGCTCCCTAGGCTGACTGGGTGCAATGTGTACCTGGGTCAGCGTGTACACATGCGATTGACAGGTATTTTCACTGCAGTAAGATAGTACTGTCTTATGGCGGTAAAAATTAGTTTGCAGTGGTCTAAAAGAATCAAGTATGTAGACTATGACAATTCACACCACAGCAAATTAGTCTACTGCACAATTAAGCACATGTGTAGATGTACCTGCTATGTCTCAAAAATAACCACTCAGAACTAAAGTAATTTAATGCTTACAGATAGTTGAGGAGGTTATAGTAATCTGGTCCTCATTTGTTATTTAATTTCTGTGGATCAGCAGTAAAGTGGTCAATCATGTCAATATAAGTTATTATGGATACTGGAGTTAACACCCATTCAGATGAATCCAGCAGCTCAAATTTCCAAACAAATGTCTTGTACTGTTACATTTAGTTCATATTTTCAAATAATTACAAAACTTTCTTAGAACTAGATACCAAAAGTAAAAGAAACAATTAGAAACTTTGAAAATGTAAACCAAATATAACCAAAGCCAAGGTGTCTGTTTAAATCCTTAGAGAACTTGAAATGGCAGTTCTGAACCATTGGATGCCCCAGCTCATCTTAAAAACAAGGTATTTCATTCTAACTTCAAAACTGTTACAATGGTGTAATTAAACTCTCTGTTACACACTTGGAACTGAATTTTCCTTCAGGGGGTTAGTACAGACGGAACAGATTGGAACTTACTTCGCAATTTTGTTGGTGATGCCGAAGAACTAACTCCCTTGCTTCCAACTGTGTTGGCTTTTCAATGATAACTAGAGTAAAATCACTAAAATAAATCTGCCATTAAAATAAGTATGAATTCCTGTTTATCCAATAAGAATAAATTGGATTGTTTTAAGAAGTTACCATTTTTATATATCTAATATCAGGGTACTATCTTAGAGAGGTAAACTGATTTTGGATTAAGAGTGAAGAATGTTTTGCTACAGCTGATATTATTAAACATCAGGGAAGGAGCTGGGGACACACTGCCACAATAAGCATTGGGCCTCTTGTGGCTCTCCCACTGTCTACCCCTGGCATGCCAACAACATCTTACAAATTGAGGTTGGGGTGCTTTTGGCATTCTACCCAAAAACCTTGCCAACCCCTGATATAAACAACTGAAGGAAACAACCATAATTCACCAAATCTGTGAGCCTGAGAAGGACACAAAGAGAGGCCCAAAGAATCATTTTTGCCTGCATTTTCAATTTGTACTGTCTTTTCTTTCTTAAACTGAGATACAGTAGAAGAGAAATTCACACAAGGTGCTGTCACTTATCTGCTTCCAATCCATGGTCAGCTTATAAATGAAATGAACTTGATCAAACAGACAGCAGAAATCATGTTTCAGAATAAAGATGCACCTAACTCCAATCTCAACATCCCTTTTGGTATCAACATTAAAAGTTACCCTCCATAAGATAAATGAATTTATATAAAAAGAACACCTTCTTATACTATGCGAGTCAGAAGGCATCTTAGTCTTAGACCCTGAATATTCAGGATGGTATCAGCATCTTAGATAAGTAATTAGTCTCTTGAAAGTAAAGCTAATGAATTCCCCCTAGAATTTTGTGGCAAAATAAGGAAATTGAACATATAAATAAATGTAATGAGTGCCTTTTTTACCAAGAAGCCACCTATCAGACGAACATTTCTCTCAGTATCAGTGAACAGTTAATACAACAAAATATTGTCCAATATTTTCTCTCCTTACCAGCTGCAATTTCCCCATTTATAACACTGCAAAAATCCACACATTAACAAAATCATGCAGAGCTTTCTTTTACCTTTGCCTGCACCTACAGCAGGAGGGAGAATACCAGCTTTAATGGAGGAAAATAAAAATAGGACACTATATAATTAGATACAACATCAAAGGGAGCATATATAAACGTATCATTTAATTATAAACCAGAAAAGCATGCAACTAAATGAAATGTATTAGGTGTAGGGAATTAAAGTTAAAATGCTGAACACTGACAGATGACTATAAAACACAGTTAATATGCATGTATTGATTAAACTTAATTACCATGCTTGTCAACATTCACAGTTTAAATATTTTTTTCATATAGTTATGTATATTCCTATTACAGCTATAGAGTTTCATAACAGTATACTATAAGTTCATTAAGTATGAAGGTTGAAAATTGATTGTTAATATTAAGATGTGCAAAATTATAAAAGAGGCCACTTCACAGAATTTCCACAAGGACTTTAACCCTCAATAAAAGAATCTAGCACTGTAATATTAGACTGAAAAGCCCAAAACAATGGAAGTTTGTAAAGAGATGCTGTTACATGTACTTTCCTGACCTTGGTTCTACCTGTAGTACTAGGTTTATAGTCAACTGCGGGTTATCATTATGCTTGTGGCAAAAAATAGATTATATAAACATTATTGTGAGATTTTTGTTGTAGAACTTATCACTGGATTTGCTTTTCTATTAGTCATTCTGCAGCAGACAGCATTTGATAGCTTTCTCCTTGTAAAACAGACAGTGACACGAACAAAATATTGTAGTCTGTGACCAGCAGTAGCCACGGAAACAGAATAGAATAAGTGACTACAGGAAGGACACTTAAGAGTAAAGCTGCATGAAACTGTGTACTTCAGAAAAGCCGGAAGCTTAGGCCTGGTAAATTATGATACAGAAAAGGGATTTTTATGTCAGTTTTCTGCTTCACTTGCAGTAGGAAAATTTTGCACATCTGTTAAAAACCTGTTCTAAATAGTTGGCATCACCATATACTCAAGTTAGGAAATCATTCAATAATTTTTAATATAGATTGTTTCCTTGAGAGAAGGAAAAATATTAACATTTTGAATGAAAGTCTGGAATTCTATAAAATTTTAATAGACTTTCTTTATACATACCCATCTTACCTTCATCCATAATTGTTACTGCTTCCTCAGTTATTTGATTTCCAGATCCAACCGATGTTTGTGCATAAAAGTAAAACTTGTATCGAGTGCTGTAATTTAAATTTCTTAATATCAAGCTGGTCTCGTTGGCAGGAATTCTGATCTCTACCAAAGGGCCTAATTCATGTGTGCTGTTAACTGTCATTGTAAGAAAAGCATAAAGCATTAGTATGGTTTATCTTGAACATCTAATTAAGAATAATGTCTTTGTTAAAGTTGTGTTAAAATGGTTTATGAGGATACTGAATATCTTTTCAGATTTCCCTGTTCAGGCTCTGATTATGAAAATGACATTTTCATAAGTAATACAAGAACAAAGCTATTTTGTTACATGAAGATGCAAATATGTATCTTGGGGATATTTTCTGAAGAGCTTAAGTTTGCCCTAAAACACTTCTATGAAGCTGCTAAAAATTAATCACTAACTTGCAAATGGCATTTGCAGTCACAGCTCCTTATGCTTACTGGGTGAAAGTGAGGGAATGTTTGCCACCACCTGAATCAGTCTTTCCTTTGAACTAAATAATTTAGCTGATCCCTAGGAGCTTAATCTTTCAGACAATGTATGCAACAGAGCTCCAGGCTATTTGTATGCCACAGTCAGGAACATTTTGGCAAGGTTATATTCTGTCTGTCGATGCCACTTGGGCAAAGTCCTCTGCATTTTTTATTCCTCAACTGTTTTGTGACAACATGGCATTCTGTTGCACAGTTGTTACTGTTGATTACAAAGCAAATATATATTTCTCTAGTAGTAAATTAAAAGAAAGCAACATGTTCTGTGTAAATGTTAATAAACTTTAAAAAGAATTTTGGAGTCCACCTATATAATAAATCATAGATTCATAGAAAATTAGGGTTAGAAGGGACCTCAGGATCTCATTTAGTCCAACGCCTTGCTCAAAGCAGGACCATACTCAACTAGATCGTCCCAGCAAAAGCTTTGTCTAACCAGGTTTTGAAAACCTCCAAGCATGGAGCTCCCGCAACTTCTCTGGGTAACCTGTTCTAATGTTTTACTACCCTTCTATTGAGAAAGTGTTTCCTAATATATAATCTAAACTTCTCTCGCTTCAACTTGAAACCCCTGGTCCTTGTTCTGTCTTCTGCCATCACTGTGAACAGTCCAGCTCCATCGTCTTTGGAACCACCCTTCAGGTAGTTGTAGGCTGCTATTAAATCCCCACCTCAGTCTCCTCTTCTCTAGACTAAATAAGCCCAGTTCCCTCAGCCTCATGTGCCCCAGCCCCCCTAACCATTTTTGTTGCCATCCACTGGACTCTCTCCAATTTGTCCACATCCTTTGGGGGGGGGGGGCAAAACTAGACACAGTACTCCAGATGTGGCCTCACCACTGCTGAGTAGAAGGGAAAAATCACTTCCCTTGATCTGTTGGCAACACGCCTACCAATGCAGCCCAGTATGCTGTTAGCCTTCTTGGCAACAAGGGCACATTGTTGGCTCATATTTGGCCTATTTACCACTGTAACCCCCAAGTCCTTTTCTGCAGAGCTGCTGCTTAGCCAGTAGACCCCCAGCCTGTACTGGTGCATGGGATTGTTCCATCCTAAGTGCAGCACCTTGCACTTGTCCTTATTGAACCTTGTAAGATTTCTTTTAGTCCAATCCTCCAATTTGTCTAGGTCACTGTGAATCCTAGCCCTACACTCCAGCGTATTTACTACTCCCCACAATTTGATAAAATGCTACATTTCAGACCTTTTCATGATAAAAGCAAACTGCACAAGTATTTTTATTAGAGGAAGGCCACTGACAGACAAGTTAAGCGTGTGATGGGATCTGATCCAAGACCCCAACAACTGTGCCTCCTGTCATGTCACAGGTGCTTATACTGTCAAGTAGCAAGCTGGGTTCCTGGCATGGGCTCCATGCCCTCCTGCAACCAGGAGCTTTGATCAGTTGACTGATGCTCCCAGCCTTGGAAGTACATCCAAGACCTTCAAAGCTCTGTTATGTTCCCCAGGTTGGAAGTGCTAGTCAGCTGATTGGCACTAAACCATGTTAAATTTATGGCATGAAGGGAAGTAGCCACAATTTTATTACATATTTTCGTGTGCTAACTTTGTGGCTTATTCCCTGTTTTATTACATTATTAACTGAATGAATGTGTGGCCCGCCTACTCCCTCACATGATAAACTTTTAAACGTAACCTCTATTAAGCCTAACAATATGACAGTTTTGCTACTGTCCCAGAATCCAAATCAATATCCATATCATATAGTCCAAACCAATGGTCATTAAAAACAGCTCTTCCCCAAAAAACATAAGGCAAGATCTAGAGAAGTACTTCAGTTGCCTAAAATGGAACTTAGAAGTTGGGTGTACAAACCTAAAAGCCCCTGTCTGAGTGGTTACAAAGCCCATTAGGTACCTAACAGTAAGTTTTTGTGCATGGAATAAAGCCCTAGTCTGAGCAGCATGGCACTTAATTACCAGATAAGTAGGGCTGTGCGAAATTTCGAGGGGTGTTTCGTTTCAAAGCTGTTTCAACACATTTCAAGCTTGAAACAGTGAGATCAAAACAAAACAAAAGGCTTCGAAATGGCCTTGAAATGAAATGACGGCACTCAAAACGTTTTGAAAGTTTCAAAATGTTTCGAGTTTCAAAGCTGGGCTTGCTGCAGCTGAACAGAAACTAAGGAGAGGGAGGGGAAAGAGGCAGGGACTGCTCTCCGACATTGACATATAGCTCCCTGTTCAATTCCCCAGCTCTCTGATCATTTTTTCCCCAGCTCATCCTGGGGCGGGGCAGGCCCCCGCTTTCCACACAGGGTTTGAGCAGGCTGCTGCTGAAACTTCAGATCCAGGGGCCTGTGCCCCTTGGGAAGAGCTGGGGAAGCAATCAGAGAGCTGGGGGAAGTGATCAGAGGGCTGGGGAATTGAACAGGGAGCTGGGGGAATGTTCAGGTCCCAGAACATTCCCCCAGTTCCTGGCTGGATTCCTCAGGTCCCCGATCTTTCCCCCAGCTCTCTGATTGCTTCCTCCAGCTCTTCCCAGGGGACCACTGGTGCCAACTGCAATGGGAGGGCTGTGGTCTGGGGGGCTGTGCCGGGGTCTTCCCTATGGGGCTCAGCCCAGAGGCAGGAGAACCAGTGGCGGAGCCGCTCGGAGTGCAGCCCTGGCTAGTGACTCTCCCCTGCCACCCACTGCCTCCTGCCCCTCAGCTCTGTGGGGCTGGCAGAGCTGCTCAGAGTGCAGCCTGGTGGCAGGGGAGAGCCAGCGCTGTACTCCGACTGGCTCTGCCAGTGCCATGGAGCTCAGCCTGGCTGCAGCTCCAAGTGCAGCCATGGCTCTGCGTGCAGCCCTCGTGAGCACAGCCTGGCAGCAGGAAGCTCCGCAGTCCCATGGAGCTGAGCCTGGTGGCAGGAGGTAGTGGCTCTAGCCTAGCCAGTGGCTCGCAATCGCCTCCCATTGCCAGGCTCAGGTCTGTGGGGCTGCAGAGCCTCATGCTGCCCAGGTGTGCTTGCCAGGGCTGCGCTCCAAGTGGCTCCACCACTGGCTCTCCCACTGCTGCCCACTGCCAGGCTGAGCTCCACGGGGCTGGCGAAGTTGCATGGAGCACAGCTCTGGCTCCAAGAGCAGCCCTGGTGAGCACAGCCTGGCAGCTGGAGGCTCCACAGCCCACGGAGCTGAGCCTGGCAGCGGGAGATGGCAGGAGGTGGCAGAGAGCCAGTGGCAGAGCCACTTGGAGTACAGCCCTGGCTCCAAGCACAGTCCTGGTCAGTGGCTCTCCCTTGCCTCCCACCGCCAGGCTCAGCTCTGTGGGCCTGGCAGAGCCACTCAGAGCACAGCCCAGCGGTGGGAGGCGGCGAGGGCCAGGGCTGCACTCCGAGCAGCTCCACCAGCCCAACATAACTCAACCTGCCCTCCCAGCACTGCCACCGAGCACCAGGAAGAGCCTGGTGCCACCTCTGCAGCAGCCCCAGGAGCAGCAGATGCCACCTGCCCGCAGCCGCTGGGCTGCATTGTGCCCTGAACCCCCTGGCATTCCCTGAACCCCATGGCATAGAAAATAAAAAAAACAAACAAACCAAAACAACAAAACACAACTTATCCACCTGCAAATTTCATAACCGTAGTGAAGGAGATTAAAATCTCCAAATGGGAGCAGGCTTTGGGGTAAGAGATTTTGCTTTTACAATGTTTTACTTACTTGGCTGAAACTTCAGTATATATGCTGTCAAAATGCCATTCGGGTAAGTGGGTAAACCCCATTCCAAAGTGAGAGAGTCCAGCATTGGATCAATGATCTTCAGAAACGAAGGTGCACTGGGAACTTGTAAAAAGAATGTATGTAAATTAAAGTGGATTTCACAGATATGTCTCATCCTACTGTGGCATATGTTCTGTATTGACCTTCCACTTACTTTCAGTTTTCAACACAAAAACATAATGTTTAATAATCACGGCTATAAAAATCCCTAAATATAAAAACAAGCCCAGAATGTGTCATTTTAAAAATATAACAAGTTTAGTTTAATTCCTTGGGTTTCATACCTCCTTCAGGCGTCTTAAATATTTTGTCAGGGCTTGCTGGTCCTTCCCCTTTACCATTAACAACTCTTACATTCAGCCTGTAAGAGCTGTAAGGCTCCAGTCCTGGCAACATTCCATGCGTTCTGTTTCCATTGAAGGTCAGGATCTTTTTTTCCACGTGGCGTCTACTTCTTTGAGATAAACTCTGCACTTTCCAATAGTAAATCTAAGTGTAAAAACAAACAAAAATATTAACAAGGGACCATTGCAGTATTCTTGTAGCGTAACCTGGGATTGTTCAGACCTTTCATGAATACTCTGATACAACTAAAAATATAGTTATTTATGGCTGAACTGTGGGACTTGGCAATGAGCCCCATTCAAGCAGCAGCTCAAAGTTACACTGTTCCAGAAATAGATCAATGACCAGACTATGACGAATAAATCTCACAGATACAGGCAATGCATCTGGGGGCATGGGAAAGCACATGTCCTCCCTGACAGTGAGAACTCTAGCTGGTAGGGGGGCATAGAGAGTGCTAGTACCCCCCCCCCCAAATTGGCTCCCCTGGTGGCACGTTGGCAGCGGAAGTACCAGCACTGGCATGCTTGGCAACTGGCCACTGGGGGACCCCCCAGTCATGACCCACTGGTTCCCCCTCAGACTCAGGAGGCACCAGTCACCCATGCTCACAGAGATGTTTGTTCATGAAGGAAATAAGGAATTGTATTAGGCTGAAATGGTTGACAGATCATGAAAGGAGACCTGGATGTCAACCCTACAGCAAGCGCCACACAGGTGAAGGAATCTGCTTGTCTGCATCTTAGTTAAAGATCAGGTTGGCTGATGAAACGTCTCTGAAGGTAATGCTAGACATAAATAATTTCTTAAGCAAACAAACAAACAAACAAACAAACAAACAAATATTTTCTCTGAACTCTGACATGGTCTTGTCTTCCTGTCAGTTTATGCCCTCTGGCTTATGAATGCTTGCCAGTCTAATTGCATTGTGCCATCTATCTTTACAGCTGCAGTGGTTATATACCAAGATTGTATTACTGCACAAGGTTAGACTGTTAGGGTATGTCTGACCTTCTGAGAAGCACACCCTGTCTGCGCACATGTTTCTGATCAGCACACCTCAAAACCTGAGTGAATTAAGTCTTGAATAGAGCCTGAGCACAAGCCATGCACTACACCTGAGACAAAGCCTGAGCGTAGCTCTGGATGAGTGCTCCCAGCTATGATAAATCAGCCATACTGCCTAATTGCCAGGTTTTGGGAGGCACTGAGGAATTTGTTTGCAAGATGTGCACTTCAATGGTGCTCCTAGAGGTGCTATGGAGGCAGTGTACACATACTCCAGGAGGCAGGTGGAGGGGGCACTTTAATTAGAGTGGCTACGAGAGCTGCTCTAATTAAAGCATCCACAGCATGACATGTATCAGCATCCTTGCGCTGAAAAATGGTTGAAAAATAAGGAAATAAATCAGGAAAATATATTAAAGCAAAAGAAGAGCAGCAATGTCAATCAAAATGCTTTTAATGCTTTTTTCAGTACCTTTTTTAAACCAAAATTATTAAGAGCTCCCAAGCATATTAAGAGTTATGTCTGCCTTACCCACGTGCAGGTGTTTGAGGATGACCTCTGTAGTCTTATTTAGACTACAGCTTGCTTTACTGACTGGCTTTTAGTCTTGTGACACTTGTGCCCAATCTCCCCAGCAACTCATGTATACATCCCTAACATGATAATACACATTAGCTAACCCCAGGCTTTGAAATCCATGATGACATTATTATAGGACACTTGAATTTGGTACTAGTATGGTATTAATATTTTTGATAAAAGATCATGAATTTGCTTTGAGAATTATAAAAATAACTATGACATTTGAAATACAGTCTGTACATTCTGTATCTGTGAAATAGTTATGGGTGCAGTAGTCAGATGCAACTGTTATGCACCAGAATAAAATGTTACAAAGTAACAGTTACTTCTGCATGCTCCTTTGATGAAAAAAAGTATAGAAAAAAACAATCATGGCAACCTTAACCTTTAACCCCATTTCCTCCAGAATTAAAATTACAGTAATGTAGTTAACTTGTATCACTGTACAAAGAGAGAGAACACCTTCTTTCTTACTTTCTTTCTTTTACCACACTACATTCCCTGAGGCCAGCCAAGAGCAACCTCCTGCAAGTACCATCAAGTCTGCATGGCAAAAAAAATGTGGGCGGTCATTCTTGCCAGTGCTCCCCAGATCTGGAACTCCCTCCCTCTCAAGGATCCTCTTGCAAGTCTGAGCCCTGGCATCTTTCAGAAGTGCTCTGAGAACTTCCTATCTGGGCAGGCACTAGGCAAATAAATCCAAGCAACAATATTGCTTGATGGGTCACTGTTTTATATTCATATTCTAGTACCCTTTTAAGTTGTTTTCTTCTTTTGTTGCTTACTTTTCTCTTGTTGCTCTCCTGTTTTAAAAGTTATTCTATTTTCTTACCACAAGCTACCCTGAGACTTTGCTGGAACGAGCCATACAAATTGCAATAATAAATAAATAAAAAGGAATAACATAGTGCAGGGGGCAGAAACATTTTTGGGTAGTGCCAAAAACACCTCGACATGTAAGATGTTGGCATACTAGGGACAGACAGCAGGGGATCCTTGTTGTGGCAGTGCAGCTCCAGCCCCTTCCCCAAGGTGTGCATGCCAAACAAAATGCCTCTGTGCACCACACACTGGCACCTGTGCTCAGGGTAGCCTACCGCTGGCATAGTGGAAACAGTATGACTGTGTTAGTGTGGTGTGTAACCTAGTCTGATATACCCTGTTCTCAGAATTATTAATCAGCTCAGCTGCAGTGCCACATATTAACTATACTGTTGCTGTTATCAAGTATACTCTGTCTATTGGTCACCCTCACCACTTATGGTGGTGTTGAGAAACAACTTTTTTACTACATCAGTTGCTTTTCACAACCAGACACCTACTTCAATAGCATTTTACTTATAAAAAGAAGGGTTAAAATAGCTTCTGTAATTACTTACTCTGTATCCTTGAAGGTGCCCTCGGACTGTTTTTAGGGGAACTGGGTCCCAATGCACCTTTGCTAGTGTGCTGTTAATAACATGGACCTGCACATTGTTGGGAGCAACCATTGGTACTGTGGGGAGAGATGCAACAAAACCCTGGTCAGAATTAGAGGATACAAGTCGCACTTTGAGATCTACTTAATTTGACAACTTCATGTCAAAAGGGGGCTTCAAGACTACCAAGGTATATGAAGGCTTTTACTATTTTCAAGAGGTATGGACTGATCAATCTATGCTTAGTACAGAAACAAGAAAAATTCTCCTCTAACCCACACATTTTTAACGATGTTTAAATTCTACTGAGACTTGAGCTTTTTAATTAATACACAGTGTTAATCTATGAAACTTACAGTCTTCTCCAGAATGTCCAATCACCTCTGATGGCTCTGGCGCATATCCCAGATCATTTAAAGACTGTACTTTTATCTCATATGGAACAAAGGTTGGTGTACCAGACACAATATATTTAGAAACATTTGCAACAATAACAGAAGTCCACTCATCATCAGCATCTTTCTGACGCCAACTGACTTTGTATTGGAGCCCTGGTCCATTGGACTGAAAACCTTTTAAAGGCTAAAATTAAAAAAAAGAAAGAAAGTTAGTATTTCAAAATTGTTCTACAACACTTGTAAAGAAGATAGATCCAGGGTCATAAGAAACCTCTGGATCTGTAATGAAAAGGCAATGTAATTTACCACTGCATTTACTCAGTTTTATGCCAGTGTTACACTACTGAAATTTCCAAGGTAGACTTCTATTTCATTTAAGCTTATGTGAGTCACTAGTTTATCAAACAGATGCAATGTCCCATATTTTGAAAAGCAGAGAGCCTAACACCGATTTTTTTAGTCAGAAAATTTAACAGTGCTCCTGCATTCTTGATGACAGTACTTATTTGAAGCTGAAGAAAGCTATTATAAAAAGCCGATGGGAAGCTGATTTTACAAAATAGTACTGTTAGGGATCTGAGTTTTGCAACAGAACAAGAATTCCTGTCACAAGAATGATGGTAATATGATGCCATGAGCAGAAGGCATAGTGATCATTTGTTTATAATAAAGCTAAATGAAGTGTTATGATTTAAATCTGAACCTATTTGAAAATTATGACCCTAGTAGATCCAGACCAATACATACCTATTTAAATCTTATAATAATGCATGTAAACACTTTGGACATAATAAGTTAATAAGTCAATAGTATGATAGAGAAACTAATAATCAACCATGGTCCCTTCAAAATCTCTCTCATTGTGACAGTTTATTCTCATTCCCCGCCCCCTGCTACAGCTGCATATAGACATTCATTTCTACTGGAAGAAATTTCTTCTGGTAGAAAAATAGCTGAGGAGCTGGACAGACATTCCCTCAGCCCCAAGGTTCAAGAGTTTCACAGACAAGCTCCAACTAGGAATCACTATAGAGCTGCTCCTGCCACCCCTGCCCTTAGGGGACCTTGCTAATTGACAGCCTGCCTGTTCCCCTGCCTGGGAAAGGGATGGGCTGTCAACTGCCATTTGCTAGTTACTGAAAAGCAGCAGTACATACAGCCCTGGGAGGGCACTCACCCTGGGAAAATGCTCTTCCATCCCACCATTCAACTCATTGGCAGGAGTGAGGCATTCTCTTAAGGTGGAAACCCTCCCAGTTCTCCCCAGAAGGAGAATGGTCCTTGATCCTTGCACACCTCTGGGCTGCTCTGAAGGATTGCAGGGAGGGTGTGCATATGTGGGAATTCAGACACTGTGGCAAAGGCATAGCAGCCTGCCTCACCCCACAATTTTCCAAGCTGGTCCTGAGCAGTGCAGTAGGATTGCAATTAATAATCCAGCAGCTGGAAGCAGAACTTGGGAAAAACCTTGTCAGCATGGGTCCTGCGCCTGACTCCACCTGGCTTCTCTGTTACCCAGCAGAATGGTGGGGTGGTGATTTAATAGTTGGTGACTGGAAGCAGGGTCCTCGAATCCTACTCCCAAGCCTGTACCCTTGTGGTGATTTTCCCAGTAGAAATTGAATGTCTGTACCTGATCCACATCACAAGCAGCAAAAGCCTGGACAACATAACAGATTTCTGTTTAATCTCAAATACACTCCAACCATGGCTTTATTTAGTTTATTCATTGTTACATCTCTAGACAATGGTACTTAGAGGCTAAAAACCTTACCTCCCAGGTAATCACCAAGTTATCAGGTTCCGAGCCAATCCCTTGAATGCCAGAAGGATTTTCATCTGGGTCTAGAAGTTAAATATTTCCATATGAATATTCTTTGAATTCTGGATAATTCAAAGCCATCTAAAGAATAAAATGATTACTGATAAATTATAATATTTACTTACTTGCAGCTTTTGTCAGGTATTGTTCAGACGGTTCGCTTGGCTGACTTCTACCAATCTCATTGACAGCTACAACTCGAAATGAATAGTTAACATATGGCGATAGCTTTAATTGTGCAGTTGTCTGAGTTCCAGGAACTTCCGTCTGGTAATGCCATACCCCTGGTTCATGCATTACATCTTCATATTCAATGACAAAATCTACCAACAACAATTAAATTATGTCAAAACTGTAATCTTTCCCCAGGCAACAGAGCAACAGGATAATTTGTGGATGAAATTCTCTGAAGGCAGTAATACATTTTTATTAACCCCCACTTCCAACCCCCTCCCCAAAATTAAATAAGAGAGCCTAACAAAAACCAGTATCTCAAGCATGGTTCTCAAATCAGCCCATGCAGAGAAATGTAAAGGTCACTTTATATTTTTATTTGGCATACCTATTAATGGCATATAAATAATTATTTATAGATTCTTATTGATACAGTATTATATCATATTAACATGCTTTTATTGTGACTGTTTCTGGTGCTCGAATATCAGTGCAGTAGCACCTTAGAAACATCATAGTAATAAAAATCTTCAGGCGTAACAGAAAAGGCAAAGAGACTCCTGTCTGCTGTCATGAACATGGAACCTGCCTGGTTTGAGCCATTTATAGGTGTGTAGGATAAAGGAAAGGTCTGAAGCAAAGGGTGGAAATGTTTTCCACCCAGGGGCCAGAATGACCCAGCTCAGATCTGAGGCAGACCAGCACTAGGATCTGGCCACTATGTCCTATTCCCCCCTCCACACAGCTACAGCCCACAAGCAAAGCTCCCTGTTGCCACATGTCATGGAAACCATCATGTCTCCACATCCAAAGCTCCAAGGGCTAGATATGGCACATGGACCATACGTTGCTGACTCCTGGTCTAAAGCATTTTGCCTCATATTTGTCTTTAATTTTTATGTTACCTGAAGTCAGTGAACTTTCAAATGACTATCTGTTGTCTGACAATGTTTTACATAACTCTAGTTAAATTTTGGGATAAAGGCCAGTATGTGGCTCAGACTATGACTACTTTGCACTACTGAAACAGTGCAAAAGGTCTCATATGCTATTCCCCTTGGGGAAGTGAGTACTGCCCTTTATAAGGAAATGTCTGACTACTGGTATCCAGCAGAGCTGCTATCACTGTCAAACCTGTATGGAAGGGGTATATCACAGGCACAGAGAAAAGGAAAAATGGTATTTTGATGATGAGTGACTGCCATAAGGATCCCATTGGTCTGTTACAGGTGGTATAAAGATGCCCTCAAGTATTAGCCCTAACCATTTAGAGAGACTGATAAAACAGAAAGTCAGCCACCTTAACATCCACCCTCATGTGCTATATGAAACAGAGCCCCACAGGAACTAGGGACTGAGACAAGAAATGTCCAAATAAGAGAAAATGGTGATTAGGAACAGTCAGCATGGATTCACCAGGGACAAGTCATGCTGGACTTGCTTGATTGCATTCTATGACAAAGTGACTGGCTCTGTGGAGGGGAGACCAGTGGATGTGATGTACCTTGATTTTAGCAAGGCTTTTGATAGTCTCCCACAAAATTCTCTCAGGCAAGCAAAGGAAGTATGGACTGGATGAATGGATTGTAAAGTGAATAGAAAACTGGTTGGAGCATCGGGCTCTGAGAGTAGTAATCAATGGCTCAATGTCTAGCTGACATCTGGTACCCAGTGGAGTGCCTCATGGGTCATTTTTGTTCAAGGTCTTCATGAAAGACGTGGAAGATAGCATACAGTGCACCTGCATCCTCAGTAAGTTTGCAGATGACACCAAGCAGGGGGGGGAGTAGTAGATATGCTGGAGGGTAGAGCTAGGATTCAGATCTAGACAAATTGCAGGATTGGACCAAAAGGAATCTCATCAGGTTCAACAAGGAGAAGTGCAAATTCCTGCACTTAGCACGGAACAATCCCATGCACCACTACAGGCTGGGAGCTGACTGGCTGGGCATCAGCTTTGCAGAAAAGGACCTGGGGTTTACAGTGAACAAAAAGCTGAATATAAGCCAGTAGTGTGCCCTTGTTGCCAAGAAGGCCAAAGGCGTACTGGGCTGCACCGGTAGGTGTCTTGCCAGTAGGTCAAAGGAAGTGATTATCCCCCTCTATTCAGCACTGGTAAGGCCACATCTGGAGTACTGTGTTCAGTTTTGAGTCCCCCACAACAGAAAGGATGTAGATAAATTGGAGAGAGTCCAGCAGAGGGCAACAAAAATGGTGAGGGGGCTGGGGGACATCACTTATGAGGAAAGACTGAAGGAACTGGACTTATTTATGCTAGAGAAGAGGAGACAGAGAGGATTTAATAGCAGCCTTCAACTACCTGAAGGGAAGGTTGAAAGAGAATGGAGCTAGACCAGGGGTGTGCAAAATATGGCCTGTGGGCAGAATCTGGCCCATGAGGCCATTCTATCCAGCCTGCAGGGCCCCTAAAAAATTTAGACAATTAATATTTATCTGCCAAAAATGATAGGAGCTAGGGGGCAGCAGGACCCAGGGGAAGCCCTGGTGGGCTCCTGCAACAGCAGGGCCCACCCTGTCACGCCCCCCCAGCCAGAAGCCACAGCTGGTCTGGGACTATGTGGCTGCACCAGCATCAGAAACTCAGGTAAGGGTGGGGGGTAGGGAGGGGGAAGGGCAGGTAAGCAGCCTAGGGAAAAGCAGCCCAGGGAAAAGTGGCCCTTCCCCCGTCCCATGACCCGCGCTCCCTGTTGCAGTTGCTCGCAGCCAGCGTGGGGCTGTCCTGAGCAAGGAGAGGCAGCCCCATGTGGGCTGCGAGCAGGTGCATCATGGGGCACCGGGCACAGGACAGGCGAGGGGCCACTTTTCACTGCACCCAGCACCAGCTTGTAATCCGCCCCTTCAGCCAGCCTGGGCCCCACGTTAGCCTTGCCTGTTGGAGCTGCGCCACGGTGGGAGCAGCTGCTCAGTGGGGAGGAAAGTGACCCCCCTGCTTGCCACGCTGGACAGTGTTTGCCATCGCCGCCTCTGTGCTGGCCAGCACATGAGCTCTGGGCAGGTGGCAGCAGCAAACACTACACCGGCGTGGCAAGCAGAGGCGCTGCTTTCCTCCATGCTGAGCAGCTGCTCCCGCCCCAATGGGTAAGCCCGAAGCCAACGTAGGGCCCAGGCTGGCAGCAAGGGTAGGTTCCAAGCTGGCGCTGAGTGAAGGGAAAAGTGGCCCCTCGCCTGCCCCATGGCCGGCGCCCTGCACTGCAGCCACTCGCAGCCCACATGGGGCTACCTGTGCCTGCTCAGGGCAGCCTCGCGCTGCAGCAGGGAGCACTGGCCATGGGGTGGAGGGGCCCCTTTTCCTCATGCTCAGCACCAGTGAGCAGGGGGTCAGGGCTGCATGCTGCCCCCTTCCTGTAGCATAGGGCTGGGGGGCACTGAGAGTGAGTGGGTTCACGGGGCCTGCACCACTGTGTCCCACGGCCAAAACCAGCAGGACCCAGAGCAGGGCAGCAGGGTAGAGGGTCCTGGCCGACAGGGGCTCTATGGAGCCGGGCCAGCTCTCCCCTCTCCCTGCTAGTGTAGCCCAGCCTGGCTCCACAGACCCCTGCCAGCCTGTGCGCTGCTCTGGGCCCCACCAGTGCTGGCCCTGGGACATTGGTCCCAAGACATTGGGACATTGGTCCCAAGATGGTGTCCAGGAGACAGGGCACCTGTGAAGGGGTGGGACTACCCATGCGGCCTTCAACAGCTTGTCAAAACTGGATAAGCAGCCCTAAGCCCAAAATAATTGTCCGTCCCTGAGCTAGACTGTTCTCAGTGGTGGCAGATGACAGAACAAGAACCAATTTGGAGGTCAGGAGCAGGGGGGAGAAGAGGGACACAGGCGCACGTGTGTCCTTCCCACACGTGTGCCTCCTTTCTGGACCCGGAGCGGAGGAGAGTGCAGCAGTAGCAGCGGCGGCGGCGAGCGGAGCAGCTGAGGGGGCAGCAGCAGCTGATCCCCCTAAGGTAAGTGGGGCTGAGGGACTGAGGGGCCGGTGCAGCTGAGCCGGATCCGGAGGGGAAGCCCCCCGGGTCCCTCTTAGCCGAGCCGGTAGGGAGCCACGCTCCCGAGCCGCGCGAACAGAGCGCGCAAACAGGTGAGGGCTAGGGGGTTGTCCCCCAAGCCAGGGAGTGCCCCCCGGGACTAGCCTAGGGGAGCAGGCTCCAGTCTCACCAGATCCCCCCAGTGGGGGTGCTCAGGGGGCGGGATCATTGACAGGCACTTCCGGTGACACCGGAGCGCCTGATTGGTGGGTAAGGCAGCGGCGGGTAATTCAAACCGCCTCCTTTATAAACGGCGGTTTGACGTAGCTTCCGCCACTTGGAGGTCAGGAGCAGGGGGGAGAAGAGGGACACAGGCGCACGTGTGTCCTTCCCACATGTGTGCCTCCTTTCTGGACCCGGAGCGGAGGAGAGTGCAGCAGTAGCAGCGGCGGCGGCGAGCGGAGCAGCTGAGGGGGCAGCAGCAGCTGATCCCCCTAAGGTAAGTGGGGCTGAGGGACTGAGGGGCCGGCGCAGCTGAGCCGGATCCGGAGGGGAAGCCCCCCGGGTCCCTCTTAGCCGAGCCGGTAGGGAGCCGCGCTCCTGAGCCGCGCAAACAGGCGCGGTCTGTAAGAGCGTGCCGGCGTTTGCGGCGGCGTTCGCGCCGGCGGGCGAGCAGGCAGGGCCCAGAGGCTGACCCCTGCTCTGCTAGTAAGGGCAGCAACTCCTGCGATGGTGTCGACACAGAGTTCTGCCAGGGCCCCTGCCCGGGGGGCGCGGCCTTCCCGGGGCTTGTCCGAGGCCTCCACCCAGACAGAGCCCTCGGGGGGGCTGCCGTCCTCCAACCCCCTGGCCTGCGGGAACTGCCCGGCAAGGTCTGGGGGGGCAGGGACTGGGGACTCCTGCACCTGTCCTGTAGATATCCGCCTTAGGACCCTGGAGGAGCGGGTGCAGGAGCTCCTGGAGGAGGTTAGCAGGCTGAGGGGAATCCGTGAGGCAGAGGAGGAAATTGATAGGTATTTTCTTTCTCTGCAGGGTGGTACGACAGAGGAGAGGGCAGCCCGGGATGAGCCCTCCACTGCTGAGTGGCAGACGGTCTCCCGCGCCAGGGCTATTAACCATGTTGCGGCACCAGTTTCTCCTGTCCATCTGGAGAACAGATATGAGGTCCTGGCAGCCCTGGAGGAGGAGGAAGCAGTGGAAGATTCCAGGGAGGAGACTTTGTGCACACAATGTCCTGTGCGGGCGGCGGGAGTCAAGAGGCCTAAGAGGAGGAAGCGTCGCGTCATCGTGATTGGTGACTCCATCCTGAGAGGTACGGAGGGCCCCATCTGTCGCCAGGATCCCTCAGCACGTGAGGTCTACTGCCTGCCCGGAGCGAAGATTCAGGATGTGAAGGGAATGCTCCAGTCCATCATCCAGCCCACCGATTATTACCCCATGGTCCTTGTCCATGTGGGTACTAACGATGCGGCCAGGAGAGCCCCTGATCGCCTGATGGAGGACTACCATGCTCTGGGAGGCGTGCTGAGGGAGATGGGCGCACAGGCGGTCTTCTCTTCCATCCTGCCAGTGAGCGGTCGAGGCAGACGTCACGAGATGTGCATAGCAGAGACCAACTGGAGGCTACAGGAATGGTGCTTCGAGGCGGGCTTTGGCTTCCTCAGCCATGACCGGCACATCGTGATGAGAGACATGCTGGGATGGGATGGGCTCCACCTTTCCCCTAAAGGTAAGCGTGTGTTCTCTTCCAGGTTGGTGAACCTCCTTCGGCGGGCTTTAAACTAGGCTCGTCGGGGGAGGGGGAAGATGAGGGCGGAGGAGACGATGAACTACCAGGCCCAGCAACAGCCAGTGAGCCCAGACCAATGGTCAAAAGGGAGAAACAGGTAAGCGATGGGGGACGGGGCATTGCTGAGACTAGGGGGTCAGCGGGCACAACCGTTGGAGGCCTCAAATGCCTCTACACGAATGCTCGAAGTATGGGGAAGAAGCAGGAGGAACTCGCCCTCCTCCTAGCTGTCACCAGCCCTGACATAGTAGGGATCGCAGAAACGTGGTGGGACTCATCGCATGACTGGGCGGTGAGTGTCAAGGGCTATAGGCTATACAGGAAGGACAGGATAGGAAGGAAAGGTGGAGGAGTAGCACTCTACATCAAGGAGGAATATACTTCCTCGTTAATTAGCAAGGGGGTAGAGGGGGGGCACTCTGAGGTGCTCTGGGTTAGAGTAAAAGGCAGTCCAGGGGAGAGAGACTTAACGGTCGGAGTCTACTATAGACCTCCCAACCAGGGAGAAGAGCTCGACCAGGAATTCTTAGGTCAGCTTACAGAGGCAGTGAGGGCTAAGGATGTGGTCATCATGGGGGACCTGAACTTCCCAGACATCTGCTGGGAGGAGCAGTCAGCCAAGTCTGATCATTCATGTCGGTTCTTAGCCAGAGTGCAGGACCTCCATCTAACCCAGGAGGTGCACAGTCCCACCAGGGGAGACGCCTTCTTGGACCTGGTGCTGGCCACGGGTGATGACCTGGTGAGGGGGCTGCGGGTGATGGGCCACCTGGGAGACAGTGATCATCGCTTGCTGGAATTCACCATCCAGCGTAAGGTGGCAAAGGGCTGCAGCAAGGCAACAGCCCTAGACTTTAGGAGGGCTGACTTCAACAAGCTAAGGAGGATCGTTGGGGAAGCGCTGAGGACCCAGAGGGGAAGGGAATCAGATGTCGAAGGTGAGTGGTTGCTCCTTAAGGAGACGATCCTCCATGCCCAAAGGGAGGTAATCCCAACAAGGGTCAAAGGGAGCAGGAGGGCACATAAACCCCCATGGCTCACTAAGAGCATCCGGGAATGTCTCCTTGCTAAAAGGGAGGCATATACCCAATGGAGAGATGGGGTCATCACCAAGAAGGACTATGTTACAGTCGCCCGAGGATGTAGGGGGGCAGTCAGGAGGGCCAAGGCAGAGTTGGAGATAGGTCTAGCTTCCCGGATTAAGGACAATAAGAAGTCCTTCTTCAAATACATAGGGGGTAAAAAGAGGGTCCCGGGTAATGTGGGGCCCCTGCAGGACACGATGGGCAACTTAGTCATCACGCCAGATGACAAAGCTAACATATTTAACGATTTCTTTGCCTCTGTCTTCCTAAGTAGGGACCAGTTCAGCCACCTCCCTGCTGGGCCCCCCTCGGGCCCCGAGAGAGACGCGCCTGGGCCAGGGGTTAGCGAGGAGTTAGTTAGGGTACTTCTGGAGAGGCTGGACGTGTTCAAGTCCGCTGGTCCGGACGATCTACACCCTAGGGTTCTACAGGAACTGGCCGAGGTCATTGCGGGACCCCTGGCGCGGCTCTATGAGCACTCGTGGTGCTCTGGCGAGGTGCCGGAGGACTGGAAGAGGGCCAATGTGGTCCCTATCTTCAAAAAGAGAAAAAAAGAGGACCCGGGAAATTACAGGCCAGTTAGTCTGACCTCAATCCCGGGTAAGCTCTTTGAAAAAATTATCCTGGCACGCATCCAGGAGGGCCTTGCGGGGGAATGCATGCTCAGGGGCAACCAACATGGGTTCATCAGTGGCAGGTCTTGTCAGACCAACCTGGTGGCCTTTTACGATCAGGTCACCAAATCATTAGACGCAGGGGTTGCTGTGGATGTAGTCTTTTTGGACTTCCGGAAGGCTTTCGACACTGTCTCTCACCCTGTCCTCATCAAAAAGCTGGGAGACTGTGGTGTCGATGCCCACACGGTCAAATGGGTCGCCAACTGGTTGGAGGGCCGCACCCAGAGGGTGGTAGTGGATGGGTTCTTCTCGACCTGGAAGGATGTGGGCAGTGGGGTTCCGCAGGGCTCGGTCCTCGGGCCCACACTGTTCAACATCTTCATCAGTGACTTGGATGACGGGGTAGAAAGCACCCTGTTCAAGTTTGCTGATGACACTAAGATGTGGGGGGATGTGGGTGCACTAGAAGGGTGCAATAGGCTACAAGCTGACCTTGACAGGTTGCAACGGTGGGCGGATGAGAATAGGATGGGGTTTAACACTGATAAGTGCAAGGTGTTGCACATGGGGAGGAAGAACCGGCACCACACTTACAGGTTGGGGAACTCCCCTCTTGCCAGCACGAAGACGGAAAAGGATCTTGGAGTCGTCATTGACTCCACGATGAACATGGGCCGGCAGTGTGGGGAGGCAGTCAAGAAGGCCAACCGTACCCTGTCATGCATCCACAGATGCATCTCGAGCAGGTCCAGGGAGGTGATCCTCCCCCTCTATGCGGCACTGGTCAGGCCGCAGCTGGAGTACTGCGTCCAGTTCTGGGCGCCACACTTCAAGAGGGACGTGGACAATATGGAAAGAGTTCAGAGGAGGGCCACTCGTATGATCAGGGGTCAGCAGGGCAGGCCTTATGAGGAGAGGCTACGGGACCTGAACCTGTTTAGCCTCCACAAGAGAAGGTTAAGGGGGGACCTTGTGGCCTGCTACAAACTGGTCAGGGGGGATCAGCAGGTATTGGGGGAGTCCCTGTTCCCCCGTGCGCTGCCAGGAGTGACCAGGAATAACGGTCACAAACTGGCGGAGGGTAAGTTTAGATTAGATATTAGGAGGCGCTACTTCACAGTCAGGGCGGCTAGGGCCTGGAACCAGCTTCCAGGGGAAGTGGTGCAGGCTCCTAGCCTGGGGATTTTTAAAAGGAAGTTAGATGAGCACCTTGCCGGGGTCATCTGACCCCGGTGCTCTTTCCTGCTAAGGCAGGGGGTCGGACTAGATGATCTACCTAGGTCCCTTCCGACTCTAGCTACTATGAAACTATGAAACTATGAAGTCTCAAGTTGCAGCAAGGAAAGTTTAGGTTAGGTATTAGGAAGAATTTTCTCATTATGAGGGTAGTAAAACACTGGAACAGGTTACCTGGAGAGGTAGTAGAAGCTCCATCCTTGGACGTTTTCAATGACCTCCTGAGGTCCCTTCCAACCCTAACTTTCCATGATTTTATGATTTGGAGGTTATTGTTATTAATATAGTGGTGATGCCTAAAAACATGGAGCCATTGCCTGACAGAATTGATAGACTAAAGACAGACAATCAAATAGAGAGCAAATGAGAGTGAGTGGACGTGGAAGACGGCATGCAACGTGCATGGCAGGGACCAACTGGTGGCTTTGGGAATACTGTCTCGAGGCAGGCTTTGGCTTCCTCGACAATGACCAGCACAACATGACAAGAGACATGCTTGGATGTGATGGGCTCCACCTTTCCCCTAAAGGTAAGCATGTGTTTTCTTCTAGGTTGGCGGATCTCCTCCAGCGGGCTTTAAACTAGGCTCGCTGGGGGAAGGGGAAGACGAGGGTGGAGGAAACATTGGACTGCCAAACCAAGCAACACCTACAAGTACAGCCCAGCCTAGGCTGACGAGCGGAACATATACACAGGTAAGTGACAGAGGCCAAGGTAATGCTGAGATTAGGGGGCCAGTGCACACATCCTCAGGAGGCCTCAAATGCCTCTACACAAACGCTCATAGTATGGGAAACAAGCAGGAGGAACTTACCCTCCTGCTAGCTGACACCAACCCAGACATAGTGGGGATCACTGAAACGTGATGGGACCCAACGCATGACTGGGCTATAGGCTATACAGGAGGGACAGGACAGGGAGGAAAGGTGGGGGCATGGCTCTCTACATTATGGAGGAATACACATCCTCGTCAATTAGCAAAGTATCAGAGGAGGGGCACTTTGAAGTGCTCTGGGTTAGAATACAAGGCAGTTGAGGGGAAAGAGACTTAATGGTGGGGGTCTACTACAGACCACCCAAACAAGGGGAAGAGCTAGACCAGGAATTCTTAACTCAGCTCACGGAGGTAGTTAGGTCAAAGGACGTGGTCATCATGGGTGACCTGAACTTTCCAGACATCTGCTGGGAAGAGCAGTCAGCCAGGTCTCACCGCTCACATAGCTTCCTAGGGCGAAATACAGGACCTCCATCTAACCCAGGAGATGCACAGCCCCACCAAGGGAGACACCTTGTTGGACTTGGTGCTGGCCATGGGTGACAACCTGGTGAGGGGGCTGTGGGTGCTCGACCACTTGGGCGACAGTGATCATCGCCTGCTGGAATTCACCATCCAGCGCAAGGTGGCAAAGCCCACAGCAAGGCAGCAGCCCTAGATTTCAGGAGGGTGGACTTCAATGAGCTACGAAGAATAGTCAGGGAAACACTGAGGTCCTGGAGGGGAGGGGAGCTAGGTGTCCAAGAACAGTGGTTGCTCCTTAAGGAGACGATCCTCCAAGCCCAAAGGGAGGTAATCCCAACACGGATCAAAGGGGGCAGGAGGGTGCGAAAGCCCCCATGGCTCACCAAAAGCATCTGGGAATGTCTCCTAGCTAAAAGGGAGGCGCACAGCCAATGACAGGGAGGGGCCATCACCAGG
Organism: Crocodylus siamensis; assembly: GCF_052110815.1. Taxonomy (NCBI): domain Eukaryota; kingdom Metazoa; phylum Chordata; order Crocodylia; family Crocodylidae; genus Crocodylus; species Crocodylus siamensis. Next base: position 54,613,473 of record NC_143398.1, on the reverse strand, counting down.
GAGGATTGTACTGTGGTTGCTCGGGGATGCAGGGGGGCAGTCAGGAAGGCCAAGGTGAAGATGGAACTGGGACTAGCTTCCCGGATCAAGGACAACAGGAAGTCCGTTTTTAAATACATAGGGGGCAAAAAGAAGGTATCGGGTAATGTGGGGACACGCTAGTACATTTGGTTGTCACACCAGATGACAAAGCCAACATATTTAACGATTTCTTTGCCTTCATTTTCCTGAGCAGGGACTGGAACAGTCACCGCCCTCTGGGCCCCCCTGAGGCGCATCTAGGCCAAGGGTTAGTGAGGAACTAGTTAGGGAACTTCTGGAAGGACTGGATGCTTTCAAATCAGCTGGTCCACCATAGAGTACTAAGGGAAATGGCTGAGGTCATTGCGGGACCCCGGCACAGCTTTACGAGCACTCGTGGTGCTCTGGTGTGGTGCCAGAGGACTGGAAGAGAGCCAATGTGGTTGCCATCTTCAAAAAGGGGAGGAAAGAGGACCCGGGAAACTATAGGCCAGTTAGTTTTACCTCAATCCTGGGCAAGCTTCACGAGAAAATTATTCTGGTGCATATCCATGAGGGGCCAGCAGGGGAGATCATGCTTTGGGGCAACCAACAAGGGTTCATTAGTGGCAGGTCCTGTCAGACTAACCTGGTGGCCTTCTATGACCAAATCACCAAATCCTTAGATGCAGGGGTAGCAGTGGAAATAATCTTCCTGGACTTTCGGAAGGCCTTCTCACCCCATTCTCATTAAGAAACTGGGGGACTGTGGTGTCGACACCCACACAGCCAAATGGGTCACTAACTGGCTGGAGGGCCGCACCCAGAGAGTAGTGGTGGATGGGTCATTTTGAACCTGGAGGGATGTGGGCAGTGGGGTTCTGGAGGACTTGGTCCTTGGGCCCACACTGTTCAACATCTTCATCAGTGACTTGGACGAGGGGGTAAAAAGCACCCTGTTCAAATTTGCTGATGACACTAAGATGTGGGGGGATGTGGACACACTAGAAGGGAGGAATAGGCTGCAATCAGACCTAGACAGGTTACAGGGGTGGGCAGATGTGAATAGGATGGGATTCAACACCGACAAGTGCAAGGTGATGCACCTGGGGAGGAAAAACCGGCACCACACCTACAGGCTGGGGAACTCCCTTCTCATCAGTACAGAGGCAGAAAAGGATCTTGGAGTCATCATTGATGCCAAGATGAACATGGGCTGGCAGTGTGGAGAGGCAGTCAGGAAGGCCAACCACACCTTGTCATGCATCCACAAATACATCTCGAGCAGGTCCAGGGAGGGGATACTCGCCCTCTACGTGGCACTGGTCAGACTGCAGCTGGAGTACTGTGTCCAGTTCTGGGCGCCGCACTTCAAGAGGGATGTGGACAACATGGAGAGGGTCTAGAGGAGGGCCAACCACATGATCAGGGGGCAGCAGGGCAGGCCCTACGAGGAGAGGCTACGGGACCTGAACCTGTTCAGCCTCAACAAAAGAAGGCTGAGGGGGGATCTAGTGGCCTGTTACAAACTGCTCAGGGGGGACCAGCAGGCACTGGGGAAGTCCCTGTTCCCCCGAGCACTGCCAGGAGTGACCAGGAATAACGGTCACAAGCTGGCAGAGGGTAGATTTAGGCTAGATATCAGGAGGCGCTACTTCACAGTCAGGGTGGCTAGGATCTGGAACCAACTTCCAAGTGAAGTGGTGCTGGCTCCTACCCTGGGGGTCTTTAAGAGGAGGCTAGATGTATACCTTGCTGGGGTTGTTTGACCCCAGTACTCTTTCCTGCCATGGCAGGGGGTCATACTCGATGATCTGCTCAGATCCCTTCCGACCCTAGAAACTATGAAACTATGAGAGAAACCTGGGGTAATGACTTGTACACAGCTTCTAGTTACATGGCTGGCTTTATTATTGTTTTCTTTATATTACAAAGATAGTATCAGGAATACTTGGGAGCAATTCAGGACAAAAGTTGGGGCCAAGGTGGGATTCTGGAGAAAAGAAAGGGAAAGGAAAAATGAAGAAGAGGGAGTTCAAATGAGAAGGACACCAGCTGGAGGAGGAGGATGGAAAGCACTTCGGACACAAAAAAGGTAGCTAGACTACTGAAGTTGTGCAGTGGAAAGAGCAGAGCAAGGAAAAAGCTGATCGACACTCTATGACATCAGAATATGTTATGTTTATATCCAGAGGTAGTGAAGGGTAATATCATGATGCCTCGGAGGATATTGCTGTTGAACCCTATGTGGAATAGTAGAAAAGGTATAGAGACAGGCAACAAAGATGGTCAGGAACATGGAGAGGCTCCCTTAGTATTAGGAGAGACTAAATAGGCTAGAACTTTTCAGCTTATAGACAAGACAACAGAGATGGAATAGGATAGTGATATATACAATCATGAATGGCATGGAGGAAGTAAATAAGGATTTTGCATTTGCTGCCTTACAATACTAAAATTAAGGGTTATACTCTGAAATTATTAGGAAGCAGTTTTAGAATAAAAATAAAGATGTTATTTTTCATCAGGTGTGTAATTTACTTGCAGAGCTGAATACTAAAAGATGTTATAAACGATAATAACTAAACCAGGTTCAAAAGAACACTGGAGAAATTAAGGCAGGGTAGGTCCATTATGGTAGTAAACACTGTAGTTAGGGATGCAACCTATAAATTAAGGCTTCACAGGCCTCTGAATACTGTAAGGGAAGAGGGGCAGGGGACTGATCAGTGTTTATAGGCCTTGCATATATATACTATGCCCCTTAACATCCACTTTTTGCCATTGTGAGATACTGGATACAGAGTTAGATGGACCTGTGGTCTGACTGATTACTGCACTTTTTACAGTCTTATACTGCATTCCATAAAGGTTGCTCCAAAATGCTACTGTTCCCTTTCTGGAAGTAGAGAGTGGAGGCCTTTGGGCTTGTAGCTCTGCTGCTTTCTTTTTGATTCAGGTGCTGGGATAGGGGGAGGACTGGAAACCTCTAATATATTCCTTTGTCCTTATTTTTTGTTCCTGCTAGCTAATTTATGGTTGGGAGTAGAAAGGTGTGGGGCTTTCTTAAATATGTTGTTTACTGAAACAGTCAGAATATGGTTAGGCCAAGAGTGCTCAACACCCAGCCTGTAAGTCAGATCCAACCCCCAGCATAATGTCATCCAGCCCACAGGCTCCTCACAAGTACAGGGGGAATGCTGCGGGCCATGGCCCTGCGTGTTTGATCGGGCACACAGGGCAGTGCAGGACCCAATCCCAGTGTGTGGGGCTGGGCTGAGGCAGCATGGGCCCTGGCACCCTGATTTCAGAGTGTAAGGCCAGGCAGAGGAGGCTCAGGGCCCCAATCCTGCAGCATAAGGCCAGGCGGAGGTGGTATGGGGCCCTCTTCCAGCACAGAGCCAGATCCTGGAACACAGGGCCCAATCTAGCCGTGCACTGCCTCCCATGCCATTGATCTGCCTACAGGGCCAGAACGTGGAGCACCACTGTACTATACTGAAAACTGGCAAGATTTCTCAATGTTCGTCTCAGTGTTTCAGTTTCCCTAGAAACTGGTCTGTTGCCTGTAACTCTGATACAGCAATTTCCAAAAAGCATTTTTTTTTTTTTTAACTGAGCTAGAGAAACTCTGACCTCCAAAACCAGAGTTATATAGGAACACCAACCTCTAGAAAAGATTTGCTATGAGACAATAATGGGATGATACTTATCTGTAATGAAGCAGTTTTACCTCTTTCCCATAATATGGCATAACTCATGTCTTACGTTACTAAATCCAATTTTAGTGCACAGAGTTGGAAGTATATGCAAAGAAACAGTAATTTCAACAAAAAGGTAACCAAAACTGCTGCTTTAAATATTAAATTTAAAATTATTTTAACTGGTTTTATAACTCAGACCAATTATATAAAAATAAATGTTATAAAATATACTTTAAAATTATATACAAATATAATCAATATATTATAATCATAAAGCTTTTATACAAGCTTTCTCACCTGGACCTTTTAACCTTTACCCTGGACCATTACAGTATCAGATCATGAAGAACAACATTTCATAGTCTAACTCAGGGAGTCTCAAAGACCCAATCTGTGGGATGGATATGGCTCATAGAGCTGTGTCACGTGGCTCACAGAGACAGAAGTTTGGCAATGGGGCAAATGGCAGCAGTGTTAGTTGCTGCAGTTCCTATGGCTGTGGCAGTCACCCGCTGCTCATCCAGCCACCAAATTTCCAAGTCCCACAGGCAACCCCACAGGTTAGACTTGGAGCTATGCCATCTGGTCTGTGGGACTCCCTGTGGGCTGGAAATTTGGTGGCAGGACAAATCACAGCAATTAATACTGATGATCTTCACCTCGCTGCAAAATTTCTGGCCCACTCGGCAGCCCTGTGAGCTAGATGACACAGTTCTGTGCTCTAGATATGGCCTCTGGACCAGCTAGCTCTGTGCTACTTATCAAACTCATGAGGTGGGGAGAAGTTGATGCTCCCTGTTCTAGCTTATTTTTCCATGTGTATTTACAGATTTCCCTCGCTTTATGCTGCACGTGTGTACCTGGAAAATGGAACATAACCCAATTTTGCATAAAGGAAACCCACTTTATAATGTAACAAATAGGGATATGTCCCAAGACCTCAACTGTACTAACCCCCAAACCCATTTCTACCACTTTTATAAGACAATTTTGGTACTCATCAACAGCAGACAGTATACACAAGCACAATGGCGTGAATGTTACCATGATGGGGATGGCAACTACAGAAACATGTCGCAGACAATGAGTGAGGAGCACAGATCCACAGAGGAGACTGTATTTTGGTGTGTGTCACTCCCACAATGCACTGCACAAAGCAGCTGACTGCAGGCTTCCACCACGCCAAATGCATGCGTGAATTTACCTTGCATATAACAAATTTTTGGTATAAAAGGGGTCAATGCGTAAGAGCAAATTCGCACATACAGAACCTGCACAAAGTGAGGGGAATCTCTTCTGTACTACTCATGATTCCTGTTAAAACAGGTGTTAGCTGCTGGTCTACTGACTTAATAAATATATAAATTACATTAATAGGTCCACAGTGAATAGCAATAAAAACCACAGCTGCTGCTTCCAGTAATAATGAAGATTAAGTCACTTTGTCAGAATAAAACAACAGAAAATCAGGAGGAAAAAATAAATTCTAAAGTAAACAACAGCATTTCACATCAGGCTCTGACTTGGGCTATGAGTTTGGCCGAGGGAAGAGAACTTCAAAGACTGATGGTAGCCAATTCAGAAAGCTCCATCTTATTACGAGATAATTAGCATAAGCTTCTGTGCTCTTCTATATTGTCATAATGATTTATAACGGTATTTCTCAGATCAGTGCCATAGCAAGAGGGGGCAAGTGGGGCGACCACCCTGGGCACCGAAGTGAAGGGGCGCCAAGAGGCTCTGCCCAGGCAAGGCAGGCCGTGAGACGGAGCCATGAGCCCCCCAGATCTGTGCATGGGGTGAGGACAGGCTGCTACTGTGTACTTTGCCCCAGGCACCAAACTTCCTTGCCATCGCACTGTCTTAGAGAACACAATAGCAAATTACAGGTGACTTCATGATAATTCAAGGGAGTTGGTCGGTTCAGTAAGTGAACTTAGTGAACACCAGTTGGCAGTGACAGTAAGTTTCTTTCCTCCTGCTCTGCCACTATTTTTACATGTAACACATTTAGAAGAGTTAGCTGAAGTCTAGGTTGTTGTTTTTTTTTAAAGTAAGTTGGCTAACCCTCAGTTCAAGAAACTCTTTAATCCATTATGAAGCAGGAAGTTCTGAGGTAAGTTCAATAGATAACTTAAATGTATTTGTTCTGGTCTGCTCCTACAGAGCCTGTGGCAAAGAAAACATTCTTGCCGGAAGTTGAGCACTAAATGATGTAGCCCACCACTTCACCACTGTCTTTTTCTGCTCTATCACAGGCCATTTATTAAATGCAGGGACCTGCAGGAATGATCTAGAGCAGAGGTGGGCCAAGACAGGCCCATGGGTTATATTTGGCTTGCAGTGGACTCCATTTCCCAGCAGTCCCTGTGGCAGCAGCTCCTTCTGGCTGCCACTGCTGGACCCAGGCCTGGTGCATGAGTACCCTGACCCATCCACCTGCCATCGACCACATGGGCAGGGCACACAGCCAGGTGACTGGGATGGGGCTGCAGCTGAAAGTAAGACAGCAGGATGGGGATGGGGAAACCCTGTGATCCTGGGGCAGTGACAGTGCAGGGACAAGGCAGAGCTGCAATCTGCTGCCCACTTGCTTGCCACGAGCATGGCTTCCATGGGCAGGGACATATAGGGAGTGGATCGAGGCTCTACCCTGGCCCAGACCCTGTGCCATCATTGCCAAAAGATTCCAGTCCCAGCTCCAGAGCGGCTCCCCCTGAAGCCATGTGCCCTGCCCATGCTGCTCCTGGCTGATCTCCATGGAGACCCCAGCACCATGGAGCCATGACAGAGCTGGGCTGGACTGGGGAAGAGCCCCAGTTCTACGCCTCTGTGCCCTCATGGCCCAGCGCTCCTGGGGTCTCCATGAAGACCAACTGAGAGCAGCATGGGCAGGGGTTGCTGGGAAATGGAGTCTCACTGCTGGCCGGATCTGCCATTTTGCCCACCCATGGTCTACCTGGAGTGTCTAGGTACCACATGACAAGGGTGGCCAATCAATCTGTATAAAAATACAAGTTACTCTGCAATGGTAACTAGGTGAAATTTAAGGGCCTAAGATAACCAGGTTAGACTACATAATACCTTCTGGTTTTACATTCTAAAAAACACTGACAAATTCTGACAGATCACAAAGTAGTCTAATGGATGAGAAGAATAAAACTATTATGTTTTATGTTTATCATTGTTTATTATTACTACACTTATAAGGCATTCATTGTTCTATTCTTTAGGCACACCTAAAAAGTGTATGCTATACCAAAACTACAAATTCCCCCAAATTCACTAATTTATAAATTCATAAATAAATAATGGCTAAATGAATCTGAAAAGTTTACATATCACTACACTACAATAAGGTATAGTTCAAAATTTATTGGAATTAGAAAAATGAAAATACTTAATTCAGTTAGAAGGAATCAGTGGACAAACATACTTGTAATGGGACTGTTGTTGTCATCTCCTGGTATCCATGAAAGCTGTATGCTTCTTTCTAGATGACCTGTCAATTCTAAATCAAAGGGTGGGTTTGGATGTGCTGCAAACCAAACAAACACACAGTAACTAAAGAAAAGAAACCAAACAGGGTTTTCTTTTTGACAATCACTCTCACATTCCAACCAAAAGTTCTCCAAAAGCTCAATACTGATCTACTGCAATTGTATAAACATGGTTTAGTGGTTATGAACATACAGCTGTAACAAAATGGATATAAAATGAAGTTGCTTGGAACTTTTCTTAATATTTGCAAAACAAGTAAGCAGTTTAAATAGGAATTCTATGACTGACTGCTATATGATATAAAAGCTAGTGTAATGACAGGCAAAGAAATATGAAATGCATGGATCATCTACATGTTTATCAGCATATTCTGTTAATAGATATAAGTAGTATAATGAATGAGTAGCAAACTACTGCATATGCAATCAAATTAATGCTAACAAATGGAAAATAAAGTGGCACAGACATTAAAGGGAAACTGTTTCAGAATTACTTCAAAACATTTCAAATACAACTTTAAAGCAGATACTCTCTGGGTAAGAAAAAATTTAGAATTTTAAATTATCCCTACGTATTTCAAGAATTTAAAAATATCAAATGAGTTGCTAAGATACAATTCTCTGCACATGTAATTATGTAGCTGTTCATTACAAAGTGATGAAAAATCACTTATCAAATAATTAATACTCTGGAATTAAAGACTAATGGATGCCTGTTCAGTCTAAAAATGCATAAGAATCAATGGGGCTTATCCAAGGACACTGCATTTACATTCAAGTTACTCATATTTTTAAATATTCAAAGCATTGGGTCCAGAAAGGTTAATGCAAGTCGAACAGTCCATTGGGTTAGCGTGGTTAAAGTATATCAGTTTAACCAACGACACATAAGGGAGTGATATGTTCTGCATTGTGTTTGGTTGCCTTGGAGTTCCCAGCCCGAGTGACCATTTATAACTGCATCTACTAGGGAACAGCCTTTAATATAGGTTCACATAGGTCTTGAATTCATGTATCCATAGCTTAAATCATTATGCCACCATTTTCATAACAGATCCATTGTGAAAACATGACAGGAAATTTAAGACCTTATCTCACACATTTCACAGGATTAAAACGTAGAAACTGTCATGGCATAATATTTAAATGCAATGTTACTCAATGGAAAACAAGTGGGGTGATACCGTCTTATTTAATTTTTAGCAAGAAAAAACTCGACACAAAATCAAGTCCTTAGCAGTTTTTAGGCACCCTGTCTACTGAAAAATAGAAAGCAGATGTGTACAAAGGGTCACGTAAACTGTTACAATCAGATTTTCAGCATTTACTTCATTTTTTCCATGCTTCTGCCTAGTGGAAGCTAGACCACATGGGTCTTAATGCCACTCCTAGTGAGACGAATGATAGAACATCCAATAACTTAAATGATATGAAATCAGGAGTGTAATCTGGTTGCACTAGACTGAAGGAATTGCTGAATTCTACTGTTTAAATCTTTGTTTTGTATTTCATGTACTACAGAAATACTCTGCATTACTCTAGTTGGTGTGACAAACCCACATTATTTTGTGACCGACTTACATGACTTACATTAAAATAGTTTGCTTAAAAAGTTCATTTTTTGTATATTGTTTGATCCTAGTAATGAAACAGTTTCAATATCTAGTAAGAACGTAATGAGATGAATGCACAGAGCTCCTTTCTGCTTAAATTAAAAAATGTAAAATGACATGAAGCAAACAAACAAAAAAAGCAATTGCAGTTTGCAACAGGCAAAAGTATGAAATGTGCTTAGTGATGCAAAAAGAAACTTTGTATTAGTTTACCGTAAATGATAGCTGGAGTTGGGGAAGGAGCTGAAAAGAACATTAATATAAAGGATTTAATTAGTTAGTAGCCAAAGCAATAGGAATTACTTGTAGTCAAAGATTATGTTTGTTAGAGATAAAGTTACTGCATCTAGTGGAAGAGTTTAATTTTAAAACATTCACTGATTAATTTGTTGGCTAAAATGATAAACCCTCCAATTCTGAATATACATATATTAAAATTAAGAAAATAAAGTAAAATGATCTTACAGTGCCTAGACAAAATGCTTTTTCCTATGGACCAAGTATTTACATGGAGTTTGCTTACGACATTATTCACCAGGTTTTGAGACTACTGCAGCATTTTGGACCACCAGCACACGTTGGCCTGAGACACTTACCAGATTCTTTCACTAAGAATCATGAACAATATTTGCTAGCTCAGGTATGATCTAAGTACGTTTGTCCAACTGGTGGCCATTGGACTGCATGCAGTCTACAATCTTTGTCCCAGCCATCCAGCCAGGGGACCCCACAATCCAGGATGCCTGAGTGCTGTGGTACAGCAGAGAGATCTCACGGCTAGGAAGCAAAGGGCGAGTCAGGGTACCTAAGAACGCAGTACAGAAAGAGGGCATGGGGAGCAGCAGTGGGAGGCAGGGTACAGATAGCAGCAGGGTTGCATGCAATGCAGCAAGGGTGGGATGGATGCTAGGAGGAACAGAAGGGTAGTGTATGGTGCAGTGGGGATGCACCAGAAGCAGCAGTGAGGTAGCACCTGGGATCACAGAGAAGGGGCTGGGACATGAAGTACAGCAGTGGGGGGCAACCACTCAAATGCTCGATTCAGTGGGGGGACAGGGGGGCATGTGGTCCCTGGGGTCCATAGCTCCCATTGGTGTTGCCCAAGGAGTGTATGGCCCTCAGCTACTTAAAAGTTAGACAGCTCTGATCTAAGTAAAATCCCATTCACACAAGACTGACTTCATCCTAATGAAGATGCTACTGATTATCTGAAGCTTTTTTGCTATGGAGTTGGTCCATAGCTTATTATCCCAGAAAGGTAAACATTTTAGGTAAGACTGAATTGGTGTTTACTACCTTAAAAATGAGCTACACAGCCAAAGAGAATGAAGGACAAAGGACCTTGGATTTTGTTTTATATTTTCTACAAAATAAACTTAGTTTTGTCCTTATGAATTTTAAATACAATCTTACCAACAACAGTGAGCACAGCACTTGCAGAAACGCTGTCCAGAGTAGTATTAGCAATACAGGTATAGGTTCCATCATCCTTATCAGTCACATTCAAAATGGTCAAATTTTCTTTTCCAACAATAAGCCTGTAAATACAATGTATTCAATATATTTTGATAATATATTTTATAATAAGCGTGTGTGAACATATCATCAAAACTCAAAAGCATCTTAATAACTTTGTTAACAGCAAGGTCTCCAAAGATGAAGGTAATTTCAAGTTTTGTACAACAATTACTTTATCATTAATAAGAAACATCAAGTTTCAAGTGTGTTTTTTCTTTTGTTTTGTAGGCTACCTCTTGACAACTGCATCTGATTTGTAAATGCGTGGCACCAAAAATGGTCATATTTGCATTTTACAAGCCAAAAAAAGCCTTCACTTTAATTTGCAGTTACCCCAGAACACTGACATGCTCCAAAAGGCAACCTTAAAACCAATCTTGAGCTATGAACGTGATCATTTTTTTAAAAATGAATTCACTTTTTCTGCATTTGCTAATCATTTGTGAATGTAAACTTCAAACGTTTGTTTGATCCAGTTTTGCAGAAATAATTCATATAAAATGTATTGCAGACCTTTATAAGTATCTGTGCCTTTGACAACTTGCCTCAACTTTTCTTTTAATAGATTTTTTTTACAGTTTCTACTCAAAAATCACTTGTCTGGAACTGCAGAATTGAATTACACCAACATGGTCACCAACATCGACTAAACACTGACGGGATTAATAATTAACACAGAAGAATTAATATGACATAGACATCACCACAAACAAATCCATAATAAAATATTCTTTTCATGTTTCATATAAAGATTTTACTTGAGTAGTGATATTTACCCAATGTCCAACACACCCTTTTACTAGTCTAGCTGTACTGATAACTTAGTATTAGCAGAAGCTGAGAATCCTTTTTCCAGCTTTACTTCTAGAACTTCCCTCCAGGACCTCAGCTTCCCAGTTCCTTTGGGACCCAGATTGATATTCCTGCTTATCTGCCACAAGTTACTTTGAAATTTAACTGAGTTTTAGCTTAGGGTGACCCAGGAGAAAAACCTTGCTCTCCTACACAGGTCTTAAAGTCTGCCAGGGCTTTAAAAGCCTGGATCAAGAGAACATTTTCCTTCATTTACAGCAGTGCAACATAGAACTCATAGCCATAAGTGACCATTGCACCATCTCATTTTCACCCCGCACTAAGTTTTACCTAGGTACCACAAGACTAAATATTTGCATTTGACCTAAACATATGTTCCAGAAAGGCATCTTGTCCTTTATCTGGAGACATCAAGAGATTTCCCATGGTAGTATGTTCCAGTGATTAATTATCTTGTTGTCCCTTGGATATATTCAGAGAACCAAGAAAGGTTTGAAGAGTCAATCTCACCAAAATTAAATACAAACATAAATGCAGGTACATTTGAATATCAAATTTAATAATGAAATACATGTAAGATATAAATGAACAAACAGCACAGTTTAGCCATATCGAGCAAATGAATAAAATTTGTAAAACGTGCATTCATTTAAATAAATAAATAACAATCTTATTAATATTTGAGAGAAATTAAAATTAATTTCTCTAAGATCTAAAGTCTTAAAAAGTCTCTACCAGATGGCTAGCCTGTTAGGGAAAAGGACTTCTCATATATGTTTCAAATTAAGTTTTAAAAGAGCTCTCATCTTGGTTTATTTGCAGATGGGCTATTTAACAAAAATCTTAACTCAAGGCTGAAGAGCAAAGAGTCCATGATTTTTATACTTTATTGCCAGGCTCTACATCAAAAAGCTTGCTGAATAAGGTAAAAAATATAAAACTGTTTCTAATAGATGCCATCCCAATTAATATTCATATACCTATTTTTATTCCATATCTAAGCTATATCTTGTCTAGAATTAGCCTTATATAGCATCAAACCACTACATGTATTCTAGGCAGCCATAAGCCTAGTTTTTTGCAATCCATCTTTTTTGAATTTTCTACAACTGTTTACACACTGTGACATCCTCTGGCTGGTCATTTCCTTCTCTTCTTTTTCTCTTACCCAGACTCTATTCAAATGAATGCAAGAAAATGCTACATACTAAATTGCTATTAAGCAACTTAAGACCTGTTATAGTCTACTCTACAACCTTTACTATTAAAAATATGCATCTAATTTCTATTTTGAATTTCCTACTAGTTCTTGTTATGCCTTTCTCTGACAAACAGCCTGTTAGTATCTACTAGTTTTTCCCTGTGAACATACCTACATATTGGTTCATGTAGCTTGGTTAGCTGGGCCCCAGCCCTTCACAGTTTGGCTTTGTACCTGGTTGGCTGCAGGCAGTACTTAGTCAGCTTAAAGATGTTGCACAGTAAGTACAACTAGAAAAACTTTACTCATTGTCAACTGGCTGATCAGATCAGCAGACAGAGGGGAAGTGCACAGAGGTTTACATCATAGGTAACTGCTAAGAAGGGTACGGGGGGCGGAGGGGCATGACAGGGACGTTCCTGCTGCCGACACTGCCGGTGGCTTCTGAAGGTGCTTGCCAGCCCCATCCCTGACACTGCCGCCAGCTTCTATGGGTGCCCCCCCAGACTCAGGAGGCACCAATCACCTATGGTTTACATGGCTGATGTGTGGTAGAAGAGTTGCAGCCTTTATACTTTTGTTATACATTGAATAACTATAGAAACCAATCCAACTCTAATTATTTCATAAGAAAACCACTTACGAGTTACCACAGATGCCCATGCAGGTGTACCTCTATTCTACTACTTCGGTATGTGTTGAATTTCTCTCTCTCTCCAGAAGATGTGTCGCTTGACTTACCATCTTCCACATGCTATTTTCAAGGGCTTGACATTCCCTGCTCATTATAGTTTTAGCAGCCCAACAGAGCCTGGTCACCTTCCAGGGAGATTGACATTATTCAGTGATGATCCTTCATAACTAGGGAACTACTCAATTCATGAAATTGGGTATTGTCCATGAAATCAGAAAATGTCCACAAAATCCGTTAACAAAAAGCAACAACTTACTAAAAATAAAATGCTGGCCCCAGTCGGAGCCAGGGATCCTCATGACCCCTACAGCTCAGCTGCACAGCCCACTGGGGGGCAAGACGGGGGTGCTGACATGAAGGGGAGCAGTCAAGATAGTAGCTGCTGCTACCCCTAATTGGCAAGAGTGTTGCCTGTTGTGTAGCCCTGCCCCTCTCCACCAATCATGGCAAGGAGTGGGGCCACATAACAGACAGCTCTTTCAGCCAATCAGCAGCAAGGGGAGGAGTAGTATGACAGACAGCCCTCAATCAGCAGCAAGAGGCAGGGTCACCAGGACCAATTAGAGGTATGGTGGGGCCCCACTGCGATAAGCCCATGGAAATGGTAGCAAGCCCTGTGATCAGCCCATGAAATCGGCTCTCTGGCTCCTTAATTTGGGGAGGTCCCTACTCAAAACCGCATTCTGAGACCTTCCATTTAGCTAATTCCTAATCCATTCAGCATGGTTCTTGCCAACGTTACATAGCACTATTTGTTAATCATAATGTTATGTTGATATGCAGTAAATTGCCTTACAAAAATGTTATACCTGCATGGTTACTTTTATGCACATAACTTGTTATAGTATTAAAGAAGGAAATCAAGTTCGTTTGACAAGGCTTATTTTTGCATAAAGGGGTGTTGACGGTCATTAATTTTGTTCCTATTCTTTACTTTGGTATTACCTGTAGGCCATAATGGCTTTTCCATTAATTTGGCCATGAGTGATTTTGAGCTAACCAGACTCAACCCTAGTCATCCCACTTGCCCTCTTTGAATACTGGCATAACATTATCCCACTATACCCAATCCTCTAGGCGTTCCCCAGCATTCCAAAATTCATTAAAAGTAATATGAGTAAGCCAGACATTTCCTCAGTTAGCTTATTTAGTAGTCTTTGGTTGAAGATACTTGGGTCTGCTGATTTCAATTAAAATGTTTATTCTTAGTAGACTTTATCTAACATCCTTCTCAGTTACCAATGGACTGAAAATAAAATTTCTCATCTTCATATGATACATGCACATCTTTTTAAATACAGAATAATTACTGAACACTTATCTTTCCTTGTTATTAACATTTAACCATCTCTAGCTCATAAAATTCTTTTACTAGTTATAGCACTTATTTCTTCCCTAATATACTTAAACTACTACTTATTAGCAGTAGTTTTAAATGTTTTTTTCCTTTGTGTCTTTAGCTTCCCTTCTTGACCTGCATTTCATATCTTCTGCTTTGCTAATATTTATCTATCCCTTTTTTCCTATTTGTTTATATCAGGAGTGTCAAATATCTGTATTATGGGCTCCTCCATGGGCTAGAAATCTGGGGACAGGGTAAGCAGAGATGGGGCCCGCTGCCATAATATCCATATTGAGCCCTACTGGGGATGCATGGTGGTGACACTAGGGGTAGATGATGCTGTATTAACTCTTGATTGTGTCTTGATGCCACTCACCCCACTGCCACATCTTGATCTGGTCTGTGAAGAGCCCCATGGTCAGGATCTATTTGGAGGGTTGCGTGAGTTTGAAACCCCTGGTTTATATATTATCTTATTTTAAACTTCTGTCTTGACTTTGCCCGTGAACCAGGATACACTGCTAGCCAAAATCAAACATTAACCTGCTCTTGATATTAAGTGGCCCTGTGCATTTTAAAAGAATGGGAGCAAAAACAACAAAAAATTCATTAAAAGAAAAAAGGAATTAATAATTTATGTATACCTTTCATCATCTGGCAATTCACTATTGTCCTTCAACCATGTGACTGTTGGTAGTAAGGTAGGATCATGTTTAATTGTACATTCAAAGGAAACTTGACCAGACCTCTGTATGATTTTGTATTCTGGTTGTTTAATAATCATTGTTGGATCTGAAATTTAGAAGTTGCTATTAGACATTTAACAAGTTTGAAATTCTGGGGTTAATTGCGATTAGAATGCTCTACAAAATGACTGATTTATTACCTTTAACTTCTAATTGGACCTCATTTTCTTCCTTTCCTAATTTATTGCTTGCTATACATGTATACGTGCCCGTGCTATCTTTCTGTGCCACAGGAATTTCCAAGGTTCCGTTATCATGGAAAACATACGCATCACCATGCAGGTTGTTCCCTTTCACTCCCTTAAACCTTCATATTAAAGACAGTATTGTTATCCAATATTATGTGTTCATTCAATCATTTAATAATACTAGAAAATAAAACTAGGAATAGTAAAATAAGACAGAAATATTGAGCAACGTTCTGTAGGGAAACAAATTGGAATCTATAGGTATTTACTTAAGTGTTAAGTTAAAAAACGTATTACAATATAGTCATAAGAAGTTGAATAGTTTAACCATTTATGTTATAAAGAGAGCCTTATTTTATTTTGCAAAGTGAAAATTCATAGTAACAAAATCTGTGGTTAAGTTTTTTACACACAAAGGCTAAAACTTACCATTTAATTTCAGGCTTAGGTGAACCAAAATAAGAGCAATCTAGCAATGCAGGATGGTTTGCAATGACTTGATACAGTGTATTAGGAAGCGTCAGGATTCTTGGTGACTCCGCTAAAAATACAAGACAACAAAAAATGCCTGGCATGCTCGATTAAGGAAATCAAGAACAGCCTGTGGAATTATATATTTATGACTTTTCTCTGAGGTGATATGAATGCTCTCCCCAGCTCTAAATAACTTCTGCTGCTAGTACAGGCTCTGATTTTCAGGGAAAATCTCTCCCCCACTCCTTTACAGTGAACAAACAACAGAACATGTGGCAATGCTTGGAGGATGAAGTCACAAAATCCTTGGAGAAAAAAGGACTATTGAGAATTTGACTATATGGTTCTGAGGAGGCCCTAACCTTCTTGGGAACTCTTTGGGTGCAAATAAGCCAGGAAGATCAGGACCAGGGCAGAATTTTGAGGTGAAGTATTTTTTTTCCTGTGTGGTTCCTGTTGGAATCAAGCAGGGTTTTTTCATCAGGAACCCTGATACTCAGCCTAATGCAACTGATTCGGCTTGTTACACATGGAGAGCCTCTACAAGATGAACTTCTTATGCCTGGGGTTTTACTATTAGCTTTGTACAACTCCAAGAAAAACATCAGAGCCCATGTTACTCATCTGGAGAAAATTTCTTAGGGGGAAGTATTCCAGCCACAGGCAAAACTAGATTCTCATGTAAGTGTAGCTTCTGTACCAGTTTTGAGAGGTTCTTGAAAGTGTCACAGGTCTTACCTGAGTGAACTCCTCACTTCTAACACTTACCTGATGCTAGGTGAACATTTTAGAGGGAAGGAACACTTGTTAAGACCCAATTTTTAGATAGGTGAGCTAGACCCTTGGTGACTAAATACCAAAATTCAATGAAATGGCAAGAAATTATAAAACTTAAGTTACACTTCCTCATACTTATGCAACGTAGCTATTCTTGTTTGATTTGCATAACAAAGAAAGGGGGACAGGATGCTTCCATGGATGCTCCAATGGAGAGGATAGGCTAGAGCTCAGGAACAGTTATGACCTTATTAGACATTGCACTTTGAGCTGCTCAAATATTGACTGGTGTTAGTGCTAGCTCAAGTTTGGAGCAGTCACACCTTAGGGCTAAAAACCTTCTCTGTTTTCCACCTGCCCAGCTGTGTCTTGCCGCTAAAGAGCTTGTGAGCAGGAACTGGATTAGGAGGTACAGCTGTGAGTTGCCACTACAAGGCTGGTGAGTCAAGACAGGCTTCTATCCCTGCTTTAGGTGGGGGTATGTGAAAGATGGAGAGATCGGTGGGGTAGGAAGGCAGGTACAGAAACATGAAGCTGGGAGGTGGAAATTAGATAGGTGTGGGCAATGAAATGGGTGGTGGAAAGGAAATGGGAGTGAGGGAAGGGTGGTAAAATGAAGGAAGTCATCCACTGAAGGATAAAATAAAAAGAAGTAAAAAAGGAATTTAAAAAGAAATAAAGAGGAAGTAAATTAAAGACCTAAGGTTTTAATACACTGGGATTTAAGAATGGGATGTGGGGGTGCTGGTCATGCTTCCCAGGGTGGTTGGGAAGTGGGAGTGGTGAGGGAAGGTGCTTTTGGGGGAGCTATTACCCCTACCCTGGGAAGGAAGCCCCCAGTCATGGGTACCCAATCCAGCATCCTACCTTGTTCCCTCTGCCCCACAATACTCTCTAAACCCCACTCCTGGACATGTCTTTGCCCTGCAACATGGCCAGCTACATGTGCTCTACAGGCTGTTTGCACAGGGATGCAATCCTGGGGGTGGGAAGGTCACACCACCAGTGGTAGGCAGAGGAGTTGGCTTGGTGTCAGAACTGCCCCTAGGCAGTAGAGCTCAGGGGGTAGAAAGTTTGTCCACACAGAACAGGAGGGTGGGGATGGGGATTCTGCTTCCTGGAATGCCGGAGGACTGTAACTTGGGTGGCAGTATTACAAAGGAGGAAAGAGCATGAAGTGTGAAAGACTGATTCTTACCCAGAACATTCACAAATGCGTTGGCCAGCAAGTAGCCATATTCATTGGAAGCGTTGCATTGATAGACAGCACTTGATCTTTCTTGCACATCAGAGAAAATAATGGTATCACCATCCACTTTCCTACTAGGATCTACCGGGGCAACTAGTAGGGTTATAAAAGAAAAAATGTTTCTGAATGAAATATTGTGAAAAAATGAAGTGATTTTAGTGTACTTTCGCAGAGTTCTTTCAATGGTTAAGCATTTAATCATCATTGATTTAGAAGATACCCAAATTTTATCCATATTTAGTGCAAGATGCATAGAACCCACTGTTCCTTTATGATTAAAGCCTGTGACCTATTTTGTATGCAATTCCCTGAGGAAAGATGTCAAAAAACATCTAGAAACACAGGCTGAATATAGCTTTCAGGCAAACACAGATGTAGCAGAAGATACCCAATGAGGGGATAAAGAAACACCCTAATGCCAAAAGGAAATTAATTGAAACTGATTATAAATATTAGAATATTCTACAGCTTAAAAGATTCATGCTTTCCAAATATTCTGACATTAAACAAAACTATGCCTCAAAAGCTTTCCCAACATGAAAATGTCATCAGATTAAACTATATTAAATCAGATTATTGGTAAGCAATCAAAAAAACTCCATCAGCGTGCTCATGGAAATTGTAGTAGTGATTCAGTAGGTGGCACTATCCCCCCTAAATAAGACATCAAACAATGCAACTTTCAAAAAATTGTTAGTAGCGCTGTCCACTGTTAAACAAGCAGTATGTCCTGCAAGTGAAAAGGAATATTTTATGATCATATAGACAATATCTATATTAAAATACAAAAATGTTACTAACACCACTGCCCTCCTCCCTCCTTTTCACCCTCCCTGATTTGTTCAAATCACTCGATTTGATAGCCTGCTGTCTTCACACCCTTTCATAGCATCTGATGAAATGAAATCTTGCTCATGAAAACTTATGTATGTTTCATTCAGTTAACCTATAAGGTGCATCTTCACCCTGCCTTCTGCCTGACAGTTGTAACAATAGCGGTACTACTGATCAAATATTAACCATATTGATGTAAACTATGTATATAGGGATGTGTATGTTTGCTTATGCCCTTAAGACTAGCCAAAAATTGAATAGATGCATATTACAGAATTATCCTACCCAAGGACAGTTTTGATTTCTATGAATGTATTATTAATCTCTGCTAGCACTAATTGTCACACTACTTTTTACTCTATAATAGTAGGGAATTAATTATGTGAGGTAATTGCAAACAAAATTCATATTCAAATTGCTTGGTTATGGAACATGTAAGATTAACTCATATACATGCTGTATAAAACATGTTATGTTAAATGCAAACATAGATGATGTATACATAATGTGTGTATATATGCATCAACCTTTATATATACATCAATGTTTTTTCAGTTTGATTATTTCAATTTTTTTCTCAACCTTTAAAACAATTTTTTTTCTTCGGTCACCATTGATCTCACTTGTACTGTGTAGATTGGCAGTCGGTCCTGCATTTGGATAACTGAACAGCCCAAATAACCAGTATTTGAATAACTGACTCTCTACTGCACTACTATGACTGCAATAGCCAGCAGTGAATATGACTGCTTCTGGAATCACTGGGGGACTTCTTTATATTTTTTATCATTGCCTGAAATGAAATGTTCAGTAATACATGACTTGGAGCACATTAATTTATTTTAATGCAATCTGCTAAGTGGTTCTATTTTATGCTGAAAGTGATATCAGAAATGTTGATGCCATGCTAAGATACTGTGTTAGAGACTCCCTCAGGCTGAAGGCAAACCCAGCATGCCAGTAGAGAAAGAGGATGCAATTACTTGGCTGCTTCTTCTCATATCAATGCCAATGTGTACGCCTTTTCTTTCTGCTCATCTGAGAACCTGTTTTACTTTGATCAATAACATGACATAAAAAGTACAGTAAAAGAGAAGACTTTTTCTTTAGGATGGGATAGCAAGATTTATTATTCTCTAGCTGCCAATATTTTATTTAACTGATTATAGCTATGAATCTGGGTCAATGGTTTCTCCATACATTCACAAACAGCATGCATGGTTTCTGGAAACCTTTTCTGACAGTAATTTTTAATATTCAGATGCTGTTGTGATCCATGATGTTTCAGTAGTAGTTGTTGATTGATACTAATAGTGTAACAGAAACATGTTACTTAATTGTGATGGTGAATACCCTCGTGCCCATTTCTTTTAAAACATAGTTATGTTATCATTTTGCAACAGTAGAAAATTAACTATTAACACAGACAAATATTTGATCTAGATTTTGACAATGAACATCTCTCATTCCAGCTGCAGTGTTCCAACTGACTTGACTAGGCACATTTTATAGTGAATGTAACCTGTCGTGCAATTCAATCCTGGCTTTTACAAATGTGATCCCAAACGTGGTGCTGCACACTAATGTCAGAGATAGTTCATAGATGAGCAGTGTTCTTAAGATGCAATAGATCCTGCTGCTGTTATTGCAGAAACGGGATAAAGAGAATTAATACTAAGAAAACAAGAAGCAGTTTTTCCTTCTGATATAGATTGAGAAATATCTTGCTCTCTTCTAGTTGTCTCACAGAGTATTCTTGATGAACAGATGTGCTTTGAAAATTTAAAAGGAGAATATTATCTGTGTAACAGTCATTACTACTAACATATCCTTTTCTTTTACCTCCTGCTTTTTTTCAAAAGATCACATTCATAAGTAACATGCAAACAATATGAACATTTTTATAAATAGTCAGCCATTTCAATGGTTTAAGTTATAAACATATGATCCAGTGTAGTGAACAGCAAGTGTAACACTGAAATGGATCATGGTTAAGTTTTTGCATAATTTTGGAGATACTCTGTGTGGCGGTGAGA
This sequence comes from Crocodylus siamensis, assembly GCF_052110815.1. NCBI lineage: Eukaryota > Metazoa > Chordata > Crocodylia > Crocodylidae > Crocodylus > Crocodylus siamensis. The sequence goes on along the minus strand of NC_143398.1, from coordinate 54,592,784 downwards.
AGACCCCACAAGCTCTGTGGGGGCTGGGGGAAACCCCAAGAGCCCCAGCGTTGGATAATCAGGCCCCCAACACCTGGGAGAACTTGCCTTCAGGCTGATGAGTAATGGAAAAGTACTGAAAAGAGTGTATATGTGTTGGGTTAGGATGGGGGGGAAATGTGATGTGGGTGAAGGCCGAGTGAAAACAACGTGGTGGCCTTCAGGATAAGCTTATCAGGAGACAGCTTCAGAAAACTTGCTCGGCCCCGCCAGACACTGAGATGAGTTGCTGTCAGACTGCCAAGAGCCTGTTGCAAGGAGGGTTGACCTGTACATGATTTATCAGTATATAAAGCAGTCTGTTCTTTACTGTCGTTAAGCATCAGCCGCCTCTTGCTGATCTCCCGTGGCCATGCAAAATAAAGCGCTTCTGTTAGCCAAACAGTGATCCTGTCTGAATTTCCACCTCAAGGCGTGCGGCCAGAGCAGGAACTGGCACCACAGCCACGTGAGCTGGCATTTTGCCAGCTTTTCAAAAAGCTGCTCCCAGAGCAGGGGAGTACTGGGCTAATGGCGGCAGCAGGAGACGCCGCCATGGGAAGATTTAAAAACCCTGCCAGAAGCTGGCAGGGGGCAAAGGAGCGATGGAGAAGACCAGCAGGGAACATGCCAGGCAGGCAATGACTCTGGTGGCTGGCAGGAGTGTTGCTGCAGGCGCTGCACCTGCACCTGGAGCAGGGGAAACAGCATCCCTGCACTAGGCTGTAGAGGATTGGTCACTGGCTACCCGAGTTGCAGAGATTATAGGAGCATCTTGCTCTCAGGGAGAGAGAGAGAGATGCAAGATAACATGAGCTCAACCCTCTGGCATGAGGGACTGGGGCTCTGGATGCCTTAACATCCAGGCAACCGATTGGTGCTGAATCTGACACTGAACCCCTTAGTAAAGGGGCTTACAGTGAATGGCGGAACAGTGAGACCAACACTTAAGCGGTTGGCAAGTGGACAGGGTGTAGGGGAGGTGGAGCCCTGAGGAACATCACAGTGCAACTGTAGTGCCTCCGTCACTGGGTCCCCCTCCGAGAAGAGGAACACCACTGAACCCCTCCTTTCACCCAATAACATCAAATCATGGCAGGAGAGTTGAGGGGGGAGGGGCCCCAGTAAGAAAGAATGGTACGGTACCTGTCACACCCACTAAAGATGCCACACTCTTCCTTTGTTAACTAGATACACTAGGATAGGCCTGGATATGCTAGAGCATAACAGGGCTGGGAAGCAACAGTAGAAAACCAATGAGTAAAAAAAAGAATGTTTTAATGATTTCTAGTTTTAAATAAATTCTGGGCTTGAACACAGAACATTTACACTAATGTTAAGTCCCACAAAAAAGAAGTAGAAACGTGACATGCAGCCCTACATTTGTGTAAATTATTAGAATCCAGTGTTGAATTATTCCTGGAAAAAATTGTAGAACTAACCTACAGTAGACAGCAGGAAGTGGCAACAGAGAAGATGGCAGATTACCTGCTGCCTTTCATGTACTTTAAGTACCAGCCACCACTGTGGCATACAGTGTTTAGTAAATAAAATCCAGTCCCAACAGTTTTCCACTTCTTGTGCTCATTAGGCCAAATCCTGGCCTACTTGCACAGCTCTAGCTGTAATGACAACAGCAGTGGTGAATGATTAATGGGCCTGACAGCCCATCTCTTTGTTCTTCTGTATACTTCTCCAGAGTTCCAATCCAGGAGCCTACAATTTACATTCCTGTGCATGAGTGTGTGTGGCATGCATGGAACTGAAAGAGACAGTGAGAGAGTATGCACATGCATGTAAAAATTACATGCATGTAAAAATAAAATAATCCAAGAATTATCAGACTTCCTTACAAACGAAAATTTAGGGGTTAGCATTCTGCCCTTCAATTTGGTACAATTATGTGAAGACTAAGAAGACTGAAAAAAAAATCATATTAATGTGAAAAGGATATATGCAAGGAAAGGGCATTTCATATGAAGATCAACACTCAGTACAGTGCTTTCTTTAATTTTGAGGTATGTGAGATTAACTCACCCCATGCTATAAATAACTGAACCAAGAAATCAATGCTTTGTGCAGTATCACAAGTATCTTTCTAAATTATGTCAGGGGTTCCCTTCTCCACTTAATCTGGGTTGTTACTTCTTTAAAAGTTGAGACATTTTATGCATTATTTCCCTTTGGTAAGACCCTGCTGAATATTTAAGCAGTACATTATGACAGATTATGCAGCAGCATGAATAATGCAGAACTCAAATGTTAATTGAGGCACACGGCAAAGCAGTCATGGCCTGAACTTGTGACCCTTATTCTGTAAGTAATCCTAATTGACCTCAATGGGACTTTGCATGGGAGTCAGGATTACTAAAGTTAGTAAACATGGAAAGACTAGGCCCTTATCACTCCAGGACTGTACCTATGGTCATATAATCAGTTTCTTCTTAAAATTTGCATTGTTAATGAAAACATAATAAAACCATCAAAGATACTTTTATAGGACTTGACATCAATTTCTTTTAAAAAGATGTTTTTAGACCAGGTAACATAGTCTAAAGGAAAAATTAACATTACGCTTTTTAATTACTTTAAGGGCCCACTAATTTTACTAATGTTCCTCCCAGTAGATGATAGTGCCTTTCAACTTCCCACCCTCTTTGCTTTTCTCAGTGTTTAAGCCTCTTTCTTTGCCTGACAGATGGATGAAAGGTCCTCTCTGTAACATTGCTCCTGCCTTTGTCTGACAGTATTATAAGGAAACAACACTGGAAGCATTAAGTATCTCCCAGTTGCATTTTCCAGTAGAAAATTAAAGAAATGGAAAAAGATTACTGGGACACAGGGGGTGCATTGTGGGATATAGGGTGACAGCTATGCTTTGATATTCAAATATGGCTGGTTTTCTTTGAAATGATGCTGTGGGTTTAACTTACCCAGCACTGCCCTGCAGCCCAGCCAGCTGCTTCAGTTTTATTTTACAATTATATCATTAAAAATTCAGCTGGAAACAGGCAGAGCCCAACTGAATAATTTCAATACCAACTGAACATGAGGGCATGCTGCACTTGTGAAACTCACAGAAAAGCTTCTGGTATTTCAAAAGAACATTAAGATGGAATGTGAAGAAACCTCAGGATTCACAGCACATTCTGTCATTCCTCTCCCTCCATCTTGCTCTCACAAAGATGCCACGGCATTTAGCTTTACTTTGTGCCTAAGCAATCCAGTTATACAACTACAGCTGCTAATGTGGATGCAGTCACAGAAACCTATTTAGAAGTGAGATAAGATTCTTTGGGTAAATCCAAATCTTTTATTAGACCAACTAAAACCGTTGGAAAAAATCTTCTTTGCAAGCTTTTAGGTACAAACACCCTTTGTCAGGCTGAGATCTAAAGATTCAATTCTGATTCAGAGAATCAGGAATGCAGCCATAGACACAGCTTTATATGTTTTTTCTATGTTCCTCAAGGTACCAGGTGCAGCTCGTGAAAGCTGAGATGGTAGGGCAGATGGAGCATCCCATGGGAGCGTGGGGGGGGGTCCGGTCCACTGGGGTCTGCCATGGAGTGTGCGAGGAACCCCACTGCTCCCTGCTTGGCAACTGGTGCCTCTTGGGTCTGGGGGGACACCTGGGGTCAAATCACCAAGCCGGGAGGGCACGGGGGGAGTCCCCCCCTGCGCACTCGGTGGCAGACCTAGAAGTGAACTGGAAGTACTTCTGGTCCACTTCTGGGACTACCACTGAGCGCACAGGGGACCCCCCCCACACTCCTGCGGGACACTCCATCCACCCCACCATCTCAGTGTTCACGAGTCATACCTGATACCTCAAGGTATATAGAAAAAACATATAAAGTTGCGTGTATGGCTGAATTGTCAAATCTCTCCGATTCAATTTGGAGAGATTAATGGGTCTCCTGATTTGACCTGGATTCGGAGGTTCGGCCATTGAATCAGGCCGAATCTCCCCTGAATCGAATCAGCAACTGAAGCTTCACACAGCCCTAATCCCCAGCCCTGCCACAGTGCAAGCCATTCTCAGTGCCATACCTGCACCCCCATATCACACAGGGTACCCCTGAGCCCTCAGCCCTGCCCCCAAGTGTGGAGCACAAAGCACAAGCCAAAGGAAGAGAAGTCAGACACTCCAGCAGCAGCATCATGAGAGCAATGAAGGAAGTGGTGACTGAACCTGGAGCCTGGGTCCCAGGCCTTTAGCAGGACAGCCTTCATCTGGGTTAATATGAAAATAATTGACAGCACAGTGCAGCCTGTGTTATTCAATTAGTTTCTTTTCAAGTAAGGATGAGCTATACATAGCAATTATTTTGTGTCTGTCATATGGTGCTGCCAGTCGGAAGACCATAACAAAAAAAGGACTGGGACATCAATTCATAGCTGTTTTACTAGCTCACAGACATAGAATCGGTTGTTCCATTGCTTAAGGGGTTTCCTCTGACACCTGCTTGGCATGGGCTGTTTTCCAGACAGTTGCTGACTCATACAGACAAAACTGCTACAGCATTTGAATTTTGAGGCTTGGAATATGAACTTATTGCAAATTCCTAACCCCTGAAGTGGTGTTCAGTCAAGCTACAGAAGTATATAGTTAATCAATGGGATCGCAACTGAGCGGTCCTAGCGAAAAGCACTGCAGTGGCAATATAATGATCAGCAACTCTATCCCTGATACCACCCCTCTGAAAGTGGTACAGACTCATTGCTCTGATGCCACCTCCACAATGTAACACTAACAGGTAATAAACACAGGTTATCCAGCTGCACATTAAAAAGCTTTGTTACCTAGGGGTTATACTTGAGGTTTTGCTGGGTTTTTTAAAATTGCTCCTTCTTCATGCACAAGCCTACATTTATTTCACTTTCTGAGGGTTTTTTCCTCAATGTTAGGCAAAACATCCTTACATAGGTAGTAATTATTTATACATATTTCATATCCCCTATGGGTCCATATCCTTTATCTCCTTTTATTCATTTTCCCATAAGATGATTAAGAATCTTACTTGCTATGGTAACACCATTGGCTAACCAGTTAATATTAGGTTTTGGGTTGCCATTAGCTCTGCAGATCAGGGTTCCATCCTCTCCAGGAGACAACACAAGGTTTCTAGGTGCTGTTATCCAGTATGGAGCAGCTGTGGTTAGAAAAAAAACATTAATGGTCAATGTTACAAGATTCTATTAAAAAAAAATCAAAATCATACAGCACAACAGATTTAACTCCCAAATAAATCTATGATGCATATATATTTGTGTATATGTTTGCAGACATGTATAATATACTGGTAAAATTATGTTTTGATTACACAAGCCATAGGCAATAAACTATTAAGTTTTTAGACAGGCAATACATCATGAACCTTGTAGCTGTTTGCTTCAAATTTTTTTAATAAGTAAGATAATTTTTTTACTCAATTTAAGGAAGATCAATACAATATATATTGGCTGCTTTGACTCTCATAGGTTTTTTCTTTTTAAAGACGGCAATATTCATTAAATTTATCTGTAAAAATGCTGGAGCAGTAGTCTTTCTAATAAATTCTCAGGGGGGGCCCTCTCTTCAAACATTTGAGGAATGGCAAAGGAGACATTGCTTACAGGTGAGAAGAAAAGAGCTAGCACCTAAGAGGGGAAGAAGAATAAACGGAAGCTGTGTGAAGTCCTTGACTTGCTAAGTCAGTGGAAAGGCTTCCAGTGACTTTGGAGCCATGGAGATTTTATTTTTGGTGACAGATGCAGACAGAGTGAAAATGGAGATTTTTTAAAATGAAGTTTATATAGAAACTCACAGGCACTTTTGAAATATCAACCTGTTTTAAATGTCTTTAAAACTAGTACTATATTTATGTGAATTCAAGATGAGATTTCCCACCCCCCCCGCCCCAGTCAACATGAGGGAAAGAGCCCCTTGGCTTACAAGGTACTGCAGGGACATGGAAAACAGCTGTTGTAGCTCTGACTCTGGCCCTAAGCCCAGGTCAGGGCTGGAGTTGGAGCTGCAGCAGCTACCTCCCTCCCCATTTTTCTGTCCCCTGCCACTTCTGCCCCCCCCCAGCCTCTGTCCCTGCTGCCCACCCCCCGAGTCCCATCTACTCCCCTCCCTGTCTCTTATCCCCACCCTACCATCTGCCCCCTTGCCACCACTTTACTTCTGTATCAGTGGGGAGGATGAATTTAAAGACAGCCCTTCAATAACTGGATTCTACACATGGAAAATTTTAACAAATTGATACATTTTCCATGTCTAGAATCCAATTACTGGGGGTTGTCTTAAATTCAATGTTGTTTTGGATTCAGATAAATACCATAGCATAGTGTCTGTGAACTGAGAACTAGTACAATGAACAAGGTAGAACCAAAAGCAGGGGAAGTGAAGAAAGAGAAAAAGGGTAGATACAAAGAGTAGAAAAATGTGAAAGTAAAGGCATGAGGGGAATGTTATGAGAAGATGAAGAGAGTCAGAGGGGAAGAAGATACAAAGAAAACAAAAAGACAGAAGAATCTGGCCTAACTATATTTAGTTGAGGTTATTAATGGATTTCTGTCTCTTTAGTATCATCTCAGTATACCACCTTGCTTGGCAAATGTAGAAGTAAATAAATAAAAACACGTGCTAAACTGAGATCATCACAGAAAGCAGAGATAGAATATCTAGTAGCAAACCTCAGGTGATTCAGTGATCATTATGCTCAATAATAGTTACTGTTCTCCCTCATCCTTTTAGATATGATTTGCTCTAACATGTTCCCCATATAAAATAAATTACCTTATAAACTTGCATTTGGATGGTGACATTATTTTAATATTACCTTTGACAGTTACTGTAATGGTATGGTGAACAGATCCTAACACATTTCTTGCTACACATTTATAGTTCCCAGCATCAGCTTCAGAAACATCTATGATTTTAAGAGTTTTCTTAAAATTTTCAGAAAATGTCCTATTGGCAGGCAATTCACCACCTTCTTTAATCCAGCGAATAACTGGTGTGGGTCTGGAGAAACAAAAGCGCAGATGAGATTAAATGGCTCGGAAAAGAGAGATGCCAAGCGTTCAGTCCACTGGTTTCTCATGTATAAATTTAAAAATAATTATTTAAAGATAATTATTTGGCCTGGACTTGTAGGCATGACCAGCAAAGTGGGTCCATAATACAACCAACCCGTGTCCCCTGAAAAGTGCATGGTGTAGGCCATGCACATGCAAGCTACACACTGGGCATCTTTCAAAGGGCAGAGGACAGCCCAGTCCTGACTCAGGGGCTGCTCCCAGGTTCAGCACAGGGCTGACTGGGCAGAGGGAATCCTTCCAGCATGGGAAACATCCAACCCTTCCCCCAGTAAAGACATGCTGTACAACCCAGCTGTATGCATGCACTTTGAATGCTGGGGCAGGGAAAGCAAAATGTGGAAGCAGCTCCCCATCTCAGGCTCCCCAGCCTGTTCAAAGTGCACAGGGAGTCCTAGACTGGGCAACAACTCCCCAGTACCAGGCATCCACCCAGCAAGTTCTTCATACACATTCAAATTAAATCATGATACAACCCAACCACAGAGATGTCCCACATTTAATATCTGCGTACCTGGTTTGCCAGTTTATTGCACCATAATGTTTTTGTACTTATGGCATATTGCAGTTTATGGCACAGTGTATTTATTGTGCCATATATTTAACATCTGCAAGAACACTATCTTGAATCAGGCATGCTTTTGAAAACAAATTCTCTCACATATCTCTGCAGAACATCTCAAATGCAGCATCGGTGGTATTCCATTCTAAGGTCACACTTGTTCAGAAACCAAACTGATTAAATTTGGACTGTATTAAGTGCACAAAGTGAAGGTCAGCATAATATGAGCTGTTCCATTTATGTCTTTAAGTCTCTTGTAGTCTAAATGTGTGAAGTGTTGTAAACAAACAAACCTCCTGCTTTTAATTTTTTCATCTGTTTCTGCAAACGTAACTTATCCATCACTATTATACCTAGGATTATGCTACCTTCTGGACACTGACATTCTCTCTGAAATTTTTATTTCTCTTTGTATTTAGAAGAAAACTTTCAGGGTGGAAAAAACGACTCACACTCCTCCGGCAATGCACTCCAGCAGAAGGGTGTTTCCTCTCAGTTCCACTTTGGTACTTGTGCTACCTGCTGGAGTCAAAAGATTTGGCCGTCTCTCTGTAACTGACTTTGCTGAAATTAAAAAATTGAAATTAAAATAGAGAACAAATAAGAAAAAAATAATGTGAAACATTTTCTGATAAAATCCAATACATTCTAAAGTAGCAGAATGCTGACAGTAAATAGATCTGTAGTTGGGTATGAAGACTTAGTAATATGTACAGTAAGTGGGCATGATTTCACACATATGGACATTATAGAATTTAGCCTAAGTATTTTGCTGTGCATGTTTATTTGCTTTAAAATATTTGCATTTAAGAATCTGCACAACTTCCACCAATTAGGATAAGCATACTAGAATCCTACCTGGATATGGGAAATATTGTCTTTTTCTATGCATGAACACAGCAGCATTATTGTGATCAAACTCTTTTATCTAGTACTAACCAAGGGCTTGAATCACCAATCTGAAGGTTACACACCTACTGTCTAACCCTGCATAAACCTGAGCTCATTTCAAAAGGATTTCTCATAGGTGTCAGGCCCACCTATGTGGATCATATTGCAAGAATTAGGCTAGGGCTTAACATCTCAACATCAGACATTCTTTACTTCCAGCAAAACCATGTTAAAACCCTCAAAAGAAAACTGGTCCAATGTAAACCTGTTCTACTCAAGAACATAGGAACAATAAAACACATTAATGTGCAATATATTTCAGTCAGCATTTTCTAGGCCATACTGGGGGGGAGGGCTTCTCATGAAGCTCATCCATGTCTTGTCCCCTTAAAACATATTCTTATTTCAATTTGAGTGTTTCCAAAGAGTGGATCTTTATTGTTTTCTTAACAATAAAAATAATTCAACAGGAAGGGCAACACCTAAGCATAAATCCAAGCCCAGTATTTTACACTGGTTATTATATTTAATATTTTTTTAAATCTTTGGATTTGCTTGATTTAATTCTAAATGTATTACAGTACTTCATATCTTCTTTTTTAAAGGGTTATATTACAGAAAACAGACCTTTCTAGAAATAAATGTTATAAAACTATCCCAGCACTCTTAATAACAGGAGTGAGTGACTACTACATGATGCAATGTTTTGAATCTTTCCATCTGAAGATCTGAAGTTTTGGGGTTTTTTTTAATATGGGTAAGAACATAAGGATGCCCATCCATTGTGTCCTAGGGGATAGGATTTAATGCTAGATTAAGGATGAAGAATATGTTCCTAAAGTATCTCAAATACTCATACAAAAGTTTTTCTTTAAATGGGACAGAAAAGGACAAAGAGGAACACAGTCAATGGCCACAAGGCAATGAACAATTTGCCCAGTTCATGCACTGAAAAAAAACATGTATTCATAACTCAAAGCTATGAGAATCCTGAAAAATTGACTTTTTCCTCACTCCACTCAATGTGTCATTCTGTGTGCAGACATTTATTCCACCAGTATGGAAATTTCATGTTGTTTGTTCTCTAACTAATTTTAATTGTATATAGAGAATTAAGAAGTTGCCACATCTCTGTTACATTCTGAGTTTCAATAACTGAGATCAAATGTCTACAGAATCTCAGTTATGAAAAATGTCTTAAGGAAAAAAAGAATGACCTATTTCCTCACCATCATATATGATGTAAAACTATTTCGTTAGACCCTCAGCTGATGTAAAATCAGTACTGGTCTGAATTTATCTGAGCTTAGCAGATTTCTACCAGCTGAGGACCTAGCCCACAATGCAGAAAAGCAGACTGGGTTAAAATTAAATCAAACAAACATACAAACAAAAAAACTATTATTTTTCATGTAATTTTACACCTGGCATAAAAAGTTCATATTTTAAATTGTTCTAGTTTTACATTTATGAAAAAGATTAAACATGAATGGAATTTCAAGAAGTTATGAAATATTAAGTGAATCTGTTAAATTTTTAAAACTACCATCATTACTTAAGACATAGCATGTGATATTGCTTAATCCCAGTGATATTGTACATTTCTACGCATCAGTTAAATTGGAGGAGAAAGATTTTAAAAGCATACAGAAAGTATTAGGAAAACAACATGCAAAATCTGCTCCAGTGTGAAAAGCTTCATTTGCTGTAAAATTGATATTTTGGTAAGCATCATATATTGACAGTACATCAAAATTAATTTTACGTATTTTGAAGACTCACACCGTGCAGACTCTTTATAAAGTATATATTATCACTGGTACAATTAGATGCCCATATTAGAAATTGGAAAGGGGAAGTAAAAAGGTTAAATAATCATGGAGGTGAAGTTAGTTAACTAAATTCTACTATGAAAGAAGGAGCATCAGTGGGGATCGCTGTAACTCACCACCATAAAAATCACTGTCACTCAAATTAGCAGCTATAGTTTCATTCATTGAATCCACTGAAATAAACAGAATATCGTGAAGGGTGCACATAAGTGGGGTAAACCAGGGTACTTGGCATCAAAGGAGAATCTATATGGTCAAAGTCATTTAATACCACTAACAGAGGGCAATACATTATTGGAAAGATCTGTTGATTGATTCATCTGGATTGTCACAACCATTATAACCCGGAATATCCACAGAAGAATTATTCAATCAGAATTATTTATTACATTAGATTTTTAAATAAGTAGAATGTTACAAAATAGATATATTTTTGAAAAAAAGATATTTTATCAAATATATATATAAATGGAAGATTAATAACCTTAGAGACTTAATTTCTTACTCATTGTAGCTGAGATACAAAAGTCTCTCATATAAAGCTTTTTAACGGTAAGCCAGCAAGCAATACCCCCCACAGATTATTGTACATTTACATTAAAATTAAAAAATGAAATACCTACTTGAAAAAACCTTCACAGAAATGGGTTGCTTCTGCTGTATGGTCTGAGTATGATTAAATCTTGCATAGCAAATATAGTCCTCACGGGTGTCTTCTGGTCGTACATTAGAAAAATAAAGGTCCCCATTTAGACCTTGGGAAACTCTTTCACTTTGAGGCAACCTTTGGAATGCTAAATAAAACAAAATGCACACATTTTTTTCCTTATAAACTGCACACACACAAAAAATACCAACATGGTGTCTGTAGGCTCCACACTTAACTGCCTTTGTGCCTTTTGGGCTAGATACAGAAGTTAAACATAAACCAGTTTAAGTAAACAAAAACTGGTATAAACCTGTAACAGAACATATGTTCAGTGCACATAAACCAGTTTCAAAATGGCTGAAACTGTTTACGATAAACCTGGTTGAATGTGGTATCAGACTTAACTGATACGAGTCAAATGCTAGGGTTACCATAATTCCAGTTCCAAAAAAGAGGACAATTGCCGTGCGGTAGGAGAAGCAAGATATAACTGTAGGGGGTAGGGCGAGATATAGCAGTGCCCTGCCTCTGCCCATTCTGTTGCCCCTCACTTCCAACCCACAGCCCTCTACTCCCCCCAGCCCTACCCCTGTGAGCACAGGCACCAGCCCCAGTGCCGCTGGGGTAGTCACGCAGCTCCCTGCTGCTCCCTTCCCCCTCTCCCTTCCCCCATGGAGAGGCATGCATCCAGGGCATGTCTCTCTCCCAACCTGCTGCTGCCCTGGACCCATGCCCCCCCACACTACACACACACAACCCTCGCCTCCCACCGACATACCTGCCTCCAGTTGCTGGGCTGCTCCCAGCCCCTGCCTGGCTACATGCTGGCCCACATGTATGTGCGCCCTGCCTCCAGTCACTCTGCCCCCAGCCCCAAGCAGCATCCTGCTGGGGAAGCCGAGAGCAGAGTAAAATCCTAGACATTTGATTGCATTTTAAAAAACTGCCCAGATTGAGATTGGAGGATCTAAAAAGAAGATATATCCAGGAAAATCCAGATATATGGTAACACTAGTCAAACTGGTTTATGAAACTTCTGATTCAAGTTGAATCCTTCCTGATTCAAGTTCAGTCATGGTCCCCCAGCATCCCAGCATGTTTCCAACCCTGGGCTGGGCTGGGCTGGGCTGTCTGCTCCAGAACAGGAGGTTTGGGATAGGCGAGAGGGAGGCAGGGACTGCCTCTCCAAGACAAACCCTGGCTGGGTCTAGGGCCAGAGAGGAGGGTTAAACACCCTTTCCCACACTCAAACTCAGTGCTGACTATGACTGTGAACTAGAAATCCCAGAGGAACCTGGAAGCAGGAAGAAGAAGTGATGAGCAACCCTGCAGAGTCCTGCTGCTGTGATTCTGTGATACTGCAGATTCCAGAGATGTTGCAGGGAGCAAGAGGAGGAAGTGAACACACAGCCCATGCTGTGCTGGAAGGCCATGGTCTAATGCTCTCTGGCTTCTGGCCTGAGTCACTGCAGACACATGGCTGCATTTCCTGAATCAAAAGCAAATGTCTGTCCATTTTTTTCCTCAGTTTAATCTCTGCAGTTTAGACTAACCTGCAAAGACTGAATTGATTCAGCCTTGGGATTTTTGACTGTCTGTACTTAGCCCCGTAATGGTTCATCACTTAATAAATTCTACATAAATCTTTTAAAGTATTCTCTGTAACTTCCTCACCTGTTCCTGAATAATGTCTTAAAAATATAAATCCATAAGGCATTTGCTTATATTTCCAATGTACCTTGCCTGCACTACTCCCAAGTAGCTTTTCTGCTAGCCTAGTCTTTTCAGCTCTGTGGAATCAAGAAAACCTTGTTCAAGGAAAGACTGGATTTTTACTTTGATAAGAAAACATACAAGCTGCTGTTAACTTTTGATAAGTAATTATAATGTACCTAGAACATTAAGAAAATTCTTCTCAATATCAAGTTGCTATAAACTTACAATTATCCATCCAAAATATTATAGGGGGTGGTAATCCAATTGGAGGTCTGCAGTGAAGTACTAGAGAATCACCTTCTTGAACTTGCTTTGGTTCTGGTTTTTCTTTTGTCCACAATGGGGATCCTGTAGAAAATAATTGTAATACTCATATAAATCATGGGTTGAGAAAAAATTCCAGAAGATAAGGCAGAGCTATGTGCAAGACACATGAAAAGGAAAAGTCTTAGGAAATGTACACAGATTTTAACTTCCACTTTGAAGCAGTTGTGTTCTCTTTGGAAAAAAGAAATGTTTAATTATATTTGTATTGATAGTTTTGGAGAATGATTGCTTTAATCAACAAAAAAAGGAATGACTGGATATCACTAAAATTTCTATCCAAATATCTTAGAAGTTTGATTCTGAGTAATGTGAAAAGTAATACACAGAATTAGAAAAAATGATGTAAAAAACCCCAAAAGTTAGAGATTACTGAAATGTTACTACATAGGAGAAATAAGTGCAAATTTAAGAAATATATTTGATCTCAAGAGCTGAGAAGGTTAAACTTGATACTATAAAATATTTTAGAAATCTTTGCTCATGGTTGTTGCAGCTGAATGGATAAAGCAATCAACCAAAATACATTGGTATGGTATATATCATATGATAGATAACATAACATGATCTTACGATATAAAGGTATATCACACCACAAAAAATTGCCTCAGTTTACTGCATGTTAGGGCTATTTTAAAAAAAGAGTATGGTATATTTGTTTCACAGTAAAAGATCTAATAAAAAATTCATACCATGGCAACGGAAATTAGATCTAAAATATATTTTTTAATTTTGGTGTTTTGTACCTTACACAACTTTAAGCATGATGTGTTAACCAAGCATACTGAACCCCAGGAAAATAGTTTGGCTAGTTATTTACTAGGGAATTTTTGGAGAATATTGATAATTTTTCATGCACTACAATACGAAGCCAGAACATCAGGAAAAATGCAAGAGTGTTTTGATGATTAAAAAGATATCATTTTGTTTTTTGTAACCAAAATGTTTGGTTACAAGTGAAAAAAGAAAATGATTCAAGTGATGAATTTAAAGCAAAGCAGATAAGTATAAATGCTTCATGATTAACCATAGAGTTCCACTTACTGGATGGTCGTATAACAATATTATTTGAAATTGCTGCTCCACGTTCATTCCTTGCTGTACATTGATACACACCTTCGTATGCTTCTGCCTTTCCACCATTCATTATGTTTATTACAAGGGTCCCTGAGTTTGGTTTCATTGTTACCCGTGCATCTTTATCTATATCAAAATGAGTTCCATTACGTGTCCATGAGAAGCTACAGTCATAACAAGAAGAAAATGCTTATTAAAAAACTGGGAAAAAGAAGAAAAAGCATTTTAGAAAATTCTCCTAGAGTAAAATGTGGAATTTGTCCATAGCATAAAATATAGTTTAAGGAAAATACCATTGACTTATTCAGGTATCAAGTGAAATGTTCTCTACAAAACCATTAAAATACAGTGTCTATCACACATTCTGACCATGCCTTAAGATAAAAGTGTTGGCTAAACTTGCTAATAGGTGTTATTTTTAACGTCTGCATTTTTACTATAAAATTATATTTAGAGATTTATAAGCAATCCACACAGGAAAAAACTGCTCTAATTTTCCACTAAAGATGATACAGTGAGGTCTGCTGGAACTGATACTGTTAAAGCTGTATTAGCATTTCCATTATAACTCCATCAATGAAAGGGTTTATAAGATGACTGTAAAATTTGCTTCGGGCTGAAAAGTGTCATATAAGGTCTCAGTAGGAGGCTCTGTCTTTAATTGGCTTGTGCCTTTTTTAAGTTACTGAAGTTAATAAAAAGGCTATGTTGTAGGTCTGATTGCTTTTTACTACTCCAATGCAAGTAATTGTGATTCTTTAAATGAAATTTTGCACGCTGCTAGTTCATAACTAATCTGCTAGGCTTATTTTGGTACTACACAAAGCAATAGCTGTTTTACAAAGTTGCTTCTGAAAAATTAGGATTCATGAAATCATCTTAAAAAAAAACAGAAACAAAAAACAAATCAGAAAAACCCACAGCTGGTTCATAGTATGCAAACCTTACTGCTGCAAACATACATTCTAAAGTGTAGTCTGTCAGTTGCTAAAATACATTAATGCAATGATCAGGTTGTGATTATGAAGTCTCTGTCAACTTTATTCCCCATGACAAAAAATGTGCATCCTGCCATAGTTTTGTATTGCCAGACATGTGTGGCAGGATGCATGATTTGGGGGGGAATGAGGCATGACATTTTTCAGATCCCACACATTCAACTGCTGGGGCCAAACCATCTGAACCAGGACCAAGAGATCAGGCAGGGGCAGTCATGTCCTGGACCCCAGTGCTGTCCCAGGTCTCAGGTTGAGACTAAGGTCTGCTCCCAGCCCAATCCTAGCAACTGAACAAAGAGCAGCTGTATCCCATACTGGGGCTGCCCCAGCCTCAATTCTGATGATCAGCTGATTGCCCAGATCTGGCAGAGCCAGCCCTAGTGCTGAGACCTGCCATTCAATTTAAGGAGCATTACAAACCAGTGACCTTCCTAGTTTAACTTAAAACAGAGTCCCCCAGCATCCCAGATACTTTGAAGCCCTGGGCAGTGTTCTCTGCTTCAGAAAGCTGAGCTAGCCCCTCCCCACTGCTCAGCATCTGCCTGGCTTCCCCCTGTCCCAGCGCCCCACCACTCCCTGCTCAAACAGGGATTCCCCTCTGCCCTCTCCCAAAGCAGAGACAGTAGCCAGCATGTGGTATGCTAGCTAATGCTAAGAGGTATCTAAGGCAGATAGGACTGTGTCTGCTTAGGGCTTTTTGGAGCTAATTCACAGGTCAGCTGGTCCCTCTGTTCCTTCCTGGGACAAAGTATCCTTTGCATTCAGTGGGTCAAGTCCTCTACCACTGTAAATCAGCATTTATAATCACTAAAATGTCTATCCAAGTATCTTAGAAGTTTGATTCTGAGTAATGTGAAAAGTAATACATAGAATTAGAAAAAAAATGAGGTTAAAAACCCCTTGCCCTGCTTTTTTTCCCTGGGGAAGAGGGGTTGTTTGTTTGTTTTTTGATATCTGGATTTCCAGGTATCAAATTTAGAGTCCGCATTGCAAATCCACAGTGTAGGGAACATTTTTCCATTTTTAGCATGCCTTTTGCCGCATCTCAAACTGCTTTGAAATGCCACAAGAGGCATGTGAGCACTCATCTGGACGTGCCCATGTATGTGAGGTTAGAAAACAACTTTATTCCCTCTTAATTTTCATGTGCATTATTCTAGATTTTTTCATGTTGTTTCCTGTTTGAACAGAAAACTCAACAAGAACAGTACTTACCTAGGTGGGGGCTTTCCTTTTGCTTCACACTGTATTACAATATTCTCCCGGGGGTCAACAATGTAGTCTTTTGGAGATTGCTGAGTTATTGTTGGAGGCTGTGACACTTCATTGTGGAATATCATTAAGAAAGGAGAGGAAGAAACTTAAAGATATTTTAAAGGTACCAAGAAACTAGTTTTATAAGCACACAAGGCAGAAATATAATCAGCCACAAAATTAGCAACAAATATTTGGCATTAAAAGTATCCTTTGCATTCAGTGGGTAAGTTCTCTACTGCTGTAAATCAGCATCAGTCTACTGACTTCAGTGGTGCCCTGATGATTTACGGTAGCCTGATAGCTGTTCCAAAATTTTAGTAGATATTCCTCATTTAAGACATCATGAAATTCAGTCAATATTTGTGAAGTCAAAGGACACCCTGAAAGCCAGCACACACATCAGAACAAACAATTGAGAGCCCCATGTACACATCAAAAAAGTTAATTTCCTATGTACAAAATAATCAAAATATTTATGGAATTTTTTCAGTTTATAAATTTTGAAGGCATTTCAGACACTCCAGGTGGGAATCAGCTTTGCATTATCTTTCAGTGTTAACAAGTTTAATACATCACTAAGGCACAATTTAGTGAAAGCTACGTTCAGGAGTAAAACAATTTTTACATACATTTTTTAATTGAAAGTATGACTATAATCAAAGTGTGAGGAAAAGTAAGCTTATCTAGCTGAAGATAGAAAGAACTTGATTCTGACAGAGATGAGCATTTTGGGATTCCAAACAAATATTACTGCTTTCTTGTACTTTTTTATCATCCTTAAATTGAACATGCACAAAACTAAAAAGGATTTTGTATTTTCTGTAATAATAATAATAATGGTAATAAGTATAGCCATTTAGCTAATTTGCCTGAGGATGGAGACAAGAATACTTAGGGTCAGACAGGCTGCAAGAATGATTAGCATGGTAAAAACTCATTTCCCTGGCAAAGGAGTTGATGCCAATTTATGTCAATCAATTTGAAATCAGTCTTAATTGTCTAGATTTCCTTCCATACCCTGAACTG
The DNA here is from genome assembly GCF_052110815.1 of Crocodylus siamensis. Classification (NCBI taxonomy): domain Eukaryota; kingdom Metazoa; phylum Chordata; order Crocodylia; family Crocodylidae; genus Crocodylus; species Crocodylus siamensis. The sequence goes on along the minus strand of NC_143398.1, from coordinate 54,575,345 downwards.
TAAATTTTATGGCAAAAGGAGATGCAGCAGGGACACTAGACTGTAAATTTCATGGAAAGGGAGATACAGCAGGATAGAGTTGGACTGTATCAGGCCATCGGAAATGCATAAGCTTTCGTTAACAGAAAATCATTTTATCAGATTCTGCAGTAAATGGAGCTGTATACAAAGTAAGTGCAATGTCTCACTACAAATGTACCGATATATTTACATAACTGTGACAGCCAGATGAATACCATAACTGTAATTCAGAGCTCTATCTGTGAATCTGTTCAGTTTAGAAAAGCAGAAAAAATTCTATAAAATCCCTTCACAAACACATACACCACACACTTTTATTTATTTCACCAATTATCTTTTTAGAGTTTAAAATATGGTGGAAATATGAATATGGAAACAAAAGGTCATTCTGTATAGAAAAATGTTTTAAAATGTTTCATTTTGAAAACATCAAAATAAACATTTCAATTTCGGTGACTTTAAAACAAATTTGTTATACGTTTCATCATCAAATCTGCTTTTTTCCCAGGGATAAAAGTTTCATCCAGTTCTAGATAGTAATTCAAAATCTGAAAGTGTCTTAATAACAAAGTCCTTAACGATATCCTGGGCAGTGAAAGTGCTCAGTCTCTCACACAAAGAGCTCCAATGCCACACAGTGCAACTGTCTGTCATACTAAAAGGAAGTTACTGTTCTGATATTCTCAGAGCAGAATTTGAGCCAATATTCTTTGCAAGTTTTAGCAATTTTCATAAATTATTCATTACAGTGTACATTCACATTCAAAAAGCTCTTGTACATATTTTGAAAAGAAAGAAAAAAAGAGAAATGGTCTTTCCTTATCATTCTAAGAGATGCTTCCTGGGATGGAAAAGTCTGTGATGGTTTTGTATCATAGCTTTGTAAACGTTATAATACTCATTATACCTTGTAACTGATTAGACTTCAGAGGATGCAGAGTTGCAAAAACATAGAAGTTACACTCTAATAGTAAGATATGAATAACAAGTAACTTTAACAGCAGTGATAACTACAATTATTGCACAAATACTAGAAATATGTGCTGTTCTCTCAGTCTGACCCATGGCCCAAACTGAAATACATACATATATTTTAGTCCCTTTCCATCTAAAGGTGTTTGGATACAGAACTTCAGTCTATTCTATTAAAGATAAAATCCAGCTTTTAAGCAAGGGTCTGATTTACAAGTACTTCCTATCCTTAGACTTCCAATATGAGTTCCTGGTATATAGGAAGAGGCAGTAATACTTTTTATAGTGATAAATAAAGGAATCGTGCAATAGCCAGAAAAAAGTGTTCAGATCACAATACTGCAACTGGTCTACAACTCTAATCAGAACAAAATAGGCTCAGGAAGCTTAGAAAAAATTGCAGAGAAAAAAGTTATTGGATGGGGGTGGGAGAGTTGGGGGTGGGGAATGGGGGAAAGGGATGATTTCTTTCTAGGGTGACAGCTTTTCAAGTTCTCCTATAGGGATGCTGTCAGAGGATAGTTCTTTCCCCCACAAGCTAGGGACAGACATTCAAAAAGCCTGAGTCTGAATTGATTCAATCTTTTGCAGGTTAGTTTAACCTGGCTAGGCAGAATCAGTTTGTAAATGCACAGACATCCCAGAAATGCAGGCACATGCCTGCAGTGGCTCAGGCTAGAAGCCGGGGGGCGGGGGGCAGAGCAGCCCTCCCTTCCCTTCTGCAGTGCTGGGCTGAGGGGAGTGTAGTGAGGCCCTGGCAGGACACTCTGATTACGGAGCGGTTCCCACCCCAGCCCAGCTTCTGACCAGCTCAGCAGAGAATTGATAACACAGGGTTTATCACTCCATTAAAAAAAAGACAGGAGGGACATTACCAGTTACCTGTTGATTCTGCCTTTGTCATGTCTGCCACAGCATGGACCATAGCCAGCATGTGGTCTGCTAACTAATGCTGAGAGGTGTCTGTGCAAGGCAGATGGGCACAGGAGAATCCCTGCTTAGCAGGGAGTGGAGAGGGGAGGGAGGAGGAGGGAGAAGCCAGGCAGCAGGGCTGGCCCATCCTATCCTGTGAAACCTGTGGCTGCAGGGGGCCCCTGCAGCCAAGGGGCCCCTGTGCCCAGCCACTCACCACCCATCTCCCCTCCCTGCTGCTGGCTTCTTCAACCACTCACCACACTCCCCCCTCCCCTGCCACTGATCCTGGCTTCTTCACATCAGGGGGCCCCAAAACTACACCTTGCAGGGGGCCCCCAAAATTGTGGGCCAGCCCTGCCAGGCAGACACCTGTAGTCTCTGCCAGAGCTCCAGGCAGGGAGCAGAGGGGAGGGCCCGGCCCTGCTGTGGAGCAGAGAGCCCCGTCCAGCCCAGAGAGCATGCCGGGATGCTGGGGGAGTCTGATTTAACCTAAACCAGCAAGGTGTCTAGGACAGACATTGCATAAACCAGTTTGAGCCAAATCAGTTAAGTCTGATACTACATTCAACCAGGTTTGTCTCAAACCAGTTTCAGCCATTTTGAAACTGGTTTATGTGCACTGAACATCTGTTCTGTTACAGGTTTAAACCAGTTTCTTATCACTTAAACCAGTTTGTGTGTAATGTCTGTCCCTAGCTCAAGGTAGCACTTCTCACACCCTATGATATACTGGCAAAAGTGTTGTCTGAGAACACTTTTAGCTGACATTTTAGGTGACATTTTAGCTCTGTTTCTCACAAAGGATACTGATACCATTTGATGCACAACAAAGATCTCAAACTTGCAGAAAGATCTCATCTCCTGAACCTGTGTGGAATCCACTATATTTGAAGTCACTGGACTCAACATGTGACCAGCAAGCCAAGAGATGCAAACAGAAAAATGGGGGTCAATTAACTAATCATACAACCTTAAAAATATATCCTTGGAGGTATAAAAAGTGTGTTGGCCCAACTGCCTCTACCTTATTCGGACATGTCTGCAGTGAATTCAACAAGTATATTTACTCCTGAATGTAGTAATAGCAAAGCTTATTTTTTAAAATAAAGCTATGAATGTTTACATGAAGTAAATCAAAATGTATTTGAATGTTTTATTTTATAAAAATACCTGCAATAGGATACATATACATAGAATAAAATCTTCTCATCACTGCATGCACAAAACATTTAGCCACAGCAACATAAAATTGTGCCATATCCACATTGCTTGGACTTCTACACTTAGCGCTGAACAAAAATATTAGTTTCAGCAGCACACATTTTATCTTTCGTTGTCTGTTTTATTGTGGACAGAAACTTACATTCTTCAAGAAGTTTTGCTTTTTTTTCCCCCCATCAGAATCAGCAGGTGAATGGGTAAACAAAGATGAAAGGAAAACCAATTGTTAGTAAGAAGGAAATCAGCATGTTATCTAGGGAAGGTAAGTATCTCTGACAAATGCAAAGAAAACGTTTGCAATTACCACACTGAGATCTGAAGAGGCAAAACTGACAGTTCTGGATCAGTGTACAAGAACCGGTTCTGAAAATGTTGACTTTTAATAACAATCCTGGTATATGATTTTAACATAAAATGGACAAAGAATATTGATACAGAAGTGATAAGGTGATAGGAGATCAGAATTAATGGAGTGTACTGACCTCCTGCTGCAACCAAAATCAATCTACCCATATGGAAGAACAAAGGAAATGCTTCAGGCTAAAATTACTCTTACAAAGACAAAGGCATCTAATTCTATTTTAGAGACATGCAATTACTTTTGGTTTGAAAAATAAGTGAAAAGTACAATTAATCTTAGTTGTCACACGCTTCACTGTATGACCTTCCCTCATATTACTTACTTTGCATAAAGTCCGCTCATCAATAATATTTTAGAACATGAAAAGGACAAACTACTCTACTGTTGATCATTGCTTGCTCACTTTGACCTAGTTCAATAATTATCAGTGTTCTTAAGTAGTCTCCTTTGTTTAATAAAATAGTAAAAAATATATAGCACATAAGGTGATCAGATTATAAGCATGGCCACATTTCAGATTGCAACCTGAGAGCTTGAATGGCCTGATGAAGTTGCAGAACTAGGTGCTAGTTCCTTGTACAAGATCCAAGAAAAGACTTGGAAGTCTGAACTGGAATTTTAGTGGAATGACCAAGTCCAAAACGGCAATCCTGAAAAGAAATAGTAGATGGATTTGTCTCAAGTATGTAAAGAAATATTAGTATGTATTACTATTTTGAAGGAAACTATCTCTGGACACACTTACTCACATAGGACCTGATTTACCATGTGCAATAGGTTTAGAGTTTCAAAAAAAATGACTCCTGGCTTACACAGGTGCAGCAGTAGCTCAGCAGGCCAGGGTCTCCTCACATGGGTTTATCCACGAACTTGCTTTGTAAGAGTTAATAGAGTTAATGAAGAATCCTTGCATTTGAAAGCTCATCTAGCTTAAATTGCAACCATGCAATTGTCCAATAAAAGATATCACCTGTAAAAATCTTTGCTTCATGCATAATTCCTGGACCATCACATTTACAATATCACTCCAACATTCACTACCAATCCTGAAAACCTCTCAAAGCTGCCACTTCACCAGATGGCTGCCTAATTTTTTATTTTAAAGTTCCTCAGGTGCCTAGACTTCACCTCTTTGCACACTCATAGCTTAATTATTCTTACCAGGGTTGAGCAGCTCAGCTTCTACTCAGGCCTAAGTCTGACTGGGATCTGGAAACATGGAAAGGACCTCTTCTGCCTTCCCTTCCCCCCTTTTCCCCTATTAGTCATGGGCTTTTGTCCAGCTACACTGTCACAAACTACACGCACTGATGCATCCACCACTGGTATCCAGGTGTAGCCACATGCCTGTACAGGCAGTGCATAGCCATCCTTCTGAAACAGCTCAGTCTATATGCACACACACTCTTTTACACAGCCACAGTGCAGGGGTTACGTAATCATAACCTATGCATAACCACCAAAAGGCCACTTGCATGATTAGAAAACCAGCATTTATACACACACGGATTGGTTAAGAAAATTTTACCATTGGTGTTCCTCTGCCTAAGATCCCTTGGGGGACTCAAAGCAGTAGGCTTGTTTTAAGCACGTCTAACACATACAGGTCAGATCAGACTCCCTTCAAAAAAATGCAATTGCAGCCAGAGTTTCTTTTCCTGGCTGGAAAAAGAAGGAATGTCCCCTTTTCATTCAATAATTTCATTTGCATCGTACTTACACAGGCAGTGGGCAAACCAGATTCAGTTCCTTCTACTGCCTGGCAGCGTTTAAGCCCATCTTCTTTTCTTGCTCCCCAGGGGAGTGGCCCAACCAGCAGGCTATTGGTTACTCTGGGGATCAATGCCACTGCACTTAAAGCTGTGCAACTGCACAGAAAAGAAGTCGAGATTTACAAAGATAGATCAGAAGCATAAGAATGACTTTGTAGGCATTCACCTGGACTCCAGTCCTTGCTCCCAACAGTCTTTATTTCTCCTTAAAAAGAAGAGCTTTGCATGCAATTTCTTAATTTTTTTTTAAGCAAACTTAAAAAAGTAAGAAAGAAATTCCATCATGTGACATCATACTGATACCCACAGGGGTTATCAGCAGGGTTGCGGCCATTATATCTGCCACACAAACCTGGGCCATTTCAGCTAACGGAGAAAGTGATGGTAGTATGTTGTCATCTTCTGTGTGGCTGCCACTTACTGGGCATGGAAAACTTCGCCACTGCGTTTTATAGAATTTTGATGAGAAATGCTAAGCCTCAGGAAACTGGGATGCATGTCAGGCTCTGGAGGGTGGACTGCTCTGTCCACCAAAGTGTAATTGTTTCTACTGATCTCTCCTAACCTTGCCCTCTGCTCATTTAAATAAATAAATTGGAATATTGATCATAATTACAGAAATCCTTAGTTAGTTAGACTTGGGCTACTTGTAGAGGCCATTATATTTGTAAAATTCTTTAAAAACACAAGAAATTGATAGCAAGTACCTTATGATCAAATATATTGCTATACAGATGCTTCATGAATTAAAACAAGTATAGGTTTTAATTTGAGGTCTTGTAAATATCTTCTGGTATACATATATACTTATCACATTTAAACACACATATTTAACAAGTTAATACTTACAATCAAGAGGTACTTCCAATGCTGTAATCATTTGGCACAGAAAGAGAATCAATGGAGCTCTGCTTGCAGATATGCTTTTCTTTGTCATCATTACTTAAGATGTATAAGCTATCTTGTGCTGAAAAAGTTCGACTTAGCTTTTCACCAAAAAGGCTGTTTACAATTATCATATAAATGTAGCCAACGGAGCTGGAAGACAAGGATAAGAGATTGATAATGTAGAAATGCTATAGAACCTTGATAGATATAATTTTGTAGCAGTAAGTGAAATCATTAATCTGTATGTTATATCTAGGAATAAGAACAGAGGAGCAGAGCCTAAACCACTGGCCTTAATCAAATATAAGGCAATCATCTGAGACTAGAAGCTCTGAGGAATACCTTGATCACGATGCATCAACTTGCCACTTGCTCCTCCTTACTTGTGGAAGCTAGTGAAGAACAATTTAGGGCCAGGCTTCAGGTAGAACAAATAGGGCAGTTGCCGCAGGCAATACACTTCATGGCTAGGTCCAGACGAATGTGGCCATGGGGTATATGGCACCGCAGACCCATTTGCAGTGCAACACACTAGACTTCGGGCATTCCCCACATTCAGTTGCTGGCCCCAACCTCCCTTACCCCACCCAGGGTAACTTGCCATGTGTCTGCACTCCCCAGCAGTGCACAAGATCGTGCACAGTGAAATATGACTCTAAAATGTAGGCATCATTTGTTAAAATACATTTGTACACTTTAGGAGTTAAAACACACTCCATTTGTAGTATTCTTTGTAACAATAATTAATCACCAGATTACCAACTACTTGGTGCTACACCATGTTTAACTTTTGCCCTCAGTTTGGACAGTCAAAAGGCCAGTTCTGGAGCATTAGTACTCCTTTATTAACAGAATGCATGAATGCATCTTCCAAGGAAGACAAACCATCAGCAGTCCAAACCATCAGCAGTCTAGCAAATTTCAAGAAAGGACCAGATCCAGTAAAAGACATGGGAAAGAAGAATTCAAGTAGAATTGAGACATCTAAAAAACTCTCAGCTGTGTAACCTGTAAGTAGTCATTCTCCTACTTTCCTCTTTGACAGTCTCTTTCTCCAGGCATGTAATGTTCAGCTTCTGCACATGACAAAATCTGTTCCACTCTGAGCATCTCAAAAATCATCCAAGGCTGAGGGAAATCCAGAAAATAAGTTTTCTTTGAACTAAGTCCCCTGAATGACTAAGTGTGGTAGGCATTCCCAAAATATGGCTAACACACACCCACAAGATCTAGCTCCTCACAAAATGTAATTGTGGCCACTTTCTCCATTAGTTAAAGTGTGGTTGAAAGGAGGAGTTAGTGCTAGAGGTGCACTGATACATCAGTCCGATATCAGAATGGCACTGATATAAAGAAAATGTCCTATATCAGAAATTTTCTATATCAGAATACTTTGGCCAATAAATGGCCTGTGCATGTGTGCAGCCACAGCACAGCCTGGCAGCTTGGAGAGCTGCCTCCAGCTGGTAAGCCCATAGTGGTGGAAGGGGAGGGGAAAGGGAAGGGGCTAGGGGGACAGATCAAGGCCCCCACAGTATGGGAGGGTGTGGGGCTGGGGTAAGGGGACTGGGCCATGGCTCATCCAGGGGGCACGGGGACGGGGGGTGGCTCCTGCTGCTGGATGCTGCTAATCTGGGAGCCAGCAGTCCAGTGGCTCATCCAGCTCTCGCCTGCTCATCCTGGGGCTCCTGCCACAGCTCCCGCTGTTCATCTGGGAGGGCATGGGGGGGTGCCCCCAGATCTGTGTGGGGTGGGGCAAGGTGGGGCAGGCTGGGGCCGGGGCTGCACCAAGCTCTTCCTGGCAAGGTGGGGCTGCGCTGGGAAGGGTTTATGATGAATTTGTGGCCTTAGCCCCCCCCAATAGCCCCTTCCCAATGCAGCCCCGCCCTATTGGGAAGACCTCGGCACAGCTCTGGCCCCAGCCTCCCTGACCCACCCCATACAGATCTGGGGGCACATGCCCCCTCCTCCCGCCTTCCCGGGTGAGTGGTGGGAGCAGCAGCAAGAGCCACTAGAAGAGCAGGCAAGTGCTGAACAAGCCACTGGACCAGCAGCTTCCGGCCAAGTGGTGCATGGCGGCAGGGGCTGTGCCCCTCCCTCTCCCTGCAACCCCCAAATGAGCTGTGGCCCCGTGCCATGCACCCCACCCTGGCTGATCAGCACTTGCTTCAGCCCCTGCCCTTGCCTTTGCCCCAGCCCCTACCCTCCCTCACCATGGGGGCCTTGATCTACCCCTCCACCCCCTTCTTAAAGTGAAAATAGTTGATGTTTTATTGGTGGAACTTTGCTTACAGCAAATGATGTAAGCCAGGACTCACTTGGGAAATGGTTCCATAGGCCTGAGAATGTTCTCTAGGTGTTAAGCTCATTTTGTGAAGAAATGTCACTTCTGATTATGAAATGAAGTTATACATTTCTGTTCATTGCAGAGCAATGTAAAATTTAACCTAAATCAAGTATGACCCTGTGATTTTATGTAAAAACTGGTAAATGAAAAAGCAAAAAAAGACCTAGGTCTGTGGAAATCTGAACATGACTCACCGAGTAGAAGATTACTGTAACCAACAGGCCGTTGGGTGTTTTGAAATATTAGGCCAAAAAAGCCTCTTGTGATGAGGCTTGATTTCATATAAATAAATTAAATGGAGTGGGGACTGGAAACTAGGCTTCCACAGTCTGGTGCTACCTGTTCTGATCACCAGAAAGTGTTGTTCTCACTTGTTGGCTCAAGGTATATTAAAGTATTTTATATCCACATTCAAAATCACATTCTGCTTGATTCAAAACTTGAATTTGAATAAGGTTTCCCACCTGTCAGGCAGGTGTCCTAATTAGCATATGAATTCTGGTTGCAGTGAGGGACAGAAACTTACTAAAACTTTTCTGTTGCAGCTATTTAGTATTATTTAATATACAGTTTGATAAATAGTAATGGAGGCAGAAAGAGACTGCTTTTGTAGGCTGGTGGTTAGATACTCACATGTGAGATAGCATTCTTTGGTTCATCTTCTGCACCAGTGACTATTTATTTATTCAGATAAGAACAGCATCCACAGGACAGATTGAAAGTCCCTTAGACACCCTAGATTACCCAGTAGCCCTAGGCATACCCTTGAGACTGGGAAGTATTGCTTCCCCCTCTCCCCACCCAACACCCAAGAACTGAATATATCTATTTTTAATGTATTTAATCTTAGCCATTATTTCCAAGATTGCTATAAAACTGTTGTTTTTGCTTCAAGCAGTTTCCTGAAACCCAGAACATTTCCAGAAAATTTTCTTCTCCTTTTGGTTTGTAATGTTGGGTTTTGTCTACAGTGTGTCTGTATGTGTGTATGCACACACATGGATTGGGATATGTTAGTGAAAAGATTGGCTTTCTGAAAACGTGTAATAACTCTATAATTGGCTTCTATCCAGATGTAATTTGAACCTATGGCAGGACCCTATGCAAAGCTTTCTGGAAAGCTTCTGTTTAAATATATATTAGAAAAGAATGACTATTAAAACAGAAGAAATCATCTGTTTCTTTTACACTGCAGCATTATTTAATATGGTGAACAGGGAGGGCTAGAGAAAGACATTATCAAAAGAAGCCAGAATGCAGCCATGTGTCAGATGAAAAGCACTAGGTAGCAGTATAACACACAAGCACTAGGGTGAGGAACAGACATTCAAAAAGCCTGCGCCTGAATTGATTCAATCTTTGCAGGTCAGTCTAACCTGGCCAGGCTGAACTGGTTTGTAACTGGACAGACATTCTCTCTGGACTGAGGAAATTCAGATACATGCCTGCAGTGGCTCAGGCTAGAAGCCCAAAGGGCACTAGAGCAGCTTTCCCTTCCCTTATACAGTGCTGAGCTGAGGGGGGAGTGGCCAGGCCCCAGCAGGACATTCTAATTAGGGAGGTCTGCCTGCACCATCCCAGGCTTTTCCCTGCTCACTGCTCGAGGGGTGGGAGTGTTGCCAGATCCCAGACTCCTGCTAGCACTCTGAGGAAATGGAGGGGAGGAGGTGCACTGCATGTATCTGTTGATGGTGTGGAGCTTTTCAATTTCCCTCCCCTCTTCTTTATACTGTCTACAGAAAGCTGACAGGTGAGCAAGCCAGCAGGGGGGGAGATAACAGTGTTTATCACTTGACCAGCAAAACAAAAGGCCGTCTCCATAACTTCAAACTCTTCTTAAACAGTTTACCAGCTGACCTATTGATTAGCTCCAAACAGCCCTAAGTAATCACTGTTCTGTCTGCCTGTCCCAGTGAAACAGGAGACATACACATCTGCATTACCTAGCATACCACAAGCCTAGGGTCTGGGGCTAGGGTCCCTGCTGAGGGAGGGGGAGATTTCCTGCTTGAGCAGCAAGCAGCGAGGGGGGTGGGTAGAGCAGGGGGAAGCCAGACACACCCTGCTGTGCCTGCAAGTGTCTGCCAAAGCTCCAGCCAGGAAGCAGAGGGGAGGGATCAGGTCTGCTGTAGAGCAGAAAGCCCAACCCAGAGAGCATGCTGGGATGCTGGGGGTGTCTGGTCTATCTTAAAACAACAAGGGGTCTGGGACAGACACTGCATAAATCAGTTTGAGCCAAATCCATTAAGTCTATTACTGCATTCAACCAAGTTTATCCCAAACCGGTTTCAGTCATTGTCAAACTGGTTTATGTTCACTGAGCTTCTGTTCTGTTACAGGTTTAAAACAGTTTCTAATCACTTAAACCAGTTTATGTGTAATGTCTGTCCCTAGCCTAGAAGATCACTGAGCTTCTAATGACTGGGCTGTTTCACATTGGGACAAAAGAGCAAAGGGAAGAAAATATTCCATTAGAAATGAAAGGAAAGAGATGGAAAAAATTAATAGGTATAGGGCTGGGATAAATTGGGAGGTAGAATCTAGGTGGAAACCTTGAAGTTCAATGGATGAAAGCCCTATTTAAACAAGAACACATCTCCCACAGGTACCAATAGGGTGAGGCAGCTCCACACCATGTTCAAAGTAAACTCCTGTGTTTTTATATCCTTCCAGAGTACTTACATTTGAATCAAAATATGAAAGATAGAAACATGAAAATGTTATGACAGGCAAAAAGGAACAACCAAAATATTTAGAGAGTTTTCACAAAATTTGCATCCTATTACATGTTCATAATTAGAATATTGGAGACCATGCCCAGATACTACAAATCCAAGAAAAATTAAAAGTAAACTGATAGACATTCTTTTTCCCTTCCCTCATCTGTCTAAGCAAAAGACATGTCTATTTTAGTGCAAAGGACAGCCAAGCTTTCCAGAGCAATCTGTCTGTTTTGAGGCTGCAATGCATATTGTAATTTAGGAACACAATGAAGAAAAACATTTCCAAATATGGAAAAGGGACTCAATAAATTGAAGCAGTCAATGATTTATACATAATACTTCTGTATTATAAATATTCCATTTTGATACACGTGCCATCTTCGGAGGGGGGGAATGCTTAGTCTAAATTCTTTCTTTGATAACAGCAGCTCCCTTATCAGTCAAAGCCAGATCTTTGCAAGGTTATATATTTCACCCAATAACTATAAAAGTGGCAGAAATGTGACTAAAAATATGATTTTTTACCACGTACGCACTTTTTAAAAAACAACTAGCTTATATCTCAAAGATAATCAACATTTTTTTTATCTAATAGTAAAATGAAAAAGGTCAATAAACTAAAATTAAAAATTACAATTAGGAACAGTTATTCTAATTCCAAATGTCCCCCAAAAAATGGAAACAGGTATAATAATGGTATTACCATGTCATTAGCTATTGCTTACTGACAATTAACACCCTGTAGTAATAGTCTGTATTAACAGCAATATTCATAACATATAGAAATTACCTTATATATTTTCAAAGACAGCATGGTTCCATGAACTAAGCAGTAAACTGGGAGTCACAAGACCTGGATCCTATTCCCAGATCTGTTTCTGAGTGATTACAGGCAAGTCATTTCACCTCCCAGTGCTTCCATTTCCATTCCCATTTTTTGCTGGTCTTGTCTATTTACAGATAAATATTAGAAAAAAGGTCTACCTATTATTATGTTTTTTATATAGTATGTACATAATGGGCCCCAATATTGACTGGGATATCTAGGAACTACTATAAAACAAACAAATAATACATGTCTAACACATCAAATACATTTTTATGAGCTAAACCAAAAGAGATAACTCAATCCCTTCAAACGTTTGAATAAGCAGCTATTGTGCATCTTCCAATTTAAGCACTTTTCAGTAGCATCACAAACTTAAGGTCTGGGTCCAAATGAAAGCATTAGCTGTACAGTCTGATCTCCTGTATGACGCAGAACATTACATTTCACCCAGTTACTTCTGTACTTAGCCCATGCACTTGTGTTAAACTAAGGCGGGGTGGGCAAAATCCGGCATGTGGGCTTAATCTGGACTGCCAGTCCATTCTATCTGACCCACAGGGCCTTTAAAAATTTTAGAACATTAATTTTTATCTGCCCTTGACCACTTGTCAAAATGACAGGTGGCCAGTGGCAGCAGGACCCAGTGGGAGCCTATGGCTGAGCAACAGGGCTAGCCCAGCTCCACCCAGCCCCTGCCAGGCCCCAGTGAGTGGTGGGGCCATGGCAGGACCCAGTGGGCAACAGATCCATGGCAAGACCTGGCACAGCAATGGTGGGTGGTGGGACCCGGTAGGCAGCAAAGCCCTGCTGGGCGTTGGAGACTGCTGGGCGGTGGAAGTGTGGGCCCTGATGGGCAGCAGAGCTGTGGCTGGGTCCCAGCAAGTGGTGGGGAGGTGCCAAGCCCCAAGAGGTAGCAAAGCCATGGCAGGTGACAGAGTTGCAGTACCCCTGGAAGGTGGTAGGGCTGCGGTGGGCCCCAACCTGGCAGCAGAGCCGCAGCAGGCAGAACCGTGGCCAAGCCCCAGTGAACGGCGGGACTACAGCTTCATAGTTTCATAGTTTCATAGTAGCTAGAGTCGGAAGGGACCTAGGTAGATCATCTAGTCCGACCCCCTGCCTTAGCAGGAAAGAGCACCGGGGTCAGATGACCCCGGCAAGGTGCTCATCTAACTTCCTTTTAAAAATCCCCAGGCTAGGAGCCTGCACCACTTCCCCTGGAAGCTGGTTCCAGGCCCTAGCCGCCCTGACTGCGAAGTAGCGCCTCCTAATATCTAATCTAAACTTACCCTCCGCCAGTTTGTGACCGTTATTCCTGGTCACTCCTGGCAGCGCACGGGGGAACAGGGACTCCCCCAATACCTGCTGATCCCCCCTGACCAGTTTGTAGCAGGCCACAAGGTCCCCCCTTAACCTTCTCTTGTGGAGGCTAAACAGGTTCAGGTCCCGTAGCCTCTCCTCATAAGGCCTGCCCTGCTGACCCCTGATCATACGAGTGGCCCTCCTCTGAACTCTTTCCATATTGTCCACGTCCCTCTTGAAGTGTGGCGCCCAGAACTGGACGCAGTACTCCAGCTGCGGCCTGACCAGTGCCGCATAGAGGGGGAGGATCACCTCCCTGGACCTGCTCGAGATGCATCTGTGGATGCATGACAGGGTACGATTGGCCTTCTTGACTGCCTCCCCACACTGCCGGCCCATGTTCATCGTGGAGTCAATGACGACTCCAAGATCCTTTTCCGTCTCCGTGCTGGCAAGAGGGGAGTTCCCCAACCTGTAAGTGTGGTGCCGGTTCTTCCTCCCCATGTGCAACACCTTGCACTTATCAGTGTTAAACCCCATCCTATTCTCATCCGCCCACCGTTGCAACCTGTCAAGGTCAGCTTGTAGCCTATTGCACCCTTCTAGTGCGCCCACATCCCCCCACATCTTAGTGTCATCAGCAAACTTGAACAGGGTGCTTTCTACCCCCTCATCCAAGTCACTGATGAAGATGTTGAACAGTGCGGGCCCGAGGACCGAGCCCTGCGGAACCCCACTGCCCACATCCTTCCAGGTCGAGAAGAACCCATCCACTACCACCCTCTGGGTGCGGCCCTCCAACCAGTTGGCGACCCATTTGACCGTGTGGGCATCGACACCACAGTCTCCCAGCTTTTTGATGAGGACAGGGTGAGAGACAGTGTCGAAAGCCTTCCGGAAGTCCAAAAAGACTACATCCACAGCAACCCCTGCGTCTAATGATTTGGTGACCTGATCGTAAAAGGCCACCAGGTTGGTCTGACAAGACCTGCCACTGATGAACCCATGTTGGTTGCCCCTGAGCATGCATTCCCCCGCAAGGCCCTCCTGGATGTGTGCCAGGATAATTTTTTCAAAGAGCTTACCCGGGATTGAGGTCAGACTAACTGGCCTGTAATTTCCCGGGTCCTCTTTTTTTCCCTTTTTGAAGATAGGGACCACATTGGCCCTCTTCCAGTCCTCCGGCACCTCGCCAGAGCACCACGAGTGCTCATAGAGCCGCGCCAGGGGTCCCGATATGACCTCGGCCAGTTCCTGTAGAACCCTAGGGTGAAGATCGTCCGGACCAGCGGACTTGAACACGTCCAGCCTCTCCAGAAGTACCCTAACTAACTCCTCGCTAACCCTTGGCCCAGGCGTGTCTCTCTCGGGGCCCGAGGGGGGCCCAGCAGGGAGGTGGCTGAACTGGTCCCTACTTAGGAAGACAGAGGCAAAGAAATCGTTAAATATGTTAGCTTTGTCATCTGGCGTGATGACTAAGTTGCCCATCGTGTCCTGCAGGGGCCCCACATTACCCGGGACCCTCTTTTTACCCCCTATGTATTTGAAGAAGGACTTCTTATTGTCCTTAATCCGGGAAGCTAGTCCTATCTCCAACTCTGCCTTGGCCCTCCTGACTGCCCCCCTACATCCTCGGGCGACTGTAACATAGTCCTTCTTGGTGATGACCCCATCTCTCCATTGGGTATATGCCTCCCTTTTAGCAAGGAGACATTCCCGGATGCTCTTAGTGAGCCATGGGGGTTTATGTGCCCTCCTGCTGGCACAGGACCTGGCAGGCAGTGGAGCCATGGTGGGTGGCAGAGCCACACAAAACACACAGTAGGACTGTATTTTGAGCCATTATGCACCCACCTTTAGACACACTTTTTGTAAACACAGAAATCAGTATAAAAATATTTTTAAATAAAATTAAAATAAATTATAGTAAATGATGTGTGTGTGTGTGCACACGCGCACACGCACACACACACACACATGCACACACACGCCTTTTTCTCAGTTTCCAGATCGCAGCACCCTTCCTCCCAAAAGGAATACTTCTGGGGCAAGGGGAGGGACCTCCAATGGCAAAAGACAGGGGCTAGGCCCGGAGGTGGGACTTCCAGTCCCAATATGGTGACCAGGGGCAGGGCAACTATCAAGGGCCAGGCTACGCATTTGGCCCCAAAACTTGCTAAGTGACCCTCTGCCCAAAATAATTGTCTGCCCCAGAGCTAAGGCATATATTTTAGAAAAGCATCCCATATTAACCTGAACACATCAGGGAAAGGAGAATCCATTATTTCACTGGTAATTTGTTCAAATGATTAATCACCTCACAGCTAAAAATCTGTGCTTTATTTGTCAGGCTGGTGTTCTGGCAGACAAAGGCTGCTGAATGAGCTAGCCTTCATAAATGTCACTAAGGTAACCTGGGATAACTGGTTGCCTTGGAAAATGTTATAAACAACATCCCAGGGATTTAGCGTAATACTTGGTAGAAAGACTCAGGTTAGTCACCACTCATTCATCCTTCCTAGTATTTGGCTAGTTGGTAGGAGTCTGTTTGCTCCTGATGCTGAGGTGATCTACTGGTTCATCCTCTCAGCTCCTGACCTGATATGCTTTGCCTCCTAGCACCAGCCTTTGGACTGCCCATGCCCAAGTCTGTTATACGTGGTTCTGGTCTTTGGACCATGTCTTGGTCCTAGACTTTGGCCTTAACCACTTGGCTGGCCTGCCCACAGCCCAGTACCTACAGTTTCATGTCAGCAGCGAATTGATGGCTCTTGTTTCGCCTTTCTCCACTAAACTAAGAAAAGCTTATGGTACACAGTATCTTCTCCCTGTGAAGAAATTTTACATAATAAATGAAGCTATCTTTGTCACTTCTCAATCCATTTAATTTCTATGCTATGGATATTGTTCAGTGGTATTTTTCTTTAATTAGAACATCATGAGGTACTAATCCAAATGGCATGCAAGGTCTATTACATCTACATGCTTACCTTATCAGAGAATGAAATCAGGTTTATTTGATAAAAGCCTGTTTTCCATAAAAGGATGCTGATCAATATTAATTGCATTCCTCTCCTTTAATTTTCTATTAATTGAATAGCATATCAAGTTCTCCACTACTCTGGGAGGGATTAATATCAGGCTGACCAACCTATAATTGCTGGGGCCATCCACTTTGCCCTGCTGGAATACTGGCATTTCATCATTCCTCCAAATCTTTGGCATTTCTACAATGTTCCAAGATTTATTAGAATTGAAATTCAGTGGGCCAGAACATTCCTTAGCATTTTTAAACAACTCTAGTAAACAATATAGGTATTCCTGACATAAAATACTTGCTAATATACTCTTGGATTACCAGTGGACTGAAAAGTACTTCATCGTCTTCATGTGATATCACCACAACTATTCCCAATACAGAACAATTATATTATTTATCTAACACCAATTAAAACTATAAAACCAACATTAATTGAATAAAAGAAAATGTTTGTGAATAGTTAATGGTATATGTCACAACCAAATTTAAGAAAAGTGCTGGCTAACACAGTGTTAAGCACCGACATGTGCTGACAAGTCAGTGGAAAATCCCCAAAGGGCCAGTGAGCATGCCCCATGTACACCCCATGAACTACAATGGGAAGGGGGGCTGCACACCCCCTAGGGTCTTCAAAATTGGACAGCCCTAACTTCAGTCCCTTACTACATATAGTACACACTCTCTCTCGTGTGTGTGTGTGTGTGTGTGCGTGCGTGTGCACATGCATGTATATGAGAGAGTGAAATAGAATGAAAGATAAAGAATGATAAAGACAGAATGCCACATTTATACATATGTATGCATATACATATGTATTCATTCATGTCATCTGACTTGTGATAAAAATATTATTGATGTTTCTTTGTTTAGAATCATAGAAAATTAGAGTTGGAAGGGACCTCAGGAGGCCATCTAATCCAAGCCCCTGCTCAAAGCAGGACCATCCCCAACTAGATCATTCCACCCAGGGCTTTGTCAAGCTGGGCCTTAAAAATTTCCAAGGATGGAGATTCTACCACCTCTGTAGGTAACTTGTTCCAGTGCTTCACCACCCTCCTAGTGAAAAAGTTTTTCCTAATATCCGACCTAAGCTTTCCTTGTTGCAAGTTGATACCACTGCTCCTTGTTCTGTCAAGGAGCAAAGGTCTCAGACTTGCAGTCAACACAAGTAGAGAAAGTGGATTCTTTTGTGTCAAAGAAGTGACAGACAAGGGAGTCCACTTGTGAAAATCCTCTGAAAACAACGATAACATACTGCTGACATTGAGAATACAATGAACAGGTATAAGAAAAACAAAATTTGGTCTGCCGCACATATCTTGCAGATGGTGATAGGGAGGAGAGAACTCGGTTGGACTCTCAAATCCCATAGCAACCTTGAAAATCTGATGGTTACAGAAACAAGTTAAGATTTGTTGTTTAACTAACTGAAATATAATACATATGCAGCCCATGTGCCACTGTTTTTCAAACTATGCTTCAAACTCACTTCCAAAAGTGATTTAGCACAAAAGCTATATTGCCCCTTAAGGAACCTAAAATTTAGGCTCTGACATGCTTAAAAACTAGATGTCTAGTGCTAGAAGTATGATAAAATATATCTACATCATGTATGAAGAGCTTCTAAAAAGCAGCACTAGAGTATGTCCTGCCACCATCTCCAGTCCAGTTATAGAAAGGATGTAGACAAGTTGGAGAGAGTTCAGTGGAAAACAATGAAAATGGTATGTGGGCTGGGTGACATGACATATGAAGAGAAGCTGAGGGAACTGGGCTTATTTAGTCTTCAGAAGAGAAGACTGAGGGGGGATTTGACAGTAACTTGTAAATACCTGAAGCCAGGGTTTCAAAGAGGATGGAGCTGTTCTCAGTGGTGACAGGGAGGTTTCAGTTGAATATCAAGAAAAAACTCTCACTTGGATGGTGGTGAAGCACTGAAATAGGTTACCTAGAGAGGTGGTGGAATCTTCATCTTTGGAGGTTTTTAAGGCCTGGCTTGACAAAACCCTAGTTTGAATGATCTAGTTGAGTGTGGTCCTGCTTTGAGCAGGGGGTTGGACTAGATGACCTCCTGACATCCCTTCCAAGTCAAATTTTCTATGATTCTAATAAGGGTTAAGGGTCTCCCTGTCAAAGGGCTCAGACACTAAGCAGGGACATTAGCTCCCTAGAGCTCATCAATAAGTACAGGGAAACTTCATAATTCTTGTCCTTGAACTCAATGTTTTTCACTCTTACTTCAAGGCTAGACTGCATAGTGGTGAGTATGTCCCGTTCAGCAGTGGAGGCATGCACAATTTGTAAAAAAAAAGTTATCACAAATGGTTAACTCCTTTTTGCTTGATAAGGACTGCCTGTTGCTGGCAGATTCATCTAAATATCTTGGAAGTAGGAACATCAGTGCCAATTCTTTCCTTTAAATCTCCAAGCACAAAGTAAAGGCTTCTGGGTCTAGACACACACACTGTCTTTGCAGCATGTCCAACACTGCAAAGAGTGCACAAATGTAAATATGCAGACAAACAGCTCAACACAAAAAAAATGTTTGTCTCAGAACAATAAACTCTCAACAACAAAGGCACTTTACTGCCTATTCTGATCACTATATTGAGTACTGACTATTTGCTTGGTACCAGAGAAAGCAGGGTCTTGCTGCCTATTTGCCTTGAACAGCCTACAAAAGAGAGTGACAGACTATAATGACAATACAGAGAAATTCCTGCTGCTGCTGCCAGATTGCCTCCTAGCACCATGATGTGGACATCACATGCACTGGCCCAGTCGTTTTGTATGGTGCTTAAAAATAACAACTTCCCTTTCTTAGGCAGCTGATTGACCCTGAAGGAAGAGCGAGTCGGTGCATTCCACACCAGGACAGAGAAGATATTTTAGTATTAGGGGACTGCTTGGATGAAAACATGGAAATAGGTATGGGATAAACACACAAAAGAAAAAATCTTTCATGTGTTACAGACTCAGAGGAGAAGAGAATAAAGAAGAAGTGGAAAAACAGTCAGGCAAGTCTCATGGTTAGACATAAAACAAAGTTCCTGAAGGACATAATATTGAAAACTCAACATCAAGATCTTGTAAGAAAGAAACTATAAGAACCGCAAGTGACACACATCCTTTTTAGGAAACTGAAAATAAAGAGAGAAACATACCAACAATGGAAGTAAGGTCATTTCACTAAAAAAAAAAAAAAAAAAGGATACAAAGGCATAGATGTATAGGGATTAAAAAACAAAAAAATCAGGAAAGCAAATATGTAAAATAAATTACAATTGGCAAGAGATGTTAATACCAATGAGGAAAGGGGGGTGGCTAATAATATTGGCTAGAAAAAGAAATGTTACAAAAACTATGGATCAGCTGCTCAGTGAAGAAGGTGAGCTACTGATACTAGATGAAAAAGAAAAAAAAAGTACCCAGAAGCCCAGACTTAGCTTCAACTTGTGCACAAAAATAAAAATAAAACACACCCACAAAAAGTGAAGGGCTACATATCGTATGTCAAGAATGCCCGCAGAGGACATCAAAAGAGGCTTCCCTGTCCTTTGGACAAGGCCAGATGGTACAAGAAACAAATGGGGACAAGTTTGTACACAAGATGACAAATTATCAGTCGGCAATATGAAATGAGGTGCCCGAGTTATTCAGGGATGATAGGACAGCTATCTGGAAGAAAACCAGATGTATTTTGCACTATATTAGGGAAGGAGTTGTTAACTGCTATGTGCCCTGGCTGTGGTTTATAAAGGAGACAGACAAGCTAATTATCAGTATCTCTGTGGTAAGTATCTGATGTGGGTGTTCATTCCATAGAGGATCTGGTTCTCTGGCAAACTTGAGCTGGAGCTGGGGAAAGCTGGAGAACGTGTAGGTGAGGATAACTCTTTTACCCAGCTTACCTTAAAACTCATGCAAATAGAGCGTGGTGGTGGTCGCAGCAACAGGCTGGGTCCAGGTTAGGAAGGAGGAATGAGTATGAGAAGAATGATGAACTACCTATAGTGTACAATTTATTGCCAGCAAGCATTTTCACATAAGTTTAAAAAAAATCCGGCCTAATTAAAATAATTTCTCTTGCATCTTCTCTTTCTTCATGCCTATCCAGTAGGTCTTTCAATATTAGAAACAGCAAATGCTAACAGTTACAGTGCTTGCTCAGAAAAATGTGGCAGACATGATGTTTAATATCATGAACCGGAATTTCTGAACACGAAGGTAATAGCATGACTGAGATGCTCTGAACTTCAAACATATTCTTTCTCAAATGTTTAATCAGAGAGTGTTTACCCAAGCCACTGAACACCCACTGGCATTGAACAGAAATACTGAATGCCACAGAGAAAAGGAATGAGAAAAAAACAAGAATGTGAAGGGATAGTTAAAATACTGTTTAAAAAAGAACTATTAAATATATCTGGGTCATGGAATTTGTACAAAAGACTGATCCAGTGAAATCTGAATTAAGATGACAAATATAATTAAACTTTAATGAGCACTAAATACAACTGCAGCAAAGAAAGAGAGTCTGCTATTGAATATTCTTTCGCTGTTCTAACAACATTAAGAGCCAGAATTTCAAAAGCAGGGATCTTTTGTCTGCCTTCACTTTGATCATCAAAGCACTACATTTGAAGGTGTGCTCAGATATTAAAGCTTCCAAGTGACCTAAATTTTGTTTGCAAAAAAATATAGGCACTTAAAGGGAAGCTCAGGAGATTAGGTTCTTATTTGTCTTTTATTACGAAGATTAAACATCTACTTTCTATGTATTAAGCGTCATCTATTCTATGGCTGTTGTCCCAGTGGGTAGAGTCCCTATATTAGGGAACCCATGACAGGTTTTCCCCCCTTGGAAATAAAAGAACTTGGGTTAACTGCAGGCCACATCCACAGTAATCCATACATCTCCTTCACCGTGCCCCAGCCTCGCTCGTGGCAGTAATCATATTAGAGCCATATCACGAGTTTGCTTGCTGTGGGAGCTCCCATCGGTTCTCTCTAGCTCTTGAGGCATTAGTATAAATTAGCATTGCCATAGTCAGTACCTAAATCAGCTTAATTAAAAAAAATATCATGGGATTGGGTATGGTAATGTAAAATTATCCCCCTGACACTAAACCAGCAACTGGGGTGAAGTTACATATTACACTTACACCATACTAATGGCACTTAAGACATGAACGTCTGAACATTAAAGCTTGTTAACTTATGCTAACTGTGCTTTGAGCATCTCAATATTATAACATTTCAGGTGAGGGTTAATTCTGGGCCGTGCCACCCAGCTTGTGGAAAGTAATTTCAGTCTGCACCCTGGAGACAAAGCTAGCAATTTGCAGTCCTTCATTGCTCCCAGCTCTGCACCTCCTGGCTCTCCCCCCAGCTACAATAGAGCCTAACTATCCCAGCTTCTAGCCATCCCTTCTCACAAGCCCTGTGGTCACAAGTCAGAGCTGCATAGGCAAGAAACAGTATTAACCCTTAGTGTGCAACTGCCCACAGGACGTTTCAACGTTAACACCACTTTAAAATTCAAAACCCTTGAACTTTGCTCACAGCAAAAGGAAATTCAAAGTTTAAAACTGATGTTGACAGGGAAAGAGCAAAGTTTGTTGGTACTTGCAGTGCATCAGTGGTGCATTGTTGCATTACTGCATTGTTGTCTGCAGTGCACTGTTGCATTGTTGTCTGCAGTGCACTGTTGCCAGTAAGGCTTGGGAATCACTCCCTTAAATCTGCTCCTGTATTCCCACTATGAGAGCTCAGTCATTTGAAACACTGAGGAAGGGTGCTCTGCAGGATCATTTCTTGCCTTGCAAAACAAAGGGAAGGACTTGGCTTTATAAGAGCACCACAAAGAATCACACCTTGACCATCCACTCTCACCCGCGCCAAACTTGGAAAAAGACAGTAAATGCTGTAGGGGGTGCCATCTGCCACCATGCTTGAACTGCCTGAGAGACACAGTGGTATAGAAGGTATAGGTGAGGCTTTCTTTTTGAGAGTGCTAGCTCTCAGAAACAGCATGGAAGTAATACAGATGTTCCCAGAGGTTAGGGACAGACATTACACATTAACCAGTTTAAGTGATCAGAACCTGATTTAAACCTGTAACAGAACAGATGTGCAGTGCACATAAGCCAGTTTGAAAATGGCTGAAATTGTTTTAAGACAAGCCTGGTTGAATGTAGTATCAGACTTAACTGATTTAGCTCAAATCGGTTTATGTAATGTCTGTCCTAGACTCCTTACTGATATAAGATAAACCAGAGACCAGCATCCCGGCATGCTCTCTGGGATGGGTGGTGCTAACTGCTCCAGTTGCAGGGCTGGCCTCTCCCCTCTGCTCTCTAGCTGAGCAGTGGCTGGCACTAGCAGAGACACTGGCCAGCATGATTCCTTTAAGGCAAAGTAGGCAGAGAGAGAGTTAATTCTTCCCTCCTTCCCCAGCGCAGAAGGGGTAAGCCTGTCAGCTTGGGAGCAGAGGGAAAGGGGCTGCAGTGGTGTCCCCTGGAGCTGGCAGACTCTGGCATGAGAGAGAAGAGGGAGGAATTAACCCTTTTTCCTGCCTCCGTCTCCTTAACAGGGCCATGCTGAGTAGCTTTCCTGCAGGGTTGGGAGGGGAGGCTCTGTTCCATGCTGGAGGGAACACTAACACTTTCCTCTCTCCCTCCACCCCCCAGAGGGGCTCAGCTGGATGGGGTGGGGGGTGTAGGGACCCTCACACACTCCCCCCATGGCTGCAACCCCTGGTGCCTGGCAGCAGCAGGCAGGGACATCAGGAGCCTGTTCTCCCCTGTTGCTGGCTGCAAAGCACTCTGCCAGAGTGGAAGGAGCCCCGACCTCCTTCCCCACATAGTCCAGCCCAGGGCTTCTCCTCCTGGGCGAGTTGAAGCCCAGGCGGAGTCAGACGCTGCATAAGCCTAGAGCAAAGGGGGCCATAGGGGACGCTGGGTACGAATACCACCAGTAGCCAACAACCGCAGCCCCTAAGGGACCGAGCGCCAGAGAGGGTCAGAACATCAGCCCTGATGGATGACATCATGGTTGGCATTAGGTGAGGTGTAGGGAAGGTGGAGCCCCAAGAAGAAATAACTGCCCAGGGAAGGTACCTGGGCAGGACCAGACATCATCCTTCTGATAGGAAACTACTTACCATCAAAGATGTAGCAGGTGAGACCCCTGGGGAACTGACCAGAAGCCACTCCCAATAGCCTGGCAGTGCAGCCCAAAAAGCCACGGCGAGGTTTGAGAAGAGCCCAAACACGCGACACTTGGGGGATAGGCACAGGAGGTTACACTGTCATTAGCCACAAAGTGTTCAGTTTAAGATGTCATAGCTCGTGAAGGTCAAAACAGAAAAGGGGAGAAGGAATACAAGGTTGTGAAGCCATGCTGTGTTACTTTAAAACATGAGTAGTTCCAGTGATTTCAGCAGGAGTCCTCACAAACCTGAAGTAAATATGCACATGAAAAATGTCTGCCAGTTTAGGTCTTTGCATGTGAACAGTTATGATGGTCATTACTTTTACATATATCTGAGCTGTGGTGGTCTCCACAGAAAAGATCATTCCCTTCTTCTATACACTATACCAGGGGTTTTCAACTTTTTTTAAGGCCACATCCAGCTTTTTGATGGCAGCAGCCAGATGTGGAGGAGGTGGTGGGAGATGTGGTGACAGCCGGATGCAGAGCAGGGTGGGGCTTGCATGTGGCAGCGGCTGCCATGTGAGAGGCGCTCCCTCACCCCCACATCTGGCTGACCAGGCAGCCCCTGTGCAGCCTGGAGAGGGGAATTGCTGCCCTTGCTCCTCCCCCCAGCCTTGCTTCTTGGAGGTGGTGGCACAGGGTGGTTGGTGGCAGCACTCCATCCCTGCCCACATGTACACCCTAGCACCTTTCCACATACCTCTGCACTATACATTTAGATCCAACTCAATGCAGTTAAAACTATAGCTTAAAATAGGGCTGCACAACTTCTAAGTGGTTGGTGGCTGCATGCTCCATGGGCTTTATCAGCACAAGCTACTAGCCCCATGGGCCGCTACTGCATCGTGCAGTCACTACACCATACAGCCTAGCCTTAACCTCAGTTCTCCAGCCATGGAGTCCCTATGTCATGTGGTTATCCCAGGCCACAGACTCTTTTTTAAATGCCAATCAGTGTGGTAAAATAGTCCTATGCAGGTGCCTTCCAACATGCAATCAATTTTAATCTCTCATGCCTGGAAGATGTGTAAGTATATCTAAGACTAGCTTTAGTTCTATACATAGCAATGCATTATGTCACACAGGGTGCATCCATACATGTGCTTTACTGCAGTCGACTAATTAGCTCCACAGTAAAGTGCCCACACATGCACCGGTATTAAGGTGCAGTAAATTAACTCTGCTGTAAGGTAGTATTGTTGGGGACAGTGCTATAGAGGACAGTACTATCTTATGGCAGAGTAATTAACTGCCATCAAATGCTCATGTGGATGGTGACCGTGGAGTACAAATTGTGCTTGGTCAGCCCAGCCAGCAGGGAGCCAAACCCCTAGCTCCTGCCAGCCCCTCTGCCACCTGATGCTGCCACCCAGAGTCCAGGGCTGACTCCCTACATCCTCTGCCAGCCTGGAGCTGCACTGCCCCGGCTTTAATTGCTGCGCATATGTAGACACTGCCTCAGAGCAGTTAACTCTGGTGCAAACTGCTCTGGAATATATTGTGTTGCCTTAATAGAACATGTAGATGCACCCGCAGATATACCCTAAGCTTCAATATGTTGTCCCCCTTTCCACCTGAGCTATTTCTCATCTACTCACAAAACCCCTCCCCAAACATCACCAGCAGAAACCCTTTTGCCCAGAGCATTCAAATTGCAAAGCAGTCATGTATTTGTTCTGGGCTGAAACAAGCTTACCTATCTCCTGTAGTTATAATAAATGAAGGGCACCAGTGAAATGGATCAATTAAATCCACTAAACTGTTAAATCAGCAAGCTGACCTACACAAAATGGTGAATCATCTCTTTTTTAGAAGGAGAATACCTTTAAGGTTTGTCAGATATTGTAAATTCTACCAGGTTATCAGTGCATATTACTAAGAAGCAAAAGGAGAAGTTTATATGTGCAATACGCTTTTCTTGGAAAGGCTCTAAATTGTCTATATTTTTAATTGCTCTCATGTCAGAGTTTTATTATAAAAAAATCTCATATTTGGGTTCTTCATACACATCATGACTTAATACAAAGCAAATAGAAAATAAGTAGCAGCAACCTTTTCCCAATGGCAGGCTTCTACTTGCAACTCAGCACCACTATGGGTGTTTACAGTGGTATAACTAGTAAGCCTCAAACTTTTGCCCCTCCCCCTCTATCCCCTTGGAAGATGCTGCTGCTGTTGCAGGGGGAATTGTCAGCATGACCAGCAGCCAGGGGGTTAAAGCATCATCCACTGGGTGAAAAGACCCTCTTGCACCCCCCAGTGCTTCCTTCCTCCTTCTCTCTGAGGGCAGGGAAGGAGAATGAGCCTGACAAGAGGACCAAGCTGCCCCCATTTTTGGCAACTGCAAGGCCGCATCAGACTTTTGTAGACCAGCTCCAGCCTAGATGGGCTGTAGGTTTAAGACTCCTGCTTGAAGTATACACTAGTTTAAAAGAAGTGCACGAGAGAAATGTAATCATTTCGCCTCAAAGATTTGTGTTCATCATTATTATAGTTTTCCAAACAGAATACTTAGTTTTTGTATGCATTTTGCCACTATAACAGGTAACTATTAGTTACATTTGTAAGTATTTTGAAAACTTAAAAAAGAAACAACATCTTTCAGGTAGCGGCTTTAAAACCAGAAGAGTATTTTCTCTTTCAAAATATTTGTGCTGTTTAACTCAGAGCCTTTTGGTGGCATTCCAAAACTTAATGAAAGTACTGACAGATGACTGGATGACAGTATTCAGAGAAATGTGTGTTTTCAGTTTTTGTGGTTCAGACATTTGACACATTTCATGCTGAAATGTGTTTCCTGAATAACACTTTATAGAAGCTGAACAATAAAGAATTATATGCCAAACTTTTAAAAGCCAATAAAACCACATGAATTGTAATTATTTTGGAAACTAGATGGCATCAACACTTAAATATCCATTCTTTGTTTTGTCATTCCAGCACTGCACACTATCATTATCTGTTCTTTCAGCAGTATTAAAAGGCTTTAGAAACTGCTGGTAGTCAGTAATTTACTTTCTAGTGGGGCAGCAAAGCTCTGCAACATTACTGGACCATGTCAAATGTAAAAAGACACTTAGCTACTGCAAAATAGGGTTCTTGATGCCAGACTGATGACATTATTGAGCAATTATAGTATATTTATCTGGTTACTTTGAAAAAAAAATCCATAATAGCTTATGAATTCCCAAACTGTTCAGTAAAAGCTAGATTATACATTCCTCAGTACACATTATTTAAATGCTTATGCTTTGAATTCCATGATTCTTCTGTAGACTGATAATTTAATAAAGGCCAGACTAAGGTAGGGTCCCTTAGATACTTTCTATTTTACAAGGGATGCTCCTGCTTTATCTGTTTATTAATTTATATGCCCCACTCCCCAAAAATGGCTCAAGGCACTTTACAATAAAATACAAAGTAACTTATAAAAACAGAATGTCATACTAAAATAAGACACCATATAAACAAAACAAACTCCCCAAACAATATCTGCAAATTTAAACATTTCCATTCCAGCCCTCCCACTCCTCTCCCTTACCTCTCACCAAAAAGACAGTTCTCCCACAATACAACCCAACCTCATTTCTCAACCTTTCCAACCTCCATTCACTACCTTCATTAAAAAGACAAATTTTCTTCTCACATTTCCTCCCCATTTCCCACTCCCCTGCCTCTCATCCGGGGGAGTCCCTTTCCACTTCTCCAATGTCCCTCCCTCTGATAGCGGGGCCCTGAGAATCCCCAGAACCCACCCTATCCTCTCCATCCCATCAAACAAACACCTTCAATTTAAAAGTATTATAACAAAAACAAGAGACCACTCTATCCCCACCTCAGGTACTGCTGAAGGGCAAAGGACACCCTTTCCCTTTGGCCTTCAGCAGTGCCTGTCCCTGGACCTCCAGTAGGCTTTGTGGCTAGGGACAAACATTCAAAAAGCCTGAGCCTGAATTGATTCAATCTTTGCAGGTTAGTCTAACTTGGCTAGGCTAAATCAATTTTGTAAGTGGACAGACATCCCAGAAATGCAGGCACATGCCTGCAGTGGCTTAGGTTAGAAGGTGGGGGGCGCTAGAGCAGCCCTCCTGTACTTCCATAGCACTGAGCTGAGGGGAGGCATGGCCAGGCCCTAGCAAGATGATCTGACCAGTCCAGCAGTGAATTGATAACAGTGTTTATCAGCACTAACTCAGTGTTCATCACCCCATTAGGAAAACAACAGAGGGACATTACCAGCTACCTGATGATTCAGCAGGGCCCATAGCCAGCATGTAGTCAGTTAGCTAATACTCAGACCTGTCTCCACAAGGCAGAGGGGACGGGAGAACTCCTGCTTAACGGGGGGGAGCATCCCTCAGTCTTTGGAGCTGCAGCCAAGGAGCAGAGGGGAGTGGCCAGCTCTGCTGTGCAGCAGAGAGACTCCTCTCCACCCCCCAGCCCAGAAAGTATGCCGGGATGCTGGGGGGGCTCTGGTTTATCTTAAACCAGCCAGAAGTATAGGACAGACATTGCATAAGCCAATTTGAGACAAATCAGTTAAGTCTGATAGGACATTCAACCAGGTTTATCTCAAACCGTTTTCAGCCATTTTCAAACTGGTCTATGTGCACTGAACATCTGATTTGTTACAAGTTTAAACCAGTTGCTGATCACTTAAGCCAGTTTATGTGTAATGTCTGTCCCTAGCCTGTAAGGGCTGTAGGCTGGCTGGGCCCTTTTCCCCTCCAGGTTGTGTAGCCATGGTGGTGCTTTTGCTGAGCCTTGGCCCTCATCCTTTTTGGGTTGCCATTGTTGAGGGGGGAAGGGAGAGGGAGAGCTGCAATGTCAGCAGCCCTTTACTGTGTCACTATTTTATAACTCAGAGCTGAATCAGGGAATTTCAATAATAGACATTTAGTGTTAGTCATCAAGGAGACAGAATTTGTAGCCTCTGGCAACTACTTAGTGATATTTTAGTATGAAATCATCTACTCTGTTTTATATTCCAACTTTACCCCAGCTGAGGGTAAAAACAGTAAATAATACAACAAAATAATGCTTCCTTGTCTTGTAATACTAGTCCAGCCCCAGAGTTTCTCTCTCAAGTACTCTTGAGAGCAACTTACTAAGCCTTTTCATCAGCTCTCTATTTATACTGAGGCTGGTCTTCTGGCCTAGTAGCTTTGTGAAAAGATAGATTTTAAGTTTCCTTCTTCAGGCTCAGATATGCTAGATGGGATCCTCAACTAATCCTGGCTCCCTGAATAACTACTATGGGCCTATATTCTTTTGGGCCAAGTACAGACAGCCAGAAAGCCTCAGGCTGAACCCTTTCAATCTTCATAGGTTAATCTAAGCTGCACAGGTTGAACTGATAAGCAATTGAACAGACAATTCACTTTTGATTAAGAAAATGCAGCCACATGCCTGCAGTGGCTCAGACCAGAAGATGGGTGCTATAGAGAATGCCTCCCTGCTCAGCTGGAACAGACAGCTTGGGCCAAGGCTAGCCCACTCACACTGTGAGAGGAGGTGCAAAGCATCCTGGGGGATTGAGTTAACTTGAATATGGAGGGGATTTGGGACAGAAATTCAATAAACCAATTTAACCAAAATCAGTTAAGTCTGATACTCCATCCATCCAGGTTCAGCCACTTTGAAAGCGCTTTATATGCACTGAACTTCTGTTGTGTTACATGAACCAGTTTTCAATCACTTATACCAGTTTGTGTACAACTTCTATCCCTAGCCGTGATACTCAGTTAACCAGTTATGGAAACTACCCTAAGTTAAAAAGTCACCATTAAAAAGGACACAGTTACCACAGCATAATATATGAGTTGTGACAGTTATTTTCTAATATTAGTATATGAGAAAAAGTATGGTATCTCAGATGCATATCATCAACCAGAGCACTCAAAAACAGGTAAATTATCTCTACTGGAGAGATACTCATCTATTTTATCACAGTTATTCTCACTTCAGCTTAATTGAGTTTGAATGAATGAAGGTATCTTTGCTGTAATCTTCTTCATTCTGGATCTTTATAGATGAAAGGAACACAGAGAAAATTAAAAATAAACAAAAAAGAACCACTAGGTGTTTATTCCATCTGTTTTAATTTCATACCCAAACAGTCATTCTGATGTTTTAATACAACGAACATAAAGAAAATGAGCAAAGTTCTGGCCTTGTTAAAATCAAAGACAACATTGTGATTCACTGCACCTCACCCAGTGTTTCTCAAAATTAGAGAGGAAAAACTGTCTGGTCAAGTTAACTGTTGAAGAAAGCACCAAGTATTGCTGGGTCCAGTTGTGTACAGCAGATGCATACTGAGTCCACAGAAACTAAAAAGAGACGGAGTGATGGTCTAATCCACTGGTAAATTCCGCTGTGAAATATATGCAAAATTATGCTGTCAGTATAATGGGTATAAGGTGAGAGCAGGATGCAAAAGTGTGACCACCCATGGTCTGCTACATGCTGCATCTTACAGATACCCACAGGGTAGTGTCTCATATACCAGAAATCAAAGGCAGCTACTGTATTGAAGGGACAACCAAAGCAAGTTCATCACACATAACTACAGGGATAAATGCAGACATCTGCCCAGGTACAATTGCATATGCCTTACATTACTCTTACAGTATTAGTTTGCTCTCTGTGTCCATGATTCTGCTTCAACCTACCAAACTCATTTGCCCATGCCATATCTTTTCTTAACTACTTTGAATGTTAGGCCTGGTGCTGGGACCACAGCATTTATTTTAAAAAGTGGTATCTGCCTGTGACAGGAGTATCACTATCGGAGCTTTTCCGCGGTGGCTCCGCCCCCCTGTAATGGGCCAACTGCCTGCTTACTCACCTGCCATGCCTTGATCTTCCTTGATTAGAAGATGGTTGTAATCAGCAGGAGGCTGCCCATTTTTTCCGTGCCCCAGTGACAGGGGTCGCTACCTGCGGCTCCTTTTCCTCCCCTACACTGCAGCCCAAGCCTCGCAGATGGAGTTGACGTGGTTTGACCTGGGCCCTGTTATGTTCTGACCCTCCTCTTTAAGCCCAGGGCTCCTCACTGCCCCCTCTCTTGCTCTGGAGCTCCTCGCTGCCCCCTCTTTCTCGCCCTGGGGCTCCTTGCTGCCCCCTCTCTCTTGCCTTAGGGCTCCTCGCTGCCCACCCCTCACTCTGGGGTTAGGGCCACTGCACCCTCTCAGAAGCCAGGAACCTCCACGCTACTGGGGAGTCCCTATGAGGCCTCCTCCAACCCCTAACAGCCTCACCCAGTCCTCCCGTCAAAACAGTAAACATAAACAAAAACAAACAGCAAACATAAACTTCAACAAGCTAAGGAGGATAGTTGGGGAAGCGCTGAGGACCCAGAGGGGAAGGGAATCAGATGTCGAAGGTGAGTGGTTGCTCCTTAAGGAGACGATCCTCCATGCCCAAAGGGAGGTAATCCCAACAAGGGTCAAAGGGAGCAGGAGGGCACATAAACCCCCATGGCTCACTAAGAGCATCCGGGAATGTCTCCTTGCTAAAAGGGAGGCATATACCCAAGGAGAGATGGGGTCATCGCCAAGAAGGACTATGTTATAGTCGCCCGAGGATGTAGGGGGGCAGTCAGGAGGGCCAAGGCAGAGTTGGAGATAGGACTAGCTTCCCGGATTAAGGACAATAAGAAGTCCTTCTTCAAATACATAGGGGGTAAAAAGAGGGTCCCGGGTAATGTGGGGCCCCTGCAGGACACGATGGGCAACTTAGTCATCACGCCAGATGACAAAGCTAACATATTTAACGATTTCTTTGCCTCTGTCTTCCTAAGTAGGGACCAGTTCAGCCACCTCCCTGCTGGGCCCCCCTCGGGCCCCGAGAGAGACACGCCTGGGCCAAGGGTTAGCGAGGAGTTAGTTAGGGTACTTCTGGAGAAGCTGGACGTGTTCAAGTCCGCTGGTCCGGACGATCTTCACCCTAGGGTTCTACAGGAACTGGCCGAGGTCATTGCGGGACCCCTGGCACGGCTCTATGAGCACTCGTGGTGCTCTGGCGAGGTGCCGGAGGACTGGAAGAGGGCCAATGTGGTCCCTATCTTCAAAAAGGGAAAAAAAGAGGACCCGGGAAATTACAGGCCAGTTAGTCTGACCTCAATCCCGGGTAAGCTCTTTGAAAAAATTATCCTGGCACACATCCAGGAGGGCCTTGCGGGGGAATGCATGCTCAGGGGCAACCAACATGGGTTTATCAGTGGCAGGTCTTGTCAGACCAACCTGGTGGCCTTTTACGATCAGGTCACCAAATCATTAGACGCAGGGGTTGCTGTGGATGTAGTCTTTTTGGACTTCCGGAAGGCTTTCGACACTGTCTCTCACCCTGTCCTCATCAAAAAGCTGGGAGACTGTGGTGTCGATGCCCACACGGTCAAATGGGTCGCCAACTGGTTGGAGGGCCGCACCCAGAGGGTGGTAGTGGATGGGTTCTTCTCGACCTGGAAGGATGTGGGCAGTGGGGTTCCGCAGGGCTCGGTCCTCGGGCCTGCACTGTTCAACATCTTCATCAGTGACTTGGATGAGGGGGTAGAAAGCACCCTGTTCAAGTTTGCTGATGACACTAAGATGTGGGGGGATGTGGGTGCACTAGAAGGGTGCAATAGGCTACAAGCTGACCTTGACAGGTTGCAACGGTGGGCTGATGAGAATAGGATGGGGTTTAACACTGATAAGTGCAAGGTGTTGCACATGGGGAGGAAGAACCGGCACCACACTTACAGGTTGGGGAACTCTCCTCTTGCCAGCACGGAGACGGAAAAGGATCTTGGAGTCGTCATTGACTCCACGATGAACATGGGCCGGCAGTGTGGGGAGGCAGTCAAGAAGGCCAATCGTACCCTATCATGCATCCACAGATGCATCTCGAGCAGGTCCAGGGAGGTGATCCTCCCCCTCTATGCGGCACTGGTCAGGCCGCAGCTGGAGTACTGCGTCCAGTTCTGGGCGCCACACTTCAAGAGGGACGTGGACAATATGGAAAGAGTTCAGAGGAGGGCCACTCGTATGATCAGGGGTCAGCAGGGCAGGCCTTATGAGGATAGGCTATGGGACCTGAACCTGTTTAGCCTCCACAAGAGAAGGCTAAGGGGGGACCTTGTGGCCTGCTACAAACTGGTCAGGGGGGATCAGCAGGTATTGGGGGAGTCCCTGTTCCCCCGTGCGCTGCCGGGAGTGACCAGGAATAACGGTCACAAACTGGCGGAGGGTAAGTTTAGATTAGATATTAGGAGGCGCTACTTCACAGTCAGGGTGGCTAGGGCCTGGAACCAGCTTCCAGGGGAAGTGGTGCAGGCTCCTAGCCTGGGGATTTTTAAAAGGAAGTTAGATGAGCACCTTGCCGGGGTCATCTGACCCCGGTGCTCTTTCCTGCTAAGGCAGGGGGTCGGACTAGATGATCTACCTAGGTCCCTTCCGACTCTAGCTACTATGAAACTATGAAACTATGAAAATATAAAACCTAGACCTGTCCGGTCAAACAAAATCTACTCCCTACTAGAGAGTGAGGTAGTGGGGGGGAAGGAGGGCTCCCCAATGCCAGCAGCGGCCGGGGGATGCTCTCACTGCCAGAGTCCTCCCCTCTGTCTGTCCGAGCTGAGTCCCTGCTCCCACGGCTGCTGGAGAGGGACTGCCCTCCTTCCCTCCTACCTGAGCTTAAGAAGGGATAAGCCCCGCCCCTTTCTGTCCGCTGGTTTTACCAGTTTCCCCGGCAACCAGCACCTGTGCAACCCTGGTGACTGGCAGCTGAGCCTCCCCCTTTCTGCCACTAGGGGTCTCCCCAGAGCAGTCTCCGCTCTCAGGCGCAGGACACCTGAGTGCACTGCAACACTGCTGAACAGCAGAGAGAGCCTGACAGCTATGTGAATGTTTGCTGTGCTGCAAAAGGACCCAGGATATGGAGATACTTTGAAACAGGGCAGCCCATGTACAATTTACAACCTATTTTTTGTTGTTTATGGCCACCCTTATACTACCTTTGAGTACAATAATTACCCTGTTTTGAGCTGGTTGCACTCCATTTGCAATTATTTACTCCTCCCACCACCATGTCTAGTTAAATTTGGACTCTATTTACATATTCCTAGACTCTCCCATAAGAACATTTGCAATTGTTCCCTGACTCATACTTCTGATTAGCTACTTTGCACCTGTTCGGTGATTTGAGTCATTGCTTCTGTCTATTGATTATAAAACAGGAAAATTATGCAATAGTGCTGCACTGCAATTCCAAGATTTAGGTATGTGCCTCCATTATATTGGGGCCAATAAACATTTTGCCTTCCCATGAAAGTAAACAAGGCTCCATTGAATACTCAAATTTTGGTCCATTTCCTCCCTTTTTTTTGACAATGTAACTGCTGTTCTTCAAACTTCTGAAAGTACAACACTTATTAAAAACAACTATATATTTATTTATTTTGATGCTTTGCCATCAAAGCTTTTTATGGACTACTTTTTATACCAATATTTTACTATTATAAAAGACAGTCTGTCTGTCCGTAACACTTTATTCACACTCTGAATGGTTGTCTGAAACAACCATTCAAAGTGTTTCAAGAGTGTTCCAGACAGGAGGCGGCGATAGAGTAGCCAGAGCAGGAGTGCAAAGCCAGCTCCTGGCCCTGCTCACTGCAGGTGGCGGCAGCACAAGGTGCTGGGCAAGGTGGGTGAAGAGGCCGGCAGGGCAAGGATCTTGCCCCCTGCTCCTGGGAGATGGCGGCAGTGTGGGGTGGTGGGTAGCAGTGCTTCGTCATTTGTGATGGGCAATTGGCTAGTATATTGTATAAAATCTCTTGCCAACTCCTAAAAAGATAATGATTTAAATAAATAAGTGAATCTATTTCAGTTTCAAAATGCATTATCTATACATGCATTAATGCAAGGGAAACAGTAACAGCAAAGACAGTGATGACTGTTTCAATCAGTATAATAGAATTTTTTGCGGTAGGCCTTTAAAATGATTTTGGCTGTTTCTTGCTAGTCTACAAAGTGTGTATCGGATCCCAGTCCTTCTCCACAACATTATTTATTTATGTGAATATCTCATTGACTTCAGTGAAGCTACATGCATGATTTAAGATTACTAACGCAAATAGCAATTAGAAGAATCAGACTCTATACTTTTAATAAATTCAATTCTAAGGAAGCTGTGGGCAAGCATCAAATTCCTGCAGGGGCAAGCTTTGACTCTGAGGCTTTTGATCTACTTTCCTTGCAGTTTTAAACATAGTTGCCAGTCAGTTTTACTCAGCCACAAATTCATGACTTAGTCAGAAATTACTCACCAACAAAATGCTTAAATCAGTCTTTGTAAATGTGTGCAATTAATCTTCATCTGACTATACAAAGCATATTTTGTAGTGAGTACACTCATTTTACAAGGCCTTAAGTTAAAAAGCTGATAGTAGCACATACTGTGAAGGTTTTGTGAACAGCATCTGTGCTTCATACTTCTGGGAACTATATGAGGGAGGGAAGCAAGATCCAATTGTGCACTGAGATAACAACAACAAAAAAATTTAGTGACTTTCTTTACACCCCGCTTCCACTTTTGACATCACCAGAGTGAAAAGTCTTTTCTTCTAGCAATAGTTTTTGTGAATGAATTGAATCCAGAATTATGTAACTGATAAAAATCCCAAGTGTTAGTGAGATTTTTTTACTATTCTGTTGCTCATCTCATTAATTCCACTAAAAGTTATATACCTCTCATTGCAACGAACAAATTACACTTTAAAAGACAACAGTGTTTCAATAATAACTGATCATTAAGGCCCAAAGTACCACAGGTTATTAGCTATATGAGTATTCCTACTGAAGTAAATGGGGTTACTTGCATGTCTACAATTGGACAAACGTCAACACCTTGCTGAATCAACTTGTGGAATTACACTGCTGCATTCTGACATCCCTTCGATAAAGACATTCATACCAAATAAGTGTCTTATTACATATTTGTCACAGTGCACTGAAGTGCCCTGCTTCTAGGAAATGGTACAGGTGCCGGTTGCCAGGGCAACCGCAGTTCGGTCACCTGACCGGAAAGGGGCCTATATAAACAGCCTAGGCTGAGGCCAAGCAGGCAGTTCCCTGTTAACATTGAAGGGTGAAGACGCTCTGCTGGAGTACTGCAGCCTATAGAAGCCAGATGGCCTGAGCAACTTCTGTTTAGGACAGGGTGGAGCAAGCCCTGGTAGGGTTTTAAACAATGGTTAGCCGGACAGCTTGGAGATTATGTTGTAGCCCAGGGGCTTGAGTTTTCTGTTGGTAGTTTTATAAGACCGAAGGACCGGGTGAGGCTATAAGGAGTTGGAGGAGGCCTCATCAGGGGCTCCACAGCGGTGTGAGGACCCCGGTGCCAGAGAGAGCACAGCACCTAGGGGTACACTGACCCCAGAGCCCTGAGAAGGGGCGCAGTGCATTGGAGGGCCAGGTAAGGCCGAGGCCGCCTGAGCCATATAGAAATCGTAGATCTGAGGAGGGGATTTAGGGGCCAGGCACAGCTACAGCCACCTGAGCCCCAATGGTGAGGAACACCAGAGTGGGCACTGGCAAGAAGCCCAAAGGGTGGTTGCGTTAAGCCCAGGGAGGGTGCATAGGACTGGGAGCCCCAGGGAGGGCGCATCGAGCATGGGGAAAAGGCCCCAGTGTGGGCAGCAGCTGCGGGAGAAGCCAGGGAGTGCCCGAGAGGGCGCACAAGCGAGAAGCCCCAGGGAGGGCGCATGAGTGAGAAGGGCCCGGTGTGGGCTCGGCGTAGAGAGGCCTGGGAGCGTCTGCAAGGGCGGACAACAGTAATCGACTAGACAACATCCAGGACATCTGAGAGGCTTGGGACATGGTATTAGGGGTGGTAGGAGCCATGCGTAGCCCTTGAGGCAGGAGTGCACAGAATCACCATAGGTGGGGCACAGGCTATGGTGTACCGGGGTACCATGCCAAGGAGGATAAAAGGCAGCCTCCCTTAATACTTTTGTCATCAAAGATGTGGCGGGCGAGAACGAGGGTGCATGGACACTAACTTGGCATGGTAGGGGGTGCCAGGAGAGATCAAGGCCGCTCCTGGGACCCCGCCCCGTGACAATATTAATTTATGTTATATGTAAGACATATTTCCAGTGAAACCTGTACTATTTAAGGATAAAGTCTCCATTTGGAACAGAAAACTCTAATTTTAATTTCAGAAGTTATACATATACATCAGAGAAAACCACATTCCAGTGTACTTGTATAAGTCTTATTTTAACATAGTTTTTTTCAGCATCGTGAAATTTTAACTGTAGCAAAATCTGAAATAATGGAGCAGAAAAAATAGGCACAGAGATATGCAAAGCAATGAGAGCACTTAAAACATACTGTCCACGACGGACCTTCTTGTATCACTCCTGGGAGCTCTGCTGTCCTGGTTGGTGGCTAATCCCCATCCGGACCAGTTTGTTTCCGTGGGTGTTCGTTCTCCCGAGTCACCAAAATCTGCTCTCGCCTGCCATGACTTGGTGTTTCCTTAGTGGGGCGGGGCTAGTTCACGGGTCCCTTGGTGGCCTGGGCTTGGCCCGCCGGTTGCACATGGGGCTCCGCCACCCCTACACCCCGGCCTCACACTGCCTCTGGGCTCCACTTCCCCGAGCCTGCTCCGCTGCTTCCGCCAGCTTCTACCATGGCTTTCTTACTCAATCCCACAGTCCGTCGGATACTACTACCTTAAGGTCAACCCCCTCACAGTAGCCTGCACTGGAGCCTCAGCTACACCCTCTATAGACCCCATGCCATAAGCCCTTCACCCGCTGCGACTCTCCCCACATTTAGTTACTAACTATATTGCTATCCCTCCACCAGATCCTTATTAGCCTGGAATGGGAGGGGAAGGGATTCCCCCTTAGTGGCTCTCCGGTTGCCCCACTCCTGTTCCTTTACCCGACGTCCACTGGTCTTGGCGGCGATCCCATCCCGATCTCCCTTTCAGCCTGGTGATTCTCGGTCCTTCGTCCCTCTTCGGTGTGTCCCGCACCCACCATCTCGGAACTTACTTCGGGGTCCTCGGAATCCTCCTGGGTCGTCCCGATCTTCTGTCGCTCACCCGATCTGTTGCTTCTGGCATGATCCGCCAGCATCCCCAGTGTCGGGCTTCCTTTCTGGGTCGCTTCTCCCTCCTGCACTCCAGCTTGGCATGGCCTGTCCCGGGGATCCCTCACCGTCGCTTTCCCGGCCCGCCACTTGATCTCCGGGTGATCTGCTGCCTCCGGAGCAGCGGCCGCCATTTTTAAATCCCCCGGCCGGCATTTTACGCTGCCGTCAGAGCTGTAAAAAGACGCAGCTAACGAGCCGCACTGGTTTTCTCTCTGACTTTTCCTCTCTCCTATCCTGGGCTTCAGGTAAGTGTCCCTTGTTACCTCGGCCCCCCGGGACACATACTTACAAAAATAACTTTCTCTTGAAATGTGTGTCATATGTGCAATACATAATGGTGCTATAAACAATTTTTATTGTCCCCTAACCTATGTAAGGACCTATGGGAACCCATGGAAGGACCTATATGATATTTCAAATCATGAGTAATTCAACTAATCCAAATTCAAGACATTTCTGTAGAATGACACCCTGTCTCTGTGATAACGAGAAAGCTGGAAAACATTTTACGAACAGTAGTAAAAATGTTACAGAAAACAAAATACTTTAATTCAAAATACTCTAATTACTATACCTCCTACTCTTCCAGCTTTGCTGTTAAATATGGTATGGTGGTCCTATAAAAACTAAAGGAGTTGTGTTGAGTCAAGGAAAATACTAAAATATATATCACACTCAATTAAATCTATTTATTTTTCATAACCCTGCAAGGCAACAGATGCTGTCTCTAGCAGACACACTAATTCAGACAAATAGCTTGCTTGATGTACATAATTCTATTCCTGTGTTCAAAACACAGGGGTATTTGTCCAAGAGCTTGAAAGAAATGAACTGAGACAACTGAGCTTCATTTTGCATTACACTGGTCCAGAGTTAGAGGCCTTCAGTCTCACCTGTAACAATGAAGGCTGAGATCTACTTCAGAACTGGAGAAACTTGCCTATATAACCATACAAAAGGGTAAGGAAGGATGCTTGGACTAGGATATTAATAAAAACATCCATACAGTTTGTGTTATAGCAACATCTCTCTTTCTTTTCCGTGGCTCAGCAGTGTTCATTCTTACCAGCCAAATATCCATTTTTACTACTATTAGTCCCTACTTCCTTTGAAGTACTGCCTACAAATGTAACTACCTAGTAAATTGCTAGTAAAACTTTCAGCTGTAGATCAGCTTCATGAGGCTCATGAGGAATAGAAACCAAACAACTTGTGTTCTGATTTTCAAGGTACTATAAATGAAGTTATACTTTACGATTTTTTTTTACTCCATATATTTTTACCAGTTTCTTTCTGGAATGCTATATATTTTTCTCTATGTATTACTTTGGTAAATTCAAATCATTCTCAGAGTACAGCTATTTTGCCTAGTTACTTCCTTAAATCACAATCCCTGACCTTTAATTTTTTCCCTTTAATTACTGCAGTACCTATTTCACAAGAACTTGGTTGAATTAATATAAGAATATCTTTTTCCAAGCCAATTATTTTCTATGGCTTGACAATTCATTGAGGACAGTGGACAGTTCCCCTCCCTTGGTGTCAGTGTCTTAGTCCTAAAAAGTAGACATGGCTCTCATGAGCTACAAAAAGATCCTGTGTTTATCCCAGAACAAACCATTTCCATGTCTGTTGTCCCAGGATAAATCCTAAAAAGCTGTTCACAGACTAAGTAGTACTAACAGTTTATCTTGGGACATTGCAAAGCATGTCTGAACAGTTGTTTCAGGGTTACACTACTGAATCAATAGCAGAAAAGTGACTGCATTCAGCTGTTCACTAAACCCAGGCTAGAAGGGTGATCTGTGTACACATTTGTCCCAGGATATTTGTGTTCCAGGACAAACACAGGCAAATTTCTCCAGGGAAAAATGGGGAAGACACACCATTTCTATTCTGTGTATGCCCAGTGCCAAAAAAAATGTAGCTGCAATGTAGCTGCCATTAAAGTGACACTGGGTATATGCCATGGGGCTCTTAGACCAGATGTAATTATGAGTAGTGTTAGGCACACTAAGCTTGTGACAAACAGCAGTTAAATTACTGTATTAACTCAAATACAAAATGAGGCATTTCCCCTCAGTAAACATGGGGAAAAGAGCCCCTCATTTTACATCTGTATACAAGGAAACCTCATTAAATATATTGTCTATCATTAAACTACTGGTAAAAGCAGCATGTGCTGAGTAATGGAAGTAATGGAGTAATGGAGTAACGCAATGAGTAGTGCTATGCTATGGGGTCACCATGGCTTGAAAAGCTTCAGATTCTGCTCGGACCCAGCCCAATAAATTCTATGGTAATTGAGCCTGCACCTTTTGGCTTTGGAATACTATCGTGCATAGCTGATACTGTACATAAGTAGGTACAAATGTGCTGCTTAAAAAGGAGTACTTGTGTGAAAATTTACAGTAATTTCAAAAAAAATAAAATGAATCAGTTCAAGATGAATGAAGTCTATGAAAAGCTGTAATAATTTTCATATACACAAATTAGTACAGACATGTTTATTTCAAGGTCCGTGTTTTCAAACTTGCCCCTCACTTCCATATGCTCAGGATGAGCAGGTTTTGACAGTAAGGTGAGAGGAGGAGAAAGGGCTGTGCAAGGAAGAAGTTAAGGCAGGGCAAAGGACAAGAGGGCTACTTGACCTCACTTTCCTCTTAAAAAATGGGGTAAAGACGACTAAATGGGAACATCAACATATTAACTATAAAATGTGTAAAAAGGGTTTTACAGTACAAACTATACCATGATGAGAGGTCCTATATTCTGTACAGTGAGCTTTGTCATTATTTTAAAGGAAGGTTCCATCATGAGCCAGTCCCTACAGAGTTGAGAAGGTCAAAATGTGTCTGTGGGTGGCTAGGAGTTGCAGAAGGTCAAACACATGACTGTCCTTGACCCTAGAACCACTTGGTACCCATTCCTCTATGCTTCCTTGAAAATGTTCTCAATCAGTGGTGCTCAATCTTTTTTCCCGGCAGGCTGGATGGGCGGTACCCTGTCTGTCTGTGGGCCAAATCTGGCACTGTTAGTGGCCTCAATCCGGCACTGGGGCCAACATGGTGGGCATCATCCAGCCATACAGAGAGGGGTGAGGGGAAGTCCACCTGTAACCAGGCCCAGGAGTAAAAGAGGAATGGCCTGGCCCTGTGGGGGAAGGGGCCCACAGCTTGGCTCTGCAGACAAAAGGGCATGTGACTTGGCCAATGGGCTGGGTGGGGGGGTAGGGGGCCCAACTCCACTGGGGAAAGAAGGCATGGTATGGCCCCATGGGGGTTGGGGAGAAGGAAAGGGTATGCTCCCACCCCCACACCAGCCCCCAAAAGAGGGAAAGGGATATAGCCTAGCCCCAACCGAGTCCTGTGAAGGGAAGGTGTGTGGAGAAAGGGAGTCCTGCAGGATAAAGGACATAGCCCACCTCCAAAATGGGCTCGTCAAACCCTAACCTTTACCTTGACCCTGGCCCCAACCTGGCCTGGGGTCAGGGGGAAGAGGCTTGGACCAGTCCCAATTTAGATGTGGAGGAGGGGGCTTGGCCTGGCTGTGACTGGTAATGCATGGCTTGGAGTTTTGGAAGTTGGCAGGAGGGTGACCATATTAATGGCCACCGCTCCACCACCTCTGAATTTCCCACTCCCTGGGGAGCCATGCGGACCATGTGTGATGGCTCCACAGGCTACATTTGGCTCATGGGCCAGAAGTTGAGCTCTAGATCATGAGAAAACCATGGTGGAGATAAGCAGCTCTGGCAATATTAGAGCCACTGTGAAACATCATGCCAGGACTTAGAAGGATGAGGCAGTCACAGTGATTAGAAGTGCATCATGCTCTTAAGTTTGAATTCTAAACACACTGTCACCAAATCAATTCTATGAGCATAATCTTTTCGGAAAAGAATAATATATAAATGTTTTCTTTCACAAAAATACCAGTCTTTTAAGCCCACCTATGCTCAGTAAGTCATAATGTATAACTAACTTTTGTAGTCTTAAAGCATTTTAACATATAGTTTGCTTGAAATATGGAATGCACTATTAATTTTGTGGTGTTGTATTATCCTTCCCAGCTGGTTATATACCATACCACACAACAAGCTGTTTTTTAAATGACTGTGCTGTTAAAGATTTAGCTATGTTTTACGCAAAACAAGGTCAGCTTTGAATGAGAGATGGGACCCTCAAAATACTAAAAGTGTACAGTATTTATGGTCCTTACCTCTATTAGTCAACATATTTTACACTGTTTAATGAAATTCAGTATCGTCTTTCCAGAGAATCTGAATTTAGTAGATCTTTACATTTATTTTTGTTAACTCCTCTACACATTCATGAAAGAAATGTAGTAGTTTGAGAAACTGTATTTTCTTTTACCCCATTTCTATACATCATACTAAAAAACAGATACTTCCAGAAACCAAATTATTTTTCTCTACCTTGAAGTGCTATCTTTTGTCCCTTGTATGCTGTTATAATCCATTCCAGTGGTCCTTTTCCAAGTGACTTTGTAAGCTGATCTTTTGTGCTGTAGTTTCAAAAGCTTTTCTGAAATCTGGATTAATTCTCTTCACTGCTTCTTCTTTGTTTATCACTTCAGCGCTCTCTGAACTGAAGGAACTGCAAGCATGAGCTCATATGTACGTAGAAAACTCTGACAAATTCAGTGTTTCTAAGGGTTCCACAACACATACTCAGATTTATTTACAGAGCTTCCTTACCAAGTGTATAATCTAGGTACAATCTGTAGCTTCCTTTGGTACTATATTTCTTTGCATTTTTTTCCCCCAATG
Source organism: Crocodylus siamensis (assembly GCF_052110815.1). NCBI lineage: Eukaryota > Metazoa > Chordata > Crocodylia > Crocodylidae > Crocodylus > Crocodylus siamensis. Next base: position 54,532,800 of record NC_143398.1, on the reverse strand, counting down.
CTCTTGTAGGCCATAAAATGGAGATTAATAAACTCTGGCAATGTTATCTGCAATATCTGGGTATGTACCAACCTCCCAATACTGGGGTGCTTTCATATGCATCTAGGACTAGCCTGTAAAATCATCCAAGACCCACTATGAACTCTGAAATAGGATGGAAAGGGCGAGGGCAGCATAGCCTGCCTCCTGCCTGGCAGCTGGAAGAGAGAGAGGCTTGGTTTAATGCTACATCAAAACCTGTGCCTCAGGGAGCTATGGGTCCTTTGAGTACATGTCTGGTCAAGACTGTTCGTGACAAAAAGATTATATTCAGATGCCTGTTTTTCCCTGGGCTGAAACACCAGGTTAAAATAATCCTACCTTTTGTAGTGACTGCTTTTTTAATATGGTACTTCATTGGAATTCTAGGATGCACTCCACCTGGGCCTAGACGCTTATCATCTAATTATATTTTTTTTCTTCCAGTATTTCAAGGATAACTATAAAATATTTTACTCCAATCTTTCCCCTGAAGGCAAAATTAACCCTATGGCTCCTATACAATCTCCTGCTTCTTTCATGAGGCAAAGAATTCATTCAAGCTTGCAGCAATTTCAGCAATATCAATATCTGCCATTCCTAAGTTAAAGAAAGTATAATAAACTAGGAAATGAGAAAATGAAATGAAGAAAACGGCAATAATGAATCTCTATTAAGGTTCCTGAACAGCAGATCTGCTTTTCAAAGAGGGATTAATGCATCATATTTAAAAAAATAGTGTCTGAAAAACCTAAACTGAATATTTCCTTAATCCATTTGATCCTACAATAAACATGCATTTCAAATTCTGTATCAAGCTTGTCCACCATCCTTTAAAATATAAAGAATAAGAAAATACTGTGGAAGTTTCCCCTGCCATATTAATCTTTATTCATATATGCTGCTCCTATATTTTAAAACCTCCTCCATTATAGACTGTTTATATTTTATAGTCCATCTTGTGTTTTACCTATCTCAAAATCTTTTCTTTCTTGCTCCCATTTTGTTCCTCATCTCTCTCTCTCCACTATATCTTTGTTTACCATGATTACTCCTTTAAGCAAAGCAGTGGTATTGAAAGTATGATGTCAGGAACTGTGTACTATGCCTCATTACCTTCATACTAAGCACCAGTAGTGAAATCGCGACTCTACCCTTCCCCCTTAAGAGCAAAACCCAAAAATCAATTACTTCAATGTGGGTCAAGATTTCACCCAGAATTTCACCAATCAGGGCTACAGACAGACTCGTGGGTCAAGCAGCAGAGGAAGGGCCCACAGACACCAGAAGAAGGGGAAGAAGCCTGGATATACTGGGCTTTCCAGGATGAATGTATTAAGGTACTGTACAAATTAATCTTAGTTTATTTAGTGCCTTTACAAATCAAGGTACTGCTTGATATTGTGGCCACGATTCAACAAATGCACACAGCTGAGTCTGTATTTAAGTATGTGTTTAATTCTCATTGATTTAAAAGTTAACTACGTGCTTAATGGTCCTATGCAGAAAGCATTTAATCATTTGCTTATGTCCACTCGTATTCAAGAAACACGTAAATATGCCTAACACTATGTTGTGCAGATTCTTAAGCTCCACTCACTCCTGGAATTTAAGCCTCTGTTTAATCATACGTGTGTAAATGTTTTCATGAATGGTGTCCTGAAGCAGGACCCAAGTATATGCTACCTGTGAAATTAAGCATGTTCTTATGTGCTTTGTTGGGCCTGGTTTATGTGACATCTTAGGCAGTATGACATCTTTAATCTTTTCTTCTTTTTTTTCTATTTACCTTAGAAAATGGAGATACTTTATATAAAATGATCTTAGTTTATTCACAGAAGGAACAGAGCCTGAATCCAATTCTTATTCTATATTTAGAACAAAGTCATTTATAGGGAGCACTTTCATGAATTAGAAGCTTACTTTGAACAACCTTTCATCTGAAGAATGAACAGAACTTCTGTTACAGAGCACCTCATTCTGGTTTTTGGTTCTATTTATGTTACATCTGGAATACAGAAGATAATTAAAGACAGGGGAAATGTGGTTGTATGGGTTTAAGTGTGTACCTGTAATAGACTTTACCAAACTATTTTATGACTGCAATTATTCCCTCTAACGATAATTGTTTTTGCCAAACTGCCAAAAAAACCACATAGAGATCTGAAATGTTTTCAAAGTATCAGAAAGTTTTCTTAAAAACTCACTTGCATTCATGACTTCCTTTGTACAGTCATGCTCAGGCCACAGGGAAAATATAATACCTTACTGATACAAGAGTAGACAAACTTCATGCTAAGGTTGGACCAGCTTCTTTCGCGACACTGAGGAGAGAACACTATTGCTGCTAAATATGTACTAGGACTTTGTGGAGTAGCTCATTCTATTTTGGGAAGGAGTCTTTTTCTGTCATTTGGTTTTATAATTTTGCTGTGGTATTGTTATTAAAGCCTTTCTTCTATTGATCAACCGGGTGTTGTGTCAATTCTTGGGGCACTAACTTTAAAAACCCACTTTCTAAGTGCAACAGCATCCAAGCAGCTCCCCTCCCAACATATGCACATGCCTCCCCATGCTTCCCCCCACACCCCTCTACAGGGCAGGGGCTTGTGGGCAGTGGATTGTGGCTCTGCCCCAGGGCCTGGGCCCACCCTGTCACTGGTCCACGACCCCACCCTCTGATCTCAGCCTCACCCATCCATCCCGCTCCAAAACACAGGTCCCCACCTGCAGCCCCATCCCACATAGGGCATTTTGATGAGTTGTTGCCTGGGGTGGGGTGCTGACCCCACCTGCAACAACTCATCAAAACTCCCTATGTGTCCTCCAGGCCCAAATAATTACCGCCCCCTCCCCCCACCTCTGGGTTAGAGTCATTCTCTTGTACAGTCTATGATTGTCCTTTCTGGGTTGAGTAGTTTACCAGCCTCTGGAACAAAGCTGTCATGCATTTGCAGTAGAGCAGTTACCCATCTCTCCTGTCTACTTATCAATGCCCAAAGTTCTCTTCAATGAGGTTTATTACTAAGGTTATATGTATCAATATGTTACAGGTTATTTGGAACTTCGTTTTCATCAATCAAATCACATAATTGTGTAATCATCTCGGTCTTTGGGTCTGTGGCATTCCACAACCTATTTTACAGCCACAACTTAAAAATTTTAAGTCAATATTATTCCTTACTGAAAGTGATTTATGTATCAATTGTCTTCCACCTGCACTTAAACGGTCTATGCACTTGCATCTGGGCATTAATACATAAGTTTTCAAACTATAGAAAATATTAGAGCGCTAAAAGTAGAGGTAAGGCTACATTTTTGATGGGAAGCAGGTACCTGTGTCTGATTTGAATGTTGGGAAGCTACGACAACATAGGAGGGGTTTGGGATTTACTAAACATGTGTTGGTATGGAGTAATTGCCTGCTAGTTACCCCACAGTAGATAAAAGCACAGTAGCTAGCCCTCAGTGAAAGAGCAGCAACACAAGTTAGTTAAAAAATTAAAGGTTATTGTTATGCAGCTCCTTCTTTTCTCTTCTTAAGTCTACTATGCATTTTTTCAAGTAGGGAAAACCTCTGAAACACATCTCTATAAGAGATAAACCACCATGCAGCCACCCACTCATGAATTACACAAGATAAATAGGGTCTGTTGCAACAGACAGTACACAGTACTGTATTCAAGATCTCAGAATAAGATTTTTCTTTTATAAGAGTCATATATGAATACACAAATGACTATTCAGAAACTGTTCAATTCTAGGAAGGCTATCTCTATTCCAGTGTCAAAAGATCTATGAAGTGCAGATACAAAAAGAACAGAAAGCAAAATCAAAGCTGTCTTCAAAACAGACTTTTTACTCTCATGACCTAAACCATGGGACCAAAGAAGCCATGATGGCACCATCACAAAAACTAATGGGGTAAGAGGAAAAGTTTTTTTGATAATATGCACATCCCACAAATCTTCAGTTTCTATGAACATAACAGTTTAATATCGAGTAACTTCTTCAACAGAAGTCATGATACACTGCTGCCTTCCTTTTTTAAACAGATTTGATCCAAGATCTTTAGCAGAACTGACATTTTTTAATTTATATTTGCCACAAACATTTTACACTATCAAGTTTCAAAATGCAACTAAATACATTATCATTTTACTAAGACAGTACTATCAGGGTGTTTTATAACTACATAGAAAAAGGATCGGGTAGAAAATGGTAAGGGAAGATAAAACTTTCAAATAAAATACAAATTATCTTACCTGTGTATAAATATATTGAGAACAAGATGATATTCCTCTGCTTTTCTTTTTCCTTGTCTCTTCTGCTGCAGCTCTTCTTTATGTTACTGCTTGGCCTGAAAAAATCATTTGGAATATGAGACGTTTAAATAAGTCAACAATCCTTCTCATTACCTTATACTAATTTATAATCTGCTATGTCTTAGTATCAAAGATGTATCTTCACATATTTGAAACAATAAATACAATGTAGTTTTAATGAAAATATATTCAAAACAGTCTTTTAATATGGACTCAATTAAGGGCCCCTCTACATGTGCAGGTGAATGTACAATGGGATCTAATGCACAATCCACACAATCGCACCTCCTGCCATGCCACGTGTATAGTAGGAAGTATGACTGTGGGATTGCACATTAGATCCCATCACACCTTATTGCCAGTGCAGAAGGAAACCAATCCTGGGTTCCTACTGCACCAGCAAGCTCCTACAGCTGAAAGCCCACTCAGCTGAGGAGTTCCCAGCTGCGGGGGCATTTCATGCACCCCCGTGCCTGGGAGACTCAGCTGCCATGATCTCCCAGCCCTGGTGGTTTTCATAGACATCAGGGCTGGAAGGGACCTCGGGAGATCATCGAGTCCAGCCCCCTGCCCAAAGGGCAGGAAGTCAGCTGGGGTCATAGGATCCCAGCAAGATAAGCATCCAATTTACTCTTGAAGGTGTTCAATGTAGGTGCTTGAACCACCTCTGCTGGCAGACTGTTCCAGACCTTGGGGGCAGACCTTGGGTGTGAATACCTTGGTGACGAGAGGTCCTAGTTGCTGTGGTCTCCCAGGCTTGTGGTCCATGAAAATCCTAAGGATGGGATATGGTGGCAGCTGGTAACACTGGGAAGCAGCTAACACTGGGAAGCATGCTAACACAAACCAGCATCCCCCTTAGTTGTGCAATTTAAAGCTGAATAGTAACCAGCTATAATGCTAGTACACATTTTCAAAGTCTAACTTTATAGCTGGTTTGAGCTTTTTATGGCATGATAGGTAACTCTGCACATGTAGCTGGTTTCTGTTAATTGCACAATACCTGTAATGTGTAGAGGGGACCTACAATTTCCATTTCTTCTCTTAAGCCAATGTACAGAAAAACTACATCCCAAAAGCCACACGGAACTAAGAGGTGGAATTCAATACATTTAGCAAACAGAATAATGATTTTGTGGCACAGATCTAGGTATTACATTCTGCAAATAATGTCATATGTCAAATATTCCAAAGCAAAATAAGAAAAGATTCAAGGACTCTCCATATATATGATTAGAGCCGTTTACTAGAGAGGAAGTTGGTCTATATATATTATGACATCAAGTACATACACATTCCACCTGAATATCCTTATAATCTTATTTATAAGATTTCTTTTATTTTTCTCCCATCTCAAACCCACATGTGTTTGTTGCTTTCCTGTGCATCACAGTGTCACATCACAGTTAGACTGCTCTAAGAGATTTTCCAACAAATCAGTTTATTGGAAAATGTCACTATGCTGGAACTATACTATTCTGCCCAAAACATCTGGGGTTTAACCATTTTAGAACAATCAGAAGCCAACTTGCAGGGATCTTGTAAGTTTACTGGGGATCCAACCCTCTATCCAAGCCTAGTTTTCTGACATCCAGCCATGCCCAGGTTCTACTCCACGTCTTTCTGAGACTCAGAGAGCCCTAATTCTAACAGTCTCCACTTCCACTCAACAGCAAAAAAGCCTACATGCTTTGAAATTCCCAGACTAAGTTAGCCTCTTGAACTTTTAGGACTTACTTGCTCAGAATTTTTCAGCTTGAACTATCATTCCTGGCTTACCACCTGAAGTGATGGAAAAAAATTGTCTATTTCCCTGAAATGCTGATAGGGCTTTAAGACTCTGGCAGTGTGACAGCTCTGATGGATGGGTTTCCCAGATGCAAGAATCCATATAATTCAAGGTCTGCAGTTCTTGAGCAGCTGCCCACACAGATTGCCTGGCTATAATACAGAAGTCCTAACAGACTAGTGTTCTCAGGTTGTCTAAGCTCCCTGCTCCAGAGCTGAGACAAAGCCTGGAAGTCCTGGAATGGGCTCTTCAGGTCTGTGACATCTCAAGAACTACTTTAGGTTGAGGATCCAAGGACTTTCCAAGACAGTTTGTGTCCCAGGCCACCTGATTCCCAGCAGTAGGGCTGTGCAAAGCATTGGTCACTGATTCAATTCAGGGGAGATTCAGCCCAATTTGGCAGCTGAATCTCCAAATCTGAATCAAATCAGAAGATCCATTAATCTCTCTGAATTGAATCAGAAGCCTCTGATTTGATTCGAAGAGATTTGACGACTTGGTCATAGACACAGTTTTATATGTTATTTCTACATATCTCAAGGTACCAAGTGTGGCTCGTGAACGCTGAGATGGTGGGGCAGATGGAGCATCTCATGGAAGTGGAGGGAGGTCCCCTGCGTGCTTGGCAATGAACCCATAAGTGGACCAGAAGTACATCCAGTCCACTTCTGGGTCCGCTGCGGAGCATGCGGGGGACCCCCCTGCCTTGTGGCTCAGCAACTGATGCCTCCTGGGCCTGGGGTGACTCAAAAGGGCACCAGAAGTGGCTCCATCTGCCCCACCATCTCAACGTTCACAAGCCATGCCTGGTACCTTGAGGTAGCTACAAAAAACATATAAAGCTGTGTCTATGGCTGAATCACTGATTGTCCAAATCAGAATCAAATCTTCAGATTCAGCCAAATCAAAATCAGGACAGCAATCCAAATCAGTGAATCGAATCACTGTCTCCTGAATTGGGCTGAATCTGAATCGAATACTGCCCGGTTTGACCACCCCTACCCAAAGGTGACCACAGAAATCAGGAGGTCTGAGCAGATACTCAATTAAACTGATGATCCTATCAGCTTCATTGCTACTCCTGGTGTTAACACTGACAGTAAAGTTAATTTCACCTAGGTGACTCTGGACTTAGGAGGGAAGACCATTTTGATTCAGAAATTATTATTTTTTTACTTTTTGATTGGTGGTAATTTAAAAAAAAGAAAAAAAAACTGATTGAGACCACAACTGAATATATATAATACATTTTTCATGAACCAGAAAACCTCTATTTTAGTTAGCTGAACAGGGACTGTGTCTATTTTATTTGTCTGGAAAGTGTACGGTAAACAGGTCAAAGAAGTGCACACTGATTCCTTTTTATCACTCATTTACTTTAAAACATCTGCAGCTGAGATTTCAATTCAAAGAGCAGACTTCGAGAAATTAAATGAGCTTGTTACTGAAGTCAATTGTTAGGAAGAGTTCAATGTCTTAAATTCGGGAATTTCTTTAGGTCATATGTGCAAAAAGACACAAACTTATTGCTTCATAAGGCAAGGGTTTTTGGTGGTATCTTTTACTGAACCAACTGTACAGTTATGACAGCTGTTGAATAAGCTTTCATGCATCAGGTGCCCTTCCTCATGTCTTAAGGAGAAACCAAAAATAATACTTTCTCCCTACTACAAAAAGTCTTTGGAATTCATATCCCAATCAACGGAAAACAACCTATAAATAGGGACCTACCGAGTTCACGGCAGAAGTAGAGCGCACAGTGGCTCCTTTAATCTTGCCTGTTCCCCTGCATGCATTGCACCCCTTGCTCCCCTCTCCCCTGCAGGGAAGCTAAAACCATGGTTTTAAACATGGTGGCTGTTTTGCCTCCCCTCCAGTCAGCAGCAAATAGCTGGGCCATCCAGGGTCCCTCAGCCAATCAGTGGTGGGAGGCAAAAACAGCCATTTTTAAAATCACAGTTTTCATTGCCCAGCTGAGCAGAAGCAAGCTGCAAGTGGGGCCTCTCCATTAAATCAACAAGGAATCTACCACAGTGCACCCCACTTCCACCATGAATTTGGTAGACCCCTACCTATATGGAAAGGCTTCAGAATGGCTACCCCTGCAAGGATGGGAGAAGTAAGATCCCAAAAGCAATGCCAGAAAAAGGATTTATCAGCAAAGAAAAAGACATCTTGGAGGTCAGGAAGTGAAGGAATAATGTGAGAATTGTCAAAAAAAAAAAAAAATCAGGCCCAGCTGGATCTTGCAAGGGAAACTAAAACAAATAGTTCAATATTCCTCAGTCACCTAACTAAATAACAAAGGGAAAGAAGCCATGAGGCAGTGATGATATAATGATGAGGCCAAGATAAAAACAATCTAGGCATGGTTCAAGAACTTGTCTGCGTTTCCAAAAAGGAAAATGATATTGAAAAAAGGGGCAAAGACAGTGTGGCTAATAGGAATGAGATACTGAAAAAGAAATTACTCCATCAGAGACCGAAGCAATAAACTCAAAAGAGCTTAATGCGCTTGGGACAACATCCATCTTTGAATAATGAAAGATCTGGAATATGAAACTAAAGTTTCTCAGCAAGGAGTTTTAACAAATCTGTAATACATACGGTACCACATAACTGAGGAATAGCAAAACCTGCACATATCTAAACCAGAAAAAAGTGGTCCCGGCACCATATAACCTCAATGGTGCCGCGTTTTAGAATACAGAGAAAATTATTAAAGATGACAATTATTTTCTTTTTTTAGAAAATAAGAGAGAAGTTTACAAAAGGCAAACTTATCTGCTATGTTTCATTGATTAGTGATTTTCTAGACAATACAAATGCAGAAAATGGAAATCTGAATCACTAAGGCATACCCAAGTGGTATGGTGCCACATGGGAAATTAGATACAAAGGAGATCGTAAGGCGAATAAGAAATTAGCTACAGACAGTAATGGGTTGTGCTAAAAGGTAGTGGGGAGCAGTGTTGCTACAGAAGTTCCCCAAGCAGTGTTGGAACCAATCTCCTTTAACATTTTCATTAACAAAGTGAGCACACAAGGTAGGAACATGCCAATGAAATCAGACGAAGAGAAAATTTGGAGGCAAAGATCAAAATGAACTATAGAAGGAACTGGCTGAGCTTGAGGACTGGAATAATAGAAAGGGAGTGAAATCTAATAGCACAAAATGCAGTCTCATTACTTAGGGGCTAACAATAACAATTTCCACTGTAAGATGGCATTAATGCTCATCAGTTGGGAAAAATAGGAGGAGGAGAAAATAAAGGAACCGGCTGTAATCAGTCAATAACAGAATGATTATGCACATAAACAATGTGTTATGACCATCAAAGAGGTAAATGCAGGCCTATGATATATCGGCAAAGACATTTCCAATTGAAGCATTAATGCCACTGTAGAAGGCATTTATCTGGATTACTGGGTACAACTGTGGTTCCCCAAGTTTGAGAGAGAAACTGAAACAAAAACATGTGCAGAGCGAGTTTACAAAGATGATAAAGAAAAGGGAGGGTCTATTTGACAAGAGGAGACTAAAAGGCACATGTCCACTGTGACAGCACTGAGTTGAAAATGCGATGCCCCTGACCACATCCCACCCACTCACTGCTGCTGATATGTTCCAGACCGCAAAGAGCACCCGTGTGTCTGCTCAGGCGGATTCCTCTGTGCCAGCTCTCAAGACCTTGGTTTCTGGTGTGCTTGAGAGCAGCCACTGGGAAAGACAGCAACGCATTCTTGCCAGCATACTTTGAGATTTGACTGTGGCACTAGTGGGCAGAATGGGGGTGCTTGGGGCCATTCTGGCTTTAGTGTACTACCACCATGGTGTAAACAAGCTTTGTGAGGGAGCTTGATTCATTTAGCTTAGTAAAATGAAAGATGACCAGGGATATGATTGCTCTCTGCAAAAAGATTAAGAGAATAAACACCAGGGAGGATACCTTCCTAAGATAAAATACAATGCCAGCACATAAACAAATTGGTATAAATTACCAATGTAGAATTTTAACCTAGAAATTGGTTTCTAACCATAACACTGAGGGTTAGGAAAAGCCATCCAACCTAAGTGGTGGAGGCATAAATACTAAATAGCTTTAAAAAGCTTGATCAGTTTGTGAACAGCTTTATGTGAAATGATTGCTTATAATAAGGAAAATGTATTCTGATCTAGAGGGTGCTGTCCAGTTTTACATTATTGAACATCAGTATTAATCATCCAGTTTTATGTTATTGAACATTAATACATTAGTCAACATCTATTGGGTTGGCTCCTTTTAACGTAATATTTGCAGTGACTGGCTGGTTAGGGTAGCAAACATTTTATATCTTAGACATCAGCATAAATATTCTTTAATCTCAAAATTGTTATTACAAACATGCCCGACTATACTGCATGATCTGATACACAAAAGGCAACGCATAAATAACTCAGAAGAAAAAAAAGTAGTACACTGCAAAGAATTCAACTACAGCCATTATTTAATATTTCTAAAAAAAAATTAAGATTCTGAAAAACAAACAATGCCTGGGAATGTCCTCTTGTAATGAAAAAGGTGAGTTAGAGGTTACAAAAAAAGCAAGTTTTTGGAAGAGAAAAAATCTGTACACAACCGAACCACTGTAACATGACTGATGATTAATATCAAGATAGCCTCGTTTTCTTATTCAAAGAAGCATTTATGATAAAGAGAACATTTTCTAAAAAGTTTAACTTCATTAACAAAATTGTTTCAAAGACTTTAGTGACTGAACAAAAGTCCCTGTAATAAGTCTTTTATTTGTGAACTACTTTTTGACACCTGCAGCAACCACATGTGGATTGCTATGAGGAATGAGCAAATGGGGAGGCTTTGCAAGCCACCTGATTCTTTCTGAATGCTTTAGCCCAGGGGCCAGCAACCTACAGCCTGTGGACTGGGCCAACCTCATGAAGAGATCTGATCCAGCTCACAGCAGCTTGGGGAAATCAGCAGCACACTCCAGCCAGAGCAGGAGTGGAGGCGTCCCCAGGGTCCTACTGCCACGTTCATTTTATTCCCTCTACTGCAGAACAGGAGGTGTCCCCAGGGTTCCGTTACCCTTAATTGCCTTTTTCCATCTATTGGTTCCACAGTATCTGCTGATCAGGGAAAGGGCCATGGGAAGGGCACAGGAAGAGGGATGTAGAGCTTGGTGGCCCACACCAGGGGTTGTAAGCAGCAGTCTGCAATAGCCCCAAAAGGTTAACAACCTCTGCTTTAGCCCACAGTTTTGGCTAGCTAACTGAACAGTTCTTATTTCATGTAAGAGGGCTAAACTCAGAAACCTGATGGGCAATATCCCCTGGGAGGCAAATCTGAGAGGAAAAGGAGTCCAGGAGAGCTGGCTGTACCTTTCACAAGGCTCTTTTAAGGGTACAGGAGAAAGCTATTCTGATGAGGCAGGGGAACAGGAAATGCAATACAAGAACAGCCTGGCTAGACAGCAATCTCTTCAAGAAGTTGAAACTCAGAAAAGAATCCTATAAAAAGTGGAAACTTGGTCATATATAGTACTAGGGAAGAGTATAAGAGTATTGCACAAGCATGCGGGGGGAAAGGGTGCGGGGATTAGGAAGGCCAAGGCACAATTTTAGATGCAGATGGCAAAGGACATGAAAGGCAATCAAAATTGATTCTATAGGTATGTCCAAAGTAAGAGGAAGACCAGGGATTCCATGGGACCTTTACAAAATGGGGAGAGCAATCTAGCTGTGGAAAATGCAGGGATTGTTGAAGTATTTAATGCCTTTTTAATTTCAGTTTTGACAAATAGAGAAAGCTACCAGATGATGAATGTAGCAGGCAGCAGAGATAAGGAAGGAGAAAAACAGCCTAGCGTAATGCCAGAATAGGTTAGGGATTACTTACAGAAGCTAGATACTTTCAAGTCGACAAGGCCAGATGAAATGCACCCAAGGGTACTGAAGGAACTGGCTGAGGTAATTTCAGAGCCATTGACTATCTTTTTTGTTAACTCATGGAGGCTGGATGAGGTCCCAGATGGCTGGAAAAGGGTAAACATAGCTCCCATCTTTAACAAAGGGAAGAGAGAGTATTCAGGGGATTACAGATGAGTCAGCTTGACCTAAGTAACTAGAAAGATCATGAAGCAGATTCTCAAGGAATCTACTGTGAAGCACCTGGAGGAGACCAAGGTGATCAGGAACAGCCAGCATAGATTCACCAAGAGCAAGTCCTGCTTGTCTGATTTCCTTCTGCGATAAAGTGACAGGATATATGGATGAGGGGAGACCAGTGGATGTGATATACCTTGATTTTAGCAAAACCTTTGGCACTGTCCTCCTTGACATTTTCACTAAATGTCACACTAAGGAAGTACAGGTGAGGAGAAAGTACTGTATGGTGGATTTATAAATGGTTATCATCACATTTAGCAGATAGCTCTCAATGGCTGAATAGCTAGTTGAGAAGAGGCATCAAGTGGGTCACCAGGGGTCTGCCTTGGTTCTTGTATTGTTCAACATCTTCGTTAATGATTTGAATGATGGGATTCATTACATGCTTATTAAAATTGTGGATAACACTAAGTTAGGTGGAACTGTGGCTGCTCCCGAGGGCAGGGCAAGGATCAAGAATGATCTGGTATTCAGCAAGGACAAGTACAAAAGTCCTGCATACACAAATATAGACTAGGGAATGACTGGCCTGGTTGTGGTACTGCAGAGAAGAACCTAGGGTTCTCATGGACAATAAGGCATGTATGAGCTAACAGTGTACTCATGTTGCAAAAAAGGCCAATAGCATACTGAGTTGTATTAACAGGAATGTCACTTACAAATCAAGGGAAGTAATTCTCCCATTCTATTCAGTACTGAAAGGGCTAAAAGAACAAGGGTTACTTAGCCTGGAAAAGAGAAGACTGAGGTGAGATTTGATAATGGGTTTCAAATAACTGAAGGGTGATTAGAAAGGATGGAGATGGGCTTTTCACTATGTCTGTAGGGACAGGACTAGGAGCAGCAGCCTCGAGCTGCAGCAGGGGAAATTTAGGTTGGAGATTAGGAGGGTGGTCAAGCACTGGAACAGGCTACCTAGAGAAATTCTGGAATCTCCATCCTACGACTCACATCAGTGATCGAGTAAAACACTTCTTGCTTTTTGAGGATCAAAATCTAAAATTTAAGCAAGAAAAATTAAGGTTAATTCTAACTTCATTAATGTGAAATTCTCACTTTACTTAAGTCAGTAGCAAACCTTCCACTGACTTCAATAGGATCAGGATTTTACTCATCATATTTAGAATCTGATACTTGATTTCCACATTCATTCAAATTATACCACTGATGAATAACAGAATAAAAGTAGGTGAAATTATGTTTATTAAAGAACTGACAACTTATAATATATAACTGGTTTGGGTTGTTAAAAAATGAAGAATATGTCTAGAAAAACAGTAATGTGGAATTAAAGCACATCTGGGATCAAATATTTTCTGTTGTTCCTGTTATGTGATTAGATAAAAGTTTCCTTTGAACACAAAATAACTGAAAAAACGGAAAAAAGGCTTAACATAGTGACTTGCTTACTATTTGTGGACTACACATTTGTTTAAAGATTTTTGTCAGAAGAATTAATATTTACATAATGTATCTGGATTAAAAACATTTATGCTAATACATACTGTGCATGGACAGAGTTTAGGCAAGCATGAAATTGAATTAAAAGAACAAATATGGTAAACGATAAAAATCTTTCTTTTGTTTGAAATCAGATTGGCAACATGCATTCAGACTACTATTCATTAAAAATATTTTTTGAGCATTCTCAAGTGTAATGTAATGTCCAAACAGCAGGTAGGCTGCATTTTTTTAGACTCATTGTATACTGCAACTCATGTCCTCCCCTTATTTCACAATATTAGAGAAAAAATATATATTTTAAAAAACAACACCTTTGGGATGAAAAACTAGTCATAACTAAGTCAGTGGCAAAACTCCTGACTTCAGCTGGGTCACAGCGGGCACATCTACATGTTCATTAATGTGCTTTAGGTTAATAAATTAATTAATGTGCTCCATTGTGAGGTAGTAGAAAAAGGTGTATTTGCCTGTTTTCATGCACATTAGAATAGGCTAATACACATTAAAGCACACGTGTAGTCATGCCCATGTGTGCACAAAATATATTTACATTGATTGCAATATATCAAAATAGGTATACTGTGAAACCAAAACTTAACTATTTTCCAACCTGAAACTTAATTCAAGGACTAATATACTACCCGTGACTTACATGAAACAATGCACATTTAGGCTAGGGGTGGAAGACTGAAGCCACAACGTATAAGTTGGAAGACTTTTATATGACAGATCAATCTAGACAATATTTTCTACAAATGTTACATTATCATACAAAAAGCCAAAGAACAGGCAACTTTCTGCTGCACCGTCTAGCAAATGTTATTTACTATCATCAAAACATTAAGGTCCCAGGGAAAACGGTACAGTTAATTTGGTCAATTTAGACCTATAATCAACAAAATGTTTACAATACCCCTTTTTCATTTATAACTGCTACCTAAGCTTTGCCATGTCTCTGCTAACTTGAGGAATTGCAGTTTTCCTGCAGTAAAGAAGCAGGTATGCCATTTGCCTGTCACTTCACAAATATATGAGCAACATTACAGAATACTGAAGCTTCTCCACAATTGGTGGAATAATTTCTTAATCTCTTAGTTATGTGAGATAATGGTGCAAACCTTTTAACAAGGATTGGTGTGGAGGATCTGCCAAGGCTGCTACTTATAAACAGTGTACAAATTAAATTTTTGCACGTATTTCAGAACGGCTAATATCTTATCTTCCTGAAGGGTGCACAGAGAAGTTACGTTTGGCATGTGATCGGCCCCCTGAAAGTGGGCCGATCATGTCACAAATTAACCTTCATCAAATGAGGGATCAGATGAAGGCACTCCACTCTGGAACCTTGTGTTCCCTAAGATTAATCTGTGGCATGATGGGGGCTGTCTGCCAGCTGGGGTTTGCCTGGCCTAAGCTTAAGGGGGGACGGGTGGATTTGAACCTCCCCTCCTTGCAGCCTCCCTCAGCCCTCCCCGCTCCAGCTCTGACTGGGCAAAGTACCATGAGTTAGAGTGGGTTCTGTACATCTGCCAGCACCCAAAGGTGTCAGGGTTCTGGTCTTCTGAAAATGGTACAGTTATTCTTTAATATGCATGGAGTATGATTGGCATCAGGGCAGCTGCTATGGTTCTTTCTTGGACTTTGTGTGGGGACTCCCTTCTTTGGGAAACTTTTCCATATTCATTTTATTACAGCTCCACATGGACTGAGGAAAGCACAAGAGTACCTGGCCCAGGAAGGGAAGGACTTTCCTAATAACAGGTAGAATTAAAAGCGGTAGCAAAAGGCCATAGAAATACCTTCTTAGTATCCACTTACCATCTCCCTGCATTCTGTAGGAAGATTTCTGCAACTGGTACCTGGGATGATTTTGGAATCTGTTTACTGGTTGGTCACTGCAATATCCTCAATCTTCTCCCCCATCTTAATTTCTCCTCTGTTGGTCCCATCCTACCTGCCCTGTACTTTCTTTACTATCTTCACTGCCTCAACTCTTTCTTTTCCCCACTCTCCTTCCAGTAGGCATCCCATGAGGGTTTGTTTCCTTTCACCTAATTATTCACCCTTTTCTGCCAATACCTCACATTTTAGAATTTATTATTTTATGTGGGAGCCATATGCAGCAAAAATTTCAAAAGTGCCTTCAGGCAGATGTTAACTCCTGTTGAATCCAATGACAACTTAGGTACCAATGTAGTTTTGAGAATCCCACTAAGTGTCCAACTTCATCCTTAGGTACCAATATACTTCTAAAAAGTCTAACCTTGTGTGACTTAGGCTCCTAAGATATATTTAAATGTAGACACTTAGGAACCCAAATCTCATTGGGAGTCCATGGGTTTCCTTTGAACTTAACTGACTTTTGAAAATTGCATTTAGCCACCTAAGTTACCTCATCCTAGAACCACAAAAGGTCTGTTTATGTAGTCTAAGCAAGCACTGTCTAATGGAAAAATGCATAAAGAGTCCTGGGAGTATGAACCAGAATCTAAGTCTTTCCCTCCCCCTTTCCAGATGAGTGCCCTCATCACTTGGTTACATGGTCAGCATCCCTCTTCTACTTCCTCTTGAATTCTTGCCTGGACAATGGTATAGCTTCAGCTTCAACCAAAGAGGGGCAAGATACCTTTAACATAGATGTGAAAGCACGGTTCTTTGATCTCTCAGGTTAAGGAGGTCCCAGCTCTTCCATTGCTTGAGCAAGTCTTTTCATCTTTTAGCTCAATGGTTCTCAATCTTTTTTGTACCAGGACCCATTTGTAAACATTGATGGCCAGTCCCAACCCAGGGCCTCTCACTCCCAACCTGCTGCACCCAGACGCCAGCCCCCTAGTGTGTGGGGGAGGGGGAAAAAGATGGGTGTGTGGGGCAGGAGGAGTCCCAAGCAGTTCCTTGCAGGCTGGAACTCTGCCAGCCTACAAGGGAAAAGCCAAGGTTCACCATGTTTTTCTCCTTTAAAGGAGAATCCAGTTTTAAAGTTTGTTGATCCGTTTTTTAAGTTAGTCTGTGACCCTTTCATATATTCCTGTGACCCACTTTTCGGTTGCGGCCCATGGGTTGAGAAACACAGCTACCTACTATATAAAACCACTGACTGCTTCTTAAAAGAGAAGTGATCCTATCATACACAAAGTAAAGACTGATGTGTCTGAACCCCAGACGGGTTCAGGGACATGAATCCCAATCTCAGGCACCTAATTCAGGGCTACAGATGGGCACCTAAGTCTAGTGGATTTCAGACATGAACCCTTCCTCAGCATTTCCTACCTTGGGGTATAGTAATTCTACACTCCTTAGGAGATACCTAGGACTGAGATTCACAAAGGCATGTAACTCTCCCCACTGTGCCACAGAGATGTAAACAATTCACACTTAAACAACTCAGTATCAAACAACTCCCCACAACTTAAAAACCAAACTCAGGGGCATGGACCAAGGTGGTCAAGGGCCCCAAGGCCCGCCGCACCAAGGCCCCTGCCCCGCCGGAGCTTAGCAACAGGTTCACACCTCTTGCAGCCCCAGCAGAGCCCACACAGTTGCCAGCTCCCGCAGGCAACCCAGGCTCGACCGCAGCTACTGGCCCCGCTCTCCCCAGGACAAAGCGTAAGGTGTTTCTTGTGGGAGACTCCATCCTGCGGGGCACTGAGGGGGCAATCTGCCGCCCCAAACCCCGAGCTGCTGGGAAGAGATGGCCTCCACCTCTCTCCCCTGGGGAGGAGGCTCTTCTCAGCCAGGCTGGCTGACCTGCTCCACCGGGCTTTAAACTAAGCCCGCTGGGGGATGGGGGGACTACTGCCCCTGCTGGCCCGCTGAACGGCCCTTGCAAAGCCAGCGGGCCAAGGCACTTAAGGGGGCACTTAAGGGAGCCCACCCCTGCCCCAGCCTTGGCACAATCTGTGGGCAAGGCAAGAGCCCCCAAGGGCACACTTGCCTGCCTGTACACTAATGCCAGGAGCCTGGGCAACAAGCAGGATGAGCTCATCCTCCTGCTCAGTGCAAAGAAATATGATGTCATTGGGATAACGGAGACCTGGTGGGACTCCACCCATGACTGGACCACGGGTATAAAGGGCTATACCCTATACAGGAGGGATCGTATTGACAAAAGGGGCGGGGGTGTAGCTGTCTATGTGAAGGAAAGCTACATGTCCCTGCAACCTGATGTTGGCGACCGGCATGGACAGCTAGAGACCCTCTGGGTAAAAATTCATGGGGAATTGGGCACAGGGGACACAACGGTGGGAGTCTATTACAGACCTCCCACTCAAAGTCCCGAGCTTGACCAGGAGTTCGCCCGGGAACTGACTGAGGCCGCTTGCTCCAGGACCTTGGTTGCCATGAGTGACTTCAATTACCCGGACATCTCCTGGGAAGATCACTCAGCTAAATCTGAGCGGGCGCAAAGCTTTCTCTCATGCGTGAATGACCTCTACCTGACTCAAGAAGTCTATGGGCCAACGAGAGGCAAAGCGCTGCTTGACCTGGTACTGGCTACGGGGGACGACCTAATCGGCGACCTAGTGATTGATGGGAAGTTGGGTGACAGCGACCACGAGCTGATCACCTTCACCATCCGCCGTAAAGCTAGCAAGTCAGTCAGCAACACAGAAGTCCTTGACTTCAGAAAAGCCGACTTTGACAAGCTCAAGAGGCTAGTCGGTCAGGCCCTCAGGGACCATGACCCCAGGGAGATGGGAGTTCAAGAAGAGTGGTTGCTTCTCAAGGAAGCGATCCTCAGTGCACAAGCTAAATCTATTCCAACATGGAGGAAAGGCAGCAAGAAGGCACAGCAGCCCTCCTCGCTCTCCAGAGACCTAGCGGACCTACTGTGGCTAAAAAGGAAAGCCTACAAAGGATGGAGGACGGGATTCACCTCCAAGGAGGATTACTCCACGCCGGTCCGGTCCTGCAGGGACCAAACCAGGAAAGCCAAGGCTGCAACTGAACTTCAACTAGCTTCAGGCATCAAGAACAACAAAAAGTCCTTTTTCAGATATCTGGGGAGCCGGAGGAAAAGCAAGGGCAATGTTGGACCCCTGCTAAACCAGATGGGGCAACTGGCAACTGATGCCCAGGAAAAAGCCAACCTATTAAATAGGTACTTTGCATCAGTCTTTCATCAGTCACATGGGATGCCCATGCCTGCTATGGGACAGGGAGATCTGGGTGATGGGGATCCCCTACCCTCCATAAATGCTGACCTCGTGAAGGAACACCTTGAGAAGCTGGATACCTTCAAGTCAGCCGGCCCTGACAACCTGCACCCCAGGGTACTCAAGGAGCTGGCGAGCGTCATAGCCCAGCCCCTGGCACGGATCTTTGAAAACTCCTGGCGCTCTGGTGTAGTGCCAGAAGACTGGAAGAAGGCCAATGTGGTGCCGATCTTCAAGAAAGGGAGGAGAGTGGATCCGGCTAACTACAGGCCCATTAGCCTGACTTCTATCCTGGGGAAGATCTTAGAAAAGTTTATTAAGGAGGCCATCCTTGAGGGACTGGCCCAGGCTAACATTCTAAGGGACAGCCAGCACGGGTTTGTTGTGGGTAGGTCTTGTTTGACCAATCTCATTTCCTTCTATGACCAGGTGACCTATCACCTGGACAAGGGAGAAGAGATTGATGTCATATATCTTGACTTCAAAAAAGCTTTTGATCTGGTATCGCATGATCACCTCTTGGCCAAACTGCCCAGTTGTGGCCTTGGCTCCACCACGATCCGCTGGCTGGGAAATTGGCTTCGTGGTCAGACCCAGAGGGTTGTGATTGATGGCAGTCACTCATCATGGTGCCCTGTGACCAGTGGGGTCCCTCAAGGCTCTGTCCTGGGACCCATACTGTTCAACATCTTCATTAACAATGTGGACATTGGAGTCAGGAGTGGAGTGGCCAAGTTCGCCGATGACACCAAACTTTGGGGCAAAGCATCCAGGCCAGAAGATAGGCGGGTGATCCAGGCTGACCTGGACAAGCTCAGCAAATGGGCAGACGAGAACCTGATGGTGTTTAACACCGAAAAATGCAAGGTTCTCCACCTTGGGAGGAAAAACCTGCAGCACCCGTATAGGCTCAGCAGTGCTACGTTGGTTAGCACTACAGAAGAAAAAGACTTGGGGGTCATCATTGACCACAAGATGAACATGAGCCTCCAATGCGATGCTGCGGCTAGTAAAGCGACCAAAATGCTGGCGTGCATCCATAGATGCTTCTCGAGCAAATCCCGGGACATCATTCTCCCCTTGTACTCGGCCTTGGTGAGGCCGCAGCTGGAGTACTGCGTCCAGTTTTGGGCTCCACAATTCAAAAAGGATGTGGAGAAGCTTGAGAGAGTCCAGAGGAGAGCCACGTGCATGATCAGAGGTCAGGAAAACAGATCTTACGATGACAGGCTGAGAGCCATGGGACTCTTTAGCCTGGAAAAGCGCAGGCTCAGGGGTGATCTGATGGCCACCTATAAGTTTATCAGGGGTGACCACCAGGATCTGGGGGAATGTCTGTTCACCAGAGCGCCCCAAGGGATGAAGAGGTCGAACAGTCACAAACTCCTGC
The DNA here is from genome assembly GCF_052110815.1 of Crocodylus siamensis. Classification (NCBI taxonomy): domain Eukaryota; kingdom Metazoa; phylum Chordata; order Crocodylia; family Crocodylidae; genus Crocodylus; species Crocodylus siamensis. Next base: position 54,512,495 of record NC_143398.1, on the reverse strand, counting down.
AAGACCGTTTCAGGCTGGACATAAGGAAGAATTTCTTTACTGGCCGAGCCCCCAAGGTCTGGAACAGTCTGCCAGCGGAGGTGGTTCAAGCACCTACACTGAACACCTTCAAAAGTAAATTGGATGCTTATCTTGCTGGGATCCTATGACCCCAGCTGACTTCCTGCCCTTTGGGCAGGGGCTGGACTCGATGATCTCCTGAGGTCCCTTCCAGCCCTAATGTCTATGAAATCTATGAAATTCCATTATAATAATTAAATCCTTTGGGGAATCTAGGCCTTAGCCATGGGGATGTGTAATTTGTGAATCCCAAATAGCCTTATGCATGAGACAGGTGTTGAAATAGTCAGATGGCAAGGTGGCAGCAGTTCTAGGCAGGTGCAGTAGTACTAAGTAACTGTACAGGTCAAAATGTAGGAGCTGTCAGGGCTTGCCTATATTGCTGTAGCAACAAGTCCTGCTGAGGGCACACCAGTCCCAGAAATTTGCCAGTGAAGCTACTTTAGCCTCATCTCCAGTGCTGCTCTCAAGCTATCAGCGTGCCTGAGAGTAGCCACTGGGAATGCCTTGGACCAGCCTTATGGGCAAACATGGGGATGGGGGCCAGCAACAAGGTCTGGAGTATGCAGGTAGAGAGAGCATGCTCATCCCCATACTCCCCAACATCAGCATCCAGGGCAATACAGGCAAGCCCTTGAATGCCTAAGTGGTTAGACAAGCTTTATGAGTTGCTTGTTTGGTCTTAGGAAACAATTCTGCCTTGTACTTCAGAGACCAATTTTGGGAGATGGACCATAGGCATTTTGGACAAATTCACCTTAGTTCCAATACTCTGTAAAAGTATGAAATCTTTTCATTTTGATGCAATAAAAAAAGGCCAGCAGGGTTAATATGGGCTTCAGCATAAGACCCTGTCTCTTTCCAACTGTAAACTCCTTCCTACATGTTAAGTGCTGCACTGGGCACAAGACTCTAATTCTGACTGATGTAATTAGGTATTTCTACAGTATTAAAAAATAATATATTAAACAATTAACACCTCCAGTAATAAGGAGGTTTTATTTGGCTCAAGATGCCATTACTTCTTTCTCAAAATGAAATTTTAGGAAGTGGCTGCATTCTTTTCTTGAGTAATATATTAAGCTCCTCATGCAAAACATCAGCAAAAACAGAATATAGTGGCGTATACTTATTTCAGTCCCTTAGGCTAATGCCTCCACATGATATCATAAATTATTTCACCCCATGGGAAAAAAAATGTTTATACAAAATTTTCATTTCAGTCAGTCCTGGTGCAATCAAAGAATCATAAGATGTTTGTTGGGTGAAACCTTCCCTTTTAAATGCAAATTCAAACAAGTTTTAATTTTGAAGTGATTGATGTTATTTTGGTACATTTGTCCACTGTAGCTGGTTTGTACTGCAACATAACAGAGCATCCCTTTAATATGTAGGGCATCCTCTTAGTGGTTTGAGATTTTGAATATATTAAACAACATATAATGGCAAAAGACAGTTTAAATCCATTTTAAAACTAGTGGAAAATATTCTACTTAGTACAACTGTGCTCTGATCTTTCATTCACAGTAAACAATAAATAAAAGATATATTAAAAACTAATATATTTTTGATTTCCTGAGGCACATGAGTAAAAACAGTTCTAGCTGGAGATTTTAATTCTACAATTGTCATTATTCTGGTATATAAGAATGTATGGAAATGACAGGTAATGCTACGTATTATTTAATACCTTTTTGTTTCCCAAGTCTCGCTCATCTTCAGAGCTTTTCTCAATGTTCACAGAAACAAAGCTGTCACACTGATTTTATTAATTTTATTTAATAACTTCAGTCCCCAGGTACTTCTTATATCTATAATCACCAACCCTCCTCCCTCAAGATGTATGACTGAACAGGAGCTAACTTACGAGTCATTTAGCTTAAGCACAGAACTTCTGGTCAGAACTGAAATTACATTTTCTTGAATTTAATGTAAAGTTGCCTAATTGTACATACTTAATCAAGAAGGGTTTTCTGAAGAAATATGTACTCTCTTCCACAAAAAAAAAAAAAAAACCCAGACAAAGCATCTTGCAACACAGTGTTAGCTGCTGAATGTCATACTACTATTAATGAACAGATACCTACAATTCAGTCTGAGGATAAAGTGGTTCTCTGGTTTCAAAAACTTAAATACTCCAATGCTAACGTTATTTGTGTAGTAATGATAATGCACTTTAGATATGGTAAATAGCACAGTAGCTGTTTAATTTTTTAATAAGATTAATCTTTGGAAATCCTAAAAAAATCCCACTCCAGCAAGTGTTTGTTCTTCAAGCATCTATATTTATATTTCTTACCACCCCAGTCATTCTCTAGGAGACTTTAAACTCGCAGTGCAGGGTTTTTTATGAACCGAAAAATTGTCTGAGCCTGGAAAAAGTTTACATAACTCTTAAATTCTTGTTTTAGAATTCAACTATTGTGATGTGTGAATAGTATCCTACCAAGATCAGATGATAAATTACATGAGAAAAGAAAGTTTGTGTGTTCCCATGTGATCTCCAGCCATAAAGTGTAAAAGAGGTTTATATATGCATCTAAACTCTGAGGAAAAAAAACTTTTAGATGCTTATTGGAACCAAAACAAAAAACTGAATTCAAGGGACTCACACAAGAGTGAAAGAACAGTTTAGCATGATGATAGGATAGTTTGGATGATGATGATTTTTAAAGTGGTAATGTTTCCAAACACTCAATAGCCAATTTGTAAGGAATGCATTAACAAAACCTAAACAATGCCATTTAGTCCTGATTTGCAACAGATTTTAAAATAAAAAATGTTAAGCAGAGTTGCCAAATATTAAACTGTTAGAATTTTAAGTACTACAAACAGACTGTTGATAGTGCATGACGTATACATGATGAGATGTACAAGAGACTGCTAAACATTTTGCTCAATTAAAAAAAAACGTGCTATACAGGAGATGTAGTGTGATTTTACTACGTAAGTTATGCTGTGATTGTACTGACTGAGCAATTAAACTGATTGATAGGTTTTTGTTAGTTCAGCATTTTCAGTTATCAATGTAGTTTATAATGCCCAAAACCAGTTAGTATTTCTGTGTAAATTCCATTTTTTCATCCTTCACTTATTGCTAAAATAATCCCCACAAACAAGTTTCAAATAAAAAAGGCAGAAAAAAATGAAGGGAAACAGACTCCCCACAGCATTACTTTAGTTAAAGATTTCAACTGATTAAGTAAAAGATTCATAGATAAAATTTTTAGAGAGTCTTGTGACATTTAACTTGCTTATATGGATCAAAAATACTGTAAAATAAATGAACAGTAGTTGTTAAAATGGTTTAAGAAAGAAACTCTGTTCTCTTTTGGAATGTGAAAGTAATCACACTTTAAGAAACACTTGCACAGATGTTCATACAGCAGCAGGATGGTTTGTGTTAGATATATCCTAGACTGTATTTCAATCTGAAAGTTCAAAACCATTTTTTTGGGGTTTGTTTGGTTTTTTTAACAGGAATTTTTTCCAGCTATTCTCTAAAGAGAATTATATGATAAATCTGACAGTCATTATAAAGATTGTTAATATTAATCAAAGTATGCTATGCCAATGTTTAGAGGAGTCGACAGAGAATCCTATGACCCCAGCTGACTTCCTGCCCCTCAGGCAGGGGGGCTGGACTCGATGATCTTCCGAGGTCCCTTCCAGCCCTAATGTCTATGAAATCTATGAAATACCAACATGCTGGTCTCTAATGAAATACAAGCAAAAGAATCAATGAATGATAATTTTTCTTCTAGCATACACAGTGTATGCTGGTTTGGTCACTTCTCAAGCAGTCATATGGGAGGATAACAACAACAACAACAACAACAACATGGAAAATCCTAAAAATGTAGTTCAAACTAAATGATAATTTTTTAATTAAAAATAGCCACAGTTCCATGAATGTGAACTTTCAGCATCATAAAATCTTTTAAGAAAATAAACCAAATATATGACAGCACAGAGTCAGCCATATCCCAAAGATCAAGACTTTTCAAATGACTTTATTTTCCCCGTAAGTCTGCACTAAAAGTCAGTCTCATATATTACAGACTCCAGTGAAATCAGTCCATTCCACATAGACTAGCAAAGTTATAACTGTGCTCATTTCACTTCCCATTGCAGTTAACTGAACAAATGAAACATATTTTAATTAATTACACAAGAAATATTTTAACCTCTTCGTCAGAGTTATAAAATCAACCTCGTCATATTTCCCAGTTATGAATAAATTGGATGTCTACATCTAAGTGTCAGCTAATTTATCACAGTCATACTAAATATCAAAGGGGAACAAAATAGTACATAAAAGGAAGCTGTAGGAATATTACCTTGTAGGTGTAATTATAATCCTCTCTCTATTTTCTCATTAGAAAGAGATGAATCATTGGTAAAACTCTCTTTACATTGTAATCCTGCTGCAAAACTGTATGCAGTCGAAGCCTGCTGTTGCTGGACTGTGTGTAGAAACACGTACAAAGAGCACTGTTTTCCACAGCCAATCACATTGTACATGGACCTCCCAGGCTTCACTATGTGATCAGCCCAGGCTTTGTAGCAATACAATAGGGGTTAAACATTTCCTTGTATTTATTTAAAAGCAAGCCAAATCTGCTTAGTTGCCTGAATCTTTCAGTAAAATTATGTGCATTGCATTAGGTTTTATTTTGTTTTTAAATAACTGACATCTTCCATCTATGCAGTATTGCAGTAGCTTCCCCTGGTAACACATACTGTAGTACATAAATGCTGAAGACAGTTAAATCAACAATAATTTTTCTCCAGATCATTCCTTGTATTCTGCTTTCTGAACTGCCAAATGAAGAAAAAGCTCAATTCACTACATATGAGAGGTCAATCCTTGCAAAAGTCTTCTGTTTACAGTGATAAATGGTTTTTCAATACAAGTAGACAAATTTATCCATACGGACAAAAGAAACAAGTTCAGAAAAGGTGACTGTGATATCTATACTGCTCACAGTTCCTGTTTATCACTTCCCATGAATCTCTGAATCACCTTTGCTTTTCAGGCACTACCTTGAGGAAATTCTGTATTTTGACAGAACAGTGGCTTTTTCAAGCTTTATAACTCCTTGGAAAAAATATAACATCTGAGATGTAACCTTACATATCAGTCACCTCTTCTGCAACAGCATGCAATGCAAGATGCTAACAAGTTAAATTACAAACTGTTTATAGTTTCTGATTTTCCCCCGCTAACACATGGATGTCCAAAAACCCTGCCACCTTTTATTAGTTTTAGAGTTTGTGGACAACACAAACACAAAGTAGTTAAATATATTCCTTTGAAACTTATTCAGCTCTCAAGACCTGCACAGAATAAGGCTTGTCTACACAAAAGCACAATCAACATGTAACACCCTACTTCAAAGCATATTGTCAATAAGGTTCAACAATGACCAGAGCCACATGACCTTTTAAACTTAACAAAAAAGAATCAGACTATCTTAAGTGTTCCCTAGTGCATATATGTATCCCAGCGATGACAGAGAGAGAGAGAAAGCAAGAGAGATGTTTTAAAAATTGAGAGGAAAGTTTAGATGCCATTCTTCTGTCTTGTCATATATTCAAAATTTGCCCTTAAAAGAATGACTGTGCAAAAAGCTTGTCATTCAAAGTTGTTCCCTTCTAATTGCACATCTGCAGCTGCATTTAAATAACAGCTGACATAAAAAACTGTCAATAATTGGCTACTTCTTACACTACCAGTGCAGTACAATATTAAACTATTATTCACATTTAATACCACTGAATTCTCCAAAAAGCTTAAATTTCAAAATTATTGTTTTTATAGCTTTACTTGTTCCTTTTAAAGTGAAATCCCAAATGAGGGGGAAAAAGATCTCCTTTACTTATCCATTAGCCTAACCATTTGTTCCCCTTAGCATCTGATTATATCCAGAGGTATAAGAAAGAATCAGCCATATAATAAATACAAGAAATAATTAACAATTTAACTAAAGTACAGCACTTTTAGTTAAAATTGTGTAGTAGACAATGAGTGTTTTCTGTATTTTAGAGCAAAATGGAAAAAAAGGACAGATCTGATTTTGTAGCTTGATTGACCAAGCCTAATCAGAATTATTTCTGCACACTGATTCACTACAGCTGCAGACCCATTAAACACTAAATGCTTCTGGAGGCCCATTCCCTTTCAGCCTCCCACTGCGACCTGTACTTTTCGAACAGTAGCTACTCAGTGGGCTACTAAAAACATTAAAAAATGGAGGCGCTGTATTTAACGGACATCTCAAGACCCATGGCTAAATCTGTCACTTCATTGCCAGGATGGCAGCTATCATAATAAAACAGATTCTTTGTGACGGAGAATTACAAAAGAACCCTTTGAACTAATTCTCTTACCTTGCAATACATTTTTATTAGGAAAAGATTTTCAATGAAGACAGCTATTACCTTTTTCCAACACATGCAACTCCATGTGCATCACTCATTGAGATTTCCTTATTTTTAAGTAATCAGTATATTATCTGTGGGATCCTGTTTTACATATCTTTATCTTTTCAGCCTCAGGAAGTTTTTACTAGCTGAAATGGCCATTAGAGAGACCCTGCTGCACATTTAACATAATAACAATGCTATTTACATCTTTTTTAGCTGATGGATTATTTAGACTAACTCTAAAATGCAGCTGAATCACACGACTTACGCATTGTCCTAAATCTTTTCTTAAAATCTTTCTATGTTGTTTTTATCCTTTAAACACATACTCATATATTCCATAAGTAATTCTTCCACCTATCATGAATGACACTGAAAACAAAATAATAATAATAATACATTTGTACCAAACTTGAATGACCAGTGAATTCAGATTTTTAAAAAAATTCTAGCTTAGTCTTCCTGGAAATCTATACTTCTGGAAAACTGAGGCATCAAATATGTTGCTATTACGTGAATATATAAAGATAGGTTAACACACATCATTCATGTACCCACACACCACTTTCCGTACATGCATATGTATATATACATAGAAATTATTTTAGGTATAATTTCAAGTAAAGCATGGGTAGTTTCAGGTGCATGGGCTAGTGACCATTTAATACATTTAATAAAGGCTTTAGAGAAGTTCCCTAAGAACTAAACCACATAATTAAACACCAGACTTCTTTTTTAAAGTTCTTTTGAAGTTAGAACAAAATTTTGTTTTGTTATGGTCTGTCAAATATAATGCACAGTAAACAAGTCACAGATAGCATACACTCTAGCCATTTCATATGTTGAAAACCAGCCTGGAAATACTAGTTAGACTTCTTCTAAAAATCCAATGATACTTTAATAAATTATGTATTTACAATTTTCTTTGCCAATTATATTAACTATTTCTTTCAGACAGTTGGTGATAACTGAGGAAACCCACAAATCAGTTATCTTTTCTATAGTCAAAGTCATGGTCCATCAAAAACTAACTGATGTAAATGCTAACAGAGGGTACCTCAATTATAGTAATACTTCATTCCAGAATCAAACCCAGATGTCGGTTTCTGAAACTACAGGGTCATGAAGGCCAAAAAGGCGTGGGACCTATACCTCCAAAATGAAGAGGTGGTTCAGAAGGTCTCTACAAGTTCATAAATACCCAGGGACAGGGCACAGTCAGGGTAGGTATTAGTCTAGAATACAGGTTCCCTGATGTGAAGTGAACAATAAATAAGCTTAGCTTTAATCTTAGCTGTATCAAGATGCTGAGAACTCCTTCTGATTTTATAGATACGGTTGGTAGTCCAGCAATTATTAAGGTTGAGTAATGCTTCTGGAATGATTAGGGAGCCTATGAATGATTTATGGATTTTGGTTGATATGATGAACTCACGCTGCTCTTATTATGAAAAATAATGTACTATGATATGCTTATGAATAATTACAGCCTTACATAGCATATACCTATCAGCACTGAGATAATGGAGAGCACACATAACTTTAACTATTGTGCTTGGACTAAAAACTGGTGGCGGGAGAAACTGGGAGAGAAGAGAACCAGTTTTTCCTATTTATTAGTGAGAGTTTGGGGAACATTGAACATACATTGAGATACAGGGTTTAGTCACCTAGTCAAAGAGTATTATTTCCCTTATTTTTCCAGAGGCAATCTCATTTCTAGCATTTCCCCACTTTTATTAGGATTGCAAAGGCAAGTATTCAAAGTTCTTTTAATGAAGGATGTGTGGCTAGTACTGCATAATGGGCACTTAGATTTTACTTGAAAATACTTCCCTATATCCTTTGGATAATATTAAAAACCTTTAAATAATTTAAGATTACAGTGATATTAAGAACTCTGCATTGTGGGCTCCATTCCATCATCTTTTCTTGCATTAAATAATATCTTACTATGGCAATTTCCAGAGCAAGGTACTAAGAATGAAAAAGTAAGAGTGAAAATATCTTGTTGTATGCAAGCAAAGTCGACTACTTTTAATAAGTAACCGTGTCTAAAATGCAAAGATATAGCTGAAAGAAAAGTAAAGTATGTGTGTACAAAGCAAGGAAGATTGCTTAAATAGTGACGCCAAGACGCAATACTGTTTGGAATTACCAGCATTGTAACTACTGAAACAAGAATCCAAATCCATGATTTGTAAGGTTTTTACCTTGGTTAAAAATAGCTAAGAGCATATTAAACGGAAGGATAATGGTTCTTCAAATTAACTGCTGAGTTTTCAGAGACAGATTAGAAAATAGTAGATCCCATATGAACACTTGAACTTGATAACACATGATACATTTAACAAAAGGACTGAGTAGAACTGCCGTTATTGGGGAAGCACATCTGTTTAAGATATAAACAATTCAAATGAAAAATCCAAGTAATTTACATGCCTTCAATACAACTTACTTTAGCTGTGCGGTCACAGATAATTGTTTTCCCCTTTTCCTTTGCCTCCATAGCTCAGAAGGATCCTGGCTATGAACGAGGGTTTCTTGCGCAAACAAGAAAAAGAAAAAGGTGTGCACTTTCTGTAACTGCAGAAAACCCAAGGGAAAGCACAAGTTCTGTGAGGCAACAGGGCCTGGCTGGGGTAAATCTCGATTGCCCAGATCCATTTCTAATCCTGTTTCTGGAATAAACTGTAACCTCAGGTGTGGTAGTGTTAGTGTCATGTTGTAGCCTGGATGGTCCAGGAAAAAGAAGACCACCTGAAGAAGAATGCCTTGCATTTGCAAGTTTGTCTAACTTTATACCAACTATGTAACTGGTTCAATAAAAAGTATCAACCCCCCTCCTCCTCTTCCCCCTTGCAAAAAAGTGTTGCCTCTCACATAATCTCAGGTGTGCAGTAAAAGCTTTGAAACAGCTCTCTAGTTACTTAAAGACTTAGAAAAGGACTCTTTTCCAGTTTTCTTTTTTATCCCATATTTTTCAAAACCCATCCTAGCTATTTGGACTAAATGCTGAATTATAAGGTTTGATTACTAACTTGTAAACCATTCCTTATCAATATAATATGCTGCTGTTCATATGAACTTAAAAATGTTAACATCTAGATACAGGGAATATAATTTGAAGCAAAATATACCCAGTTTTGTCTTACAGATTATCTCCTTTAAGAATTAATAATAAATTAGAAGAAGGCTATTCAACTTTGAAGTGGCAAGTGACCACACACCCCACTAGCTGAACTAGCAAGGGACAAAAACCCCTGGGGCCACACACCTCATGTCTCCTCGGCTGCACCACATATGTTAGAGACAGACATTACACATAAACCTGTTTAAGTGATCAGCAGCTGGTTTAAACTTGTAACAGAACAGATGTTTAGTGCACATAAATCAGTTTGAAAATGACGGAAACTGGTTTGAGACAAACCGTATCAGACTTAACTGATTTGGCTCAAACTGGTTTAATGCAATGTCCGTCTCAAACCCCTTGCTGTTTTAAATTAAATCAGAGTCCCCCAGCATCTTGGCATGCTCTCTGGACTGGGCAGGGCTCTCTGCTCCACAGCAGGGCTGACCTATCCCCTCTGCTCCCTGGCTGCAGCTTCAGCAGTCTCTGCAGGTATCTGCCTGGCTTTTGCTCTCCCCCTGCCCTGCTAAGGAGGCATTCTTCCACCCTCTCAGTATTAGCTAGCAGACCACATGCTGGCTACGCCAGAGCTGTAGCACACCGGACAAAGGCAGAATCAACAGATAGATGGTAATGTCCCTCTGTTTTCTTAATTGAGTGATAACCGCCGAGTTAGAAGTGATAAACATTCCCTGCTGGGGTGTCAAGTGGGGGAGAGCTCCGTAATCACAGCATCCTGCTGGGGCCTGGCCATGCCCCTCTCAGCTCAGCACTGTGGAAGAGAACGGAAGGGAGGGCTGCTCTAGTGCCCCCCAACTTCTAGCCTGAGCCACTGCAGGGATGTTCCTGCACTTCTAGGATATCTGTCTGGTTACAAAACTGATTTAGCCTAGCCAGGTTAGATTAACTTGCAAAGATTGAATCAATACAGTCTCAGGCTTTTTGAATGTCAATCCTTAGCCATAAAGCACACCACCCCTGCATACACCTTTTGTGACCAAGCAAGCAGCATGGTTGGTGCTGGTAGTTCAGGCTCTTTACTGTTTGGCTGGCTTTCTTGGAGTTCTCTTGCAGTCTCCTGCCCCAGTAGAGGTGGAATTAGAACTAGAAACTTTGGGGTGCGATATGCTGACAAAAACTGAAATTAACTCCTCAAAGCCACCTAGTGGAAGTGGAGATCAGTGCTATAGCTTCACAAGCAGCAATAAGGGGCCCTTTGCAATGCAGAAGGACCTATGCTTTCTAGCAGCTCCCTGCGGCGCAGTGGACCCATGGAGCAGCTCATACGACTCTCCAGTGTAGGCCCCCCTCCACAGCCCATAGCCGAAGGGCAGGTATAAGGATGCAGGTCCCCGGAAACACCCTTTGACAGCCCTCCAGAACTACCCAAGTCCCAGACTGCCTGGGCATGGGTAAAGCCTCCCCAAAAGGGTACCACCTATAGACCTTGTTTTGTTGTTTACAGTGTTTTAAAATTACATAGTTTATTTTTTTTTCTTTATTCTTTGTAACATACAAGTCAACACATATGACTAGTACATCTGAACTGTCTCTTACCAATGAATGCTTCTACATTTAGAAAATATGGTTTGTTTCTACAATTGTGCCTGAATAGGGTGGGGACTCTCCCTTTTTCCAAACATCCTGACATCATGGAAAATTAAAACTGAATAACCATTATGGAAAATTAAAACTGAATATCTAAATTCTGCCCTGTCACAATGAGGGGCTGTATGTGTGCATTTTTCCTTCCCAATATTCATTTTGATTACCAAGAAAAACTATCTGCTCACCTGTAGCATAACATTATTTTTAAAATGCTCTAGAGTGACAGATTTACTAGTCTTGTTTGTAATCCATCTATCAGAGGCAGAGATTTCAGAACTTGGATTGAGGGAAACCTAGACAAATTACTTTTGGTCCAATCCTTCAAACCAGGAGTGGGCAAAATGCACCCCGGTGGCCGGATGAGGCCCACCAGGTCATTCTATCTGGCCTGTGAGTCCCCTAAAAAATTCAGAAAATTAATATTGATCTGCCCTGGGTTGCCTGTCATGTGGCCCTCGATGGCTTGCCGAAACTCAGTAAGCAGCCCTCTGCCCAAAATAATTGCTCGGCCCTGCTCCAGTCTCACGAAGTTCAATAGGGACTAGTGCAAAGTCCTACACTGGGGGAAGAAAAAATCCCATGAACAAGTACAGGCTGGGGACCAAATGGCTAAGCAGCAGCTCTGCAGAAAAAGACCTTGGGGTTACAGTGGACAAGAAGCTGAATATGAGCTAACAGTGTGCCCTTGTTTCAAAGAAGCCTTGTGGCATACTCGGCTGCATTAGTAGAAGCATTGCCAGCAGATCAAGGGGAGTGATTTTCCCCCTCTATTCAGCATTGCTAAAGGCCACATCTGGAGTTCTGAATCCAGTTTTGCCTCCGCTACAAAAAGGATGTGGACAAGTTTAAGAGAATCCAGGAGAGGGCAACAAAAATGGTTAGAAGGTTGGGGAACATGACTTCTGAGGAGAGGCTGAGGGAATTGGTTTTATCTAGCCTAGAGAAAAGAAGAGTGAAGGGGGATTTAAAAACAGCTTTCAACTACCTGAAGGGTGGTTATAAAGAGGAGCTAGTCTATTCTCAGTGGTGGCAGGTAACAGAAAAGGGCCTCTGGTTGCAGCAAGGGAAGTTTAGGTTAGATAGACTGTCCAAGGAAGTTGTGCAATCTCAGTCATTGGAGGCTTGCAATCAGAGGTTGGATTATTTAGGGATGATCTAAGAGTAGCAGTGCATGGAGTGTGTTGTGAAGAGTAAGTCAGAAGCCCTGAACTCACCCCATATGCAGCCCACTGTGGAAATCAGCAAAAGAGCTCTGCAGCCCAGAGCAGGTAGAAATTGGAGGGGACCACACTCAACAGCAGGAGACTGAAACAGGGCTCTGCCACCAGCTTAGCAATAAAAGCATAAAGGAGCTAAGTTTATGAAGGGGGACAGATGACAGAAAGGCAAGCTCTGGCTCACCAGCTAGGGGATGAGATGTGTGGAATTGTGTTTGCAATCCCCAGGTTGTGCAGCAGAGATGAAGGTGGGGTTTTTATTCCCCCATTTTTCTGGACTTTGCTTGTTGCCTTAAGGGGATGGGAAAGAATATCTTCCCCCTCCTATTGCTACGTGTTTTGTTGGAAGGGAATAGCAAGGAGAGGGCTTTGCCTTCCTCAAAAGCATCAGGTGTTGGCTGCAGTCAAGGCAGGAAATTTTGACCAGGGTGTACTAATGGTCCAGCTGGGAGTAAAAAAAAAAAGCCCACAAAGGTTCTTGTGCCCCTCTTCTCAAGATCAGAACAATCACTACATTTGGAATCAGGACGAAATTTTACCCCATAGATACCTTACCATGAACTGGTGAGTCTTGCATTCTCTATGATGGGGGTATGGTCCTTTTCCTTGAGTCTCTTGAACCGCCACTTTCATTGCAGCAGTAGTATACTGATAGTCTCTTTTGTCCCCCTCCTTTACCTGTGGTAGGTTAGGGTGTTTTTTGCTGTCTTGGGACAACATGCCTTATAGTTGTGCAGCGTTGTACAGTTTTAGGAACAGGTTAGATGAACCTGTATGGTGTAGATAGGAATGATCCTGCCTCAAAAAGGGGTATGGACTAGACCAGCGTTTCTCAACCCATGGGTTATGAGCCAAAAGTGGGTCACAAGAATATATGAAAGTGTCACAAACATACTTTAGAAATGGATTCTCCTTTAAAGAAGAAAAATGTGGGAAACCATGGGTTTTCCCTTGCAGGCTGGCAGGGTTTCCTAGATGACCTCCTAAGGTACATTCTAGTCCTACTTTCTTATGATTCTATGATCTCTGTATCCCTTTTCTGACTTCCCCCCAAAAACCCTCTTGATAAGCCCTTCCCCAGGTTTTTGGTAGTATGAATCACAAAGACATGCTCATTTTGAGATGATGGTCAGACAATCTGCCCATTTATGGACATATAAATCACCAGCCTCACAAAGCAACTGCACAAACCTTTTCAATTATTTATATTTGTTATTTTTAAATACCGAAATGTACTCATTGAGGTACAGAATACAAAAAGTAGAGAGCAAAAACAAACAAAACAAACCCCTAAAAAAATTAAAAAGAAAAGAATATTAGTCACTGTAGGACACAGAGTATGAATTAATACAACTGCTGATCAGTGTATGTACAAATCACATAGAGGCCCTGTCAACAACATGAACTGAAGTAAGCTCCAATGAATACGAAAACTAGGCATATCACATACACCTTGCAATGAAATGCTGGAAAAGTAGCTTGTTAGTTTTAGAGATGCCTCCAAGGCCAACAAATATAGAATGAATTGTTAAGACTTGATCCCCTGGATCAGAGTGTACGCATAAGAGGTCTGGTCAGGTGCCTGATGAATCATCTTGTACAGAGTCCTTCAACCATCATACCAAGACCTGGCATGCATACGCCTAGGAGGAGTGGAGACTGCCCAGCACCTACCATCCTCCCTTTAGACCATTAAAACAGAATCCAAAGGCCAAACCAAGTCCAGACATTCAATGCCTCAATGGTTGTGGTTTCTGCCAGAAAGCAATAGATAAGAACTACTGCTGACAGCCTAATACCTCAGCAAAGGCATGTCTCTCTAAGGGTGACATCCCTTAGTCTATCTCCAACCAAAGAGAACCCACAAGACAGCGGAGGCTTAGGTTTTCAGGTGTTTTCTACTTGCCTTACTCTAGATGTTGCAACATTGTGGTATTTTATAATTAGGAACCTACCTAAATCACGGTGCAAGTAGGCAGTGCAGCGGCTTCTGTAATCTTGCTCCTTTCACCATGTGCTCCCCTGGCCACTGATTGGCCGAGCGGCCCTGGCAGCCAGACCAGATAAGACTAGTACAGAACACCAAAACTAAGCTCAGAGTGACCTGGCAAACAGGTGTCCCTATGTGGTGGGGAGGGTGCACTAATTGGGGAGAAGCAGGATATGGATGACCTGAAGATGTTTTAGTAAATGGTGAGAAGCAGGATGGGTATGTCATAAACATCAAGTCATAATGATCAGTATATAAAAAGGGGCCTGGGAACTCATAATATTTTGTACTGGATTTAGGGGTTATTTCAGGCCTGTACCATACCTGCAAATGACCTATGTAGCACCACATTGTCTAGGCTTGTTCATAGACAATAAAAATGGCCAAGCTCTTGGTCACTAAAAACCAAAGCCGGCAGTCTCTTTTTCATTACAATGAGATTGTTAGGGGCATAACATCACAAACAGTACCCTGACAGCACACACACTTATCACCCAAACTGAGGAAGCCTGACCTGACTGATAACATGTAACTCCCAAACAACACTAACAGAGTCAGATAACGTCGATGAAGTTCGCCCAGACAACACTAGTGACTTCCTAGAGTCCTGCAAAGACAGAGAAGGGGATACAATTATGCCGATTTTGTAACGGTCAGCTTATTTGGGTACCATTTCTGCAGCAGACTAGAATCTGAATTAGCTTATGAAAAATAGGGAGCCCTCCACACAACCACATCATAGCTGTACTTACAGCAGTAAAATAGCCTTAGATGTGCATCTGTCCTTCCAGACCTCTGAAGGGCAATTCATGGTATTATTTATTCCTGGCTTAAACAGTAAAAAGATACATATCTAAGGCTCTAACCACTCTAATTATTAAACTGCAATGCAGTAAAATCCCTGCAGCATTAAAATAACTGTTCAGTGGAATACAGCTAGCCAGCCTCCTTCCAAAGGAAAAAAAAAAAACAAGCAAACAAACACCAGAGAAATAAAAACTTCTCCTGCATTCCCTCATCTTGGGAAGCATCCCTCAGCGCTTTCAAACCCCATCTTAACAAGGAGATCTCTCATACAGAGTAACAAAAAGGTATTTGAGTTATTGTAAACAATGGACAGGAACAACTTCCAAAGTCCTATTAGCAGTCCCTCTTTTTAGTTGCATTAAATGTAACACAGAGGTGTGGGTAGGGTTGCTGTCTAATACAGTATCCAATACTTAAATTAAAACTTCTCCCCCCTCAACTTTTCCCTTAATAAACTGGGTCAACCTGTGCCTGAGACAGCCAGGTGCCAAATGCAAAATACCCATTTTAATGTCACCTGCAGACAAAACTGGCCCCAACTCTAGCCCTTGCAAAGTAATCTTTTTAGATGCACCAAATTCCTGCACACCTGATAGTTTATTAAAGATACCTGCTTGCCTCTGATCAGTCTGCAGATAAGCTGGCCTAAGGAGAGGAGCTCACTAATTTGCTGGCAGTATGCCAAACAGTTTGTATGAAAAAAAAAAAAAATCTAATATTTTCCTTAGGTATAAACACACTTTCTTCTTTCTATTTGAGTTATGGAGTCAGGGTCCTTGGTTCTTAACCAAGGTGATTCCCCCCCAGTGTATACGGAAATCCTCGGAAACCCTCTGAAAGGGTCCTCTCTTTCAGACAGTGCCTACACAGTCTATATTAGAAAACAGAAATCACACATTAGATACTTAACTTTTTCAATTTCCCCGCCAATTGTCTGGGTATTAATCATTGTCTCATATGCACAGTACATGCATAGAGTTAATTACAACCAGGTAACATATTTTTAAATATGACTCTCCCTATCCATGCTAAGTGCTAAACTGTGTATACTATTGTGATAGTTAACATGTCTATTAACACATTATAATAATATTATGATAGTTAACATATATTTTTCCAATAGACTAGTCCGTCACTGTATTGTGAGCTAGCGTTCCAAAGAACGCTCCTGACGTGGACATCTCTCTCTCCATCTATCCACTTTTTCCTTGTTTGAAGTCAATTTAGTACTTTTGACAGATGCTGGACTGACAGCAAATAAGGCAAGCACAACAGCAGCAGTACAGTGCAAGCTTCTCTATAATTGGTATTGATATGCCTTAAAACTGTTCTCTCAAGCAATCATCTCTCACAGTGAAAAGATAGTGCAGTCTCCATACTCATATTTAATAAACAGCCCTATTTAAAGGCAAGCATGATGAAAAAACTAGTGCAACATCAGGAACCAGATTGAGACTATAAAATATTATCACAAAACATCTACCAGTCAGATGTCTGATAATAAATTAATTCCAACCAGTAGTGATTCAAATGGGTTTTAACTATTGACCTGGAACTTAAAGCCTACATGCTCCATTATTACATTCCTATACCAATCTTACATTCCTACAAGATTGCTAATGTCTTATCCTCCTTGATTTTTAAAAAGCATACCTGAATAATTTATTAGTACTATGGAAAGATTTCAATACTTGTAAGCAAATAAAACCTTTGCTTCCATGATGACATTAAGCTTCTGTGTTTGACGTACTTGACAGAGTCCCTGGCTGTTTCCACTTACTCGCATCTCTCTGATTACGAGAAAACAGAAAGAAATTTCTTTTGTATATAATTTTAGGGAGCAATAAAACTAGCTGCATACACAGGGGCAGATTGAGGTTTTCCTAAAGTGGGGTGCAGAAGCAGCAACCTGCACTGGAAGGGTGACTGCACCTCTAGCTCCCAGCCTCCTCCATTCCCACTAATGTGGGCAGACCACCCCTGGGAGCCTCCAGGGGCTTTTTTAAAGTTCCTGGAGGAAGTGATAATCCCTGCCTCCCCTTCCCCTCACCTCCCCTGCCTACTGCTGTTGCTTTCCTTCCTATTCCTGGGGCTGGAGAAGTACTGTACTAGAGTTGCTCCTGCTTACCCCAGTCAAGCTGTGAAGGGTCTGGGCTTATCTGGGCATGGGGACAGTGGCAACACAAGATAGTTGCCCCCTCCCTGCCCCAACCTCACCCTCCCAGATAGCAAGCACAGGAAAAAGGACTTTACAGCCCATCCCCATTGCCACGTTCCCCATCCCCATCTGAACCTAGACTACATACAGCCTGATTGGTGCAGACAGGAACAGCTCTGTTTCTTCCCCCGCACCACTGGACAGCAGAAAAAAAAACAGCAGCAGCAGGTGTGGGGGAAAGGGACAGATTTTTACTTCCTTTAAGGGCTTTAAACATCTCTGGGAGGTTTCTATGTTTCAGTCCAATCCAAAAGGAGAACGCAGCCATACCACAGCACCCCCTCTGGATCCACTCCTGCACATATGAATGCGATTGTCCTTATCTATGTGACAACAGGCAATGGGACTGTTAATATATTTTCTTTGAAGCCTGAAAAATTGGGAAGCACGGGTAATTAAAAACAGATTAAATGTAATTGTATTAGATTTAACACATACGGGAGACATTTTTCAAGCAAGGAAATGAAGTTTGCAAATATCAGAAGTTGAAAAAAGCTGGAGGATTCATACAGGCTAATAAAAGCAGGGGAAAGAGAAGGGTTTATTCAGGAAGACAGGAACTCATTGCTTAACTACCAGTGTGAAACTTCTACAAGAAATCTCATTTAAATGTTTTTGCTCCCAAATCTGAGTTCTTTAGGCACTCAAAGTTCCTACTGGACTCAAGTTGTTGTGTGCAAAGAATGCAGGACAAAGTAAATGTGTAAACAGAAAGTTGCGTATTATTTTTAGGAATCTCAATCATTCATGTTACCAAGGCATAAGAGCAGCTTTACTTAAGATGTTGCTCAAGCCACTTGCCTAAATGTACTCCTGTAATTGTCCCCCATAGGTACTTTTATACTAACAGAACCTCTGGTATCTGTCCTCATGGAGGCACATTCTAACGGGTGATTTACAAGGCTATACACTCAAAAGAGTGATAGTGACCACATAACTAGCCTACAATCATCTATGCACTGACCATTCATTGCATCTCAGGATGAGGGAAGGTGGGGGGTGGGAGCAAGATCAGAAATACCCATCCTCTGGTATTCTGTTAGTAAAGGGTTGGGGCAAAGCAAGTAAGGAATACAAATATAGTTCTTCCTAGAGTTACCATGGGTCAAATGCGAAATTCCTTGTGGGTATTCTGCATTATGTATTTTGCAGTTTTCTTTGCAAATATCACCTGTTCTAAAAAAACCCCTACCGATTAGGCGGTGTGTAGCAAGCAAGTATACACAATTAGACAAATGTTGCTCATCCTTTGTATTCGAACATGACCGTGACATTACTGGTTGGTTTGGTTTCTGTGAGCGCATGAATGGCTGATCAGGACATTTTATGCTCTGAACTGTCTATGGCCGGGCTCCTCCCATCCCCAGCAGCATGTGGGAAGCCAGCTTCAGCTGTATGCTGCTTTTCCTGGCCGGTGATGACCCGGCTGGGCCCATCCCATCCAGGGCAGCATGGGGCTGAAGCTGGCTTCCCACGTGCTGCTGAGGACGCCCGGCTGGGTCAGCACTAGCCAGCAGAACCGGCAGTGGAGCCTTCTGCCTTTTGGGACCAGCTGGCACAGGTAAGGGGAAAGTGCAGCAGCACATGGGGAAGCCACCGCTTGATAGGGGATGGGATGGACTGGCAGGACTGCACCAGGGAGGGAAAGCTGTGGCTGAGCCCCCTGCAGCTGTACTGTATACTCGTTTAAGACTGAACAATATGCTCAAGAATAGGGCATGAATGATTTTGGCTCCAATGTAAATTTGGAGCAGGTAAAAATCTTTGTAAAAATACTGTCCAGTGTTTGGATTGTGCTTGCTTCTGTTTCTCTTTGTGTGGGATTGGGGTTTCAACTTGTTACTACTTGCTAAAGATGTATTACTAACAAGTTATTAAATTCAATAAATCTTCTTGAAGATTATTCTCAAAAATGCCCATATTTTGTTGCTTTTATTAGTTTCCACTCTGGCTGATATCTTTTCCACATTTGATCTGTTGACTTGCATTATGCTTCTTTCATTCATTGAGAAGCGAAGAGAAGCAAAAGTGTTTATTTTAGTCAAGTGTTTGGTATTATTTCATTCTTGCTTTTATTCTGGATTTTAAACCACATTTCCAGACCCATTTCATTGTCACTTCCTGCAACTTGGTGTCAAAGGTCATGTGACATCACTTCCTGATGTGATACCACTTCCTGTGAGGCCTCTGAATATGGCTAACCAGCCCACTGAGTGATAAAAAGTTTGTGGTCCGGCCCTACATTCAAAAAGGTTGGACACCCCTGGCCTAGAGGGTTTGGCTATTCACTGTGATGGCAGGCTCTTAGTAAGGCTTTCCTGGTGCAGGCCAATACATCACTGCTGTCTTCTTAGTGTTGATTGCGAGACCAAACATGTCATAAACTGAAGAGAAATGATCCATACTCTGTTACATGTCAGACTCAGATTTGGCATTCAGGGAACAGTCATCAGCAAACAGAAGATAACGAACAATCACTTCCTGTAATTTTGTCTTCACTTGTAGTCTCCTCAAATTGAAGAGGAGTTTGCCATCAGTTCAATAACTGATCCCAGTGTCACACTCACAAAAGACATCTGTAAGTATTGCAGAAAACATCATACTGAAGAGGGTTGGGGCCAACACAGCCCTGCCTCACTCCACTGGTTACTAGGAATGGTTCAGATGACTCACTGGTCATCCATAACACGAGGGAGCATGCCATCATGGAACTGCCGAACAATTGCAATGAATTTCTCTGGACAAACTGAACTTTGCCAAGCTGTTCCAAAGTCCCTCCTGACTGATTGTATTAAATGCTTTTGTCAGGGCAATGAAAGTCATGTACAGTTTGGAGTTCTGATCCTGGCATTTCTCCTGAAGTAGATGAGCTGCAAACACCATGTCTATGGTCCTATGTCCTTTCCTGAAACCACATGGACTCTCAGGCAACAGCCCTTGTTCAATGTGTTTCACAAGGTGATTCAGCAAAATTCTGGTGAGGATTTTACCAGCTACTAACAGCAAGGAGATGCCCTGATGGCTGTCTCAGGTTTTTCTATTGCCTTTCCATTTGTACAAGTCGACGACAGATGTGTCATTATACACCTGGCATATAATACCTTGAGTCCACATTGACTGAAAGACTCAGTTTCAAAGCCATGTGTGAGCCTCCAGCCTTGTAGACCTCTCCTGGTATAACATCTGCTCCAGGTGCTTTACCATTTGGCAAAAAGTTAATTGTTTTCATAGTTTCAGTCAGCGCTGGAGGATCAGCAAGAGATATGTTGATGTCTACCTGGGGCAGTCAATCAATTGCCTCTGCACTAATAGATGACTGTTTACTGAGGATGTTGAAGTGTTCTACCCCTCTCTGCAGCATCTTTCTTTTATTGGTGAGCGGTGTGGTACCATCACCATTCAGTATTAGAGATGTTCCTGATGATCATGGCCCATAGATTGTCCTCAGAGGATCATATAAGTTCTTCATATCATTCCTGTCTGCATAGGACTGAATCTCACATGCCTTGTTGCTTAGCCATGAGTTTTGCATCTCTCTGAGTTTGCATTGGACAATCCTTTTGATGGTAGCAAAAGTTGTCTTCTTAGATGTTTGGGGGCTGGACTCGATGATCTCCCGAGGTCCCTTCCGGCCCTAATGTCTAATGTCTATGAAATGTTGAAGTGCTCTTTTCTAAGCAGGCCTTATGGAGCCAATGTTTCTCGTTCAAGAGTCTCCCTATATCAGTATCGTTTTCATCAACTCAATCTTGATGTTTACATATGGTTGGACCAAGGGTATTATATGCAGCCAAATAAACAGAGTCTCTAAGGGATGCCCAATTTTCCTCAGCGTTATTGGAGTTTACATTAGTTGTTACTAGCCAGCTGTGCAGTTCTTCAACAAATGCTTGTTTCATATTCTTCTGTTTCAGTTTGGAGATGCTGAGCTTTTTGGGTGCTTTTTTACCTTTTGGTTGTCTACTAGAATGTGTCCACATATTCGGCTTAGAGACTATAAGCCTGTATTCAGTCCAGCATTCTACACTTCTCATGGCCTTTGTCACTCTGATATCTTGTTGGTCTCTTTTTTTGATGATGATATAATCAATGAGATGCCATAAATAGCCTAAGACAAGCACAATCCAGGTGTATAATCAACTTAACTTTTGATGAATATATTTGTGTCACTTACTTAAGGATAAAGTCTCTTTTGAAATCTAAAATTATAATAAATATAGAATAAAAATAAATACATTTCTCTTCACCTTGATAAGTGACAATTACTTTTTCCAGTAAACCCCCCCCCACATACTTAAAAGGTTTCTAATCATTTTAATCAATTTCTTTTAAAGTTTACTTTTGTTTCTTATAACTGAGTTCAACAGAAAAGTGTAATTTATGATCAAGACTGAAAAAGAGTAAAGCCAGTAAATACTTGAGGGAGTTTTTATATACTGTAGGTCTTGTACTTTGCCCCTGTACTATAGCAGTTCAGTAAATACTGCTAAGCATTTATTTCATTCAGATGTTGCTACGAAACCCTTGCCTAACTGAAAGTAAAATTTTTCTCCTTGTTCCCATGGTTTTGTAATCTCTGTGATGTCTAGGGTAGTTCATTGCCACACATGTATGGTACTCCCTTGGAAAAAATGGAAGTACTCATATAAACACCAAAAGAAGCAAAGTAATTAAAAAAGATTTACCTTCAGAAAATGAAAAACCAGAAGGTGGAAAGGATTTAGCTTTTTCAAAAGTATGCAAACATAATCATAGAGTTGTACAAACATTAAAGGAAAGCCTACACTTAGATATGGACAAACATTGCAGGAAGAATCATGGATTGCCCAAGGAAGATTATTAAGAACATAACACATATATAACCAGTTTAATCTAAACTACTTAAATAACTTTTCAATTTAAAAATACATAGTAAACTAAAATTGTATTGCTATTACATACACAGAATGCATTTTTTCTGTTTTTCAAGATAAAATGTCTATACCTTCAAAATGTCACAAAACACAAGCTTCATTTTTAGCACTCACAAATAATGCATGAAATCCAAAACATTTTAGTTATATATAACTAAAATATTTTGGATCTATATCTCCAAGAATATTTGAAGGAATGTGTTTCATAGCTACAATATTAACAAAGACGCACAACAAAAAACAATAATATTTCAATGTTTGTCTATTTTCTATGTAGCTGACACATCCTATTCCAAAGAATTTTTCATGAATAAAAGTTAAATGTTAAACTTGACTAACATAGTAAAATTTGATAAAATTATCTGCAGGAAAACATGTACACTGAGATTTTTACACTGTACTTTTGAAAAACATTAATGGATTTAGATTAAGATTTTAAAAGTTCAAAACAAAAGGTAAAAGTAAAAAAGTGTGTGGCCCTCCAGGGGCCAAGTATGAAACACTTTTCAGTGAGAGAGAAAAAGACAGTCCCCTCTTCCACTAAACAGTCTAAATAAGGCTCTCCTTGTGGCCTAGGGACAGGCATTACACATAAACTGGTTTAAGTGATCAGACCTGGTTTAAACCTGTAACAGAACAGACATTCAGTGCACATAAACTAGTTTCAAAATGGCGAAAACTGGTTTGAGATACACCTGGTTGTATATTGTATCAGACTGAACTGATTTGGCTCAAACCAGTTTATGCAATGTCTGTCCCAAACCCCTTCCTGGTTTAAGTTAAACCAGACTCCCCCAGTATCCTAACATGCTCTCTGGGCTGGGCAGAGCTCTCTGCTCCAGCCACAGGGCCCCTCCAGCCACAGGGCCCCTCTGTTCTCTAGTCTGAGCAGGGACCAGCCCCAGTGCAGACACCAGCTGGCATGGCCCTATTAAGGCAAAGTGGGCAGGGAGTGGGTTAATTCTTCCCTCCTTCCTCTCCTCCCCCATCACAGCCAGAGCCACCCTGTCTGCCAGGAAGCAGACAGGACAGAGCCATGGCGGTGGCCCCTGGGGCTGGCAGACCCGGGTGCAAGGAAGGGAGAGAGGGAGGAATTAACCCTTTTCCCTGCCCTTCACTTTAATGGGGCCATGATGGGTTAGTTGTCCCACAGGGTGAGGAGGGAGGTTCCATGCTGGGGGGGGACTCTTCCCCCTCCTCCTTCTCTCAGGGTGGGGAGGGGGACTCTGTGTAGCACTGGATGTGGCAGAGGGGCAGGGAACAGGGGCAAGGGGAGGGAAAAGAGTCCCCTCCAGCACTGAACAGAGTTCCCCTCTGGGGCCAGAACTGGGCAGCCTCTCACAGAGCCCCTCTTCCCCCACACCACTGCAACCAGAGGCAGCGGAAAGGGGAGGGAGGAAGAGGTGCAACTGGGCAGAAGTTGGAACGTAGTGTGCAGCCTGTGCCTAGAGCGGCAGTGGGAGCTGGCAGTGGCCAGGATGTGGGTATGTGGGGTGTGACGGAGGGTGGGGGGGTGTAGGGACCCCCCAGCACACTCCCCTCATGGCATGCAGCCTCCGCTGCCAGGCAGCAGCAGGCGGGGAAGTCAGGGTGGTCATGCCCAGTGCAGGCGTGGTTCCGGCCAATATTGCATAGGGGGAGGGAGCGTCACCAGGTCTCTGTGCTGTGTGCCTGCAGCTCCAACACTGGCAGCAGGGGAAGCCCTGCACTGAAGCCTGCTGCCTCCCCCGCTTCCTGCTGCACAGGTCCCCATACTCTGTTGGGAATGGAGGGAGCCCTGCCCACTGCTTCACAGAATCCAGCGCGGGGCTTTCCCCACTGCAAGTACTGGAGCTGCAGGCACAGAAAGCAGAGCCTTGGCAATAGGGCCCCCCAAGCAGTGCTGGACAGAGCCGTACTTGTGCTATGCAAAAGGGCCCTGACCTCTCCACCTGCTGCTGCTGTCAGGCAATGGCTGCACACCATGGGGGGGGGAGTGTGTGGGGGGTCCCTAAACCTCCCTCCCCCCAAGCTGAACATGGCACTTCCATTACCCCTCTGTGGGGGGGGAAGGAGACCCCCTCTGGAGCCAGGCAGCCTCACAGAGCCCCCTTTCTCACCCCACAGCAGCAGGGGGTAGGCAGGAGGAAGGTGGAGAGACAAGAGTGGGAGAGGGAGGACAAAAAAAAAGAGTTCCCCTCTGGGGGCTGAGAAGTCCTGTGTACTAGGTTTGTTCCTGGCTGTCAGAGGTACTGGGCTGGGCTTCCCAGGGCCTGGCCATATCCCACTCCCTCAGCTCAGCTTCCCTGTGGTAGGGAGGGTTGCTCTAGCTCCCCCAGGCTTCTGGCTTGAGCCACTGCAGGCATGTGTCTGCATTTCCTGAATGGAAAGGGAATGTCTATCCACTTGTAAACTGATTCACTCTCTGCAGGTTACACTAACCTGCAAGGATTGAATCAATTCACGTTCAGGCTTTTTGAATGTCTGTCCCTAGCTCCAGAGACTCTCTCCTCCACTATTCATAGAGTTAGTTGGAATTTTGCTACCAATTCCACCAAGGAGCAGTTTCAAAACTTGATAGTGTGGTTCAGTATTACTGAATGATGATATTGAACATGAAACACTGAATGGTTTTAACATACTTGTATTCTTGTTTTAATATATTTGCTTTGGTCTTTTCTTTTTACAGAAGCAAAATAAAATCTTCATATTTCCCACCAAAACTGCAATTACTACACACTTTAAAAGCCTTTAAGGAAGGGAATTTACTCATCTTCTAGTTACTGATTCTCCATTCTTCTTCTTTGGTATGATAAAAAAACAACAACAAAGGTTAATTTTACCCCTCTTCTTTATTTCTTATCCTTTTAACATCCTTTTATACAAAATTGCACTTACAAAGAGCAAATAACAGCTGACTGTCAGATTTGTCACTTGAAGAGTTCAGTTGCTGGCTGTCAGTCAACATCTGAATAATTACTTTCAATATCTATGTAGACCTTAGGAGGCCAAAATCTAAAATAAAATTAAACAGCAGAAAAGGATACTTAATATTCTTTTCCTTTAATTCTGAAGGTAAGGGGAAACAGAGCCAAGTAAGCTTGTGCATTTTGAGCTGTGCAATTCTATCAGAAACCTGAAGGGTAAGAAGCTTAGCTGGTTAACCAGGTGCCTCTATTAATGCCCATTTTATGGATAATATTATTCATTCCTCTGCACAGTCCATTCCATTAAATACTAATAATCAGTCCAATGTTTTCATTTGCAAGGCTGTTTTTGCAGCAAGCATTGAACAATGACATCTGCAAAAGCTACAGGGTATGGAATTAATTTTCACCGCTTGTTGAGATGATGAGTAATTCATAGGAACCACCTGCCTTCTATAATAAGCAGCATGGCATAGGATGACGAGTCAAATGTACACCCTTCTCCTCAACCTCCAATTTATTTTTTTTCATAATCAAACAAACACTTAAGAAAAAATCATTCTTCAGAAAATTAAGCCTGGTTACCAGGGTGAAAAAAATCCAACAAGTTCTTGAGAGTTGGCAGGTGATTAAAACTGACAAGATCCTTGCTCCGTGAAACTCTCTAGAACAGGATTTTTGTCACTTTCAATCCCCTACCAGGGGTGGGCAATTATTTAGACTGGAGGGTGACTTAGGGAGCTTGGGTGAGCTGTTGTGGGCTGGGTCACCACCCTCACCCCCCAGCCCACTCAAACTCTCTAAGTGGTTCTACCCCAGGGCCTATTTCTGCACTGTCACCATCCAGCAATCCCAGCTCCATCCCCTGGGTCTCCATGGAGACTGCCTTGGGACCCCTGCAGGCAGGGCACACATAGCCGAGAAGATGGGATTGGGCCATGGGCAGGTGGGAAGCAGCATCTGGGAGCAGGCCTGTTGGGCAGATAGGCAGGGCTGGGGCTTGGGGCAAAGCCATGATCCACTCCTGGCATGCCCCTGCCCACAGAACCAGTATCTGATGCAGGACATGAAGCCAGTGGATCATGGCTCTGCCCCTGGTCCCAGCCCCACGCTGTCACTGCCCCAAGATCCCAGCCCCGGTCCCGCCCACCCATCCCACTCCCCGCCCGCCTGTGGTCCCATCCCATCAACCCGACTGAGCATTCCCTGCTTGCATGGGTCCCAGAGACCCTGCCTGCCTGCTTTGTCCAGCGCCCCCAGTGGTTGGAACCGGGCAGACGGGGTGCCCAGGCAGTGGGGTCAACTCTGGTGGGAGTGGTGACACTAGCAGCAGCAGCCAGAAGGAGCCGCTGCCACCACCAGGACTGCCAGGAAACAGAATACTGTCACCACGCTACCCCGGCCCCGCTGCACAACCAGGGTTGTTGGGACTGGCTGCACTCACCATGGCCCAGGATGCCCCTTGTGCCTGTGCCAGGCAAGGCCAAGAGACCTGCTGCAGGCTGGACAACATCCTTCGTCATACAAACTAGGCATTTAGATTTTAACAGAAACCAAATCAGAGGGCTTAGAGTAGGGGCAAAATCTTTATGAACCTATCAACGGAATATTTCAAAACTGAAGTGTTTCAAGGGGGAATGATCTGATATTTTTCATTAGACCAACTAAAATAGTTAAGAAATGTTTTCTTTGCAAGCTTTCAAGTACGAACACCTTTCTTCAAGCAGAGGCAGCATCTGCAGTTGTTCTGTGCTCTTTCTGGATGGGATAGAAGCCAGAAGCCAGCATGCAAGAATACCACAGTGAAAATGCAAATGTGTGGCAGACAACGGGTGAGAAACAAGTGGAGGAGAGGGGAAATGTTGACCTGGTGATAAAAATGTAGCTGGTAAATTGTAGAGAGGTTACCTGGGGTATCAGGTGTTAGGCAAGTAATAAATTTGCAATAAATCCAGTGTCTATATTTAGTCCATATTTTTTTGTATCTAGTAGGTTGATGAAGTGAAGTTTGTAGGCTGGTCTGCAAAAGATATTTTGTAAATTCCCTTTGAAAACTGAGAGATTGGAGAGAGAGAGAGAGTGGTTATCTTGTAAGAAACGGCTTTTTTGTTTTTGATAGATTTTCAATATGCATTCATTCTGGTACACAACCAACACCTCTCAAGAGGGGATGAAGTGCTTTAACTGTTTCGGCATGTAAACGTTCAAAATTTTAAAAGGAACTGAAAACAGAACTTCTACCAAAAGGCATCATATTGACATCTACATGATTCAACCTTTAATTCTACCACACAAACCTCTGTGACACTTGACATAATGGAACAACTGACAGCAGTAAGTAGGCAGTTTTCTATACAAAGTAGTACTAGTGGAGGAGGAGATATGTGTGCACTCTGGCAGTGGGTTTCACATCAGCAGGGGAATGATAATGCTTAGGATTCTTGGGTTCTATCCCAAGGTAGAGTGGTTGCACTCCCTTCTGCCACATCCAACCCTATTCCCTTCAAACTCTCCTTCTCTTTACGAGTCCCATTCTTCTCACCTAGCCAGTCTCAGTCATCTCATGCCAGTCCACACTTTCCCACATTCCTTTTCTCATCTACAGAAAAAAAAACAGCTTACTTGTCCCTTTCAGGCTTCCAGTCTCAATCCCAATCCCCTTGCCTAGCTAATCCCATTCTCCCCCACAATTCCCAGCTCCTGTTTCCCATTACTTTCCACCAGCCCATCTCCTCTCCCATCTCTGCACCCAATCAACTCTTCCTTCTATGTTCAAGACTAAGCCTTGCCTCCTCTGTATCTGAATAAGGAAGATTTCTCCTCCAGGCTCCTTAGGTATCCTGAAACAGAATATTAAAAGCACAGGAAAGGCTGTTACCCTGTGTTCAGTTAACCTGGACTCTGCCCACCCACAAAAAGCCAGAGCTGCAGCTAGAAAGAATGTCCTCAGTTTCACACAGCCCTGGTCCACAGCATGCTCAATACAGACAGAATATTTAGAGAATTTAACTAAAAAGCTTTAATCAGTTGATAGTGACTAAGGCCACTGGCAGATATTACAAAGGTGTGATGGGATTGTATGCGAGATCCCAACAATTGCACCTCCTGCAGGCAGAAGGTGCGACTGTGAGATCAATCATCAGATCCCATCACACCATAGTGCCATTGCAGGGGGATCCAGCATCATGATCCCAGGCTCCCTTTGTACCGTGCCAATGCTTGCTCCTGTGGCTGGGAGCCACTGTGCTCCCCAAACTAGGACCCCCAATCAGCTGACTAGTATTCCCAGGATCCAGACCACACACAAGTGCACTCTAGGGCTGAAAACATTTGCCACATGTTCATGATAAGAACCAGCGACAAAATTAACCCTTGAGTTCCAGGCAGGCAGCAGCAGCAAACATTGCCCAGTGTGGCAGGCAGGGGGGCCACAGCTGCTGCCACCATGCACAGCCCTGACAGGCGCGCCCAGAGCTGGCATGGGACCCAGGCTGGCAGCGGAGGCAGGTTACAAGCTGGTGCTGAGCATGGTGGGGAAAAGCAGCCCCTCCCCCAGCCCATGGCCAGCATCCCATGGTGCAGCCGCTCGCAGCCTGCATAGGGCTGCCAGTGTCTGCTCAGGACAGGTCCGCACAGGTTGCAAGCGGCTGCACCGTGGGGCACTGGCCATGGGGCAGGGGAGGGGCCACTTTTCCCCAGGCTCAGCTTTTTCCTGGGACGCTTTTCCCCCAGCTCCTCCCCTGCTTGGGGTTCCCCCCCATCCCCCCCCACCCCCTTACCCAAGTTTCCGGCGTGGTGCACTCACACGGTCCCAGGCCCTCCTGCAATATTAAATTTTTCAAATTTTTTAGGGGCCACGCGGGCCAGATAGAATGGTCTTGCAGGCCAGATCCAGCCTGCGGGCCATAGTTTGCCCACCCCTGTTTTAGACTGTGGAATAATTTACAAATACATCATTCTCAATTCTCTAATGTTGGGAATTTCTTAATCAAAGGCATCTTGAAACATGGTTTAGATCATTTATAAATTAACAAAATTTTGAACTTATTACTGTACAGATTTGGGTACATTCCTTTCTGAAATATATTCCAATTGCCAGCATTGAAAACGATGCTATCAAACCCTTCAGTGTGTTCAAAAGATTATTGCACTATTTGTAAGCAAGCAGGTTATGGCCATGGGATGTGTGTCAGACTGCTGGCAGTCAAACTGATAAAGATGAAAAGAACTGCAATGTACCAAGCAGAAATGTCTACAATGCATTTGAAAATTCATATAAATGACACGATGATGTCAAATAGTTTCTTCCAGTCCAAACTCATTAGGAAAATAGGTATTTAGGGAATCATTATTAAAATGTTTATTGCCGATTGAATCGGCTTTAGCCTGCAATAGCTTTTTCAGACTGTCACTATTTAGAAGTGACTTTTAAATAAGTGATTTATATGGCATTTTCTTATTCACTTATATACTTCAATGCAGTATACAAACACCTGCTGATTGGCATTTACACCATTTTCTTCATTTCTTTTTTGGCTTTTTTTAGAATTGTAAGATAAAACAATAATTCTATAGAATTGTTTCTAAAATGCTTTCCTGCTCATATACAATGACAGCTAAAGCTTGAAAAAATAAGGTAACATATATAGTATGAAATAGGAGTTAGAAAACTTTCAAATGCAAGACATTCTTCTTCAGGTTTGACTGGAACAAGCAGAGCACAGCACAGTAAAACAGTTTCAGGAGAGGGTGAGAGAAAATGCCAGAGGTAGCGGACACAATTAACAAAATAAAAGAAGCTCATTACTGGGAGATCAAAGCTTGCCCAGAGGGAGGAAGGTTATTCTCACCTTTCTTGTATGGAAAAATTCAGGAATCAGGTT
Organism: Crocodylus siamensis; assembly: GCF_052110815.1. NCBI lineage: Eukaryota > Metazoa > Chordata > Crocodylia > Crocodylidae > Crocodylus > Crocodylus siamensis. The sequence continues at coordinate 54,482,334 of NC_143398.1, read as the reverse complement.
CATTATAATGTGCCATAAAACAAGAAACAGTGCTAAGTCCTTGGTTTTTAGGCCCCTGGGAGATGTGGAAGTAAAAGGTGCCATGGGAACTGATGTGCAATCCCCACAATTGTGCTTCCTACCATGCAACACATGCATGGCAGCAGGCATGGGATTGAGCATCAGACCCAATCATGGCTTATTACTGGAGTAGGAGGAGCCCAGGATCACAATAATCAGCAAGTAGCAAGCTCAAATTTTTAACATAATAACTTTGTGACTTATTCCTTGTCTTATCATGTCATGGCCAGGTAACAATTTAAGACCTGATTAACTGGTTAGTTACATCTTAAGTGTAACATATGCCAGGGCCTTAGTGTTCAGCCAATTTATGAATTTTTGTTCCCAAGTTCACCTTTTAAGTATGAGAACAGTGAGATCAGAGAGGGATCGGTTCTTATGCAAGAAATGTGCTCCTAACAGGTAGAGGGGATGAGGGGATGCATGCACATCTCTGTCTTTTCTGTTTTTTCTGAGAGAGTTCTGTGCTCAGCTTGTTCTGGTCAGACCTGAAGAAATAAGTCTGGCATTTGAAAGCATGCCCAGTTCCACAGGCATGAAGCAGCATCTGTGAGTGAGGCAGGCGGCTGGGGCTGGGATAGTGGAGTGGTGACAACGCAGGGCCATGCTGGGGTCAGGATCAGGGCTGAGCAGTGATCTGCTTCCAGCATGTCCCGGCCTGCGGAACTAGCACCTGACACAGGGAAGTGCAAGCAGCTGACTGTGGCTGTGCCTTGGGCCCCAGCCACATGCTGTCACCACCCCACAATCCCAGCATGTTATCCTGGCCCTGGCCCTAGCCACCTGTCTCAGACACTGCTCTCTGCCCAGCATGCTTTTGAATGTCAGACATACTTCTTCAGGTCTGACCAGAACAAGTTGAACACAGTATTCATCACAGTTCCAGTCTTCCCACCTTCCTTTTCTCATCTATGGAACAAAGCAAGCTTACTTTTCCCTTTGAGGATTCCAATCCCAATCCCAGTGCCCTTGCCTACCTAATCACATTCTCCCCCACAACTCCCAGTTCCTGTTTCCCATTCCTTTCCACCAACTTCCTAGCCTCTGTCTCCTGTCCCATCTCTGCATCCCAATCAACTCTTCCCTCTATCTTCAAGACTAGGCCTTGTCCCATCCCAACTGCCCAGCCAAGTGTGTTCTGCCAATGCAGGTCCCCAGCTGGACTCCATGGAAACCCTGCCTTCATGCTGTATCCAACACCCTCAGCGATGCATGTGGGGCAGATGGGCCAGGTTGCCCAGGCCAGGTCCAGTGGTGGTGGCAACACTGGCAGTGGTAGCCAGAAGGAACTGCCACCACCAGGTCTGCCAAGAAAAGGAGTCTAGCTGCTGTGCTGCCCTGGCCCTGCCGTGCACCCAGTGGTGGGACCGGCTGCATGTGCTACAGCCCAGGCTGCCCTCCTGCACCTGGACCCGACAGGACTGAAGGACCCACCACAGGCCAGATAAAATCTCTTGCCAGCTGGGATTTTGTGCACCCCCCCACTATTACATCACTTTTATTTTACAATATATAGTATGAATAATTCAATAGAAATGTCACTTAATTTTAAAACAAACCTATTTATCCTGAAATATTAAGCATCAGCTTTTCAGTTTCTTAAAAGGTATGTTGCTAGCTACTTAATAAATTTGATCTGATCAGAAAGGCATTATCCTAAGAATGCTTTTTCTTTAAAGTTATAAAAGAGTTTTCTAAAAGCTCGGAATACTGGTTATGCCTCTTCATAAAAGTAAATTTAGGATCTTATTCACAGAAGATGCTTGTTTCAAGCATACATAAAAAGATTATGACAGGAGACTGTATCTGTGCTCCCAATTTTAAATACAAGGAAACAAAATGGAAAAAAAAAAAAACTTATGGTCTCCCCTCTACAGTAAGGAAATGCCAAAAAGTGACTTGGCATTGTTAATATGGCATGGCCCCCTCTTGACCCCAATGTTATGAAATGTCCTTCTCTGGCAAGACTGACTGGTTGGGGGAACAAATTTCACAGCTCCAGCAGAACAGGATTCAAAAGTACAAAACTGCATAGAAGTTAATTACTTTGTTGGAAGTGTTAACATTCCTCTAAGGAGGTCACTCACTTAGCTTCCTCCTTGAGGCCATTTAGCTCTGGTCTGGGTTTCTATCCAGTTTATTTCTCATGAGTCAAACCTTCAATCTTTTTTCAGACCCTAAGAGGGCAACCCAAGCTCTGCACTGCTCCCTCAACATCACAGCCTTCATTTTTCCCCCTTTGCATTCTGCTCCTGGAGTTTAAGCCTTCTTGTGGCTCCTTCCAAATTAATTCATCAGTTACAGCTACTGCCAGCCTTCCAGCCCAGCAAACTCTTTAATTACTGACTACCTACAACTGGCTCTCAGGCTGAGCTGACTTATCCCAAAATACTTGTGTAGGTTTCACAAATCTAAATGCGAGTTTTCCATGCCCATAATTTATCATGACAGAGGCTGTGACCATCAATCAATCATAGATTCAGAGATGCTAGGGTCAGAAGGGACCTCAACCGATCATCAAGTCTGACCTCTTGTCTGGGCAGGAAAGAGTGCTGGGGTCAGATGACCCCAGCCATCCGGTCAGATGACCCCAGCATCCGCCTATCCAGCCTTCTCTTAAAGACCCCCAAAGTTAGGGAGATCACCACCTCCCTTGGTTCTAAAATGTGGCCACCATTACCATGAAGAAATTCTTCCTGATATCCAACTGTCATGGAGCGGGGTCTAGGGAGTGGCCGTGATCTCTCTAGCACCCTCTTTACCGTGCCAAGTAGGAGATTCAGCACCCTCGTTCTTGCCCGCCATGTCTTGCTGTTATATAATTTTATAAGGGAAGCTGCCCTTTTCCTCTTGGACACGGTGCTACGTTCGTCCTGACCCCTATTCTGTAAGGACTGACCTAGTGCATCCCCCAGCCTTATGGGCTACGCGTACATCCAACCTCCTCTGTAGCACGCCCCAAGCCTCGCAGATCTTACAGACGTTATCCCACCAACGTTCTTTCTGTGGAGGCCCTCTCAAAGGCCTCCGCCCGACTGTTCACCCACACCGGGCCCTTTTCTCCCATAAGTGCCCTCTCCTGGGGCTTCTCTCAGCACGCACCCTCTCCTGGGGCTTCTCTCAATGGGCTTGCTCCACTTCCGGGGCTTCTCCCCTACAGACAGTGCCCCACTGGGGCCTGCCTCCCGTATGTCCCGTGGTCACCCACACTCAGGCCTGCGCCTCGCGCTTCCCGCGGTCTCACCCACACTTGGGCCTTGTCTCCCGTGCTTCCTGCGGTCATCTGCACTCGGGCCAGTGCCTAGCGCTTCCCGCGGTCTCAGGCACACTCGGGTCTCGGCTCCTGCGCTTCCCACAGTCGGGGCTCAGGTGGCCGTAGCCGTGCCTGGCCCCCTGACCCTCCATCTGGGTCTTCCGCCCTGCTCGGGCTTCTCTGGCTATCGCCCACCCAGGGCTAGGGTCCACACCCCCCAAACGACACACCACCCCGGCGCCAAACAGCTGTGCCTTCCCTGGCACCGATCGCTGTGCCCTTCCAGGGCACCAGGAACCCCTACACTACTGGGGAGCTCCCCTGAGGCCTCCTCCAACCCCTACAGCCTCACCCGGTCCTCTGGTCGTACACAAGCAACCAAATGGAAACACAAAGCCATGAGCCAACCAGCTATAACAAAATCAGCCTCCTGGCTATAACGTAAATTCTAAGCCACCCTGACTGTCCTTCATAAACTCCCTGTCAGGGTTCTCTCCACCCCGTACCATGCTGCAGACACTCGGGCGGTCAGACTGCTCTGCAGCAGAGCTCCTGCTCCTCAGGCTTCCAGAGGGGAACTGAACTCAGGCCTTTGCCTGGCTGTTTATAAAGGTCAGGCCCTGCCCCCTTCTGGTCATCTGACCAGCCTGGTTGCCCCAGCAACCGACTACTGTGCTGCCCTGAAGATTGGCAGCTGCCCTTATATCTTCATAGGAGCAGGGCACCAGAGTGCCCCTGCGACACCAACCTAAGTCTGCTCTCTGTCAGTTTGTGACCTCTGTTCCTCGTTACCCCAAGAGGCACCCTGGTGAACAGAGCATCTTCAGTTCCTTGCTGCACCCCCACCTAATGAATTTGTAGGTGGCCACAAGATCACCTCTCAGCCTTCTCCTGTGGAGGCTGAACAGATCAAGGTCCCTTAGTCTCTCCTCACTTGGCCTCCAAACTCTTAACCATATAAATGACCCTCCTCTGGACCCTCTCAAGGTTATCCACATCCTTCTTAAAGTACGGCACCCAAAACTGGATACAGCACCCCAACTATGGTCTAACCAGTGCCGCATAGAAGCATCACCTCCTTGGTTCTATTTGTCATGCATTGGCTGATGCACGATAAAGTGCGGTTAGCTTTGCTGATGACTTCATCACACTGATGACTCATGTTAATCTTGGAGTCATAGTTTCATAGTTAGTAGGGACCCAAGCAGATCATCAAGGCTGACCCCTGGCCATGGCAGGAAAGTGTACTGGGGTCAAACAACCCCAGCAAGGCGATTGTCTAGCCTTGTCTTAAAAGACCCCCAGGGTAGGAGCCAGCACCACTTCGCTTAGAAGTTGGTTCCAGATCCTAGCCACCCTGACAGTGAAGTAGCGCCTCCTGCTATCTAGTCTGAATCTACCCTCTGCCAGCTTGGGACTTATTTCTTGTCACTCCTGGTAGTGCTCGGGGGAACAGGGACTCCCCCAATGTCTGCTGGTCCCCCCGACTAGTTTATAAATGGCCACTAGATCCCCCCCCATCAGCCTTCTTTTGTGGAGGCTGAACAGGTTCAGGTCCCTTAGCCTCTCCTCATAGGGCCTGCCCTGCTGCCCCCTGATCATGTGGGTGGCCTTCCTCTGGACCCTTTCCATGTTGTCCACATCCCTCTTGAAGTGCGATGCCCAGAACTGGACATAGTACTCCAGTTGCGGCCTTACCAGTGCCGCATAGAGGGGGAGGATCACCTCCCTGGACCTCTTTGAGATGTATCTGTGGATGCATGACAAGGTGCGGTTGGCCTTCCTGACTGCATCTGCACTCTGCTGGCCCACGTTCATCAATGATGACTCCAAGATCCTTTTCTACCTCTGCACTCATGAGAAGGGAGTTCCCCACCCTGTAGGTATGGTGCCGGTTGTTCCTCCCCAGATGCATCACCTTGCACTTGTCAGTGTTGAATCCCATCCCATCCCATATTCTTGTCCGCCCACCCCTGTAACCTGTCTAGGTCTGATTGTAGCCTATTCCTTCCTTCTAGTGTGCCCACATCCCCCCACATCTTAGTATCATCAGCAAATTTGAACAGAGTACATTTTACCCCCTCGTCCATGTCACTGATGAAGATGTTGAACAGTGCAGGCACAAGGACCAAGCCCTGGGGGACCCCACTGCCCACATTTCTCCACATTGAAAATGACCCATTCACCACCACTCTCTGGCTGCAGCCCTCCAGCCAGTTGCCGACCCATTTGACTGCGTAGGTGTCAACACCTGTCCCCCAGTTTCTTAATGAGAATGGGGTGAAAGAGTGTCCAGAAAGTCCAGAAAGACTATGTCTACCGCTACCCCTGCATCTAAGGATTTGGTGACCTGGTCATAGAAGGCCACCAGGTTGGTCTGACAGGACCTGCCTCTAATGAACCCGTGTTGTTTTCCCCTAAGCATAATCTCTCCTTCTGGCCCCTCGTGGACATCTACCAGAATAATTCTCTCAAAAAGCTTACCCAGGAGCAAGGTAAGACTAAACTGGCCTATAGTTCCCCGGGTGCTCCTCCCTCCCCTTTTTGAAGATGGAAACCAGATTGGCCCTCTTCCAGTCCTCTGGCATCACACCAGAGCACAACAAGTGCTCGTAAAGCCATGCCAGGGCTCCCGCAATGAACTCAGCTAATTCCCTTACCACTCTGGGATGGAGATCATCCAGACCAGCTGATTTAAGTACATCCAGTCCCTCCAGAAGTTCCCTGACTAGATCCTCCCTGACGCTTGGCCTAGGTGCACCTCCCCTGGGGCCTGAGTGGGGCCCAGTAGGGGGGTTGATTCAGTGCCTGCTTAGGAAAATGGAGGCAAAGAAGTTGTTAAATAGGTTAGCTCTGTCATCTGGTGTGACAACCAGATTTCCTAGCAGGTCTTGCAGGGGCCCCACATTACCCAGTACCTTTTTTTTTGCCACCTATGCATTTAAAAAAGGACTTCTTGTCATCCTTGTTCCGGGAAGCTAGTCCCAGTTCCATCTTCGCCTTGGCCTTCCTGACTGCCCCCCTGCATCCCCGAGCAACCACAATATAGTCCTCCCTGGTGATGGCCCCTCACTTCCATTGGGTGTATGCCTCCCTTTTAGATAAAAGACATTCCTGGATGCTTTTGGTGAGCCATGGGGACTTTTGTGCCCTCCTGCTCCCTTTGATCCGTGTTGGGATTACCTCCCTTTGGGCTTGGAGGATCGTCTCCTTATGGAGTGACCACTCTCCTTGGACACCTGGCTCCCCTCCCCTCTGGGACCTCAGTACTTCTCCGACTATTCTCCTTAGCTCATTGAAGTCCGCCCTCCTGAAATCTAGGGCTGCTGCCTTGCTGCGGGCCTCTGCCACCTTGCGCTGGATGGTGAATTCCAGCAGGCGATGATCACTGTCACCCACGTGGTCGAGCACCCGCAGCCCCCTCACCAGGTCGTCACCCGGGGCCAGCACCAGGTCCAATAAGGCGTCTCCCCTGGTGGGGCTGTGCACCTCCTGGGTTAGATGGAGGTCCTGCATTTGGGCTAGGAACCTACGTGAGTGGTCAGACCTGGCTGACTGCTTTTCCCAGCAGATGTCTGGAAAGTTCAGGTCACCCATGATGACCACGTCCTTTGACTTAACTACCTCCATGAGCCGACTTAACAATTCCTGTCTAGCTCTTCCCTTTGGTTGGGTGGTCTGTAGTTGACCTCCACCCTTAAGTCTCTTTCCCCTCGACTGCCTTGTATTCTAACCCAGAGCACTTCTGCGTGCCCCTCCTCTGACGCTGTGCTACTTGATGAGGATGTGTATTCCTCCTTAATGTAAAGCGCCACCCCCAGCTTTCCTCCTTGTCCTGTCCCTCCTATACAGCCCATAGCCATTGATATTCACCGCCCAGTCATGCGTTGGGTCCCACCACGTTTCAGTGATCCCCACTATGTCTGGGTTAGTGTCAGCTAGCAGGAGAGTAAGTTCCTCCTGCTTGCTTCCCATGCTACGAGCATTTCTGTAGAGGCATTTGAGGCCTTCTGAGGATGTGTGCACTGGCCCCCTAATCTCAGCATTGCCCTGGCCCCTGTTACTTACCTGTGTATATGTTCCACTCGTTGGTCTAGGCTGGGCTGTACTTGTGGGTGCTGCTTGGTTTTGTGGTCCAAGGCTTCCTCCGCCCTCGTCTTCCCCTGATGAGCCCTCATCTTTCCCTTCCCGACAAGCTGAGATGACTATGACTGCCCACATCCTTCCAGTATTATACCAACGCATCCACCACCACTCTCTGGGTGCAACCCCCAAGCCAATTTGCCACGCATTGGACTGTGTAGTCATCTAAGTCAGCGTCTTAATTTATTTATGAGACTGGGGTGATATACCATATCAAAGGCCTTCCTAAAATCCAAGTAAACAACATCCACCTCTACTCCTGTGTCTAAGCATTTTGTGACCTGGTGGAGTGGTTAGGGCACTCACCCAGAAAGCAAGAATCAAGTCAAGTCATCTCTGACTTCCCAGCATGATGCTCCACTCACCATGGAGCATTACCAAGTCTGTCTTTCAAATTCCCCCTCTCCCCTAACCAAGCAGTCAAGAGAGGGAAGATATGTGGAGCCGGGGGGAAGAGAACAAGCTAAAGCGTGTATGGTTCAGTAAGATGGATGCTATCTTGGAAGGGAGCCCAGGTTCTAGCCTGGACCTTTGTGCAAAAACTTCATGGCTAGTCTCCATCCGATGATTAATAATGGTGCCTACCTGTGGTATGTGCACTGTGCTGGGAAATTAGGGCAACGAAGTTCAAACTTCCAAAAATCTGAGGTGATAATATTCCTAGTGAATGAAAATTCTGAAAATTTAAATAGTTTCATATTTTCACTTAATACATTGCCACGGCTAAGATTTTTCCATACTACTATTGGAATCTATGAATCTTCAAAAATATTTTAAGTTTAACATCCAGATTGGTTGTCTTTCTTTTCATTTAAATAACAACACTTTGGAAAAAAGCAAACATGAAAAACTAAGCCTGCCGTATCTAAGGTATCAATTTGAAAATAAATGTCCAGATGTGATAGACTTTCCAGCTAATAAACTGTACATTTACAAAGGTACTCATTAATTTATAATACATTATAAAAATCACTTTATAAAACTGGAGCATAAAATTCATCATGTGTTCTTATTCTGACATAAGTAGTATGTTTACAGACTAGGGTACCAAAAAAACCCTGAATTATACAACACAACAGTCATATCCAGTCCAATTTAATAACTACCAAATCAACAAGGGACCATGAAAACATAGTAAAAAACTAAAACACAGTATATTGTTGCTGTTAATAATCAGCTGCTCATCATTACCTGCATTATCTGAATAGAAGTTTACTGTCATCACTCTCTCGCTCTCATAAAACTGCTGATGTCAGTTCTCGGACTCTACGGGTCCATTTAATCTGCATCAAAATACCTACTGCAGCATTTCACACTACACTGGTTATTGGAGAATGATCAGAATAAAGGCAAAAAGAAAATTCACAAATTTCAGCTCCAACTGGGAAGCAAGTCTCTGAAATCCTGCCAGTTAAAAATGTCAGACGTGAAGCTCAGGTTTTACTTGAGACACAGCTAAAGGTTGCATTTTCTGAGGTTGTCTATGTTCAATGCAGCATCTCCTTTATGGCATGCAAAAATCCTTAGCTGGAAGCGATTTGTGACTTAATGCCAAAGATAAATCTTAAATAAGAGTAGGCATTCACCACAAGAGGGGAAGGTGGCAGACAGTCTCAAGAACTGTTTCAAGCTCAGTCAATACTTTAAACTGAAAGTGCAAAAACAATGAGGTTTGTCATGTTCCCATAACTGTGGCTGTATCCAAAAAGGTGGTGCCCATATATCCTGAAAATAAATCAAGAGAAGCCTCTTTAGATACTGTCTGGTTTTAGCACACGTGACTCACCTTATATGCACCCTAGCATTTACAGCCCACTGGCTGTACTACCATCACATGCCATCCTGTGGATTACAAAGAACATTTCAATAACTAGAGGACCACCCGCAGCTTTCTATAAATCATTCTGAACGGTTTTTTTCAAAATATTTTAATAAACATGTTTCAGATATACTTATATGTATTTTTAAATATTACATAGTGAAAGAAAAGGCTGTGAAGCTTTGTGAAAGCGAGCTGACCTCAACAATGAAATATTATGCCCCTGTAATTCTTATCTGAATTCAACAAAGAGAGGTAAGTTAGCCATGTCAGGCAAAAGGCAGGGTAGATTTGCACCTTAAAGACAATTAGCTTTGATGATTAACTTTTATCTGTCCCTACCAAGCAGTACATGAAAATATGATTCATCTGAGAAACTGATAGTTGAATATACCTGAATTATCTTTCATGCTAATGAAAGCCTGGGTTAGGGGGAAAAAGGGTTTTTGTGTTATTTAGTCACAGCTATTTAATGAAGAAATCAGTATGCCTATCAGGCATGCTAATCAAAGCCCAAAACACTGAGCTTTCACAGAAGTAAAACGGGATGTTTTGCTGGGTGTTAAGAAAGAAACTGAGTATTAAAAAAACAAAAAAATCCCCCTGAAAAAAAACACAACAGAACTCAAAACTTGAGCAAAGGAAATATCTACTTTGACTATATTTATTAAGGTATAGGAATGACATTTAAGGTAGGTTCTGAAAACAGTGAAATATTAACAACACATGATGTAACAACTTTGAAGTAGGAAGCAATACTACAAGGGTAAAGCAAAAAATTGAAAGCAACACAAATGCATAACAAGGCATGGAATAGTTATATCATTTGATTACATTTACCTGAGGCCTCCATATTGCAATGATACAGAAAATTGTGTACAACAGTTTGGATATGCTGTTTTGAATCTTAGCCATTAACAAAACAAAATAAGGTACCACCCAAAGGAAAAGTCCTTGTTGGGCACAGTATTTCAGCTCTGCCCTTTCTTCTCCTTCCCACGTTTTTCTTTATATACCATTCTTCCTGAGAAAAAAATATTTTTGTCTATCTTTATATAAACTTTTGTTCCTTACTTTTCAAGTGTTGAACAGCTCTAGCCTTCCAGGTATAAATGAGTTATTCTAAATGTTCTACTAGATGTTGAAAATCATCTGAATCCCTCCATCTAAAAAAAGCTTTGAGCTCAAAAGAAGTCTGTGACACTATGCATTTTGCAAAAAAAGCCTCTGATGTGATCCAAACAGTACACTCAATCTAGTATTTCAAAAGTCATAATGATGAATAGAATAAATGAGATTAGGAAGAGACTTCCATATGTGCATGTGTGTCTGCATTAATCATTATGTAAAACCTTCCTCTGAAGCATCTGGTACTGGCCACTGCCAGGCTAAGTACAGACATTCAAAAAGGCTGAGCCTGAATTGATTCAATCTTTGCAGGTTAGTCTAACCTGTGTAGATTGAACAGACAAGCAAGTGAATAGACATTCACTTTTGATTCCGGAAATACAGCCACATGCCTGTGGCTCAGGCTAGAAGCTGAGGGGCACTAGAGCAAGCCCTCCCTTCCTGTCAGCAGCGCCCGGAAGGAATCTGAGCAGAGCAGAGCAGAGCTGGGAGTGGGGGCTGTTAAACCCCTGCCTTGGGCTGGGAAGGCACGGTAAGATTGCCCCCTAGCTGAGACCAGGGATCTGGGGTTCCCAGGTCTCACCCAGCCACAAGGAGGGAGGAAAAAGTGGCAGATGCCAGCTGGGGTCCTGTGCTGGTGGGAAAAGGGGAGGCGAGGGGGATTAAATCTCCCCTGTCTGAGCCTGCTGTCCCACCATGCCTCCACCCTCTCCACTCCAGCAGGAAAAGTCTGTCTCGGGCTGAGCTACCCCCACCTGGCAGACCAGGCTCTGTCCCCAGCTGGGTTTCCCACCTTTGCCCCTTTCCCAGTCAGCCCTCACTACTGTGGCTAGACAGCAGGAAAGGCTGGGCCAACCCTTCTCTGCTGGAACAGATAGCATAGCCCAGCCCAGAACTGAAAAGCATCCTGGGATGCTGGGGGACTGCAATTTAATTTGAACAATGAAGGGGCTGGGACAGAAGTTCCATAAACCACTTTGACCTGTCTGTTACTACATTCTACTCAGTTTACCTTAAACTACTTTTGGCCATTTCAAAACTGGTTTATGTGCACTGAACGTCTGTTCTCTTGCAGGTTTAAACCAGTTTCTGTTTCACTTAAATCAATTTGTGTGTAATTTCTGCCCCTGGAGCCACAACACCGAACTAAATAGACTAATATCCTGATTCATTGCATCCGTACTACATTATTAATATAGCACATATCCAAGAGGCTATGCCATCTGAAAGAAAGAAAACAAACAACACTCACTGGAAGACAGAGAAGGGAATCTAACTTGAGAAGAAGTTTTAATGGTTTTTCTTGGGGGTTCAGGGAATGGGGGACTGACTGAAATAATCTCCCTAAAATTCCGTGAAATAACAGTTTTGTCCTGAATTTGAAAAATTTGCCTAAAATTGGTCAACACATAAGCCCCCAAATGCCCACAGCACCAGGTAGTGCATCTTCTCAAGACAAAGCATAATATTACTTCAAGCAATATGAATGTTTCATAGTTTCATAGTTTGTAGGGTCGGAAGGGACCTGAGCAGATCATCTAGTCCGACCCCCTGCCATGGCAGGAAAGAATACTGGGGTCAAATGACCCCAGCAAAATGTTCATCTAACCTCCTCTTAAACACCCCCAGGGTAGGAGCCTGCACCACTTCTCTTGGAAGCTGGTTCCAGACCCTAGCCGCCCCAACTGAAGTAGCGCCTCCTAATATCTAACCTAAACCTACCCTCTGCCAGCTTGTGACCGTTATTCCTGGTCACTCCTGGCGGTGCTCGGGGAAACAGTGACTTCCCCAATGCCTGCTGATCCCCCCTGACTAGTTTATAACAGGCCACAAGATCCGCCCTCACCCTTCTTTTGGAGGCTGAGCAGGTTCAGGTCCCGCAGCCTGTCCTCATAGGGCTTGCCCTGTTGTCCCCTGATCATACGAGTGGCCCTCCTCTGGACCTTCTCCATGCTGATGAAGATGTTGAACAGCGCGGGCCCGAGGACTGAGCCCTGCGGAACCCCACTGGCCACGTCCTTCCAGGTTGAGAAGGACCCATCCACTACCACCCTCTGGGTGCGGCCCTCCAGCCAGTTGGCGACCCATTTGATTGTGTGGATGTCTACACCACAGCCCCCCAGTTTCTTAAAGAGAATGGGGTGAGAGACAGTGTCAAAAGCCTTCCGGAAGTCCAGGAAGATTATATCCACTGCTACCCTTGCGTCTAACGATCTGGTGATGTGATTGTAAAAGGCCACCAGGTTGGTCTGACAGGACCTTCCACTGATGAACCCATGTTGGTTGCCCCTAAGCATGCAGTCCCCTGCTTGCCCCTCCTGGATGTGTGCCAGCATAATTTTCTCGAACAGCCTGCCTAGGATCGAGGTGAGACTAACCGGCCTATAGTTTCCCGGGTCCTCCTTCCTGCCTTTTTTGAAGATGGGGACCATGTTGGCCCTCTTCCAGTCCTCCGGTACCTCACCAGAGCACCACAAGTGCTCATAAAGCCGTGCCAGGGGACTTGCAATGACCTCAGCCAGTTCCTTTAGAAATCTAGGGTGGAGATCATCCGGACTGACTGACTTGAATACGTCCAACCCCTCCAGAAGCTCCCTAACTAAATCCTCGCTAACCCATGGCCCAGGTGTGCCTCCCCCGGGGCCCAAGGGGGGCCCAGCAGGGAGGTGGCTGTTCTGGTCCCTATTTAGGAAGAAGGAGGCAAAGAAATCATTAAACATGTTAGCTTTGCCGTGTGACGACTAAGTTTCCCATGTCGTTCTGCAAGGGCCCCACATTACCCGGGACCTTCTTTTTACCCCCTATGTATTTAAAAAAGGACTTCTTATTGTCCTTAATCTGGGAAGCTAGTCCCAGTTCCATCTCTGCCTTGGCCTTCCTAACTGCCCCCCTGCATCCCCGAGCAACTACAGAATAGCCCTCCCTGGTGATGATCCCTTCTTTCCATTGGGTATAAGCCTCCTTTTTAGCAAGGAGATATTCCCGGATTCTTTTGGTGAGCCACAGAGGCTTGTGTGCTCTCCTGCTCCCTTTGATCCTCGTTGGGATTACCTTCCTTTGGGCTTGGAGGATCGTCTCCTTAAGGAGCGACCACTCTCCTTGGACACCTGGCTGCCCTCCCACCCGGGACCTCAGCGCTTCTCCAACTATCCTCCTTAGCTCGTTGAAGTCTGCCCTCTTAAAATCTAGGGCCGCTGCCTTACTGCATGCCTTTGCCACCTTGCACTAGATGGTGAATTCCAGCAGGCGATGATCGCTGTCGCCCAGGTGGTCGAGCACCCACAGCCCCCTCACCAGGTCATCACCCGTGGCCAGCACTAGGTCCAACAAGGCGTCCCCCCTGGTGGGGCTGTGCACCTCCTGGGTTAGATGGAGGTCCTGCACGCTGGCCAAGAACCTACGTGAGCATTCAGACCTGGCTGACTGTTCTTCCCAGCAGATGTCCGGGAAATTCAGGTCCCCCATGACAACCAGATCCTTAGCCTTTACCTCTGTGAGCTGACCCAAGAATTCCTGGTCACGCTCTTCTCCCTGGTTGGGAGGTCTGTAGTAGACTCCCACCATTAAGTCCCTTTCCCCTCGACTGCCTTGTACTCTAACCCAAAGCACTTCAGAGTGCCCCTCCCCTGGCTCCTTGCTAATTAACAAGGATGTGTATTCCTCCTTGATATAGAGTGCCACGCCCCCACCCCTCTTTCCTATCCTGTCCCTCCTGTACAGCCTAGAGCCCTTGACATTCACCGCCCAATCACGCGTTTCATCCCACCACGTTTCCGTAATCCCCACTATGTCCGGGCTGGTGTCAGCCAGCAGGAGGGTGAGTTCCTCCTGCTTGTTGCCCATACTACGAGCATTTGTGTAGAGGCATTTGAGGCCTCCTGTGGGTGTGTGTACTGACCCCCTAGTCCCAACGTTACCCTGGCCCCTCTCTCTTACCTGTTTGATTGCTTCGCTCGTTGGTCTGGGCTGGGCTGTAGTTGTGGGAGCTGTTTGGTCTGGCAGTCTGATATTTCCTCCGCCCTCATCTTCCCCTTCCCCCGACTATATTGTGTAATGTGGCTGTATTGTTTCTGGTTCAGGAAGTAACTACAACCTCTAAAGTCAGAAACAATATACATTTAAATGTAAAAGAAATTTTCATACCATAAAGATCTCAAACTATAGAGAATCTGCTGAGAAGGCCTTTTCTGGCTATCACAAGAAGCTAGGTTTTGCAATGAGTTGGAATATTTTGAAGGACATTTTTTCTCTGGCAGGAGGAGGAGTAAGAGGCTCCAGTAGACCATTATTTTTTTCTACAACTTATGATTGGTATTTAAGTGGCTGGTGTAGTACAGTTTCTTGAAGGAACAATTTTTAAAGAATTTACTAGAAGAACAAGAATCCTGTTAATGGTTATGGGATTTATATGCTTAATTCTCTATGCCCTGTGCTGCAAATAGATACCTGGGTATAGGAAGTGTTTTGCATGCAACTGTGCTTAAGAGCTATTAATAATTATCTCAATAGAAATAATAATAATTTTAAATTTCCTATAGATTACTATATTAGTTGATTATTAAAGAAAGTGAAATAGCATAAACATGCTTTTCAAAGACTAGTAAGAAATTATTCCTATAACTGGGGTTTCACGAAGCAATGGTTATCCTGGCGGTATTTAGTAAAATTATGTACATTCTTTTGGTTGAGTGCTTGATTCAGCTCACTGCAGTCAGTGGAAGGAGTTTGATAGGAACTGATCCAGGTTTTATCACAGTCTGTCTGCTTTAGACAATGTAATCCACAAAAAACATATATTGCTGAACAAAGTGCACTGTTTTTCAGTGTTAGAATTTTTAATTTGATCAAAATAGGTTTTCATTAAATAATCTTGGTTTGATTCCAGTATTCTAGCATGCAATACTTTGACAATCACTTTGTTTGCTTGGTGTCTGCCTCTGTCCAGTAGCATTTACTATAAGGCAGAAGCTGGTAGCTCAAGGGCAAGCAATTATTTAGGCTGCAGGGCCATTAAGTCTGCCTGGCTGGGAGACTGGGAGCCAGCTGGAGATGATACTCATAAGGGAGGAGCTATGGAAGAGGCTTTAAAAAGAGGAGAGTAAGAAGAAATAGAAAAGAGAAGGCTGTGGTGATGGGGAAGTACAGAGATTCTGTTGCCCCTCAGTGGCTAAAGGAAGACAGCAAGTTTTGGTTTTGTTATTTCCATGCTTGATTGTTTCAATGTTTGCTCTGTTTACTGTGGGGACAATGTTACCCAAAGTGAAATAAACCATCTAGAAGCCTTAAATATACAAATGACCAGCCTAAATAAGGAATCTCAGCAAATGACCCACTTAACCTACTCTATGAGGTGCTTTGCTGATCCCACTTAATTTAATATCTCATGTAAACCTTAAAATAAAATAAAATAAAATAAAATAAAATAAAATAATCAATGAAACAGTCTGGTTTTAGAAGACTGAATCAATCAAGTAGCTGTAATAAACATGATTTGGTCAATATGCTCGTACATCCTTATAAAAATGATAGGAGGGAAATGATCATACCTGAAGGAAATAACCATTATTTCTTTTCTTTTTACTTCCTCTTATGCACCTAAAAAATTTAACACCACTTCAGACTGTTTATCTACAATATTCAGTTACAGAACAAAGCCATTGTTGGAGTAGTACAAGTGAAGATCAGTAAAAAAAATGCAAAAATAGTTGTTAAGTATCCAGGTTCCTAGTTTTGACAGAGAATTTGTTGGAGGCAAGATATGTTCCCTAGTTATAGACTCCTAAAATGTAAGGCTTAGCAAGTAAATGCTGACCTATCCCTGAAGACGAAAAAAACAAAAAAAATATAGCACCAGCCACATAGAGATGGAAATTCTCAATGGAGAAGTCAAAGGACAATAGAAATGAAGAGTAAAAAAAGAAAGAAAAGGTGGAACTTCACAGAGAAAGGTACATAAAAAGTGAGGAGGCAGAACATGGAAGAGAAGTGCCAAGTCAGCTCACAGAAAAGCCCTCTTGAAAGGACACTACAAACTACCTGGAAGGCAAATCAGAAGAAACAAACACATCTACCACCTACCTACCGGAGGAGCAGACCTGTTGTCTCCATACTCTGTTTTAAGTGAAGACTGTGTATGGCTGGAATAGTGTAGGGAAGGGATAATGAAAGGTCTCTAATGGAATGCTCTACTGACTGCAAGCCTACAAGTCAACAAGTCTTTATCTTATTTGGAAAACTGTCCCTCACAAAATTTTCTTTTGCAAGATAAAATTGTAACATGCTCCCTATCTGCTCCTACTTGCATATGCCAAACTCAAAAACTCTGGCAATAAAGCCACTCGACAGACATCCCTCACTACTGCTCCCAAGCACATGGAGATAGAGATCTCAAGGAACAGAGGCTACAATACTGCATTTATGGTTTTGGTGAGAGTGTGGATAAAGCTTGCTCAAGGGTGTCCCCCCAACCCAACATAGTGAGGACATGGTCTAATTATACCCAATAAAATTGAAAACCAAATCTACACCGGCCTTACACATCAGTCTTATTGTTTCTTGTACCACTGTTCTCGTGATTTGTGAAAGTAAGATTTTACTCTTATTTAAGCGATTTAAAATTCCTAATAGGAGTCCAGAGCTGCCATAAAAGAGTCCTTGACTCCTATTGAAACAAATATAAAAATTGTTCCTGTTTGTTTATCCTTTCTGGGTGATTCTGAGATGCATGTAATAAAACAGCACACTAGCACAGAGCTAATGTGATGTCTTGACCCTGAATTAAAAAGCAAAATTTAAAATAAATAGCTGAACATTTACAAAATTTGCTTTCAAATCATCCATCATAGTAAATAAAAATTACTGTGCTCAAATACAAAAGTATTTCAGTTACAGCTACCAAGTGCATACATACATTTAACAGAATAATGCAAATTCTCTTCTGTTTTAACCTGTTCAAGTAGAACAAAACAAAACAAAACAAAACATTTACAATAATACTTATTTAAATCAGATTCTAGTAAGTTTCTATAGGTAGCTCAATTAGACTGACATTGTCTACTGTCCTGAGAAAAATTGCCTGAGGAAGAAACAGAGGACAGGCTCATCTTCAGCAGTACCTTGATCTGTCAGGCCTATCCTTTATTATCACATCTGTGATCAGAGAGATGGGGCTATGATTATGCATTATATGTTTGATGGTTATGTCGCAGGAGAAAAAATTTCAGGATTTTCCTCCATTTTATGTTTAATTGTCTACTTCTTTCATAAAATAAAGAGGGAGGGGGAAAAGCTCTTTACCCAGCTAGGTTAAAGCCCCAAAGACAAAGTGAAGCCTTTAAATTCCAATTCAAAGCATGAAAGTTTCAGGTTGATGGAGCAGACAAGTTTAAAAGGGGAATGAAACCAAAAAGGAGAAAAATACTCCAATGCAAAACTGCATTCAATTTAGTTTAATCTTTACACATATCTCCATTCATTATAAGTTGCATTTTTTCCAACCTTGCTCCAAGTTAAATTGGCATTAACCTCATATCGACATTAAATAAAAAGTTTGAAGCCCAGAAATAAGAAAGCCCCACAGTAACAAAACACTGACAAAATATTTAAAAATGAACAAAACAACAAACAAACAAACTTCACCTTTACATAATTAAAAGGATACAGCTGACTAAAGTTCAGTACAAGAAGGAAGGAGATGGTGGGATGGTAATGAATATAGCACTAACTGTATTGTTAATGAAAAAGAAGAGAAAAGTTTAATTAATTGAGATGGAAGTGGGTGATGAGGGTACAAAAAGGTCCAAAAACCACAAGGCACCACAATAAGTGTAGGATTAATAGATAATCTAAGATGGGACTTAATGGTCCCTAAGAAGGTATGAAACATTAGAGGATCATAATGACAATCTCAAGAAGGAATTCATAAATACATAGTGTTGTATGGATTCCAAGGCTCATTTAGTCCAACCTCCCCTACACAGACATAAAAGGAACATTTTCCTAAAACACCTGAGACAGATGCCTATCCAGCCTCTTCTTGAAAACCTCCTATAACAATTCTCACAACTTGCCCTGGCAGCTTGCTCCACTGTCTAAACCAGTGGTTCTCAGCGTTATTAGATTTGACGCAGTCTTTCATAAGTTTTGTGCGTTGAATAGCCCCCCCACTTCAAAAATCAAATTTATTTGAGTGCTTACCTCCTTGCAGAAAAAGTGCCAGGCAGTGGGGGGAAGGGGAGCAGCTGGGAAGGGAGAGCCTGAGCCTGCCCTTATCTGCTTATCTCCTCGCACTGGCAGTCTGAGCTTGCCCTTATCTGTTTAACTCCTCACACTTCTGTGCTGCACCTTTTGAAGGCTCTCTGGCTCCCTGGCTGAGAATTCCTGGTCTGGACCCTAACTGTTCTCACAGTTGGGAATGTTTCCTGAGACTTGTTCAAATCTAAATGTAAAGCAGTTTAAATCCACTGCTTCGTATCTTATTTATCCTCTGTGGCAAGGAAACCATTAAGGGTTTTAAAGCCAGTTAGACAAATTGTTATAACTGATCCACAGGTACACTACTATGGCTATGAAGGTAAGCGGGTTGATTTTTTATTTTTAACTTCTCTGTCTGTGTTTCTCCTTAATGTAGCTTGATGACTAAAGTACATATAAATGTAACTTCCCTATACACCATTTTACTTTACCACTGCACACGTTGGGCAGAGTGCTATTTCATTTCATGCACCCAAACAGCAGTTACCCAGCTACCACAGTGCCATCTTTGGCGCTAACCCACAGTTTGTAATCCTATTCCACATGCATTGAGCATACATGAGCATGCACATACCTACTGAACATCTACAGTAGGCTTCATGCTGGCCTGGCAGGTATGCCACTCCATACAGGTATATGGAGCATCCAATCCCAAAACTGTATCCTAGAAAAAGCTGAAAGGAAGAGGAGAAGGAACAGGGCCATCCCACGTTTTAGTCCCAGCAGTTAAGCACATACTGTAAGCAAAGCTGCTCAAAAACAGGAAGTAAATGTGTTGATGCATTCTAAAAAAAGTTGCAAATAGTGGGACTGTTCCATGTACAGAGAAAAAAATAGAGTAAGACACTTCTGATCAAGACAGTAGTTCACAGTGCTATTAAATAAAGCCTGAGACTATAATTATAATAACGTTGGATTTGATACAAAAACTTTGTGGATTGTACTTGCTGAGGGTGCCCTCCATCCTGTCTTCCAGGTCGCTGATGAAGATGCTGAACAAAACCAGCCCCAATACCAACTCCCTAGGGCATACCGGCTGCCAACCAGACATCTCAAGCCATTGACTACTGCCCTCTGTGGCCAATGATCCACAGTTTCTATCCACCTTACAGTCCATAATTCTAACCCATACTTCCTTAGCTTGCTTGCAAGAATGTGGGAGACTATCCAGCGCCTTGCTAAAGTCAATGTATATCGTGTCCACTGCTCTCCTCAAATCCACAGAGCAGTCGTCTCATCATAGAAGGCAATCAGGCTGTTCAGACATGACTTGACCTTGGTGGATCCATGCAGACTGTTCCTGATCACTTTCTTCTCTGAGAGCTTAGAAATGGATTCCAAGAGGACCTGCTCCATGATTTTTTCAGGGACTGAGGTGAGGCTGACCAGTTTGTAGTTACCCAGATCCTCCTTTCCTTTCTTAAAAATGGGCCCTATAGTTGAGCTTTTCCAATCATCTTGGACCTCTCCCAATTGCCATGAATTTTCAGACAATGGCCAGAGGCTCTGCAATTACATCAGCCAACTCCCTCAGCACCCTCACATGCATCACACCCAGCCCCATTGATTTGTACACGTCCAGATTTTCTAAATGGCCCCTAACCCATTCTTTAACCACTCTCGGCTGCTCACCTCCTCCCCAGACTCTGCTGCCAGTTGCAGCAGTTTGGGAAATTATTTTGCCTGTGAAGACTGAGGTCTTCCCTGATCTTCCTCTTGTTGCTGACATACTTGTAGAAACCTTTCTTGTTACCCCTCACATCCCTTGCTAACTTTAACTCCAGTTGTGCTTTGGCCCTCCTGATTACTTCCCTGAATGGCCAAGCAATGCTCCTCCCTAGTTGTTTGTCCAAGTTTCCACGTCTTGTTTCTTTTGTGTAGGAAATACTACATAACACTTACTACATAAGTTTTTTTTCTTCCAACTGATACTTTCCTAGTGCTTTGTTACTCTAATTGTTGTATTATTTTAATTCTCTTGATTACATATGGAGTAGATTATCATTTCTAGGTCCAATAATTCCTTCATAGTTTCATAGTTTCATAGTAGCTAGAGTCGGAAGGGACCTAGGTAGATCATCTAGTCCGACCCCCTGCCTTGGCAGGAAAGAGCACCGGGGTCAGATGACCCCGGCAAGGTGCTCATCTAACTTCCTTTTAAAAATCCCCAGGCTAGGAGCCTGCACCACTTCCCCTGGAAGCCGGTTCCAGGCCCTAGCCGCCCTGACTGTGAAGCAGCGCCTCCTAATATCTAATCTAAACCTACCCTCCGCCAGCTTGTGACCGTTATTCCTGGTCACTCCTGGCAGCACACGGGGGAACAAGGACTCCCCCAATACCTGCTGATCCCCTCTGACCAGTTTGTAGCAGGCCACAAGGTCCCCCCTTAACCTTCTCTTGTGGAGGCTAAACAGGTTCAGGTCCCGTAGTCTCTCCTCATAAGGCCTGCCCTGCTGACCCCTGATCATACGAGTGGCCCTCCTCTGGACTCTTTCCATATCGTCCACGTCCCTCTTGAAGTGTGGCGCTCAGAACTGGACGCAGTACTCCAGCTGCGGCCTGACCAGTGCCGCATAGAGGGGGAGGATCATCTCCCTGGACCTGCTCGAGATGCATCTGTGGATGCATGACAGGGTACGGTTGGCCTTCTTGACTGCCTCCCCACACTGCTGGCCCATGCTCATGGTGGAGTCAATGACGACTCCAAGATCCTTTTCCGTCTCCGTGCTGGCAAGAGGGGAGTTCCCCAACCTGTAAGTTAAGTAGTTGAAGGAGAGAAATTATACAGAATCCTAATATCAAGCACTGTTTTTTTCAAAATAGGCCTTTAATACCTATTTTTTATTATGAGGGAAATAAATATGATCATATAGAATATATTGAGAACAGATACATTAAAATATTATCTTTGGTTCTTCTCCCTTTATTATCCTTATAACAGTTCTCCATCCAGTTCTCAGCAGGTGCCTTTCTTCTCTGTTTTTTCATTCCTCTTCAGTTTTTATACATTTTTTTTCTTAATACAACAGAACTCATTTGATCTGCCACTTCATCCACATAACCCTACTTTAAAAAGATAGCTTTTCTCATCATGCCATTGCCATTCGCTTCTCATGTACTTAATTTCCCTGGAGAGCTCTGTGGATGTTTTTTTCTCATCTCCTCCAATTATCTGATTTCCATTAATGTCCTTTGCAGTGCAATGCACATACTTATTTTGATAGAAAGATACTTATTAAAAGTTCTCACAGTCTTGGAATCAATTAAAAAACACAGTCCACAATACCATAAAACAAGAGGAGCAGCCCACCCTACCTAGAATGCACCAGCTGGTCAGCAGACATATTACCCATCTCCAAATTTCTAATTACCACAATAAAAACATATACCTCAAGCATGTCAGCCCTCCTGAAATGATTCTGTGTACCAGAAATAAGATCTTTGTAACCTGTCCTGAAGCTGCAACTTATTCAAACAAAGAAAGGATGGGAGGGCTTCAAAGCTTGCAAAAATTAATGGAAAACACTAAATAGTACTCACTCTCCTAAGTCAACTGTTATGCCCCATCCCCAACCAAATCAAACTCCAGCCCCATTGCCTCAGTCAATTGCACCTCCAGTCCTAGTCTTAAATCCTTTGCCCCCAGCAGACCCCTGTTAAGCCCAATTGGGTTGCAAGGATCTTGTTACAATACCATATTTACTCAAATCCAAGGTGAGGTTTCCCCCAATTAACTTGTGGAAAGAAACCTCTCATCTTGAATTTGAGTACACAGTGGCGGGGTCAGCCAGCTGCTGTGGCTTCAACTCCAGCCTCAACCTGGACTCAAGGTTGGAGTCTAAACAGAATCCACTTGCCCCCACTACCATTTCTACCCACCACTTCTTGCCATCCAGCCTATTCAGCACTGAACCTTGTCAGCATGGTCTGAGCTGCTCTGTTTGGACACAGCTTCCAAGCTCTGAAGCTACAGAAAACTTAAAAACACATGAACCCAGTGTAGAAGATGAGTGTCCAGCAAAGGGAATTCTAAAAGGGCTTTTCCATTCTAAAAGGGCTTCTAAAAATGCTTTTCCATTAACAAAGCTTTGTTCAACTCTTCTAAAAGTAATGCAAATACTCTTTTGGAATGGCTATTTGTAGTATGAAACATACCAGGTGGGACAAAAATAATAGTTCAAATTGTTTATGAAAGGGTCATAGGCAACTTGATATCTGATCAGTAGGGACCTACCGAATTCAGGATGGAAATTGGCTGTGCAGCAACTCCTTTAATCTTGCAGGCTCCCCCATATATTCCCCCCCCCAATGCTCATTGGCTGAAGGGCCCCTGGTGGCTCTGCTGCTTGCTGCTGACCAGCCAGGAGGCAAAAAACAGTGACATATTTAAAACTGTGGCTTTCACCTCCCTGCCAATAAGGAAGGGAGAAGGGGGGGAAACACAGGGTCTGCAAGATTAAAGTTGCAGCCGCACAGCTCACTTCCGCTGAGAATTTGGTAGGCCCCTACTAATCAGTTAAAAATACAGAGGCACAACAAAGCACCTGACTCCCAAGGTTAAAGAAACTTCCAACTCTCACCATGCCATTAGTGTGATTGTGTGACTGAGACAGCAGCTGATATTTTTCTGCCCTCCAACCCAGTCAGAGCCTGTAGTAAAGTCCCACCCTAGTTTAACTAAGATGCTACTGGTTAAAATGTTATTTCAGACACCGTACCTTCTACTGAGCCCATGTGCCAATTAGTATGGTTTTAATAGTTAAATGTTCTTTAAAGCATTTTCTTCCATTTTCCCGTGCACCATACATGCAACAGGCTAATTTAACCAGCCACACACAAATTACTGTCAAAGCAAAGCAAGAAAAAGATACACAAATATATTAATATTCTTCAAATATAGGATTTTTTTTTTAATTATTTGTAAAAACAACAACAAATCTAGAAATAAATTAAAGTACCTGTTGTGTGGCTCCTTGGACTATTTTGATATTAAAGAGATAACGCAGTGCCAGAATTAGTACTCTAACTAGCAGTGGGCAACCGAGGCATTAGCCCTTGGCCCCAATTTAGAGGGGGTGTAAGAATGGTGGCCATGCACCCAGCCACTGCCTTTGCCATCCTATCCATCTTGCTGCTAAGGGTATAGAAACTGCCTGTTGTGTTTCTGGCCAGAATCAAAGTTGTGGTCACTTATTTTCAAGTCCAAGTTAGAAAATTAAAAGCAGAACTGCAGGTCTATTAATGCCGATCAAATCAGACCAAGACAGGAAATAAACTTAGATATTTCTTCAGTAAGCTCAAAGATAAAGTAAACACATACCTGTTTCTTGTTTCTATTAGGGCTAACAACTCAAGTAGGTATGACTTGCAAAGCTCCCCAATCCAGGACAATAATATTTAAAGTTGTTTAGAGACCTAAGCAGTACTTAAGTAGCTGTGGCTGAAAAATCAAACTTGAGGTTTTTAATTCCTCATTAAACAAAATATTATTAATTTTGCTTTCTGTAGCATGGTTTGAATATAAAATGTGTTTGTCCAGTGACAAACATTGCCAAGTCCCTGAGTAAGCTACAGTTAACTAATAATATATGGTCCTAGTACTCATCTATTTAAATATTTAAAACAATCTTGAATCTACTATATTAAATGAGAACATTAACATTTTAAAATAAACATTATTTAATATACTATATCTTCAGGCTATAAAGATGGTTTTGGAAAACTAGCCTTTGTTCCATCACATTTTTCTTCTTAAAGGAGAGAATTTACACTTCTAACATCAAAAAGACAATACCCACCAAAAGAGGAAAGCCTGATTAGGATGATTTTTAAACAGCGAAGTTTACACATGTAACACTAAAAGTTTAAAGCACCCTTATTTATTCATTGAGAGGCTATAGATAAAAGGATCAACTCAACTGGCATCTGCTTCTACAAAATAATTATATAAATTATTATTATTATTAAAAATGTCAATAACAATAGAGTAGCCTACTTCCCTCTTTATATGTTTTGCTAAAATTTTTCTCTTTGCTAAATGGCTAATAAGAGCTATGAAATAAAGATATTCAGTTTTTTGATATTTCTGATTATGGTCAACATACTGATTTCTAGATCTATATACAGTACCAAATGACTATCTACATTAAAACTCAGAGACTGTAACAAACAGTCCAATATGCTTATGTAGAGGCTTCCTGTGGGCAATAAAGAGAATTAAATCAGCCAGACATGATTTTGGCATTTCAAACTGTCAGCTGTGGTACTTCTACTAATCACTTGAATAAAAGGATATGCAGTCTGTCAGGAAAGAAAACAAAGACCTGTGGCAACAGAAAAAGGCTCTCTGCCCATTGAGTTAAAGCACATTATTTACATTATTCTAAGCAAAAACACTGTAGTCACAAGGGCTTATTACTATCCAGTCTCTCTTATTTCAAAGTGGAATTAGACTGATATTATCTATAGGAAATTGTTTGTTTGAGTCCTCAGAACTGGCTGAATAAACAATAATGCAGACTGTGTGGCACAGGTTTCATGGAACTTTAGGAAACAGAAGTGTAAAAACCCAGAATGTTGCACTTACAATTGCCAAAAAAAAAAAGGCATCAGATTTTTCTTGTGAACTCCTGTGGAAAGAGAAAAGAGTGCCTCTTCCTTCAACGTTTCTTTAGAGCTGTCAGACTGTCAGTTCCACCCCCGTAGGACTAGTGAACCTTCTCCCTGCCTCAGCAGTGCAAACCCAGCTTCCAGAAAAACAGATATATGAATTTTGGCCTGGAAGTAAAAGAGGACAGATAACATACTTAACATGCTTTTCCTCTGCCCTGAGAAACCCAACTTAAATATCGCTTAGGACCAGATTATGGCTTGTCTTGGGATGTTGTTGCATGTTATACTTAGGGCATACTAAAACTGTGGAATATTACACAATATTAAAGTTAAAATATGCACTGAACAGTTTAATACCCTCTCTAAACTGCACAACTCTGACTTGCCACTAGAGGACCAAAAACAGGGCTTGGCTAGGAGCCAGGATGCCTGGGCTCTATCCCTATTCTGCATGGAGAGGGATAGGGGGAAGGGAAAGGGGAAAAGGGTGGGCTGAGTACAGAGCCAAGAGCCAGAGAAGCATGGGGTTTATGGCACTCCCCGCTCTGCTGTCCTGCCCCCAGGAGCCACGTGCCAGCTGCACCACCATGGGAAGGCTCCCTCTGCCCACCCCGCAGCAGCAAGGGGCACAATTCTATGCTGCCACTGCTGCTGCTGGGTGGGCAGGGGGTGCCTCGCCATGGCCACGCGGCTGGCGTGATGCTTCCAGGGGCAGAACAACAGGACAGGAGCCCTGAGCTCACATCCTTCCCCACCCTGTGCACAAGTCTGGGGGGCACATGCTCCTCTCCTCAGGAGCACGGGCAGTAGGGGAGAGCTGTCCTGTCCAGAGAAGCCACCCATAACTCCATCCTACTCCCCAACCAGGCCCTATGGCCACATATTCCTGCCCGGGGCCCTATGCACCGCCTCAGCTGGGCAACACCCCCAACCGCAGCCACCAACCCTGCCCCACTCCCTACCTCACTATGGGGGCCTCAATCTTCTTCCCACCCCCAATAGCATCTAGGGGAGCTGCTCTCCACTGCTGCTGGGGCTATATTCCTGGCCATGTGTGTGTGGTGCCTGCCAAGTCCCACTTCCCACAGCCCTTTGCAGGCTGTAACTCTGCCATCCTGCAAGGGGAAATCCACTGTTTTCTGTGTTTTTCTACAGTAAATGTAAAACCGGATCCCTGCATGATACTGTGAATCCAGGACAAATGCTGTCCTAGAGCCATGCAGCCTGGGACTAGTACTTGATGTTCCCATTTTGGGACCAGTACTTGATGTCTCACGCAATTAGGGATGGGTGGTCACCCTAGTTGTGGCTTCCCATCTCACCTCCCCCCATTTGGAGGGGGGTTGGAGAGGTCTGTGTTGTGGAGACTGGAAACCAAAGCAAGGAGCCACCAGGGTATACCACAGCAGCATGAAGCTGCAGGGAGCTTCCCCGCTCCCCACAGGTTCACGCTTCTAACGCGCTAAGGCAGCTCAGCTGACAGGTTTTAGCATGATGGATTGCATGGAGCCCTGGGGGAGCATGCTTCCCTGTTGCTCCATACTCCCACTTGCACTAAACCCCAGGGCTTCATACTGGTAGGGGAAACCAGAGCATGGAGCTGCCAGGGTTTAGTGTGATAGGCTCATGGGGCCAGTGTACACAGGCTTCCCCACTCCCCAAAGTGCTATATTCCTACCTGACAGCCCAGTCCTCTGGCTGCTAGCCTCTCCACAGCACAGTTTTTCACCTCCCCCACCCCCCCCAATGCCAGAACAGAAACAGGGGAAGTGAGAAGGAAATCCACAGCCCCTATCAAGCCACCTGGCCAGGGGGAAACCAGCAGTGCCTGGGGGGGGAATTTTAATTAAATCTCAAGTAGCCACAGTTAATTGAATGTTTTACCAACTTTTACCTGGCTCTGAAAGGTGGAGACCTCTGAGGCAGCCTAGGAGATCAGGTTTGCAGGGCTCAGCAGAGGAAGCCATAGCGCAGCCCTCTCCTGCCACTCCCCACCCTAAGACAGGAATGTGGGAAGAAAGCACAACTTCCATATTCCTCCGTCTCCTGGCTCCATTCTCCCACCACCACAACCCTCCTCCCAGTACTGGCAGGGCCCCTCCTGCTCTCAGGGAGTACCACCCTATGAGCCAGCAGAGCTCAGGAGGGTGAGTTGATTAGCCACAGAGCAGAAACGGGGGAGCAGGGCTGAGAGCAGTGCGTATTGGGCTGCTGGAGGACTAAAACTGCTCGCATCAACTCTATGGGAGCAGACTGTCATTACTGCAACCTGAGTTGAGTAGCATGACTCGTACTTAACCCTCACCCAAACTGGCATAAATTTGAGATGCTCAGAGAGTGCTTAGCACCATTTTTTCCTTGTTAACATGTGGATGCTCATATTTTAAAGTTCCACTAGTATACTGTAAGGGTAATATGTAATAAAGCCCTTGCACTATAAATTAAAAGATTTGCAAAATCTCCTCTGCCCTCTGTAGCGACCAGGGCACCAGTGTAAGGAGATTCCACATAGCTACCCCCCCCCCAGCTTCATGTTTAACTGGGAAGTGAACAGGAAGGGCCAAGGAGTGGGCAGAGCCTCACCTCTATCATCTAATATGCTTAGCAGTATAATTTCACCTATGCCAAACCACAATTACATCTTCTAAAAAAAAAAAAAATATTCTTTCCCTGGTTCAGCAGGTAGACAAAGAAGGAAATTATGAAATAATTTCCTCTTGCTAGACCTGCCAGGTGCTGTTGGTCTAATAAAGGATATCACTTCTGCCCACGAGCCACAATTGCTTTTTCCTCTAGACCAGTACAGCTTCAGCCTGGATACCCAACACATGGAAGATATTGAACTTTAGCCAATTTTTTAAAATGAAATCTTCATGTTTCCTGCTTGGGAAATTTTCATTTTCCCAAGCAGAAAACAACATGGACCACCTGAAACCTTAGATCCTGCTCCTGCTTTTATCTAAGGTAATTTGCTTCATCACAGCCTCACAGAAGAACTAAAACTCCTCACCAACTAAGAACTGCTGCCCAGAGGGTTTTTCCATCTACTGATCCCTCTATAAATCCTATGAAATATGAACTTTCATTTCTACCCAGGAGAACTTTTACCATCTTTTCTCCAATGACTGATGAAGTGTGTTTGTGCCCAAAAGCTTGCAATTAAAGAAATTTTTTTTGCAAAAATCTTGTTGGTCTAATAAAAGATATCACCTCTGTCCACGAGCCCCGATTGCTTTTTGTTCTAGACCAATACAGCTACAACCTGGATACCTGATATCTTACATGAGACAGTCATACATTTTTCAGACTTTATCAGACATTATTGCATGTATAGATAGTGAGAAAGACTCCCTTACAATACTTTAAAGTAGACTACAGAAGCTGAATGCATCTAAAAACCAAAACCCCAGAGAAGCAGTTCTAACCTAAGCTTGCCTACTGACCTTTCATAATATTCCTGTGTGCATCACAACCATTATTACACAAGGCTTTAGACCTCCCTTTGGGACAGACAATCATTCATCCATTATACAGTAACTACAGGATAGGTCATACAAGGTCAGACTACCAACAGAAACCCAGCCTCTAATGACAGACCTGAGTCACATCCACATTGTCCTTACAAAAGGCATAATGACAAACTGCAAGCTCATCTAGCCAATTCAAAAACTAAAGTGAATCATTGTACCTCTCTGAGGGTGTGATCACATATAAAGGTTTAACAAAGCTGAAGGTCCCTGTATGTTAACCTGCATTACCTTATACTGGGATATTTTTAAAGTCTGAACTTTAAAAATTAAAATCCAAAGTTCACTCCCTGCATATGGCCAAAGAAGAACACCATTATTTCTTGAAATCAAAATGTAGCAGAGAACATATACTATAGCAATAAGAAATTACTAATAATTTGCTTTGTAGAAAAATGAAAAGAAAAATGAGCAACTTTTTAAACCAGAGATAGAGTTATAAAATAATGGACAAAGCACATACTCAAATTCACCAAGCAATGATAAAGAGTGATGAATGTGGTTAAATATATCATATTATATATTCTAAATCTAATAAAAATGTTTGTTCTAGGAAGGCGCATCAAAATTTCATATAAACCCATAGTAAGACTAATTTATGCAGATCTCATGTATATCAGACCTCAGGTATTCATCATCATGGGCAACTCCTCACACACTAGGATGACTGTCTATTACAATTGCCTTATCTGTGGGTCCGAAGTTGGCTGACAAGACCAATCTGGGATCAAGGTTCTATTACAACACAGATACTGTTTCCGTGTAGGGTAGGTAGTTCTGGATTCTTGGTTCAGTCTGACACATTTTTCTGCCGCTCCCACTTTTGTCTCCTGTTGTTGTTGTGAGGTTTCAAAGTACTAAGATCCTTGGAGCAAACCTTCCTCCATTTGGGGCAGTCCTGGGCAATAGGCTCCCATGAGTTGATGTCCATGTTGCATTTTTTTCCAAGTTGACCTTCAGGATGTTCTTGAAGCTCTTTCTCTACCTTCCTCTTGAGTGTACACTTTGACTGAGCTAGGCAAATACAACTTGCTTCTGGAGTCTGGAGTCAGACATCCAGATGGCATGGCTGGCCCAGCAAAGTTGATGTCGGATGATAATCACCTCAATGCTCGTGGTGTTTGCCCGAGAGACAATGCTAACATTGGTGCGTCAGTTTTCCCACTGGACTTGAAAGATCTTCCACAGGCAGAACTGATGGTACTTTTCCAGCAACTTGAGATGTTGCCTGTATGTTGTCCACATCTCAGCTCCATAGAGTAAGACAGGGATCACAACTACTTGATAAACCATGAGCTTGGTTTTAAATCTGATATTGCAATCTTCAAATGCCCATTTCCTCAGGCATCCAAAGGCTGCACTTGTACATTTGAAGCAATGTCAGCTTTCTTAGTCTGTCAGCCTTCTGTTATAGACAGCTTCCAAGGTATGGGAAATACTCAACATTCTCCAGACTCTGACTGAAAACCTGAATTACCAGAGCTAGGGACGGCTCATTAAGAGCTTCTTGATGAAGGACCTTAATCTTCAGGATTGTAAGATACCTGAAATGAGTGTCAGATATTATAACATCCCTCAAATGAGACTATTATAGAAAAGAACTAAAAATCTTTGGTTACATTAGAAGTGTTGAACTTCAATAGTCCTATTGATTTTAATCTATATAAAGTACACATATAGAAAATATACACAAACACACACACACACACACACACACACACACACACACACACACACACACTGCCTGGTTTCTCCTACATACTGCAGAGTAAGCATGAGAGATCTGAACTGACATTGCAGAACTGAAATTAGACCAGCAAATTAAAGGAGCATCAGCATTATTAAATCAGATGATGTCTTATGTATACATATTATGTATTTTATGCATTTATTTATTTGATTTATATGCCACTCTTCCCAACAGAGATTCAAGGTCACTTACAATAGAACAGAATAATTTATAAAACAGGAAAAATGCTTATAAAAACAAGAGAAAATATAAAACAGAAGCCCACTAAATAATATCCTAGCCTAGCTTCATTTGTTCCAAATAGGTAATTTTGCAGCACTTCTGAAAGATGTCTAGGTTTGGACTCTGGTGGGCTTCAAGAGTGACATAAACATTTAATCAAGTCACATTTGTACAACGTATGTCAACTAGAAGATGTACCAAAACCAGAAGTCAATTAGCCTCCCTTTCTGCTCTCTGCCACATGGGTTATTGCATTAAATGTGGCACTAATTTCTGAATTCATTGGAGATCAACTTCCTCTTGAATGGAAATTCATAATAATTAATAATTCAGCCCTTTTCCATAACAACAGCAGGAGCACACCCAGGAGAATCCATATGATCCACGGGGGTCTGCCTTTACAGCAGGGGTGGGCCACATCTGGCCACCAACTGATTAGATCCAGCCCGTAGGGGTACCCACCAACTGATTCCATTTCTCCCATGGCTGCGACTCCCCATCCCTGTCCCCACCCTCCCCCCAGCACTCTGCATGGGGCCAAGACCACGCCCGGAATAGCTTGTGCAGTACTCCAGCCTGTTCCCACTGCCCTGGCCCCAACCAGCACACACAGCTTCCAGCAGGCTCTCTCGAGTACTGCTACAACCACCTGGGTGCTGCTCTGCTCCCCCCCTCCTCCAGCGGTTCCTTCTCCTGCTGTGCCACTCCTGTTCAGGAGGAAGCTTCAGCCAGGTGGCTTCTGCCCCAGCACGTGGGGCTCTGGCTTAAGCTCCTGCCTACCTTCCACCCACTTGGCTGCCTACACTGCATGCGTGGAGTAGGTAGAAGGCAGCCAGGAGCTGGAACCAGAGCCCTGCGTGCTTGGGCACGAGCCACTCAGCTGAAACTTCCTCCGAGCCAGGAGCAATGCAGCAGAAGGAGCTGCTGGAGGCAAGGGGAGCAGAGCAGCACCTAGGAGGCTGCAGCTGCATTGGGAGAAGGCCCACCGGAAGCTGGGCAAGCTGGCCAGGATCAGGGATGGGGACAGGCCAGCAGGCATGGGCAACAGTATGACACAGGCTGCCGCAGGCAGAGGAGGCCCAGGCTCAGCCCAATGTGGAGTACTGGGGTCAGTCGCGGACCAAACCACCCAGGCAAGCTCTGCTGCATGCACCCCCTTTCCCCTCCTCCCTCCCCTGATCCCTGGCTGGCTCCCAGGACCTAGCACGTAGGCAGCTCCCTCCACACGCACCCCCATGCCTTCCCACGCAATACAGGGACTTCCCCATGACCATGCCCCATGATCCCAGCCTCACTAATCTGTCCCACTCCCAAACACTATCATACCATCATTAAAATGATACAGGCAACAAAATTAAAATTAAAAAGTGTTAATATAACTTTTAGGTCACAAAACTTAACCCGGATCTATCCTTCAAATATGGACAAAACAGAGAAAACAATGTTTTAATGTGTGTAGTACATAGTACTATTATGATAATTATATAAAAAAAGACAGAAAATCCCAAATTTACATTTACTTACTCAACTTACTCAATAATAGATGTGTGTTCGGGAATTGGAGAGGGGCTCATGATTTGCATTATTTTCCGTTGGGAAATAAATATGTTGCAGCATCTCCCTTTCCAGGTTTAGCAAGAGATGCCCCCTGTAGAGTCCATTAACAAGGGTCTGAATGTTGGTCAAAGGGGGCAGAATAAGTATACCACAAGGCACTCTTCTTTGTACTGGCAGACTGCTATCACCACAGCAACTGAGTTCTTCTTTTTTGCAGCAGAAGCTGCTGTTTACTGCTCCTCTGCTAGAACACAGCAGGGTGAACAACAGGTTTAATAGCAACCATTGTGTTCACAATCCTACAGTTCTCCTGTGATTAGTCAACTCTTTACAAATATAATGAAAACAAAATCAGTTCTAACTAGCCCCATGCCAAAAAACATCAACTTCTAACATCTTTGCAATTACAGTAAATTTGTTAATAACAAATAAATACAGCCTTCAAGAGCATCATATACTTCATCTTTCCAGGCATAGTGTTACCTAAGACAGGAAGGGTTTCACTCTCTTGTTCCTCAGATAGGGAGTGGCACATTTCAAGCATTCATAGAGTAAAGCCCCACAACAATACAGGGTCACATGAAGCTGCCCTTCAGTGCCAGCTGTAAGCTTCCTGAAATTTAATTCTTCAAAAGGTCAAGAACTTGTACTACTGAATGCAGGAAGCTTTTTAGAAATTCTTTGGAGTTTAATTGCTCATGGCATTTTCCATGCATTTTAGTGGGAAACTAACATGTCATTGATCTTGTTTACAGTATGGCATTATGCCCCTATAGTTTTTACTACATGAACACACATCAAGTTTTTCCTCAGCATTGCTCATGGGACTAAGTAGACTGATCATGTAAATGCTCTGCCTCAGGAAAAGTACACAAGACAATAGTTATATGGCTATTAGGAGGAAAGCATCTTGTTTTTAAGCTTGCTTCAACAAGCTCTTTTAATAGATATTAGAGACAAAAAGACTATCCATCTTGGATTTTAAATTTAAAAATATGAAGTGTGAAAACAAAAACGAAATGTCATTAAAACTTTACTTGGGATTTGGAAAAAGGATGTTCTACAGATCAAGTACTGAAACTTCAGATTATCTGTCCTACATAAAGCCATTTTTATCTTAATGATAAACAAACTGATTTTATGTCAAATCATAGCCAACCCATGAGTTTCCTCAGACAACAATGCTGCTACTTTATGTTTATGTCACCATATTATTAAAATTAAGGCATCTATAGACAAGGATATTTTTACACCTCTTATAAATGAAATATATGCAGGCACACACATCACATTAGTGGTAGGCAGCTCACTGATAAATGTGCTAAATTGTAAACTAGCAATAAAAATGACAAGGTTTTATAATTTACTGTGTTCAGGTGTAATACTTGCCTCTGCCCACTAGTCCATCCACTCTAGAACTAATTCTAACAACAGCTCACGAGCCACTTTAAAGCATCTGAGAAGCAAGAATTCTTGTGAGTGGTATCCTTTATTAGGCCAACTGCATGGCTGGAGTAGACACTGGCAAGCTTTTGGGTATCACAGTACCCTTCCTCAAGCCTCTCTTGCTCAGAGGCCCTAGGAAGGGGACTGTATTACCCAAAAGCTTTCAAGTGTCCCAACCATGCAGCTGGTCCAATAAAAGATATCATTCACTAGAATTCTTGCTTCTCATATATCTCCTAGACCAGGCAAAAATATCCACAACCGTGACTTGGAAGATGCTGACATGCCAGGGGCAGATGGTGGGGAAGCAGTAAGGGGCCCGATCCTTGTTGTGGCAGTGTAGCCCCTGGCCCCTTTTCTGCCATCAGCCCCAAGGTGCACATGCCAAGCAAAATGCCTTCACGTGCCACACATTGGCACTCATGCCAGGGGTTGCCTACCTCTGTCCTAGACCACTACAGCAACAAAACCACCTCAACACTTTAAAACACCTGCCATTTTTTTAAATAACTTGCTAGAGAAAAATGTTGAATGTCTCTCTCCCCTCAAAATAACCATTTCTCAAAGACTACTCATGTGAGATTTAGATTAAGATATATATATCATGACTATACAAGCCTAAGAATGTGAGCTTTATAAATTATTAAAAAGAGATTTCCCTTGATTTGCAATGGAAAAATTGTTCTAAGTCATGGCTATCCAGTGATTTGGTGGAATACAAAAGGTATTTTATGTCATCTTAAATAGTTTGATTTAATGACTTCTACAATTTGTAGAACACACTACAGTTGTAGCAAATGAAGTAAAATCATGTAAAAAGGGAAATTCCAATAATAATGTTTAAGTACTCAGTAAAACATTCCTGGAATTGTTCTTTTAAAACATGATATCTAGAAATACACACAGAGTGTAATCTAAAGGCTTTATGTTTTAGTTCCAACAATAAATTCAGAGAAGTCACATCGCTAGTGTCATAAAACAGAAAGTTAGACTGGGAGCCTTGTTGCACATTGGACTTTCATCCGGTCAAATGCTGATCAGTGTTAGTGTTAGCTCAAGTTTGGAACAGTCACATGCTCAAGTTAGCAGGACCTTGAGGACTGAAAGGTAAGAATCCACCCCACGCTCTTTCTGTCCCATTCTGGGCTTCCCCTGTACCCCCAACTCCCCAGGGCTCCCCCTCTTTCCCCTCACCAAGTAGACAGTTCAATCAAGGTTTTGCTACTCCTAGCATAGACTTTCTTAATTAATGCTGATTAAATCTTTAGAACAGAGGTACTCAACCTCCAACACATGAGCCAAATGTAGCCTGCAAAGTCATGGCATCTACTGTTTCAGGGGCTCCACAGATCAGGAAATTGTGGCAGGGAAGTACTGGCAATTAAAACAGTCATCCTCCCGCACTCCTAAATTCAGAACCCCCAAGTTCTGAACAGCAGGGTGGAGCTGGGCTGCACCCACTTCCCTCTGCAGGACTGTGCCATGCTCCCTCCCCTCCAACAGCTGGTTGGACTGGAGCCAAGCAACAGCCCTTCCGCCCCATAAAGCCAAGTTGAGGCCCCATCATACCTATCCTGGGCACCAAACTGGGACCACCAGATGGATCCCACCAGGATCAGGCCCCACACAACCTTAAAATGTCTAATCTAGTACACAGGGCTACAACCTGTCAGGTTCCCTACGGATCTGTGGGAAATCCTGTGGGCCAAATGACATGGCACTGGGGGCCAGCTCTGGCCCATGGGGCAAAGGTTGAGCACCCCTGATTTACACATACCTTTTTCAAAATGAGCCAAGTAAAAAAAAAAGTGTCCTCTTCAAACTTCCAAAACGTTAACATGACACTGATAGGTTGGTGGATCTCCTCCGGCTGGCTTTAAACTAGGCTTATCAGAGGAAGGGGAAGACAAGGGCAGAGGAAGGCCTTGGACCACAAAACCAAGCAGCACCCACAAGTACAGCCCAGCCTAGACCGACAAGTGGCACATATACATAGGTAAGCAACAGGAGCCAGGGCAATGCTGAGATTGGGGGGCCAGTGCACACATTCTCAGGAGGCCTCAAATGCCTCTACACAAACGCTCATAATATGGGAAACAAGCAAGAGGAACTTACCCTCCTGCTAGCTGACACCAACCCAGACATAGTGGGAATCACTGAAACATGGTGGGATCCAACACATGACTGGGTGGTGAATATCAAGGGCTATGGGCTGTATAGGAGGGACAAGAAAAAGGAGGAAAGCCAGGGGTGTGGCTCTCTACATTAAGGAGGAATACACGTCCTCACCAGGTAGCACAGAGCCAGACAAGGGGCACATGGAAGTGCTCTGCGTTAGAATACAAGGCAGTTGAGGGGAAAGAGATTTAAGGGTGGGGGTCTACTACAGACCACCCAACCAACGGGAAAAGCTAGACAGGAATTCTTAAGTCAGCTCACGGAGGTAGTTAGGTCAAAGGACATGGTCATCATGGGTCACCTGAACTTTCCAGACATCTGCTGGGAAAAGCAGTCAGCCAGGTCTGACCACTCACGTAGGTTCCTAGCCCAAATGCAGGACCTCCATCTAACCCAGGAGGTGCACAGCCCCACCAGGGGAGACGCCTTATTGGACCTGGTGCTGGCCCCGGGTGACGACCTGGTGAGGGGGCTGCGGGTGCTCGACCACCTGGGTGACAGTGATCATCGCCTGCTGGAATTCACCATCCAGCGCAAGGTGGCAAAGGCCCACAGCAAGGCAGCAGCAGTAGATTTCAGGAGGGCGGACGTCAATGAGCTAAGAAGAATAGTTGGGGAAGCACTGAGGTCCCGGAGGGGAGGGGAGGGGAGCCAGGTGTCCAAGAAGAGTGGTCGCTCCTTAAGGAGACAATCCTCCAAGCCCAAAGGGAGGTAATCCCAACACGGAACAAAGGGGGCAGGAGGGCACAAAAGCCCCCATGGCTCACCAAAAGCATCCAGGAATGTCTTTTAGCTAAAAGGGAGGCGTACACCCAATGGAAGTGAGGGGCCATCACCAGGGAGGATTATACTGCAGTTGCTCAGGGATGCAGGGGGGCAGTCAGGAAGGCCAAGGCAGAGATGGAACTGGGACTAGCTTCCCGGATCAAGAACAACAGGAAGTCCTTTTTTAAATACATAGGGGGCAAAAAAAAGGTACTGGGTAATGTGGGGCCCCTGCAAGACATGCTAGGAACCCTGGTCGTTATACCAGATGACAAAGCTAACCTATTTAACAACTTCTTTGCCTCCATTTTCCTGAGCAGGGACCAGATCAGCCCCCCCCACCGGGCCCTCCTCAGGCCCCAGGGGAAGCGCACCTAGGCCAAGGGTCAGGGAGGATCTAGTCAGGGAACTTCTGGAGGGACTGGATGTACTTAAATCAGCTGGTCTGGATGATCTCCATCCCAGAGTGCTAAGGGAATTAGCTGAGGTCATTGCGGGACCCCTGGCATGGCTGTACAAGCACTTGTGGCACTATGGTTTGGTGCCAGAGGACTGGAAGAGGGCCAATGTGGTTTCCATCTTCAAAAAAAGGAGGACAGAGGACCCGGGGAACTATAGGCTAGTTAGTCTTACCTTGCTCCTGGGTAAGCTTTTTGAGAGGATTATTCTGGCACATGTCTACGAGGGGCCAGCAGGGGAGATTATGCTTAGGGGAAAACAACATGGGTTCATTAGAGGCAGAACCTGTCAGATCAACCTGGTGGCTTTCTATGACCAGATCACCAAATCCTTAGATGCAATTGTAGCAGCGGACATAGTCTTTCTGGACTTTTGGAAGGCCATCGACACGGTCTCTCACCCTGTTCTCATTAAGAAACTAGGGGACTGTGGTGTCGACACCCACATAGTCAAATGGGTCGGCAACTGGCTGGAGGGCCGCACCCAGAGAGTGGTGGTGGATGGGTCATTTTCAACCTGGAGGGATATGGGCAGTGGGGTTCCGCAGGGCTCAGTCCTTGGGCCCGCACTGTTCAACATCTTCATCAGTGACGTGGACAAGGGGGTAAAAAGCACCCTGTTCAAATTTGGTAACAACACTAAGATGTAGGGGGATGTGGGCACGCTAGAAGGAAGGAATAGGCTACAATCGGACCTAGACAGGCTACAGGGGTGGGCGGACAAGAATATGGGATGGGATGGGATTCAACACTGACAAGTGCAAGGTGATGCATCTGGGGAGGAACAACCGGCACCATACCTACAGGCTGGGAACTCCCTTCTCATCAGTGCAGAGGCAGAAAAGGATCTTGGAATCATCACTGATGCCAAGATGAACATGGGCCGGCAGAGTGCAGATGCAGTCAGGAAGGCCAACCATACCCTGTCATGCATCCACAGACGCATCTTGAGCAGGTCCAGGGAGGTGATCCTCCCTCTCTATGCGGCACTGGTCAGGCCGCAGCTAGAGTACTGCATCCAGTTCTGGGTGCTGCACTTCAAGAGGGATGTGGACAACATGGAGAGGGTCCAGAGAAGGGCCACTCGCATGATCACAGGGCAGCAGGGCAGGTCCAACGAGGAGAGGCTACGGGACCTGAACCTATTCAGCCTCCACAAGAGAAGGCTGAGGGGGGATCTTGCGGCCTGTTATAAACTAGTCAGAGGGGACCAGCAGATATTGGGGGAGTCCCTGTTCCCCGAAGCACTACCAGGAGTGACAAGAAATAACGGTCACAAGCTGGCAGAGGGTAAATTCAGATTAGACATCAGGAGGCGCTACTTCACAGTCAGTGTGGCTAGCATCTGGAACCATCTTCGAAGCAAAGTGGTGCTGGCTCCTACCCTGGGGGTCTAAGACAAGGCTTGATAATCACCTTGCTGGGGTCATTTGACCCCAGTACTCTTTCCTGCCATGGCAGGGGGCTGGACTTGATGATCTGCTCGGGTCCCTTCCAGCCCTACTAACTATGAAACTGAAACTATGATTCAAAAATTTGTCATTTACTTCTGTACTGATCAATTCTATCCCTGAAAGCAAAAAATCAAGCTAATGATCTTTGGCTACAAGAACCTAGTTACTAATTTGAAACAGTCTGGGCCAAAATCTTATTTCCTCTTCACATACCTAAGTGCAACCCTGTAGCTGCCACTCTAGCACTTGCACATAGTTTGGGATTTACCATAGCTATGTTTGCAACATACTTCCTTACTGAACATGCTCAAAAAGCTGCACTATAGCTGTATAGTTATCTCAGGGGAACAGAATTCCCCATGTACTCATGTAACATTGGGCTAATGGTTTGTCCAGGGACAAAGCACATCTGGAGATCTGTCTTAGCATTGTATCACTGACTCAAGAGCAAAAACATCGCAATGTATTCTCTAAACCCTGGCTAGAAGGATGAAGCTTGTATACACCAGCCCCAGGACTTTTCTGTTCCAGGACAAACATAATCACAACTTTTCCCAGGACAATTGCAACATCTGTTCTGAGCCTGATGTTCATTGTTCAAAGTAGAATACACCTACGATAATACAACATTATTGCTGTATAAATTAAATGTTACAATGAAGTTCCATCAAACTTAAAATGAAATCCTGACAGAAAATGTGAACTAAGGCCAAATTCAGATTTAATTTTTACAAATGTAAAACATGTATTCGAGGTATAAAGAAGGGCAACCACAATGATCAGGAGCCTGGAGCATTTGCCAGACCAGTAGAAATTAAAAAGCCTTCTTCAGTTTGGAAAGGAGAAGGCCGAGGTAGGATATAATAGAGGTCTATAAAATCATGTACAGTGTGAACCAAGTCCCAGAATATTAGAACTGGGGGGCACCTGCTGAAGTTAGCAGGTGACATATTTAAAGCTAACAAGAGAAAGTACTTTTTTTGGAATATGGAGTAAGCTTATGGAATTCATTGCCATAGACGGTGGTAGTAGAGACAAGTAGCATAGCCAGGTTCAGACAAATTCATGGATGATAGATCTATTAATAGTTGCTGAACAGAAGCGTTGAAGATATTTCCTCTGGCATCTCTAACCCAATAAATGGTGGATGCCAGGGACAGAAATTAATAAGGGATAGATCATTTAAGAGATAGCTGGTTCAGTGCCGCATGAACTTCTACAAAGACTGTCAGAGACAGGCCAGATGGCCATTGGTCTAATGTCTAACCCACTATGGCACTTATGATACCAAAGGCATAAAAATCAATACCTTTTTCTAACATATGCATAAATCCAAATAAATAAGTCTACCAGTTCTGTTGCAGGCTGAAAATTCTTCAGCAGCTATAGTTTACAATATTAAATTATTCAATAATTATTTCATCTTAAATTACTTCTCTGTTTCTTGTATGCATCATAAATCTCCAATAATTTGAGGCTAAAATATCATTAAAAGCTAATTAGCTAGAGGCATGCATAAAGCTCTTTTGCTTCAAAACTTCATAAAATTCAACAACTGCACTCACTTATTTCTTCAGCCAAATTTTATACTTGTAAATAATCTAATGCATGATTAGATTTACAATAGGTTGTATCATTGATTCACACTGATGATCAAATGAGTGAAGAGAAGTTGGCTGCTCTAGTCCTTCAACCTGTATAGTGATGCTGTTTTTTTTTTAAAGCCAGCTGCAGGATACTTCATCTTCTTGACAATATAGTCCTTAGTCTCCTGACACTGAAGCGTTATTCAAAATTATACTAACTGGGTGTAAATCCAAGCCTTAATTTTCTCAAGAGTGAATCATACCAACAGTTACAAATCCTGCTTTCTAAATATCAAAGAAAACGTTCTGACAAGCAAAGTATGATGCATAGAGTGCTTCTGAAGGAAGAGAAGTTTTATACAATACATGTTCCCTTACACAGTATTTAAAAAGAATTTAAGTTCTACTAAAGAGCAAGAGGAGAAAAGTATATTTTTAAATATTTCCTCCAAGATTTACCACCTGGTCATGAATAAAATTATAGGCTATGTTTTCTTAAAGACCATGTTTAAAATTTTGCATTTTCAATACTGTACCTACTATAAAACAGATACTTAAATTCCAGAATAGAATTCAAGAGGCAAGGAACTCCAAATAAAGAAGAGGGAGGCATAAAAAAAATCTCAGAGACTGTGCTTATTATGAGTGCTAGACCTTCATATATAGGATTAGGAAAACTAAGCAGCCATCTGTCACTCTTGGTGCTTCTGCCCTACCTCTGATCATGCTTGCTTGGAAAATGAAAGGAAAAGATAACAGACCCAGGATTCCTATATTAACTACTGCTGTAAATAAGATTCAAGAAAAATATCCTTAGACAATTGGAAGTTTGCTGTTTTGGATTCCCTGTGGTTCTTTCTGTTGAGGAACAATATTTAGAAAGCGATTACTTCATTTAGCGCTGATGTTTTATTTCTTTTTTCCTCTCACAAAAACAAGAGGTTGCTTTGGCATTAAAAAAAAACTGCAAAAACTGCTCTGCTAGAATATGCATTACCCTTCTATTTTCATAGGTGGTAAAAGGTAGATGGATGACTCAGGGAAAACATGATGCAGTCTGTGATTTGTTGAATATTGGTAGACTCAGTCCATTCTGCTTGGAGATTTCTCCACTATGGCTATGGGGTCTCACTTAAACTATTCTTTCTACTCCTTCAATTTGAAGAATGCAGCCCACACTGCAAGATTTTTGGAGATCTCTGTTCCTGCAATAAATCAGTATTTACAATGCATCTCCTACTAGAGCCTATGGTCTTTTCTTCACTAAAATGCCCCAACCCCAAATGCTCCCAGTATAGACTTTTGTCCAAGGCTATCATTATTCCTTACCCTCATGTAAGTCCAACTGGCAGCCAATTAATTCTAGGTAAAAATATTCTGTACTTGATGCCCTCTATCTGCCACTCAGTTTCATTCTACTTTCTGTACCCATCAAATTATTATAATTCCCTTCCATTATTCCTTCCCATGTTCGTTCTCTCAATTATCTCTCTAGCCTACCCTTGTGTGAACCATCATATCATGCTTTTATTCGATCCTTGTTAGCTCTTGAGGTCAAGGGCTGTTGTGTCAATTCTTTCCCTTACAGAGCACCATTTAGATTAACAGGAATAGCTAGGCCCACCTCTGAGGTATATGCAAAATAAATTCTTGGCTTAACACTCCTCTCCTCTATCTTCCTGTCTTCTTTCCACAAGATAGACAAAGTACAAAGTTTCTGGTATTGCGTACCCATTTCAGCTACTACTTTCTCCAAAATCTTAACAAAACCAAGCCAGTATCTTAGATAATTCATCTCTGTATGCCACAGTTATTTTCTATTTTTGAACATACAGAACAATCATGGGACAGCTCAGGATGTGGGCCCAAAAGGAACAGTAAGGCCAATAAAACCACTGTGGTATATGTGTTTTGCCAGCTCCCCAGGTATAACCTCTACCCTTGTTTATCTGACCGAAATGTTCCACAAATCCTAGATCACAACGTGTTAAGGACCAAAACTGCACTGCAACCCTCAAATATAAACCGTAGGAAGACTTTCTGATTTGTTCAAAAAGGACTTGGAGATATCCATCAAAATATAACTATGTTACCGGCCACATATATTATGGTGTGCAAGTACTTATGGACCTGAAAATAAAGTACCTTTAAAGCATAATGAAATCTCTATAAAAACATCAATAGGTAAACTATAAAAATGATTTAACTACTGGCTGAATCTGATCTGGGCTACCAAGCAGAACAAGTGGGTTAAGATCTAAGATCCAAGTTTAGTGCTCAGTTCATGTGCTACTTTTAAAAAAAAAAAAAGTCCTTCACCAAATAGTGATTTGATCCATATTAGAGAGAGGTAGTTAGCCATATTAGTCTACAGTCAAGCAGAAGGCAGGGTAGAGCTGCACCTTATAAACCAAGGGTGCTCAACCTCCAGCCCACAGGTTAAATGAGACCTCCAGAGCAATGGTATCCATCTCACAGGGCTTCCCATGGGTCAGGAAATTTGGCAGCAGGGGAGCAGTGGCCCTCCCACACTGCCAAATTCCCAAACCCCAAGCGCTGCACAGTGGGTTGGAGACAGCCATATCCCCTTCCCTCGACTGTCAGACTGGGGTCAGACCATGCCCCCATCCCTCCTCACAGCAAAACTGGGGTCAAGCCATGCCCCCTTCTCTCAGCAAAGCTGGGTGGGGTTAAGCTATGCCCCCTCTCCCCCGCAGCTGGATCTGGGTCAGGCCACACCACTTCCTGCCACAGCTTGATCAGGGCCAGGACAGGACCATCCTTCCCGCCCCCATGAGGCCAGGCTGCCCCCACTCCCATACAGCCAGATGGGGGTCCTATTTGTGACCACCCAGTGCACTGGATTGAGACCATCAGCTGGATCTACCCACAGACAGAACAGACACTGCCCATCTAGCCTACCAGCCAAAAAGCACCATTGTTATACACTAACTGAATCAGAGATGCAACACTTTCTTAAGCAAAAGCTCACTTCATCAGGACACAGACAGGTAAATCTATCAAATACAGTGATTCGAATACAAAAGATAGGAAAAGGAGGAAGGAAAGGACTGATGGGAGGGGTGGAGGTGGGGAAAAAGAGAGGAAAACAAGTAATAAGCCAATATGGACAAAAGCTAATCCAGGTAATGGGAGAGAAATCCATAGCTTAACACAACCCAGCCTGTGGACGATTTCTTGTTCTATAATTATGCGGTCAAGTCAGCTTTTAATGTTTTGCTGTGTAAGAGCATCTACTCTGAAGACAATGATGGAAAGTAAAAAAGTGTTCTGTCACAGGTTTTTGTATCTTTCTGGAAGTGATGAAAGACCAGTGTCCCCTCATTCTTTCACACAGGGACTGCCTCATTTGTCAACGTAGAAAGCAGAGAGGCAAACGGCATCTCTCAAGCAACAGGCCTAACTCCTATTCTCACTGAGGCACAAGATCTTGCAATGGGCCCATACATCATCTGTGCCCTCTCATCAATACAAAGCACAGCATCACTGGAGCAAATAACATGGGTTATAAACATCTGGGGTTCATTCACCTGCACCTCTACCAAAATCATATATACCTCTACTTGCTTATAGTGACCATCTTTAATCCAGCCATACTGGGGCTAAATTTCTGAGAAAAGGACTATTAGATTATGGATGTACTATATTTACTCAGATTCAAGACAAGGTATTCTTCCCCATTTGACATGGAAAAAAGGCTCCTTATCATGGATTCAAGTACAACGTGGCAGGGGGATGGTTGGTGGCTGCTGGGGCTCTGACTCTGGCCTGGAATCAGGGTCAATGTCTACCTCCCCCCTCACCACTTCTGCCATCCTGGCCTTTTTCCCTACTCCTAGACACCTACCCTCAGGCTCCAGTTCTGGTCCTGCTCCAGCCTGGGGCGCACAGCATATGGTTGCCCCAGCCTGGCCCAGTAGCAGCAATGGCAGTGGTAACAGCTGTGGCCCAGGCTCTGGCTCCAGAGCCAGGCTGGAGCTGCTACCACTGCAACACCTACTACAAGTCAGGCTGAGACTGTAGCTATCACATGCTTTGCACTCAGAGCTGGCATGGGGTCAGAGCCATAACAAAACTGGAGGATAACAAATGGCGGTGAGTTGGGGGGCATGTGTTGGGGCACACAGGCATGGGGCACAGACAGCAGGGGCAGAGCAAGTGGTGGGTGGGACAAGTGACAGAGGGCAAGGTGGGGTCAGGCCACTTGATTTCCCCACCACTTTCCCCACTGCCATTGCTTTGCCTGCTATGGTGGTCGTGGGGAAAAATTTAAGACAGCCCTCAAATAATTATATTATTTACATGGAAAATAATAACAAATTTGTAATTTATGCTATAGCTAGTGAGTGAGGGGCAAAGCGAGGTCCCCAGCAGAGGGAGCTAACTGTGACTGAGGGGAGGCTGACCTTGGAAGATTTTCACAGGAATATTTATAAGACCTAGTAGTATTTGGGACATAGGACAAGGATTTGCATTTGATCACTTTGGTCAAATAACAGAAAAACATAAGGGTTTATCATAAGGAAGAACAAATGGTATAAAACAAAGTGCCTGTGCCAAATCATGATTTCTGGGCAAATTAACAACCTGGGAATACCCATTCAGCAGAGTGGG
Organism: Crocodylus siamensis; assembly: GCF_052110815.1. NCBI lineage: Eukaryota > Metazoa > Chordata > Crocodylia > Crocodylidae > Crocodylus > Crocodylus siamensis. The sequence continues at coordinate 54,437,488 of NC_143398.1, read as the reverse complement.
TAACCAATAAGTTTACACAACGCCAGGGAGTATTTTTAGGAGCCCCCTGACATCCCAGGGTTTTAGTCACAGCCATCAATAGTTATGAAGGTAAAATCTAAATAAAATATTTAGAATAAGACAGGCATCCAATACTAAATCCCAATCAAATCAAGATGGCAAAAGCACGTGAATCTTCTGCCCAGATCAGAACCATCCCTGGGAGAGGGGACTGCCCTGGGCCCTGTACTTTGGGGTGCCCCACAGAGCTGGGCACAGTGGTCGCGGCGACTCTGCGCTGCCGCCAGCTTTGCATCCGGCCGCTCGGCGTCCCCACCCCGCTCACTGCCGAATCCATCACCAGCTTCCTCACATGCATGGGCAGAGCCCCACACAGGATGATTTGCCCTGGGCCCCACACCCTGCTCAGGTCATCTCTGGCCCAGATAATGGCTCATGCCCTTGACTGTCCATTTTTAAAAATGAAAAGAATAAAAGCACATATGGATACCTGCCACATTACCTACTGTAATGACAGGGACATCCTAAATACATAGGAGACATCCTGTTTTTTACATTAATTTTGCACTAGCTTTAGTATATTTTATTTAACTCTCAAAAAACTATTAGAGCTCAAGCTCATACTTTCTGCAATAAAAAAATCCCGTGCAAGATTCTTCTGTCATTTAGCTTTATATCAGTGTAATTCCAGATGAATTAGCTGAATTCATACCAGTGTAAAATGGGAGAATCAGGCCTTGCTCTGTTTGTGCATATGCACTTGCAAATGTATGTACACACACAAGCTAAGACATGCAGAGTCCACCACTTCAAGGTATTTTGTTCCAGTAGCACAGATTAATTGTGTATGAATTCAGAGCAGCTAGTTCAAAAAGAATCTAATCCTAATGTCTGCACTGTTAGGAAAAGCCACAAGATGCTCATATTTGCTCACAGATTCACCCCTTTACAGGAAGTAACAGTAGTGTTTTTTCAATAACATAGAACCTGCTTTTCAGAAGTGCTAGAAAAATATTCAGCTTGTTTTATTTTATTTTGATATTTGCTGCTGTGTATTGTTTCCAAATCTTATGATATCTGATGTTTTACTAACATCCAGCTCCTAGAAATTGTTTCCATAAGAATTTCAGGATCAAAATTTTTAAAAATTAAGTTTCTAGCCCTCATAGTTGCAAAGTAAACCATGATGCAAGTGGACCCCAATGATTCTGAGAAAAAAAAAGGCAGCTAAAACCAATTCCAAAATCTTAAAAAAAAAAAAAATCTCACAGATGGAATTCAAAAAGAATAATCATGCAATCTGAGATCTCCTTACCTTGAGACATCTATGTGCAGTTTGGTAGGGATAGACACAAATAAGCATGCTATGCAGGGGGATGCATAGCCAACCAATAAGAAGTGTGAAACAACAACCCCATCCCGTTTTTGGAGTTAGGTGGCACACATGCAGTTTCCTGAAGGGTAGTGTTAGATGATTCTATGTTTATGCTGAAGTGGGATTCTCTAAACAGAAATTCCCACCAAAGCTCAGAGATATAAAGCCACAGTCTTACTGAATCATGGCTGGGCACTGAAAGAAAGGGCAGTCCCACTCATCTTTTGTGCAATGCCACAGGGTCACTTGCCATGAAAATGGGATACCTCAGTTTTAGGTCTGTCAGCCAGACGGAGTTTGACCTCACATTTTCCATTTCCCAAGAATATGCCCTAACCACCAAGCTATAGTCTAGGCAGGCCTAAGTGCACCCTTAAGCTAGTTCACTGGGCTGCTACAAATACAAGATTCATGGGATGAGAAGGAGAACAAGCAAGAGAAGGTGACTGCGTAACCCAATGGGAGAGGGAAAGAGCTCTGGGTTATGCCCCTGCTCTCAATGATCTTCATGAATGTTAAGCTGCAATATGCATAAGCAATCTAAGGGCACAGAATAGAGGACTTTCTCCCTCTGAAAATATGCCTAAGAAATCAGATACCATAGGGGACATGGGTACAAATACAACTAATTATCAAATCCCAAGTGGACTTAACATCTAAAGCCAACTTACCCCGCACATATCATTCAGAAACTGCAGACACACTAAGTATGCGCGATACAGCTATGCTTTCAAAAGCCTAGATCCATGCTTGACTAAGCACTAAGAATACACAGATCCTTGTTGAAATGCTTAGGACTTCACATACACAAATATTTTAGTGTGATTTGTTAGAATACAAAAAAAGGAAAGGCACGTAAATTCCAACTAGTATACATAAATCCTTTTCAGAAACCAAGTACTATAAATTCATTAGCCATCTAAACAAAATGACCTGACTATCAGAGACACTGAGCACCTGTACTTCCCACTTAAGCTACCAGAAACTGCAGTTTGGCATTTCTAAAAACACTACATTTATTCTGGTCCCTAAGATTAGGCACCCAATTTTAAATATTTATAAGTGATGGCTGAATATTTTTCTAATGCTTTTGAAAAACAGGCACCACATAATTGAAATAACACTCGCATTACTGCCCATAAAGGAGTAAATATGAGCATCTTGGGAACCTTCCTAGCAACGCTGTCATCAGGATTGGATTCTTCTTACACTAGCTACCCTGACCTTCACACAGAATTAAGTCTTGCCATCAGCCACTGGAAAAAAACATTTTGGAAAGTAGTAAATTCTCCATGTCTAGATGTTTTCAAATCAAAACCATACACATTTTGGGATGACATGCTTAATTAAAAGATAAATTATTGGACCCAATCAAGAGGTAAGCGTGCAAAATTTAATGGCCTATGATTGCAGGATGTGAACAGCTAGATCTAGGATAAATCTTTCCAGTCCTAAACTAAGTTTGATTTTCATGAAAATTTATGTATATGTCAATCTTGTTATATTCTACACTACATGACTTGTTCAAATTGTATTTCCCTCTACTATTTTGCAGCATGTGAGCATGAGAATGGATAGAAGATTCTCTCTTAGTTTGATCTGGAGTCATGAAACAATATGGCTGCCCTCTGGTGACCAAACTTACACCTATATGATCCCACAGGTACTTTAAGCAACAAAAGTTCCTCTCTACAAATTATAATTAAGGCATGATTAACCAAGCATGATTAATCATGCCTTAGGTTGTGACCAAGCTACACATTCAACCAATTGATGGTGTGTGATAAAACCAGCAATAAGCTACAAAGTTTTTCCACAAAAGATGTATAATAGCTTTGTAGCTTGTTCTAAAGATGCCATTAATTAAACTTGTGGCCAAGTGCTCCCCTGTACCTGGGAGCCCCATCAACTAAGAGGCTCCCAGCCACCAGGGTGCACCACCCATTGCCAGCCCTACAGCTGACAAGGCTCGCAGTGGTGAAAGTATTGTGACTGAGATATCAGAAATGTTCAAACTAGGAGTTGCAATCCAAGCTAAGCCACAGTAGCTACAAGTTGAGTTAAGCTCCCCTAAGCTGGCAACTACCCTGCACGCATACTATTATAAATGCAGAAATCTAGAACTATTGGTTCAGATTTGACCAACTGCAAAATTGCAACAACAAAAAATTATATCTTTTTTTGCAAGCTTTTGGGTTCACACGCCCTGTATCAGGCTCAGGGAAAAGTTAAAGATGGTAAGAAGTCCTACATATGGGGACTTTTTACTATCTTTAAACTCCCTTTACTCACACACTTACCCCCATAGTAACTAAAAGAAACAGGTTCAAGTTGTCCCAACTAACTCATGGAGCAATGAGGTATAGTTAACCCTCACCTTGGTCAGCTGCAGACAAACAGACACAGCTAACGGCATACATGGGGTTCTACAAAATTATCTGAGGATATGTGGGACATAACACCTAAAAAAAAAAAGTTTTGGAATAGCTATTCTAAATTGTAATACCATCCTTGAACGAAGTAGGCACATTTTGCTTGGAGAAAAGAATATTAATAGGTACATAATAGGAGTTTTCAAATATCTGAAAGGCTGCCAGACAGATGGAAGAATGCTATTCTCCCTTGCCACAGAGGGAAGGACATATGCTAGTTTATTTCAACTACACCGAAGCAGATTTAAATCAAATCTGAAAAAAAAATTCCTAACTGTAAGAATCACTGGACAGAAAAAGAAGGTGTCCAGGGAAGCTATAAAAACTCTTTCATTGGAGGTTTTCAAGGACAGACATCAGTCTGGGACAATTTAGGACCAGTACCTCCTGTATCCATGCAGAGCGGTAGACTGCTTTCCTCCTCAGACCTGAAAAGGAATGCTTTGCATTTGAAAGCTTCTCTAACTTTATCCCAGCAATTCAGTTGGTCCAATAAAAAAATATCACACCAAAAACATCCTTCCCTCTCATGTCATCCCTGGACCATCAGGGCTATAACATCACTCTAACACTACCATATCAAGGTTTATGGGCATGAAATTACTGAAATAACAGGATTCTGTTCTAGGTATTTTGGAATTAAAAACTGTCAACAAGAGTAGTCAGAAGGCACTGGTTGCAGAAGAGTGTATTAGCCAGTATCTCAAGATATTTATTATAGTGGGATTGTCTCCTCAGGTCTGTAACATAGTAAGAAGCTTTTCAAAGAACAGAAGCAAGAATTTGTGGAGCAAGGTGGGAGAAAAACCACCCATGTTGTTGATGCATGGAGACAGAATCCTCATATTAAGGAACACCCGGACAACCTGCGACATCCTAATGTAACAGATATTAGGGATAACACCACAGTGCTCTAGGACAGATATGGGTGACAGTTGAGCCTAATGCATATTGCATCAAAGCAAAAGGAGGAGGCGAGACAACACAGGCCAAAGGCATATGGTTGTAAAGCTCCTTTACATCAAATGTGAACAGCATCATCATCCACCGTTTTCACTGTGTCTACATAAAATCAGCGCTCAAATGGTCAAAGCTGGATCCAAGTAAGACTGAAGCTCAGATAAAAAAAGGTGGAGCTTAGAACACAATCCCTCTTCTATAATATCCACTCCCTGAGCCTCAAGGGTATCCGTCCCAACACTATTGTCACATCTCTCCTTCCAGGTCTTTGGGACTTCTCAGTGCAACTTACTTTTTAAACAGCCATGGTGGTAAGAACACCCACACTTCCATTTGCAACTGGCAAAAGAATTGCTTCCTCTTCTGAGATATGTCAGGTCAAACTGATTCACATACTTATGACCTACAGGCTTGATTATTATAATTCATTATCTCTTGGAACAAAACTGCACACCCAGAAGTAGCTCCAGCTGGTTCAAAACACAGCAGCCCATCTGTTCAGCAGCACAGGCTGCTGAAAGCACATCACCCTAAAGTTCTCACTTTCAAATACATGGAGACTCTGAATCAGGGTCTAATATTCAAAATCCTCCACTGGACTGAATCTGGCTACCTGACAAATTGAGACATAACTATAACCTAATACAGGATTGTCCAACTCCTAAGTAGCCGGGAGCCACACACTCTCTTCCAGATGTACCAGCAGGCATCATGGACCCCTCCTTTTCTCCCTAAGGTACTACATACCATCCCCAGCAACACTGCAACAAACCTGCAGGGATGTCCTTACATTACTACAACACACACCTGCACAGGCACCCTCGCTCCCCCTACCACCACAGTGATTCCCCCTGGACCTACCCACAGGCACCATCCCATACCACCACTGCAACAACCCCACACAGACATTGTCCTACTGCTGTAGCACATGGCCATGTGGACAGACCTAGACACAGGTATGGGTGAACTCAGCAGGCGCCTAAGGCCCGGACAGAAAGGGGCCCAAACAATGGGAAAAAAGTTACAATTGCAAAAAAAGTTTTTAATATTGTGCATATACAAGACTGGCAATATTATCAATTGAGAACCAACTATTTAAAGACAGTGATACCATAGATGTGATAAAGACTTCTGCAACAAGGGGGGGGGGGCAATGTTAAAAGTTCACCCAGAGCCACCAGGTATGGCACCGCATGTGGGTGTCCTTCACTCAGTCATTACAATGACCCTGCATGGACACAGACTGCTCCACCATTGCAGTACATATCATGTGGCCCCAGCCCTACCCCAAGGGCCCTGTCATGAGCCATGTCATGCCATACCATGCAGCTCTGTCCCCCGGAATGCGTATAAAACATGGAAGATAGAGGAGGGAGGGGGACTATGGCTGCTCTTGCAGATAGAGTAATAAGGGCAGCAGCAGCAGCCAAGCAGAAGCTCTCAGTTAGACACCTCTGACCTAACTCAACAGCTAATTCCACTGCACCCATTAAATTGTTGGCCAATCAGAAAGGCTCAAGCATTAAAAGACAGGACTTTTATGGCAAGCAAACACAAAACACAAAAAACTCAGTGACACAAGAGGAAAGGAAGAGAATCAGCACTCTGAACAATGAATGCAGAATTTAGCTCTTTCACTGCACTTTCCTTTGTCATGACTCTTACTCACACAAACATATACATAAAATCTATAAAACTAAGCAAAATATATTTTCCTAGAAAGTGAGGCAGGAAAGAAAATTCTCCATCTCCATTTTGCATAAATTGACTTTATGCATCTACTGATCATGCACTGTACCTTAAAAGTCCAAACTCTTACAGTAAATTTTATATCCTTCCTTGGCAACTGAATTGATTTCAACCCTAAAATATTCCATTCTTAGCATTTTTGCTAAAAATAAAAATATACAGCAGTGATTCTCAACCAGAATGCCAGGGCACCCCAGGGTGTCTTGAGATCCTTCCCAAAGTGCCACAGGGTGACACACAACATTAGCAGTACTAGGTATATAAACATGATGCACAAGATAAAGCCAAAGTTTATGCCCCATTGTGAACTTCCTGAACTGTTTGAAACAGAAGAATTGTTCTGTTATTGCTCTATTATTTTTCTATAGTTTTCACTCATTTTTTTGACTAAGAACTGACATTTTCCAAGGGGTGCCTCAAGCCTAGAAAGGTTGAGAACTAGTGTTATATTGTGATGTTCGTACAGAAGTACGTGGCACCTGGCAGACTTAGAAAAACGATAGGTCTCTCCAGAAAGAACCTTACTAAAATAAATTAGATGAATCCCAAAATGATGAAAACAAACAGAAAGGGAGAGATATTGGGGGCCGCTGGAAATGAGAATTAGCGTTATAATACTGAAGAATCATGAGATACACTAACTTGCGCTCAAGTACTTTGTTAGCTTCTCTCTCGAATAATTTTTAAATAGAATGTATTATACTGGTATTAATAGTTGAACACACTGTACAAAAGGGCCTGAATGAAGATAAGGGTTACTAACATATCCAAAAGTGAAGTTGCAGATTAATATTTTGCTTTAGAAAAATAGCTTAACAGAAGCAGTAATAGTTATATATTCAAAACAGTTGAAATATAAAAGTTTTGCATTTTTTGATGATCCAGGAAAGCAATGTATTACAAGGGCCAGCCTATTTCCCTTAGGTTTTAGGTTTCACTAAAATTTAGCAGATCAGTAAACTTAAAAAGCCAAATTAGCCTTCAATCCATCTTGTTTAACTGACAATTTTAGAGGGCTCACTCTTTCATAATATGGCTGATTTTTTAAGATGTCACATCTTTATAGTGCTAAAACATTATTTCTGCTTACTTGGTGTTTTTTGTACATCTCAGATGTTTGGAGATCGTATAGTATTTCTACTTTAAGCCACTGTACTTTAGGTAGAATAGGGGTGCTGTGGGCTTTTACCAAAATATTTTATAATTCTAGATGTTAAGCTTCCATAACATAAAAAAATTAACAAGAAGAAAGCTGTAATCACATTTTGGATTGAACTATTTCAAAATGGAAAATAGTGCAGAAAACAGTGTATTCACCACAGATATTCTAAGATACATTAATCCTGCCTTATACAACAAAAGAAAAAATATCGAAACCTTTTTATGAGATTTAATAGAGGATCCAGCTGAACATTTCTGTATTTATACAACAAGCTACTAAAAGAAGAAGACTGAAGAGTGGTCAAGACGAATATTTGCAATGCAATTAGGCTAGACAAGTAAATCTGAATGTATGCCAGCTGCAGGGGCCTGCCCTTAATTCACACCATCAAATGTCTAGTGTGTTGCACAGTGTCTAGCATCGCTACCTACAATATTAAAAGTCTCATTAGACAGCTACATGTTTACCAAGCACCTCAATCAGGGATTGAACATATTTTAGCTATATCTTCTATCTATATGTTGCTTCATCACCATCTGTCACTTAAAACCACCAGATACAAAAATTTCAATTCAAGCAAAATGCACTCACCAGCAAAACTAAGCTATCATTCAAATTTCTACATGAGACTTGAATTCCTTTTCAATGTTCTTCAACTTTGACCCAGCTCTACCCCCTCCTTTACTGAAAAGGGCAAAGACAACAGCCCAGCAAGTGGGACAGGCAAAACAGACCTCCTTTGTTCACTTTTTTCCTTTCAGTTTTCTACTGAGGTAAATAACTGAAAAGCCCAGCCAGCCTTCAGTGGTTCAGAAGAAAGCAACATAGCTAGCTTGCAACTATGCTTTACTGATCAACCAACAGTACGATGAAACTTACAGCGCATCATGCTAGTCTTGCAAAATTACTGAAGCCCAGAATTTCTTTTCATTTGAATAACATCATTATTTACAATGTTGAACATGTATAAAGTGACATAATCTTTACTGTAACACAGAATAGACACTATATTTGTTTGCTCTTTTAAATTCAGCAAATTATCACTGTAGAGAAAGTATACTGAATTTTTTGAATGCTATCAGCCCACTCAAGACAGCAAAAAATTAAATTCATTACATATTGCCCAGCAAATGACCTCCTACATCATTCCCTCAGCTTACACTCCTGGGATACATTTTCTGTGTTGCTTTTCATTCCTGCAACTCTGTTCATAAAAAAATGCAATAAAAGAAAAAGATATCAGCAACCCATCCTAATGCCACTTAATGATAAAGTCTGCTTTATCATTTCAAATCCATCTGGGTTTTCCATCCCATAGTCTGAAAAATGGGGGTGGGGGGTAAAGGATATCTCAGTTCAAGGTGAGCTGGGACAAGTGAGCAAATCTGCAGAGCTGCAGCCATGTAAAGTAGATTTATTTACCATCGCTTTTTAATGCTTAATCTGTAGCTTGAATCATATAATAGCCCAATTAGCCTTTTTGCCCTCTAGTTTTTTTTATATTTAAATATAGTTACTATGGAGAGTCATGTCACTGGCTAAAAGAAAAGAAAATTGCCTTTTGCTGACTTGAAATATCAGTCCTACAGAACAACAAAATAGGTCATTTAGGGTGACAACACATTTCTCATTAACTCTGCTAAGCAACTATAATTGGGTAGCTACAGCTTATACTGTTACGTTTGAAGATTCAACAGTAGGAAGAAATGTCCAACCACAATAGGACTGTAATGCACAACTCGAGCCCACCAGTAACAAGCAGCTCATAAAATATTTTACTTTTGTCTGCATATTAATTCAAAAAAGGCCTCCTATCGATTTCAAAATATAGCCACATACAGATGTTCAGTTTCTACCAAGAGGCTCACCAGTCTCCCAGTAGGAATCAACAGCATACAGATGTTCAGGCTCTTTCTCCCGGAGCAAAAATGGCCACTCCAGGAAAAAAAAATAACCCAGCAACAACCAGGGTTAAATCGCTCCCAGGAGAGTTTCCCCCAAAAGACTGAACAGGACTGGAGCTAGGAAAAGTTTCCCTGCCTTCCCAAGACCTGGGTGATCCCAGTCTTGAGAGGCAACTGTTCCCAGCAACCACCGCTCCCTGCCTCTTCCCCAAACCAGGCAGCTCCCAGTTTCAGGAAGAGGCAGGAGGCTTTGTTGGCTCCCACTAGTTTCCCCTTGCCACCTTCAGCGCACAGCTGAGCAGCAGGTTGTCAACTTAGAAGCCATCAGTCAAGACCTCCAGGAAAGCCACCCAACCCAACTCCCACCAGCTTCTCTTTGCTGCCCCAGCACTCAGCTGACCCATAAGGCAGCAATTTAAAAGTGAACAGTGGAGAACAGGGCTTGGGAACTTTGCTCCTAGCCACTGCCTTTTAAATTGCTGCCCCACTGCTCAGGTGGGCAGCAGGGTGGTAAGAAGAGTCACAAGCTGGGCTTGGGAAAGCACACCCAGATCCTGGCCCTTCCAGCTTTTAAATCATCCTCCCACTGTTCAGCTGAGGAGTGTGGGGAAAGGGGTGGCTGTGGAGTGGGGACACCAAGAGGAACCCAGAAAGGCTGGGATTTGGACATGCAGAGGCTTCCCCAGCTCCCTCAGCTGAGTGGTGGGACGGGGGGGCATTCTTGGGGTGGGAACCCCCCCCCCAGGCTTTCTGTAGCAGCAGCTCTTTTTCAGCAGCTGCCAACTGGCACTTAACAGTCTAGCTCCTTCGCAGGCACAGGAAAAGGCAGGCTGTCAATTAATGGACCCCCTAAGGACAGGGGTGGCTGAGGATGCTATGCTCTGGTGTCCCCTGGCTGGAGAGCTTGCCTGTGAAGCTCTCCTGCCATGGAGGTAGAGCAGTGGCTCTCAACCTTTCTGAATGGGAGGCACTTCACTAAACACCCTCTTTCCTTGCCTGCCTCTATAACTTCTGCAAGCTGAATAGTATCCAGTTTAAAAAGCTAATTTATATATGCAAAGAAGCAAGCCCTGTCAGTGATGCTGAGGGATTGCCAAGACAGAGAGAAGCTCAAGCCTGCTCTTATCTGCTTATCTTTTCATACCTCATTTATCTGTTCTCACCTCTGGGTGCTTTTCAAAGGATCTGATGGCACCCTGGTTGAGAATCACTGAGCTAGGGAAGCATCTGCACAGTCCTGCACAATTTTTCTACTGGAAAACATTTCTTCCAGTAGAAATGAATGCCTGAATTCAGCCTATGATACCACTCCTGGACAGTGAGGACACATGAATAAGTCTTATCCTCAATATTCTGCCACCTGCCAATTCTTAGCTTCAATAGCCTCTACGTAAGAACTTTATATTAATATTAGTTTTGTAAAAACATGACAGTTGCACAGATATTTCTCACTGGAGATAAACTGCTTGCATTGCTACGTTACTAAAAACAGTAAACCTCTTTAAATAAGGCACCTCATTTGGTCAGTAATTAAGCATTTTAAAATCAAAGCCACCCTCCAACCAAACGTGCACCATCTCTTCAAAATTTCTGTTGTCCATGTGAAATGCACTGCAATACCTAACTGGCAGGGCAGCAGTTGGAAAGCAGAGGTCTGCTGTGCCTCCCAGCCAGGTTTGCTGGTACATCCTTGTATGGCAATGCCATTTGAATCGCGTCTTCCATTTTTCACCTGATAGGTATGTATAGCGTATAGGTGTTTGCTGGCTAGAGATAATGAGAGGTGTCTCTTTAGACAGATCTGGAGGCCAGAAGGAAGGCCAGACACCTACCCACATCCAGAAGTGATCTGCTCTGTATGTAACCCCACCTATTTCTAATAATAATAATAATAATAAAATAATTTTAAAAACCCCTATGATGCCTGGTGTGTCTCAGCTACCAGGGAAAGATGAAGAGCCCGATCCTGCCTTTGCTGGAAACAATGGAAAGGTTGCCATTGACTTGAGCAAGAGCAGGATCTGAATTTCAAGTTTCCCAGGGAGCCATACCCTAGCCCTGACTCCAGCCAAGGCCAGTTGTGGATGCTGAAGCACAGAGCAGGGGAGGGCCCGGCCCGAGGCACAGACAGCAAGGATTGAATATGTCCCCACGCATCAATAGGAGGAGGGTGAAGCAGGCAGGTAGGAGCCCAGGTGCGGGATGAGGGCGCAGCGCTCGCTCTCTCTCATCTTGGCATCACCCCCGGCTCATCTTCCTCACCGTGAAAAACGAGAGGCAAGAAACACGGGGCGGGGGCTGTCCCTGTGGGGGAGGATACGAGCCGAGCCGGGCCGGGCCGGGCGCGGCGCTGAGGGGCCTCGCGGGCCGCAGGTGCGCGCGGGCTCCGGCCAACGCCCTGCAGCGCCGGGGCTGAGAAGAGAAGGGAAAGGGAAGGGGCAGGGGTAGAGGCAGGGGAGCGGCGCGGCACTGCAGCGGCGGACAGCGCCCTCCCCGCCCGCACCTGCGGCGCTCCCAGACCCCCCGCGGGCAGTGGCTGCGGCCGAGCCGGAGGGGCCGGGGCCGGACGCGATACTCACTGGCTCGCTCGCTCGCTCGGGGCGGTGGCGGTGGGCGCAGCGCGAGGCTCCGCTCCGCTCCGGCAGCAGCGCGGGGGGTGGGGCGCGCTCCCGAGCCTGTCACCTCCCCCGGCCGGGGAGGAGCGCGCGTGCTCGGCGGCCGCAGCGCCGCGCCGGGGGCTGCGATCGCACCTGCCGGAGGCCGCGGCGGGCGGCGCCGCTCGGGGACCCACCTCCCCCGGCCCCCGACAACAGGCCGCCTCCCCCCGAGGCGCGGGCACGCGAGGCGGGATGGAAGTTGCGGCTGCGGCCCGACCCTCCCCGCGGCCAGCGCTGCGAGCCCCGGCCTCCCCGGGCGGGGGGGGCCCTCAGGGGGCGGCGGGGGGGCGCAGCACGGGCGGCTTGGCGGGGCCGTGGGGCAGCTCTGTGGAGCGGGGACGCTTCAGCCCCTGCCGGGGCGGGGACGCCGGGGAAGCGCCTGCCCGCCGCCCGCACCGCTGCGCACCCAGGCCCGGCTGCCTCCGCCCGCGCCTGAGGCGACCGCTTCCACGAGCTCACTCCCCACAGATAACCGGTCCCCTTCTGGCAGGGTTGCGAGAGGGGTGAAGGACAGCTCACTCGGCCCCCACCCTGCCTCCTTTTGCAGATCTCTTATTATCATAGCCCCACCACCACCTCCAGATCATGAGTGACTGGTGCCTCCTGAATATGGCGGGGGGCACCTGCAAAAGCCGCTGACCCTGTGGGGGGGCGCAAGCCCTGGCGACAGCGTCACGGGGGCACCGGCGCCGTGGGGGGGCTCACGCACACCCTACCAATCGCCTATGCGCCAGACTGTGCGAGAAGCAAAGAAGTCTTTTTCAGATGAAATCGTTATTGAATCACTTGTTCTTGTAAACAGTAGCTGCCGATGAATTTTCAGCTTGCAACAAAAACGGCAGGCGCATTTGTTTGGAGTTATGCAATGTTAAAAATGGTTTTGATTCTGAGGCCTTGGGCGTTGTAAGAGGTGCCATGCTGGGCTGGACCAGTGTCTGTCTACCCTGTCTCCAACGGTGGCAGAAGTGGATACTGTAGAGGGACAGCCCTGAACTGCATACATTTTGGAGAGATTATCATTATCCTCCCTGGCTTCTACCATGTAGTGGGTTAGAGATGCCAGAGGAAACATCTCCAACCCTTCTGTTCAACAACTATTAATAGATCTATCAGCCATGAATTTGTCTGAACCTAGCTACGCTATCTCCCTCTGCCACCTCCTGTGGCAATGAATTGCACAAGTTAACTACATACTGCATTAAAAAGTACTTTCTCTTAAATCTGTCTCCTACTAACTTCAGCAGGTGCCTCCTAGTTCTAGTATTCTGGGACCTGGTGAACAACAGGTCCCTGTTCACTTGGTGCACACCTTCATGATTTTGCAGACCTCTATAATACACCACTCCCCCCCCTCCTTCCCCTCAGCCTTCACCTTTACAAACCAAAGAATCATAGAAAATTAGGGCTGGAGAGAATTTCAGGAGGTCATCTAGTCCAACCCCTGCTCAAAGCAGGACCACCCCCAACTGTATCATTCTAGCCCAGGCTTTGCTATCCAGGTCTTAAAAATCTCTGAGGATAGAGTCTACCACCTCTCTCTCTGGGTAACCTGTTCAAGTGCTTTGTTACTCTCCTCATGAGAAAGCTTTCCCTAATATCTAACCTAAACTCCCCTTGCTGCAACTTGAGGCCATTGCTCCTTGTTCTGTCATCTGCCACTGCTGAGAACAGTCTAGCTCCACCCTCTTCCTCTTTGGAACCACCCCATAGGGAATCGAAGACTGCTATTAAATCCTGCCCCGCTTCCCTTCCCCAGACTAAATATGCCCAGTTCCTCAGCCTCTCCTCAGAAGTCATGTTCCCCAGCCTCCTATCCATTTGTGTTGCCCTCTACTGGGCTCTCTCCAATTTGTCCATATCCCTTCTGTAGTAGGGGGCCCAAAACTGGACACAGTACTCCAGATGTGGCCCCATCAGTGCCAAATAGAGGGGAAGAATCACTTCCCTTGATCTGCTGGCAACAATCCTACTAATGCAGCCCAGTATGCCTTAGTACATAAGGACACAATGTTAGCTCATATTCAGCTTACTGTCCATTGTAACTCCCAGATCCTTTTCCTTAGCCAATCGGTCTTCAGCCTATACCTGTGCATGCAGTTGTCCTTACTGAAACTCATGAGATTTATTTTGGTCCAATCCTCCATTTTGTTGAGGTTTCTCTGAATCCTAACCCTACCCTTTACCATAGCTACTACTCCCAGCTTGGTGTCATCTGCAAACTTGCTGACTGTGCACTCCATCCCATTTTTCAGAGTCCTAGCCTTCATAGCCTCTCCTGGTACAGCAACTGCTCCAGGCCCTTCATCATTGTGGTTGCCCTTCCCTGTACTTTTTCTATGGCATAACTTTATTCCATTACTTACAGCAGTGCAATAAATAAAACATTTTCAAAACCTACACCTGCAACAGAAGCTTAGTATGGGCCCATTGCCTGATGCGGGGAGGAAGGGAGGTTTATGAGAAAGGGGTGCAAAGCAGAGAAGCCAGTAACCTGCTCAGGTCTAACACTGCTGACTTTCCAACCACTTTATATTTAATCCAGCTGTTGTATTCCCATGGGTCTTGGAGGGAAGGAGGCTTCCAAAACAGCTTCCCCAATAAGGAGTTTAACTTTCAGTAAGGACTTGCTTAGAGGAAACTCAACAAAGGATAGAAAATAAACAAGCTTCTCTCTTGTGTGTACTAAATTGAGGAGCACAAGGAGCATAACTTCAGGATTTTCCTGTTCTTCTAGGTACTAACTGAGATGAAAGTGCTTTTGGATACTATTTTGAAACCCATTTGCAACACTTTTTGAAGGGCTTCTTACTACATAGACCAGGGGTGGGCAAAATGTGGCCCAAGGACCGGATGCGGCCTGCCAGATGATTCTATCTGGCCCGCAGGGCCCTTAAAAAAATTTAGAAAATTAATATCCATCTGCCCTGGGCTGCCTATCATGTGACCCTTGACTGCTTGCCAAAACTCAGTAAGCAGCCCTGTGCTCAAAATAATTGCCCACCCCTGACATAGACTATGCAGTGTTCCTTCAGTTTTGAACAAGGTAAAGTCAACTCTAAAGAGATTCTAGGTGTGACCATCAGTCACTTCTCTGTGACACTGATTACGGACCTGCTGTTCTAGGAATTAAGCTACCTTCCATGCATAAAAGTTGGCAGCTGATTTAATCTTTAATCCTTTATAAAGCATCCTGGGAATTAATCCACAAGATTCATCTATGGCACTCTATCGCACTAATAGTGTAGAACGTAGTGTCTCTGGTAAGCAACAAGCTTATCCAGAATGCAGTTGCTGCCAAGAAAGCCCACATGACAACTTTGGCAATGTTAAATTTGAATAACAGGCCTGTTGGAAACAATTGGATAGCAGTTTCTATAAATGGGGACCTACTTAAATCATGATCTTGCAGATTTCACAGAAATGGGAAAATTAGGCAATGTCCACAAAATCCATGGGAAAAAAACCCTTAAAAATAAAATCCTAGCTCCCCAGTAGGAGTCATCATGGTTGCTGCGGCCTGGCAGTGCAGCCAGCTGGGGGCAGGGGTAGAAGGAGCACTGCCAGCAGGAAGGAGAGCAGGCAAGATGTCACCATTGATTGCCTGAGAGGGCTGCCTGTAATGTAGTCCTGCCCCTTTCCACCAGTCAGCATCAAGGAGCAGAGTCACATGATGGATAGCTCTCTCAGGCAGTCAATGGCAAGGGGCAGGACCATGAGATGGATAGCCCCTTTAATCAATCAGTTGTGAAGGGTAGGGCCACTGGGACCCATCAGCCAATCAGAGATTGGGAGGGGAAGGCACCACAATATGTCCATGGAAATGGTGACTGGTGCCACAAACTGTCCACAACATCAGCCACCTGTCTTGTTGACTTGGGTAGATCCCTATCTAAAAATGTTATTGTATATATGTAAATATCCAGGGCTCCTACTAAATGATAAATCAATTTGATTACCACATCAAACTCTAGGGATACTCCGGTGCACATTGATTCATTTGCTGACCAAATTACTATTGGTTGTTAGTAAATGTTCTGATGAAAAATAGATGCATGCATGAAAGCAAGTTGTATCTATAATGTTTAATAATATAAAATTCAGAGTTTTTTTCTAAGAAAGAGACTAAACACTCAAATATACCAAATACATCTTAGTATGATTTCTTTTTATTTGCATAAAAGAAATATATATACCAGATACATGTAATATACTGGTATAACATTCCCCAATTCTCATCTAAACTCTTTTGTATATCTTGAAGGTAATGCAAACTGAATTTAAAGAAGCAGTAAGTGAGAGGAAGACAGAAAGCCTTACAAATCATGGTGCTACTTCACTTCTTCTCCTCACTGGCTACAGTTCTCTCAGGAGCAGTGTTGCCACATCTTGGTTGGAGAGAATGCAAGCACAAAACTCAGAGCACCATTAACTTTTAGAAAGAGATGTGCTTGCATTCAATTAAGCCTCTGAAGAGGTTCTAAGGGAAGCACGCCAAGAGTTACTTTGCCAAAACTTGAGCAGAGAAGCAGCCACATGCTCCAAGAGTGGGAGGCACAGTCCTAAATAGAACCTCTGTCCTTAGGAAGTGTTAAAGCCCTATCTCACCTTTTTGTGTGTTGTGAGTGATGGTGCCCAAATTGATTTTGTTACTAGGACCACGCACTCCAGCATCTAAAAGGCCAGTTCTTCGGGCTGGTCAGCCTCAACTTGCAAAGCCTGCAGGCTAAAGAGTTCACCCAGGTCCTACGTAAGTCAACAATCAGGGCTATGCAGTCTTGCACCCATCCTTTAGAGAGGAACTCCCCACCAGTCATGGCTCCTTAACTGCCCCCACCTGGCTTTATCCCTGGGGTCCAAGAATTATATAGTTCATATCAGAGCTGAGTAACAGGTGTCAGGGGTCCCCTCCCCTTGCACTACCTATTATTGTCAAGCCTTTTTCCTGCTTTTTGGGGCCAGCCAGTAAGACATGTCTATTTAATACAAGTTATCCATATGGTTCCTAGGCCATTCCAAGTCCATGACTTAATACTTTAGCCCTAATGCAGTTCTTTAGTCCTCAAAATCTATGACCAGTGGGTTAGTCCAGTCCACTTCCAACTGAAGCATGTTGAACTCAAAAATAACTTGCCCTCCCTCCCTCTAGCAAATGACTGGGTTTGGGACTAGCACTCCCAAACACCCCTAGGGAAACTCACGGTCACTGCTTCAGTGCTCCTCTAGGTAAAGCAACGCTTACTGGGGGCTTCTCTGTGTCAAACTCCTCTCGCTCTTCCACAGAGTTAGGGCCCTTAGGGCTGGAAACTCCTTCAAGCCTCCAGTTTGCTGAGCAGGTTTCTGCCCTACTCACTTCACACCTGCCTGGGCTTAGCTGCAGCCAGGCTCCATGCTTCATCTCCCAGGCTCCTGGAGCTCTCTCCCTTTGTCGGCATAGGACTCTTACGATGTCTGCCCTGACACACCAGCCAATCCACAGCCAGCACAAGCTGATGAATTGGGCGGCTGCTGCGTCTGTGGTTCTGCTGCCTGCACCATCACCAACCCTGGAGGTAAAAACCTGCCTTCTTGGATCCCCATTGCGCATACGCCCAGCCTCTGACCACCACTGGGACTGCCCCTCGGGACATCACCACTCTGGCCATGTCCACCAAAGTGCTACCTGCTGTGATGTGTACAACTGTATCTGTGGCCAAATCATACTGAACTATTTTTTCATGCTCTTGGAAGGTAAGCAATCAAAGGCATAAAACCATGGATCATAGCCAAACACTCATAAAGGCCAAGACACTAACATTAACCTCTCTTTTCACTTAACAAAGAGCATTAAATATTAATATTTATTGAGCTTGTGATTTGTGCAGTATTTTACATGACAGACGAAAGCACATTTCATTTATTTGTCATGAAGAAAGTTAGCTGGAAGGACACACGAGTCCAGTACTCTTTAACACAGGGAACTATATCATGTACATAATAAAGCAGTCTATGATAGATAACACATGGACAGCTTTAAAAATGTCTTTATGTAGAGGCTGCCAGCTGATCTTTACAGAATGTAGATGTAGAAGGGAAGGGAGAGAGGGGAAGGCTGTGTTGGCAGTTTAAAAAGAAAAAAAATCTTCTATCTTTTGGTTTTGATCTAAAATCTCATTCAAATAAATGGAAAGATTCTTAGGCTGCTTGCAGACATTAAAAAAATTGTGCTTTACTTTGACACAGTTCTTTGGCATCTATATAGATCTGACACTTCAGTGGACTTTTTGGCACTAATCTAAAGCCAATTCAATCAGTTATTACATAAAAGCACCAAAAAGTCCAACAAAAACCCCCAATCTAGACAGATATCAAGTGAGCCAGGTCCAACTAAGGCACAGCCTCTTCTGGGCATGTGTGGGGCTTGGCATAGGAACACACTGAATTTAAAGTAAAGCTCTGGGGTTGTGGGGGTTGGGTTTTGTTTTTGTTTTTTAATATCTGCAAGCAGCCTTAGTAACTTTACCTTTACCATACCAAGCAGTGCTGAGGGTCACCGTGGCTTGAAACACTGTTGTCTCTGCTCTGTGGTAGTTCACATCCTACCACTTTTATTCTGATGTTTCTCTTGCTGGCAAATGGAGCAGAGTGTAATGAGGATAGGGTATGACTTTTCAAAATTATCTGGAAGGTATGTTGAAAGGCAACAGCTCCTTTGTCAGGCATAATCATATGCACTGAGTGACTTTCAGCATAGGAAGAGGTAAGCTTTCCCTTATCCGCCTCCTTTATAATAAAAGTTACACAATATAATTATAACATAATTTTCTAGATAAGTAACCAGATAAATTTAATAAGGATACTAAAATCAAATTAACATATCTCTCAAGAAGGATTTAATATAGCTCTATGACAAAATGAATACACTAAGTTGTTTGAAGGTTTAAGGCTTTTAGGAAACAGGTACTTGTGGACATCTGTGACATGAAAATTGCAAAACTCAAATAATGCAAAGCAGGGGAAAAAAACAAAGACGGGATCAAAAGCTTCAGTAATGAAGATCTAATGTAAAAGCTGCCCAGTTTGGTAAACAGTAGCAAGGTCGGGTTTCCTAGCAAGCTATCTAGGATATGTTCTTTTGTTGTAACATGTAGAGAACTTGTCTAGAAAGATGATCATACTGACAGTGAGGAAGACAGACCACACAGGAATTTTGTGCTGTGTTGGTTCTTGAAAAATAATAACTAATAACTTTATTGGAATGTGCACTAAATTAAAAAAACACAAACTAGACAGAAAGTAATGAAGCGATAGTGTTTCATTTGTCCTGTAGTCATAATAGTTAAATGTACAACTCTTATTTAGATTAATAACATATTTTCTTGACTACAAAGCAAAGTTTTTCTCCCCCAATTAGTATAGGTTAAAAAGCTCCTACTCTTGTATTTGCATACAAGGAAACCTCATTAAGTACACTGTCTATCATTAAACTGCCGCCAAATGCAGCATGTGCTCAGTAAAGGAAACCAGGTCTGAAGTTGAGTAAATGCAGTTAACACCAAACATGACTATAAAACACATGGCCCGTATGTTCACCATCTCTTCCCTGTCATCTTCTACCATCTTGCTGTAGTACTAACCATGGAAGTTAGTGCCTCTGGAGGCCAGAGCAGCAGGGTGACCACCGGCAGGCAGCGGCAGTGGCTGGGGGATGTCGGTGACAAGCAGGAACCACCTGCACATGGCCACAGTGATGTTGACATTGAGGGCAGGCCGAGTGGGGACCACTTGCAGGCAGTTGCAGCGTTGCTGGCGGCAAGGGGTGGGGGATTGTGGGCAGGGAGCGGGGACTGTCTACAGCTGCATCAGCAGCAGGGCAGGAGAGGGTGGCAACAACCCACAGAAGCCGGCGGCAGCTTTGGCAGCCAATCTCAGGGGGGTCAGGTGGGCCCCACCTATGCGTCTCCTATGGTACTAATACATCTCACTCAGTCCCATTTTGATGCAGGCTTCAACTGAGAGGTTTGTGTGTCTGTTCACAAGCAGGTTCCTACTCTTTCACAGGGCTTTCCTGAGGCAGGAGATAATCTGGTTGAAGTAGGCTGTCAGGGTCCCTTGCTGATTGATTAAGTGCCTATACAGAACTGCCTTTCTGATCAGCCATCAAAAGAAGTATGTGTACTCTACTCCACACATATGACATATGGCATATGAGCAGTACCAGAGGAGGTGACTGACTGTTTCCACCTTCCACTGGAAGGTTTGCCTGGGGTAGTTTGATGGGCCTCTCTGCCCCTCACTGTTTTCCACACCACAAGGATAGCTTAGTGGAGCCTACCTGAATAAGGTATATGATTGTACACATTGCATGCAGTTCCCTGCAGCATTGACTCTTCTTCAAGTCATAGTCAGCCACTAAATTGGATACATTTAAACTTCCTCTTCACTTCCACAGCTGGGGTGCACATTTCTTTCCCATTTCAGTGATTTCTGTTTCTTTACCAGCCTTAAATATCTGGTAATCATCACCAAATGGGCCCCCAAACAGTTCACCCAGAATCCCTCTGTGCTCCCTTCTCTCAGTCTGTCACATATGATTAGTGTGGCCCTGCCTTCCATGAGGTGGCACCAAACCAGGCTGCCCTGTGCCTCTTTTGTATTTGAATTTGTGGAGGATCCCAGGACTCATGACAAGGACGCCTGGTTCCAGTCATGCGTGGGGGCTAATTAGTACATGGATCTTTTGTGTGTGGGGGTATCTGTAGTACACACACACATACCGAGGAGTGCTGTGGGGTCCCCTTGGTTTGAAAAGCTGTTGTCTTTGCTGGGGCTCAGCCCAGTGATCCGTAAGGTAAATCATGGGCTATTTGGCCATGCATAGTTTGTGCTATATATAAGTGGGTTAAAAAGTGCTGCTTAAAAGTGTGTTTATGGAGTACTTGTACTAAAACTTGTGGTAGTTTCAAAATAGTTAAATTCCATTGATTTAGATGAACTAAGTCTATGGGTACTTGTAATAATTTCTCTATATGCAAGTTACTACAGGTAATTTAAGGGTCAGTGTTTTCAAATTTGTCCCTTGCTTCCATGTGCTCAGACAGAGCTTGGTCTGACAGTAAGGAGGTAGAGAAAGGGGGCTACCTGATCCCGCCCGCCTGATTTCATTTGTCCCCCTCAGAAGTGGGAGGGGGACAAATTCAAGGCAAACCTCCAATAATTAGATTCTATACCTGGAAAGCTATAATGCATTTATAAATTTTCCATATATAGAATATCCCATGGTCAGCTTATTTTTGAATAAATATGGTAATACAGAATCTAAACTCGAGCATCTTGACAGTGCATCCAACAATTCACTATTATTCATTACCACACCTAAGTTAATGTTCACCCAACTTTAAACTTACCTCACCTGAGTTAAGGTTTCTAACTAGAACTAAAAACAGTCTGCAGGGCTGTGAAACAGAAGAGAGATATTACCAGAAATGGCTAAAAAAACAACAAAACTGCACAAGAAAGTTTTACTTGATTCATGGAACATCAAAACCATTAAAAAAAGGAGCGAGGATTGTTAGCATCTGTGGAATTAAGAATGATTATCAGGAAATCAAATAGATTATAATGAAACATGAAATCAACTGACCCCTCCCCCCCCCACTCAATCCTGCTCCTCCCAGGCAGTTGATTTTAAAGTTTGGGTGGAACAGGAATCAAACAGGGGTGCAATTGCACTTCCTTGGATCTGCCCCTACCTCCAACGTAGGTTTCAAAACTCAAGACAAGACCCAGAGCACCAAATCCTCTTCTGAGGGAAGGAGCCTAACTGAGAATGGCTCACCCTTTTTAAAGTGTAAGTGGTACTCCCCTTCTTTATCATAGTGTAGTTGGGGCATTCATTCAAGAACTGAGGTTAGGGATAGAAATTACATATAAACCTGCAGGGGTGACTGGTGCCTCCTAAATCTGTGGGGTGGGGCACAATTTGTGGATGGGCTCAGGCTTGGGCCAAAAGCCCCATATCCACGCCTATACTTCTGTGCCACAGCTTAGTGTCCCCCCTCCAATGCTGCTGGCCTGCACAGCAAAAAAACTGCCCTGTCCTGAACAGTGCCACGTTGGGACCAATCTCAGGGAAGGTATGTGCCCCCGATGGCCCCCCTAACAGTCGCCTCTGTAAACCTCTATGTTTGGAAACCGATTTAGACCTGTAGCAGAACAATAGTTCAGTGCATATAAACTAGTTTCAAAATGACTGAACCTGGTTTAAGATAGACCTAGATGGATGTAGTTATCTGACTGAATCATTTTAGGTTAGACCAGTCTATCAAACTCTGTCCCAGAACCCCTCCAGACACATGTTACCTTGCAGTCCCCCAGCATCCCAGGATGCTATGTGGCCCATCACTATCCCTCCCCCCCACCCCAGGGTGACCTGCTGGAACACAGCTCACACTCCACTGCTCCAGCCCAGGCAAGCTGGCCCCATCTCTGGGCTGCCACAGAGCTGAGGAGCAAAGCTTCTGCCTCTGCTCCCCAGCCTGCATCCTGCCTGTGCCTGTCAGCCCTGTGAGGCAGCAGGGGAACTGAGCTCCTCAGCCCTGGCCTGGAGTCCCCTGAGCCCTGGTCTGCCCTGCCTCCCACCCCCTCCCCTGTGTGGTCAAGCCATAGCTCAGTCCTACCCCTATAGTTGGGGGGGTGGTCTCCTGGGCCAGTGCTGGCCACCCCCAAGCTGGGTGTCTTCCCATGTTGGGGAGGGAGCCCCATGCTTCAGGGGGTTTCCTCTGGCCCAGGGTCCCTGGAACCCTGGTCTGCCCTGCTGCAGGAATAGAGTGGGATCACCCTCCACCCCTGAAGGGGTAGGTCCATGGCTTGGGGAACACTAGACCGGGGAAACCTCCTAACACATGGGGCTCCACCATTTCATAGATTTCATAAACATTAGGGACCCTGGAAGCTCATCAAGTCCAGCCCCCTGCCCCAAGAGCAGGAAGTCAGCTGGGGTCATAGGATCCCAGCAAGAAAAACATCCAGATTTCTCTTGAAGGCATTCAAAGTAGGTGCTTGAACCACCTCTGGAGGCAGGCTATTCCAGACCTTGGGGGCTCAGACAGTAAAGAAGTTCTTCCTTATGTCCAGCCTGAAATGGTCTTGCAGGAGTTTATAACCATTTGACCTTGTCATCCCTTGGGGTGCTCTGGTGAACAAACATTCCCCCAGATCCTGGTGAACACCCCTTATAAACTCATTGGTGGCCATCAGATCACCCCTGAGCCTACACTTTTCCAGGCTGAAGAGTCCCATAGTTCTCAGCCTTTCTTCATAAGGTCTATTTTCCTGACCTCTGATCATGTGCATCACTCTCCTCTGGACTCTCTCAAGCTTCTCCACATCCTTTTTGAATGGTGGAGCCCAAAACTGGATGCAGTACTCCAGCTGTAGCCTCACTAAGGCCAAGTACAATGGGAGAATGATGTCCTGGGATTTGCTTGAGAAGCATCTGTGGATGCAAGCCAGCATTTTGCTTGCTTTACTAGCTGCAGCATCACACTGAAGGCTCATGTTCATCTTGTGGTCAATCCTGACCCTCAAGTCCCTCTCGTCCGTAGTGTTAGTCAGCGTAGCACTGCTGAGCCTATAAGGATGCTGCGGATTTTTCCTCCCAAGGTGGAGAACCTTGCATTTTTCAGTGTTAGACACCATCAGGTTCTCATCCACCCATTTCCTGAGCCTGTGAAGGTCAGCCTGGATTATTACCCCCTGTCCTCAGGTGTGGATGCTTTACCCCAAAGTTTGGTATCATTGGCGAACTTAGCCAGTCCACTTCTGACTCCAATGTCCACATCATTAATGAAGAGGTTGAACAAAAAGGTCCAAGGACAGAGCCTTGAGGGACCCCACTGGTCACAGGGCACCATGGCGATTGACTTCCACTGACCAACACCCTCTGGGTCCAACCATGGAGCCAAATTTTCCAGCCAGCGGATCGTGGTCGACCCAAGGTCACAGTTGGCCAGTTTTGCCAAAAGGTGATCATGGGATATCAGACTTTTTTAAAGTCAAGATATATAACATGAATCTCTTCCCCCTTGTCCAGGTGATAGGTCACCTGGTCATAAAAGGAAAGGATATTGGTCAAGAACAACTTACCTGCAACAAACATGGGCTGGCTATCCCTCAGGGTGTTACCATCGGCCAGGCCATTAAGAATGGCTTCTTTGATAATCTTTTCTAAGACCTTCCCTGGGATAGAGGTCAGGCTGATTGGGCCTGTAGTTTGCCAGATCCACTTTCCTTCCTTTCTTGAAGATAGGCACCACATTGGCCTTCTTCCAATCATCAGGCACTTCACCAGAGCTCCAGGAGCTCTCGAAGATCCATGGCAGGGCTGAGGTATGATGCTAGCCAGCTCCTTGAGTATTCTGGGATATAAATTTTCAGGACCAGCTTACTTGAAGGTGTCCAGCCTCTCAAGGTGTTCCTTCACGAGGTCAGCATTGATGGAGGGCAAGGAACCACCCTCACTCAGGCGTCCCTGTCCTGCAATGGACAGGGGCGTCCCACGGGACTTGTGAAAGACCGACACAGAGTACCCATTTAGTAAGTTGGCTTTTTCCTGGGCATCAGTTGTTAGTTCTCTCTTCTGGTTTAGCAGGGGTCCAATGTTGCCCTTGTTTTTCCTCCAGCTCCCCACATATCTAAAAAAGGACTTTTTATTGTCCTTGATACTTGTAATCAGTTGGAGTTCCATTGCAGTCTTGGCTTTCCTGGTTTGCTCCCTGCGGGTCTGGACCAGTGCAGTACATTCCTCCGTGGAGGTGGATCCCATCCACTATCCTTTGTAGGTCTGTCTTTTTAGACACAGGAGGACTGCTAGTTCCTTGCTGAGCCAAGGGGGCTGCTGTGCCCTCTTGCTGCCTTTCCTCTGAGATGGAATAGCCTTTGCATCTAGGATCGCTCCCTTGAGGAGCAACCACTCTTCCTGGACTCCCCTCCCTTTGGGGTTGTGGTCCCTTAGGGCCTTACTGACAAGTCTCCCAAGCTTGTCAAAGTCAACCCTCCTGAAGTTGAGGACCTCTGTACTGCTGACTGACTTGCCAGCTTTTCGGCGGATGGTGAAGTTGGTCAGCTCATGGTCGCTGTCACCCAGCTTCCCATGCGGGCAGTCACCCAGCTGTGGGGGCTGGTACTGGCCTGGAAGACTGTTCCACCCCTCCCATTTCAATAGAGGCAGGCTTTATCCAGTGTTACATAATCTGCAAACTCCAGTGTACAAATTTCTCATGTTCATGACTAAATCATTTGCATTTTTGTCTTGTGAAAAACTCAGGCACGTTTGTCTAAAATTTAGGACTTTAGCTATCAGTTCCATTTGGAGCCTGATCTTGCAAGCTGCTCCATGTAGGCTCTTGGTTCAAAAAACATGGGAGGGTTTAAACCTAAGGGACTTTAAACTTCTAATGACCCCACAGTTTTGGTTTAATAGAATATGAGCCTATTGTCAAGAATAGCCTTTGAGAGTTTTCATAAATACTCCAAAGGATAATTATGGAATCACCAAAACACACATGAGCTTGGATGCAACTCTTATTTTAAAATGCTTGACAAAAGCTAACTTTGAGTCAGGTGTTGATTAATTTTCATTCAATGATACTACTTTACATGACTCTCTGCATCCAAATCCAACAATATTTACACACTTGTTTAACTATACACTGTGTCAGTAGGCCTTAAAATAAATTACTCATACTATATAAAGTTAAGCAGGCATATAAGCCTTTACGGGAGGGAGTTTACATATCACAGGGGCAGAGGGAAGAGGGCAAAGTTGGTGAAAGAGAAAGCTGCTGGACAAGGAGTTAGTTCTACTTATTCTACCTCCCCACCCCTAACATGTTTATAATATTAATTTTGACCCTTTGATCATATGTATTGAGACTTTGGACTGAAGGAATTGGGAACAGGAGAAAATAGGGGAAATATTTGTAAAAAATAAGGTTGCAAAATAACAAGTGTAATTTGAATGATGTCTTAAAGATCTTTTGTAGCTTCATTCTCAGTCCTCTGGAATTCTGATGAGATACTCTTGAATCACAATCAGGCTCTTGCCCTAAAGGCTTATGTTTTTATGCTTTGGTATAGTGTAAGTGAGAAAAATATCTGAGTACATTTTTAGGTCCATTACATTAACCTGAGGAGGATTCTGAACGGTAGGTTGATATCATAGTAGCTTTTTAAAAGTAGATAAAATTAAACTCATTCACATCAGCTTCAGCTATATTAATCATCTATTTTGCCAATTAAACTGATGCTATTGGAACAAGATAAAAGTGATTAAGAAGCATTTTGGATTTCTAATTCTTAATTTATGTTTTTAGAACTGTACAATGAAGATACGATTCTATTTTCACTGAAAAGGGTTGGAGGCTTTCCATTGCCTGCAATTTAGTTGGATGGTGCCATTATTTATAGATTAATGAGTATTATTTAGTCTTTCTGGATACTCTTGCCTGAAATCCTTAAATAGAAAGTGTCAATATAAAGAAATTTTTAAAAAATCTTTCCTATGTTATTAAATTGCTCAAATGAATTATCTGCATGGGTGTGAACACTTTGGGGGCAGGGAATCCACTTCTTACATAGTGTGAATAATGTTGGCAGTAAAGTTAAATATTACAAACCTAATCAGATTGGGAATAGAGAAAGAAAGCATAGGGATGGGTTTATATGCCTTCAAATATTCAGCCACCATATGTGTCCACAGTTCATAATACCAACATACAGTGTGTCTACACTGCATGTTTACAGTGAGGTAGCTTACATTATTTTGTACACAAATGTAATTTCATATCAGTGTCCAGAGGAGACAGATGAACACCTCTCCTGAGATACCTGCCTGCAGTAAGTGCTATTACAGTGTCTCATCACTAAGTGGTGGTGGAGCAGATAAGACAGGGGATGGGCAATTATTTCAGGCAAAGGGCCACTTACTGAGGTTTGGTAAGCCATTGAGGGCTGCATGATAGGCAGCTGGGGCAGATAAATATTACTTTTCTAAATTTTTTAGGGGCTCTGTGAGCTGGATAGAACGACTACTATGAGATGACATTGGTAGAGCTGTAGACACCTGACTTTTACTACTCTGTAACTAATGCTGATACATAGTTTCTCTTGACTTCCTGAAAAGTAACTTTAACCTGAAGTAGAGTGATTTTTTTTGGTATGAGGTTATACCTAATGTGTTTTGCTTGACATTTACCCTGATATTAAAAATAAACCAAACCAGATGACACCAGTTGTACACAGGTCACTCACCCAGCTCCCTTCTCAAGGCCAGTAACCTGTGTGTTCTGGGTTTCTGGATGACTTATTTTTGGTGGGGCAAACTTCTTCCCACAGAAACAAAACCAGAAACAGATAGATAAACCAAAACCTGTGATCTTTTCTCAGATCCTGAGAAAGCAACTTGAGTTTTATGCATTTCCCTCAACACCACAGCCTTCCCTATCTCCCTTTCCACTCTGCTGCTGGGATTTTTAACCCTCTTTGTGGCTTCACCCTCATTCACTCTTTGTTGTTGCACCTGACTCCCAGCCTTCCAGCCAGGCAGCCTATGAACTGCTGCCTATTTGCAGCCAGAGTTTCAGCCCCTGAAGGCTGGACCTCCTTACACCAGTGTAATGTATCACATTTCTGGACCCATAATTAGGATGCATGATTGCATAGCCATGATACACATATAAACACACTGTAAATTTGTCAGAAAAAGCTTTAAAATAATATTAACAATATTAACACTTCTTTCATTTCCTAGTCTCATTTCATCTTTTCCTCATTCTTTTTCAGTGTCATTTCTTCCTCATGCTAAATATTATAATTAATTTTACATTTTTGGAAATGTGAGTCTTCATAGTGCCCTACCACATCATGGACCAGGACTGTATTCTTTCTTGTGCAGAACAAATACAGAACACAAAAATAATGCCTGCATGAATGAACATACAGCAGAAATGTCTGCACCCTCTAGACTTTTTACCTGCCTTTAGACATATCTCTCTATATGAGCCATTTACATTTAAATATATGAGCTATATTTGTTTTTATTTATTGCTCTAGCTCTGTCACTTATTACATGTATTTATCCTTTTCTTTGATTTTCTTCTCTCATCTGTAGAATTCCTTTTAGTCTGTTCCTGCCACTGCTTTTACTTAAGCCATCTATCTCCTACCACTATTTTTTCTGTTTAATTCTCTCTGCCTTTAGTTCTTTCACATTATGTCTACTCTTATCTTCTGGCTAGAAACCTTCTAACCTTCACTGGCTCCTTTGGCACAATGAAGAAAAAGGCTGCACATTCACTTCAAAGTGCAGGTAATGAGCTGTATCTCTTTGTCTCTTTTGTTACACTGGAATGGAAGACATAGCAGCTCCTGCAGCAGTTTTCACTATGGCAGCATCTCTCCTGTCTGTGAACCATGTTGCACTGTTGACTTCACACAGAGTGTCAAATGTACATTAGCAGAAAATGAAGGCATGACACATGACATAGTGTTCCTGATCTGGTCCCAGAAGTAACTGAGATCTAATCACAACAATACTCAATATTTTTCAATGTTGAATATATTTTCAATATTCAGCACAGTGTTACAGTGCCTATGATTTAAACACTGTCAGTTTCTTTGAATTTCCCTCTTCTAAACCCGCGCTCTTCCATTGAGAACACTACCCCATCTCTTGCTGTGTTACCATTGGTCCCCAGCTCTCACAGACTCCACTTACCCATCTACCATGGTGCTGCCTGCTGAAAGCAGCTTCTTTCAGCACATTTTAAAAAGAGACCCACTGCCAAATATGTAGTAAGCTGTTAGATCCTGTTCTGAGTATTCAGGCACCAGCATATGGAACAAAAATAAAAGCCTGAGAAAAAGATAGAACATCTTGACCAGAAAAAAAAATTAAAGGTCAAAACCTGTTCCATGCCCTGTGCTTTCTGTTGGTACATACATGTCCAGAGTCCTAGGAGTCAAATAATGCTACTCCTCTGTTGTAGGGCATGAATACACATTTTAGCATTTGGGAGAGAGAATTGGTTCTTGTAGCCTACATACTAGCTCATTAGCCTACACACTAAGCTGTGGCATATGTATAGCAAGTGGCACAGGCAGTCACTCTGTAGCATGCAAGCTATAGGCACTTTGTAAAGGGAGATACCAGAATGGAAGCTGGGGGCTCAGAGCCTCCAGCTGCCTGAAGTACAGTGGGATGGGGACAGGATGCTGCTGTGAGAAGAGGTGTCACTGCCAAGAGCCAAGTTAACCCTTCTTTGGCCCTGCAGTCATCACCAAATTT
Source organism: Crocodylus siamensis (assembly GCF_052110815.1). Classification (NCBI taxonomy): domain Eukaryota; kingdom Metazoa; phylum Chordata; order Crocodylia; family Crocodylidae; genus Crocodylus; species Crocodylus siamensis. Next base: position 54,407,926 of record NC_143398.1, on the reverse strand, counting down.
AGAGCTTTTGATCCTCGCTTGTCATATAAAACCTTGGCATTTGTGTGGCCAAGGAAACGCTAACCTGTTTTTGGTAGTCATACTGCTCGTGCAGCACCAGGTTCTGAGCCCCTCTGTCTCCATTTTTGCCAGGTCATAAACTCTATTTAGGTAATGTTTTTGTTGGTGAAGGGTCAGAGTGATTCTTGGGGAAGGATGCTTAACTTCTGGCACTCCTGCCAAAAAGGCCACCACTACACAAGCTACATACTCTCACATGCAGAAGCATACACTTGTAGACTTTGCTCTTCCTGCCCTTTCTCAGTTCTTACCAGTTTCAGAGAATCCTTTTATTTTTTTCAGCCTAAGAAAATTACCATTTTCCATTCTACACTTCCTTTGTTTCTATGCTTCTATCCCTCACTTTCCTAATACTAGCCTTTCTCTTAAAAATAAAAGCAAAAGAAACAGAAAAGAAAAAAAAAACCAACCTCTCCTCCAGGTTTGTTTTCAAACAAATCTTGCTATACTACCTCCAATACCAAATTCCTATGTCTCTGAAACCTTCCTTAACTTTCTTAAGCTTTCTTTTCTTTTCTTAATTAGACAAGTATTTTTCCCCAGTCCTCTTGCATCCATACAATGGGAAAAAAAAGATACCCTGACCAATTCCTTACCATCAATGACCTTTCTTTATTCCTGTTCTGTGATTAAAAAGGAGCCTTCCTTCAAATTCCCAATCGGGTGTCATCATAAAGACAATAAAATTACTGTTTCAGTGGCTTGCTAAATGTATTGAGGTATCTTATGAGAGATAAGCTAGAACTACTTGTGCTCAATTTAACTTTTCAGCATACCCCAGTACTACCATTTTTTTTACACACAAGACATGGCTATTATTTCTTTTGTTGCTGAATTTTCAGTTATTCTTTGTTCAATGACAAAAATTCAAACTAAAAAGCAACAACTGGAGAACTACCTTACACAAATATAGACTTCTGGAAAATAAACAGAAAAATATTTTTTTCTGTTAATCATTTATCAATAAATAATAGTAGTAGCCTTAAATTTGAAAACAAGGTAAGCATGCCATCATTAACAATAATATTTTAAAGCATACATGAATGTTAAATATGTGGAAGAGAGCTAAGTTCAGAGAAAAAACCTAAAAGCTACTTCAAGACAGAATAGTAGAGGGAGAGAGAGTGTCAAAACTTGGAACTAATGACACAGCAAGTGCAGAGGTTTTCTGGAAAAGAGATAGGAAAAATAATGGAGAAAGTCATGCCTAAACTCCGGACTAAAATGCTGGCATACATTCCAATCCCTGGGGCATAAATCTAGACCCTGATTTATGTATCAGATATTGTCCTAGACTTTTATAGCAAGATGGGACCAGACCTACAAGGACCAGACCAGACCAGACCTTGTCTGAGCAGATTTAGTGCAAACCTAGACATCTTGACTGAGATGAGCAGGTCAGGTGTCACCTGCGACAACTGAGAACTTGCCAGCATCTTCCATGGCATTGTTTAGTAGTAATAGAGACATATAAATAGAGATTAGGGATAGACTTCTCTGATGCACACCCTTCCCCCCCCCCAATATATCTAACTGAACAAAGGCTCACAGATGTAGGACAGGAACATCGAAACTGCTGTAACATTTCCCTGCTCTTGAGTAGGTGGCTACAAGATGAGAGGGCAGTATTAAAATATAGAATAGGCATGGTGGGTATTGTTTAATTCTAGGGAAGACTTGCATTTGTATATCCCTGTAAAGCTATTCAAGCATCAGATTAGAAAATATAAAACAGTCATTTTCTACCGGCTGTGTTACTGTTCGTGGTGATGCAATTTAGGAAGAGCAACATGACAGTATGGCTTACCTTATAAAGAAGCTTCTTTTTTTTTTGTTTCTTTTTAGATATCAGGGGAGGACAAGCTGTCCGGGAGCTGTCAGAGCAAACAAGGTATATATTTCTGAGCTTTTATTTAGGGAGCCTCATAATAAGGACTTCTATTTACAGCTGTATTCAAATCCTGATCATCTCCCACTTAATTTTTAATTCTTCTTCTGCATTGGGAATCCTTTTATTTGCACTCTACCTCTACCTTTAGAATCTTCTCCAGAATTTAAAAAAATAACAACTTTTTTTACACCATTATAAGGACTGACTAGCTGGGGAACTGAATGATGACAAATGTAGAGTGGCCATAGGAATTATTGCCTTATTATGTTAGGCAATCAGCTACTTCATGAAAATGGCTACTGTTAAGATCCAGCTAGACTATCAGTGGCAATTTAAAGAATAACCAGTCAACAGAACCTGAATGTGATGAATGGCACTGTGAATGTACCACAACAATAGTCTGGAATTCATTTTAAGTAGACATTCCAGTATAGTAACACAGCATAGTGAAAGGCTACAGCAACCCTACAGAATTTGAAATAATACATTCTAGATATTGTCAGAATTCTGGAAATCCTATTCAGTTTGCCTTTTAACATTTTGTTTTAAGTAACTAATTGCTTCTTGCTGAGCCATATCATAGCAAGTCTATTGCACTTACAGCTATACTGAGCAAGGAAAAATTGATGAGTTGTTGAGAAGTCGCAGTGTGCAACTACTATAAGATGCAGTTCCTTCCCTTTGGACTAAGAGGGAGAGATGGATCATGAATTCAATAGAGAAATGGCTGAGGCTGCACACTCCCAGTGCATGATCATCCCTGACTTCAACCTCCCTGACATCTTGTGGGAAGAGCACACAGCCAAATCTGACCAGTCGCATAGCTTCCTCACTTGCACTGATGAGCTCTACCTAACACAAGAGGTCTATGGACCAACTAGGGGAGAGGCACTCTTGGATCTGGTTCTGGCCAAAGGGGATGATCTGGTAAGTGATCTGAGGATCAAGGGGAAGCTTGGTGACAGCGACTATGAACTGATCACTTTATTTGTCCAATGCAGGGCAGGCAAATCTCTCAGTAAAACAGAAATCCTCAACTTTGGGAAGGCTTACTTCCACACACACAGGAGACTGGTCAGTCAGGCACTAAGAGACAATGGCCCCTCAGAAAGGGGAGTCAGTGGGGAATGGTTGTGCCTTAAGAATGCAATCTTTGAAGCACAAGGAAAGTCCATTCTGTCCCCCAGGAAATCCACTCAACTTGCTGGGAAACTCCCTTGGCTCAATAGGGAACTTTTGAACCTCCTGAAATTAAATTAAATTAAAAAGAGAAGCCTACACCAGATGGAAAATGGGACTTATCACCACGGAGGACTCAGTAGCCCACACCTGTAGAGAGCGGATCAGAAAAGCCAAGGCAGACACCAAAGTCAGGCTAGCCACAGGAATCAAGGACAACAAAAAGTCCTTCTTCAGATATGTGGGAAGTCGGAGAAAGAAAAACGGTAACATTGGACCCCTGCTAAATCAAATGGGGCAGCTGACATCTGATGCTCAGGAAAAGGCCAATCTCCTAAATGATTACTTTGCATCCATGTTCCACCTGCCCAAGGGGGTCACTCTGTCAGACAGGACACAAAGCATCCAGGGGGTGGGAGATGGGCCCACAATCAACATAGATCAAGTGAGGGAACACATCCAGAGCTTTGACATCCATAAGTCCATAGGCCCAGATGCAATGCACCCGGGAGTCCTGAAGGAGCTGGCGGACATCATAGCATGCCCTTTTGCAAAGATATTTGAGAACTCATGGTACTCAGGAGAGGTACCAGAACACTGCAAAAGAACCAACATGGTCCCAATCTTCAAGAAAGGAAGGAAGGAAGATCCAGGGAATTACAGGGCTATCAGTCTGATATCCATCCCTGAAAAAGATCCTGGAGAAAATCATCAAAGGTTCCATCAGCAACAGGCTAATGGAAGGCAACTTTCTGAGAGCCAGCTGACATGTCTTTGTTGCTGGAAGGTCTTGCCTGACCAACCTCATCTCCTTCTATGACCAGGTGACGCATTGTTTGGACAAGGGAGATGAGGTTGATGTCATATATCTGGATTTCAAGAAAGCCTTTGACTTGGTTTCCTGTGATGTCCTCCGGGTTAAGCTGGGGAACTGAGGCCCTTGACCACCCTACCCTGGGGGTCTTTAAGAGTAGGTTAGATGTACATCTTGCTGGGGTCGTTTGACCCCAGGACTCTTTCCTGCCATGGCAGGGGGTCGGACTAGGTGATCTACTCAGGTCCCTTCTGACTCTAGAAACTATGAAACTATCTCATGATCCAATGGCTGGGGAACTGGCTCCAAGGTCAGACCCAAAGAGTATTAGTTGGTGGGAGTAAATCAACATGGCACAAGGTGACTAGTGATGTCCCTAAGGACTCAGTACTTGGGTCAGTACTCTTCAACATCTTCATTAATGAACTGGATTTGGGCATCAAATGTGGACTGGCAAAGTTCATGGATGACACTAAACTACGAGGGAAGGCAGTCACATAGGTTGGGGATACAGGCTGGGTGGAACAAAATCTGATGGCATTCAACATAGAGAAGTGCAGGGTGCTCCATCTTGGGAGAAAAACCAGCATCATAGGCTCAGCAGTGCTATGCTCACAATTACCATGACCAAAAGAGACTCCGGGGTCCAGGTTGACTGCAAGATGAACATGAGCCACCAATGCGATGCCATAGCTGGCAAGGCAAACCAAGCTCTGCCATGTATCCGCCAATGCATCTCAAGCAAAACCAGGGATGTCATCCTCCCACTTTACTCGGCCTTAGTGAGGCCGCAGCTGGAGTAGTGTGTCCAGTTTTTGGCCCCCCACTTCAGGAAGGATAAGCTCAAGAGAATCCAAAGGTTGAGAGATAAAGTCTTACAGGATGAGGCTGAGGGACATGTGACTCTTCATTCTGGAGAAGAGAAGGCTCAGGGGGGACTTGGTGACAGCCTATTCTCTATATATGAAAGGCTTAGTCCATTTGTCTGTGTATCTGTGTGTCCATAACACTCTTGGGGGGCATGGCTCCCAGTGGGGCATGGCTCCATCCTGTGCTGCATCAAGAATGACAGGTGGTGTGTGGCTCCAGCAGAGCAGGCTTGTCAGTGCGGAGCAGGCAGACACAGAGCAGGGGGGAAAAGTGGGGTGGTGCAGGGCCAGACACGGAGTGGGGCTGGAGGGTGGGCGGGGCACAGGGCCAGATGCGGAGCGGCAGGCGGGGTGGTGCAGGGCTGGACGTGCAAGGCGGATGGTGTGCAGCCAGGTGCGGAGCAACGGCAGTGCAGAGTGGTGGGTGGTGGTGGCAGCTGCCACGTGCAGGTTCGCCCCTGCTCCGTCCCCACCCACTCTTCCTCCCCACTTCATTCTTGACAGGCAATTCACTAGTAAATATGTAAGGGATGTGCATCAGGATCTGGGAGAATTGTTGTTCATCAGGGTCCCCCAGGGATAACAAGGTCTAACAGCCACAAACTTCTAGAAGGCCGATTTAGACCGGACATAGGGAGAAACTTCTTTACAGTCTGTGTGTCCAGGGTCTGGAACTGACTCCCTCCAGAGGTGGTGCAAGCACCTCCTCTGGACTCATTCAAAAAAAGTTTGGATGCTTATCATTTGACCTCAGCAGACTACCTACCTATGGTAGGGTGGCTGGACTCGATGATCTCATGAGGTCTCTTCCAGCCCCTAATGTCTGTGAAATCTATGACTTTACAGTCTGTTTGATATAGATGGATTATATAAGTCACACACACAATACATTAGGGACCAGAATTAGGGATAATAAAAGTCCTTTTTAAAAAATATAGGGAGAAAGAAGGTGGCACTGGGGAATGTGGGACCCCTACAGGACAGGCTTGGCAATCTGGTGATTACAGCTAACAAAAAAACTGACCTCTTTAATGAATTTTTTGCCTCCATATTCCTGAACAGGTACCGGGACATTTCCCCCACTAGGATTACAGACAGTCCCAGGGGAGGCACCAGGGATGACCAATTAGGGAATTGTTGGAGGGGATGGACATGTTCAAATCAGTAGGTCCAGATGCTCTTCACCCAAGGGTGTTGAGGGTATTGGGGGGTTCATAACGGGACCCCTGGCATGGCTTTATGAGTGCTTGTGGGGCTCTGGCCAGGTACCAGAGGATCGGAAAGGGGACAATGTGGTCCCCATTTACAAGATGGGGAGAAAGGAAGACCCAGATAACTATAGGCCAGTTAGTCTCACCTTAGTCCTTGGGAAGACCTTTGAGAAAATTATCAAGGAGCACAATTGCAAGGGCCCAGCAGGGGAGGTAATACTCAAGGGCAACCAACATGGGTTCATTGAGGGGAGATCCTGCCCGACTAACCTGGTTTCCTTTTATGATTAGGTCACAAAGTCCCTGGATGAGGAAGTTGAGGTAGATGTCATCTTTCTGGACTTTAAGAAGGACGTTGACATGGTTTCCCACTACATTCCCTCAAAAAAACTAGGTGACTGCAGCACTGATGCCTACACTGTCAGATGGGTGGCAAATTGGCTAGATGGTCACACCCAGAGAGTGGTGGTGGACAGGCTGTTTTTGACCTGGAGGGATGTGGGCAGGGGAGTCCCCCAGGGTTCAGTCCGGGGACCTGTACTGTTCAACATCTTTATCAGCAATCTGGATGTGGGTGTGGAAAGCACGCTGTCCAAACTTGTGGACAAAACCAAGATGTGGGGTGAGGTGAGCACTCTGGAGGGGAGGGACAGAATCCAACTAGATCTAGACAGGTTACAGAGGTGGGTGGATGAAAATAGGATGGAATTCAACACAGACAAGTGCAAGGTACTGCATCTAGGGAGAAGGAACCAAAAACACACCTATAGGCTGGGGAACTCCCTTCTTGTCAACACAGTGGCAGAAAGGGATCTTGGAGTCATTGTTGACTCCAGGATGAACATGAGCCGCCAATGTGAGGAAGCAGTCAGTAAGGTTAACCGCACCTTGTTGTGCATCTACAGATGAGGGGGAGGTGATCCTTCCCCTCTATGCAGTGTTGGTCAGGCTGCAGCTGGAGTACTGCATCCAGTTCTGGGCATCGCACTTCAAGAGGGATGTGGGACCCATTGAGAGGGTCTAGAGGAGGGCCACTTGCATGGTCAAGGTGCAGTGGGGCAGGCCCTACGAGGAGGGGCTTAAAGGCCTGAATCTATTCAGCCTCCACAAAAGAAGGCTGAGAGGGGATCTGGTGGCCATTTATAAACTCACCAGGGTGGACCAGAGGGAATTGGGTGAGGCTTCGTTCCCCCGGGCACCACCCAGAGTTACTAGGAATAATGGCCACAAATAGTTAGAGAGCAGGTTCAGGCTGGACATCAGGAGACATTACTTTACAGTAAGGGCTGCCAGGCTCTGGAATGGGCTCCTCTTGTGGGTCTTCAAGAGGAGGCTGGACACATATTTGGCTGGGGTGTTATGACCCCGCACTCATTCAGGCCTGGGGCAGGGTTTCAGACCTGATGATTTGTTTAGGTCCCTTCCAACCCTAAGCACTATGAAACTATGAAACTATATTGGATGTGCAGGAACTGGGAATTTTGTTCCAAGTTTTTGCATACTTACAGGATACTAGAGAGATGAGGAACAGCCAATATGGATTAATCAGGAGCAAGTCATGCTTGACCAACCTGATTCCCACTTACAAGAAGGTGGCAGGCTTTATGGAAAGGACTGAAGCAGTGGATGTGATATAGCTTCACTTGAACAAGCACTGTCTCCCTTGACATTCGCATTAGCAAGTACAGGAAATACAGGCTGGACAAAAGTCCTATAACATGGATATATAACAGAGTGTTTCATCATGTTCAGAGAGTGATCGTCAACAGCTCAATGTCTAAGTAGAAGGAGGTATCGACTAGGTTCCCCCCAGAGGTCTGTCCTGAGGCTAGCATTGCTCAATATTAATGATTTTGGGGATGAGATTGAATGCACAGTTAGCAAATTTGCAGATGATACCAAGATGGGTAGAGTTGCAGGAGCTTTGGAGGAAAGGATTAGGATTCAGCACTGTGCTGGCCCCAGCAGTCTTACCTGGGGTACTGGAGGCCTCTCAGGGCTGCAGCTGCAGCAATCCTGCGGATATCCAGGGGTCAAAAATACCTGCAGAAAACACAAATAGAGCAGTGCATGCTTGGGCAGCACACTGTTGCAGCACAGAGAACACCAGACTGTGCAGGATGTGGCGCTTCAAATGTGCTTGCAATGTCACATAGCGTGCAACCGTGCTTATCTGGACATTCCCACTTTTTCCAATTTTGGAAACTGTACTTCTAGAAAAACATGGGCAAGTTAGAAAAAGTCCAAAGGAGAGTAACAACAGTGATTAGAAGTCTACAACTTTGACTTACAAGGAAAGTTTTGAAGCACTTGGACTATTTAGTCTGGAAAAGTGATGGCTGTAAGGAGATTTGATACTAGTCTTTAAATACCTGAAGGATGATTATAAAAAGGACAATGATAAAATATTCTCTTTGGCTACAGAAACAGGAGAAGGAGTATCTATTTTAAACTGCAATGAGGGAAATTTAGTTTGGATATTAGGAAGAACTTTCTAACTAAGAGGGAGAGTAAGGACTGGAACAGATTATGTGGAGAGGCTGTGGAATATCTGGACTTGGGCATAGTAAGGGCAGCTTAGACAGACACTAGCCTGGAGCAGTTTTAAAGGGGGATGATCCTGCCTTGCACAGAGAGTTGGACTAGATGACCTCTTGAGGTCCCTTCCAGCCCTATTTTTCTATGATCCAGTGGGACAAGACTGGATTTTTTATGTAATTAATACTATGCATGAAATATGTAACCATTTGATAAACTGCAGAACGCACTTCCTTTACTTACCTATACTCTACACACTATTCTGTCCTTAAAGTCAACGGGAACATTCACCATATTTAAAATTCAACTTGCCAGGGAAATGTTTCCTCTTTTTCAAACACATAGCAGCCCCAAACCAGCACTATCTGTGCAATGGGTTTAAATCTCACTCAGGAAATTGACAGATAGAAATAAGAACTCTGTAACATTCATTCCACTGCCATTATGAAGTGGTCCCCATTAGGTAAATTCTTAGATGTTGAAGACTATGACAATTATGACAACCTAGGAAAAATCTATAGTAAATGAATGCAACCAACTATCCCAGATTTTTCTAGGCAGTCTTTAATTATGGAGCCTTGTTTCAGTGTTCTTGAGGACTCTCTGAAACAGGACTTTGGTCCCACATTTAAAATACTGGTCCTGGTTCAGCATAGGCAGTGTCCTGTTGTGTCAGCTGAGAAAATGATGCTGCCTGGCACCAGAGGAATACACCTGTACTGGCTTCTGCACTGAACCAGGCACCCCAGACTATATTCACACAGCACAGCTAATTAGTGCTACTTCTCAGTGGTATGTGAATGTGGCTATACTAATTAGTTCTGCTTACAGTCAGTGATAATTAATGTCTGTCTGCAGTGCTGCTCTATGGCAACTATGATAATTGGAACTAGAAATTCCATAAACTATTTCCTGTTCCAGATATATGCAGAGTGTCTAGGACTGTATCCTAGATTTTCGTCCCTGAAAGTTGGTTGCTTCATAGTCATTCAGTTTGGGACATTTCAAGTTTATTAGTTCAAATTTCCCTATTCTTTGGTAGCCCATGCTTCTCAACTCATGTAATCCAAAGAATATGCCTTTGCAGGTAGCAGTACATGAAATGACTCCCATATAATTCTTAAACTCCCATGCTGTTCTGTAACCTATTTCGCTATTATTTCCTTGCTGAAATTGTTCCATGACTGTTAAACATCCCTGCCCTTCCCTCCTCCTCTCTCCTTTGCTGCTTCAAATTTGATATAGATAAACAAAAACTCAGTTTACAAAAGCTCCTTGGAACTGAAAAATGAAGTTATTGGTTCCAAAAGAGCAGCCTTATTAGGCCAGAGAAGATGAATCAATTACAAGCAGCTTTGCTGAAACAGGATCAGATGGTAGGAACAAGCTGAAACAGGTAAAGCAATTACTTTTAGTACTTTGCCATCAAAATGTTTGCAGAGTCTGAAGGAATCCCTTAATGATTGGAATGATACTATTTCAATTTTAGATCAATGGATGCAACTCTGTAATCCTGATTCTTTTCCTTTGTCTGGTTTTTTACAATTCAGGAATTTTTTTTAACTTTAAATTTAAACCTATTGGACACATCCACACATGCAGGCATATGTGCTTGCAGCAGCTCAAATAGCAGTGGTGCAAATTTGTTCCGGAGATTTGTGCCTCAGTACACATAATTGAATGTGGACATTGGTGTGGGGCAAATTGTGCCACTTGGGACAAACTGACCCTGCCCAGCTCTTCCCGGATCTTCCGCCAGGGGGAGCTAGAGACTGGAGCCAGCACCTGTGCTGCACAGTTGGCCTTTGTGTGGCACTGCTGTCATGTCTTCAGGTGCCCCCACTCCACCATCTGGGCAGCTATCACAGAAGATGTGCTCATTGCGGTGGCTCGCTTTGAACTGTCAAAGCATGTCCTCTTGCCCCCAAATGGCCAGGAGGTTAGCCACTTCATCTGTCCTCCAACTGGGTCCCCAATGCTGGCCAGGGCAGGTTCCTCTGTCCAGGTCCTGCCACTTGCATGGTGCTCCCTGTTTAAAAATTGCAAATTCTCTGATAAGAACATCCCCCAGATTCTCTCATCAAAATACCCCAAATCTGCATTCTTCCGCAATTAAAATGAAACACCAGTATATATAGAGAGAACAATTGGGCAACGTTTTATTGATATATTTACAATTTTAAAGCAATTTGGAAGTCTACCAGTGCCTCTATCAACATGATAAAACAAATTCTAAATATCTATATACTTTGGCATTTGTTTTGAGGGTGTTTTTATCATAGAAAAATCAGAGCTGCCCTGATCCCTTTGCTCACCGTGATGTGGGGCGCTGAGCAGCACGGGGATACCAGTGTCCTGCCCATGTCCTTGCCCCTCACTCTCAAACCACAGCCCTGCCAGTGCCCCTCACTCCTGACCCACAGCCCCTGCCTGCCCCAACTAGCTCCTTCCTGGCAGCAGCTCCATCCCAGCAATAGTGCATGGGTCCAGCTACAGCTGTTCCACCCACTCACTGCCTTGTGGCTTTAAACAGTGTCAGCCCTTACTCTTCTGCTTCCTGTACCTGTTCCCAGGTCCCAGTGATCCCCATGCCATCCCTGGGAAGCCCCTGACCGGGGCTCTAGGACTGGGCTGGGCAAGCCCCTTCCCTTCCAGGCTGGCCTCTCCTTGCACAGGCTGCTCTAAGGGGACAGGGGGGCTCTAAGCCTAGCTCTGGTGGCCTATCCTACCCGGAGTGCTCCCCCACCCTGACCCCATCTCTCTCTCACACACCCCCATTGCCATCTCCACCCCTCCCCCCAGCCCATAACACCCCTCAAGTGGTTCCTTGGGCCGGGAGCCTCCCCTGGGCTGAAACTGCATGTCCCAGCACTGGTGTGGGTACAGGGTAGGGCTGCAGTGTGGCAGTTGCCCCTGCAGCCATGGCTTCTGCCAGCAGGTCCCATCCCATCTGGTGGATGGGCATGCAGGGTGTGAGATTTGTGGGGGAATTTGGGGTTTGGGGGGTGGGTGTGGGGTTTGTGGGTGGATTGTGGATGTGGGGGGAATGTGGGGGTGGGGGGAGGTGTAGGGGGACTGTGTGGGAGGGACAGGTCCTCCACCCGCCCTCCCTCCCACATGGTGCAGAGCACAACCTCTGCAGCAGCCAGCAGCGGGCCATCAGGGCACTCATGGCCCACTGCTGGTAGAAACCTCAGCGATGCACAGTGCTGCCTGAGACCCAGGGTCTTCATCTGGTGTATGACACAGGCCCAGCCTGCTGGTGTGTGTCTTTGGGCAGGGCTGGCCTGGCTCCTGCTGCTACGTGGGGCTCCTGGAACCATAGGCAGGAGCTGCATGCCATTGAGCCAGGCTGGCCCAATGGAGGCAGGAGCTGGCTCAGCCCAATGATGTACCCCTCCTGCCCATGGTGACAGGAGCCCTAGGTGTTAGCAAGAACCAGCCTGGTCCTGTCCAAAAGTGTGCACCAGTGGGCTGGGCCAGTGCTGTGTGCCACATGGAGCCCTGGGTCTCAGGCAGTGCCATGCACCACCAGGGGTCTCTGCCAGCAGTGGGCCATGAATGCCCCAACTGTCTGTTGCTGGCTGCTGGGGGTGAGGGGAGATGTGTGCCATGCAGGGGGGTAAAGGGGTGACCCACCCCTCCTCCACAGTTCTTCCCAACCCCCAAATAGTCCCCCATACCCACAAGCACTCCCTGTACCTATAGTCCTCCAGCCCCCATCTCCACATAACTGTTTACCTGGGACAGAGCCTGACTCTCAGCCACTGCTGCCAGCCTTGCCCCACTTCTATTTGCTCCAGCACGCTGAGGCATGCATCAGGCATAGAGATGCTCTGGCTGGGTGCTAGAGCATCCTTCTGGAGGACCCAGCCTCCAGTTGCTTCAGGGCACACTCCAGGAGCATGTCCTGCACCACTTTTTTCCAGTGTGATTTTTTTTTTATACCAGGATTTCCCTGATAACTATCAAATTTAAAGTATCCCTTTAAGTATTACATTTAGAGTCCGTACTACAAATATGCAGCATGGGAATACATTTTTTTCCCAGCATGCCTTCTGCGGTATCTCAAACTGCTTTGAGATACTGCAACAACAGACACATGCTTGCTTATCCGGACATAGCCATTGAGACCAACATTTTACTTTACTGGTTTATCAGGGATATCTCTAGCCTACTTCTGTGCTGTTATATGACAATATTAAAATAATTCTATGGTCTTCCTTCTCTAAATAAAATATTTTAGAATTTTATTTTAATAATCACCTTGATCCAGTGGTTATTGCAATTTAGGGTACTGGGTTGGGATCCACTTTTGCCATACTCTCCAGTAGCTTCCTTCAGCTCATCAATTTCACTTCTGTCTTATTTGGTTCAAGCCTCAGGTAGCTCAGTTACCTGACTGTCTGAGGCAGGCAAGCAAAGCAAAACAAAGCAAAATCAATTAAATATTATCTCAGCAAGGAGTTTAACATGACAAAAGAGAAATCACATTTGAAGTTGGAATGATTTATTTATTTTAGAAATGAACATATTTTTAACAATATGCAACCCCTAAAACATAACCCTGAAGGTATAAGTGAGAAGTAGAAGCTTTCGGCATGTTCTTTGTGAGGGCCCCATAGCTTTGGAACTTAGCAAGCCTGGACCCTCCACCACTCTATGGTTCACCTTCTCGCTGGCAGCATTGCTCCCTTTCAGGTGAGCTGCCATAATTTCTATGCTAGCTTTTTCAGTGTTTGGTTTGTAAACATTTGTTCCTTGACAGCATTTTCTTTTATCTGAACCAGCCATTTCCGTCTTGTGTGTACCTTCTTACATGTTTTTATAGACTCTTTTTTGTTGCTGTCCATATGATGGGCTCTCCATTTCATGGTCATTCCAGGAATCCTTCTCTGCCTCTGTTCCAGTTTGAATTAATCACTCAAACACAGGTTGTAGGCCTTGCTGGAACATTGATCAATATATACTGACCAGCAAACCTGACTGGTACATGAACTCATTATTAGGGGTGTGCACAATGGGCCCTATTCTATTTGGATTCGGCCCAAATCGGGGACAGTGATTAGATTAATTGATTCAGATCACTGTCCCCGATTCGATTTGGCTGAATCCGAAACCGAAGATCCAATGCTGATTCGGAGAAAATTTTAGATTTGTACAATCAGTGATCTGGCCATAGACACAGCTTTAAATGTTTTTTCTACATACCTTGAGGTACCAGCATGGCTTGTGAATGCTGAGGTCCTGGGGTGGATGGAGCATCCCACAAGAGCACAGGGGGCACATGCTCAGTGGTGAACCTGGAAGTGAACTGGAAGTATGCACTTCTAGGTCCACTGGGGAGCATGCTGGAAGCCTCCCCTGCTGCTCCCCTAACTCGGTGATCAGCTGTGGGGAGACCCCAGGTGCCCCCCCAGAACCAGGAGGCACCAGTTGCCAAGCCGGGGGGAAGGGCAGCGCACTCTCCAGTGGACCCAGAAGTGGACTGGACGTGCTTCTGGTCCACTTCCAGCTCTGGTTGACTCATCCTTAGTTGGCTAACTAAACCCTACTAACCCTCTTACTCTAGCAAGGCTGAGTTTTTGGGTTAAGTTTTCCTTCTTCCCTGATCAACTTTATACTTGTCCTTGTCAGAATCTCATTTTTTTAGCTTTAGCCTATTTCTTCATTCTATAAAAATCATACATGTACAGTTTATTGTTCAAACTATTTACAATCCCTTTCATTTCAGTGCCACCTGTACAGCTAATTAGCATATATTCCAATCCATCCTCCCAGTATTTGACCCCAAATTGACCCATTACATTTCCTCCAACAAATCCTCATAATTTAGCATTCCTTTGTTCCATAGTGTAGCCAATCCTCTGTTCTATTTAACTTGCATGTCTCTAGTACAGGGGTGGGCAATTATTTCAGGCAGATGGCCACTTACTGAGTTTTGGCAAGCCATCGAGGGCTGCATAACAGGCAGCCAGAAGCAGACATATATTAATTTTCAAATTTTTTTAGGGGCCCCGCGGGCTAGATAGAATGGCCTAGCAGGCTGCATCCAGCCCCTGGGCCACATTTTGCCCACTCTTGCTTTAGTAACTTTATACCACATGGATGTATCCAATTGTGTCCTTCCTGGAAATATAATCTATGGCAAATGTTGTAGGAATGTACCCCCACCAGAGAAGCTTTCCTATGAACTGCTAACATTTTCCTGTAAGTAACTAAATAAGTAACCACAACCAGTGTTAATACAAATCTTTTGCACTTACACATTTTCAGTACATCCAGGGGGAAGTTTACTCCTAATTAGTATCTGATCGACTGTGCAGTGTTTTCAGTATCAAGGATCAAGGTGTTTAGTGTGAAAGGATTCAGAACATTCAGTTCAGTGTTTTAGGCCATTACATGCAATCTGAACTAATTAATTCTCTGAAGCTCAGCTCACTTTTATGTATAATTTATGGTAGTACACCTGACAGAATGAAAGATAAGGTAAATAATAAATATTACAGCAGTAAAGAATAGAGGAAAAAAGCATTGTAAATAAAGAATTAATAATGACCAGTACCAGAAACGAGTTTACATAATAAATCTGGCTCCTGTTCCAGCTGAAGTAAAAGTGGCACTGGGAGCAATATTTAGATCAAGAAAACGTTATACAAAATGTTAACAATACATAGAAACTCGACTCAGACCCTTCTCTTAATTTTAATCTAGAACCGAACAAAGCCTCCCCTGCCTATCTCTATGACCTTGAATTCACTTAAGATAAAAGCTTCTATTTTGACCTTTCCAGTCCCCAGATGGAAGAGCTGTTTCACACTGGGAATTGTGGCTAACTATCCACCTAACCTGACACAAACCTTCTCCATCCCAGGGGTTCAGTTACCTAACTCTGAACTCACTTGTTTCCATGCACAGGGCATGAAATTCAGCTCTTTAAGCAGGTCTAACACTAAACCTATGCACCATTCTGTTGGGTTAAGTGGTGCACAGATGTGGTGTGCCAGAAGTTGTTACAAATACATCACATCCAGGTGAGTTAAAGTTACAAGCCATGAAACTGGTCCATCCGAGAAAGTCCTCCACAGGTAAACTGGGGGTTTCCTATGGCAGAAATCCAGCAGAGGAGTTAAAAATACTGTTGTCAGCTATAATTTAATATCTCCTGGATCTCAGGAAAGTCAGAGTCCCATTAGTCCACCTGGGACATATTTATTAGTTATCCCAAAAGTTAATTACAAAAACCAAAGCACTGTACTAAATAAATACATTTGTAATGGGAGTTTTGTTGGCAGCTTATTTATGAACTACTACCCCATGATTTATATTTAGAACAGTGGTACTCAACCTCTCTGATGCCACGGGCTACATAAGTGGCGCTGAACTGGTCCACAGGCAGGATCTAGCATGGGGTCAGCACTTGGGGTTGGTCCATGGGTGCAATCAGGCATGCTGGCCTAACTCTGAGTGTTGCATCCAGCCAGACTGATCATGCATACCAACCCTGCTTGCCAGATCCAGCCATGGCCTGACCCCATGCACTGGCACATGGGGCCACATCTTCCAGCCTATGGGGCTGCCCAAATGTCCAGAAATTTGGTGGTGGGGGAGTGGAGGAAACATTAATTGCAGCTCTGGGGCTCTACTGTGGCTCTAGCATTAGCACCTCTACTGCTTCCCTCCTGCCAAATTTCTACTAAATGCAGGCTGGATGACATGACTTCATGAGCCAGATCTATCCTGCAGGCCATAGGTTAAGCACCAGTGACTTAGCAAAATAACTTGAAATTCTGTGGATTTGTTCAAATGACTATTGAAGTTTTACTTGTTAATTGTAGGGTATGCTTCCATAAATGTATTGAAACTCTCTACCAGATCCAGCAGATAGAAATCTGGGAACTAAGGCAGCCTTTAACAGCCTTAATGCATGAATAAGCAACAATGTAACTGAGGTGGTGATTGGGGCTGCCTTTGTGTAGTGGAGGGAAGAAGGAAGGGAAGGAGGCATTCAAAACAGCAGTAGCTGTCACTGCACTGACAACTGGCACTGCTGCAATCAGCATGGTGGGAGTCAGAAATGCCTTGCGTGTTGGCAGCTGCCCTGGGCCTGGGCCTGCTCTGCTACCCCTCTGGGAAGATGAGTAGGTCAAACACAGGTGACAAGTCACATTAAAATTTCATGCTTTGCACTATTCTGTAGTGGGAGGCACAGGCCTCCTCTTCAAAAGTCTCAAGTGTATTTTAACTAACTACTTCCTACCGATCCCTCATTCCTCTGCTTTACTAGTGGCAAGTTAGGGTGTTCCCAATGCTTTCAAGCACCATGCCTAATAGTTGTGGATGAGGGCTGTTCATTTAATTTCGGGATAGGTTAGACAAACACTTTTACTAGATGGCTTAGATAGGGATGATCTTGCCTTGAGCAGGTTGCTGGATCAGATGATGCTGTGAGGCCTCTTCCAGCCCTAATTTCTTATGATTTTGCAGTTCAGATATCATGTATCACTTCCTGATGCAGGCTTTCAGTAGTGGCTGCTGCTTCTCAATTTGAATATCTTGAGTTGCTCCCCAAGAAACACTGCTTTTAGATTAATGCAGCTGCCAATAACTGTAAAAGAACTCCCGAAATGCATCTGTGCTATGCATATGTTATGAAGCTGCATTTTGACCCACTGTATGATGCATGAAATTTATTTAACTTTTTTTTTTATGAACACCTTACCTATTTTGACCACAGCCAATACCAAACAAGACAAGAATTGACCGTGAAATCCAACTGAAATGAATAATCCCCCCGGAGCCACCGGGGCTATGGAAATGAGCATAAGTACAAGAACAAGGGCCAGATTTGTAAAGTATTTGCATCCATGACGATACAGAAAGAGCCTACCCATGGGACTTTCAAAAGCATCTAATTCCATAGGAATCATGAGACAGTGCAGACAAGTAACAATTTTCACCTGATCTGGCCATAGAAAGGATTTTATAGCTATGACTAAACACAAGCTGCAAACAGCTTAAAAATGGGGAGTGAAAAATCTGACCCCCTGTTGCATGAGGAATCAGATAAAAATGTTAAAAGAAGTAGCATCTTTTGTAATTTGTGTCTGCCCAGCTCCCAGCCTGTTTTCAGAATGGGGGGAGGAGAAGGAGTGGGGGAGGTGAGTCCAGGCTGGGGGTTTGGAGGCTCCAATCCACCCACCCCACGCTCCAGCACCAGCTGGGGAGCTCCAAGAATGAGCTTCCTCCATTGCCTTTCCCCCCTCCCATCATGAAAACAGCGAGCACTGGCAGAAAGCCCAGTCATTGCTATGGGAACCTGGCTGAAGGCTCCCTTCCAGCCCCAGCTACATTCCCCTCTCCCCTGGAACCAACAGTGAACTTCTGCTTGGTCAGGGGTAATGCCGCAACTCAGAACGCTTTGCAAAAATAGTTCAGAGTTACAGCTGGGAGCTGCACTTCCATCTACACGCTAGAGTGACATTCTATTACCATTTGGTCATGTAAGGGTGATATTCCATTTCTATGCGGCCATCTTTGTTGGTGTTAGGACTAATGATTGAGAAAATCTAATGATACAGAATCTAGAACAGAGGTGGGCAATTATTTTGGGGGGAGGGCCACTTACCCAGTTTTGGCAGGTTGTCAATGGCTGCATGGGTAGACCCGCCCCTTGACAGGTGCCCCATCCCCTGGTCAACATCTTCGGACCAATGTCCCAATATCTCAGGGCCAGCACCGGTGGGACCCAGAGCAGGGCACAGGCCGGCAGGGGTCTCTGGAGCCAGGTTGGGCTGCACCAGCAGGGAGAGGGGAGAGCTGACCCGGCTCCATACAGCCCCTGCTGGCCAGGATCCTGCGCTCCTGCCACCTTGCTCTGGGCCTCACCGGCACAGGCACCTGGACACTGGTGTGGGCCCTGTGCTCCCGCTGGCTCCCCACCCGCTCGCACCTACTGTCCCCCAGCCCCGTGGTACAGGCTGGGAGCAGCGCACAGCCCCGACCCCTAGGTTGCTGGCAGGGAAGAAGCTGGTGCTGAGCACAGGGAAAAGCAGCCCCTCACCTGCCCCGTGGCTGTGCTCCCTCCTGCAGGTGCTCGCAGCCCACGTGGGGCTGTCTGGAGCAGGCACAGGCAACCTCATGCGGGCTGCAGTGTGGGGTGCTGGCCATGGGGCAGGTGAGGGGCCACTTTTCCTCATGCTCAACACCACCTTGTAACCCACCCCACTGACAGCCAGTATACGAGGTGGTGCTGAGCATGGGGGGCAGGGGGGAAGCAGCCCCTTGCCTGCCCCATGGCTGGTGCCCCATGCTGCTGCACTGCAGCATGGGGCACTGGGCATGGAGAGGCCGCTCCCCCCCCCCGCACTCCTTCCCTGCTCGGGGTCGCCCCGCCCCCACTTACCTGAGCTTCCTGCACTGGGGCAGCCACGTGCTCCCAGCCCAGAAACCCTGGCTGGGGCTTCTGGCTGGGGGGCAGGGCTGCTGTTTTTGGAGCACGCTGGGCTTCCACTGGGTCCTATTGCCCTTGGTTCCTGCATTTTTGAAAGGAACCAGGGGCATAGAAATATTAATTTTCTACATTTTTTTAGGGGCCCCACGGGTCCAATAGAATGGCTGCGTGGGCTGAATCCGGCCTGCAGGCTGTATTTTGCCCACCCCTGATCTAGACCATCAAATGGTAATAGGATGTAACCCATGGTTTCTATTGCCCACCTATTAGTACATCAATTACCTACTCTTAAGAGTATTCTCAGTGTTGTGATGAAACTAAGGCTTGTGGAATAAGCCACCATATTGGATACAATAAGAACAAATGGTTACTTTTCAAAATATTTTAAGCTCTATAAAACTCCCTCAATAATATTAATCTAATATTGGGAGAACTCACATATGGAATTCAAGGCACAATGAATAATTCATGTTTCATTTGAAATGCATCAACTTTATACACTTTCTCTATATGCTAGTTTCTAATGACTGGCATGCAATACAGGTATACATTGCAATAACTTAAAAGTTTCCAGCATGACAAGTGAGCTACATCAAGAATTTATTTCCTTTATATGACAGAAATACTTATTTGACTGAAGCATTGACTTATTTTCAAATGATGAATATTAATTTGGCATTGAACCTATAAAAGTTACAGTACAGCTTGGCTTAAAATTACAGAAAAATATTGGTAGATTGAGTGTTTTATCCGTTATTATACTCACCCAAACATTTTACAGGAATAAAGTTATTTTGTTACACACAAAAAGATACTGCAAAAATGAATTCTTTTAACATTTTCAAATGCAAAAGTGCTTTTTCTTGGCCAAAGTTCTATGTTTGATAAGATTGTTACTTTGCTATTAAATTCAGTGGCAGTAAAAGAGCTTGAAGTGTATATTGCAGAACCCACAATACATTTAGGAATCCCTTTTTTTTAATTTTGAAAAAGCCCTGTAATTGGTAAATATGTTAGGCTTTAATGTCAACATGATTATGGTATGCACTTCCAAAAATGTATGGAACATCTGTTTCTCATAATTGTGAATCTTAGTTGGCACAAATTAACAAAATTTAAATTAAAATACTCTCCACAGACAACCAAAAAACCACCAGTAATGTACAAAAAATAATAAAATAGTAAGGTTTCTAAAACTCAAAAAATAATTAACATCATAAAACCTTATTCAAAGAATGTGTGTAAGACAGCCTGAGAACTGCTTTCAGACAGTCATCCCAATGTAATTATATAACTATATGCACTGATCCCTTACAGTAGTGGATGGATTTTCTGAAACAAGCTTTACATTAATAACCCTCAAGCATTATATATTCACAATTTGGAAAGAAATGGAAGGTCTTCATACATATCAGTTTTTAATTTTAGCCAGTCACTGAATCTCTGCAAAGTTGTTCTTTCTTGTGTTAATATTTTGGCAGCTTTTTTCAGTTTGTCTTCATTTCGTTCTAAATATCGAATTCCATCGGTCTGTAACTGATTGAGCTTTTCTTTACGATTTTCATCCAGAGGTATGTCTTCATTCATAAGAGGGTTAAATCTGAAATACGTGTCTGCAGGTAACAGGGCATCCAGCATAGCATGGACTTCTGGTTTTAGAAAAAAAGATAGTAAAACATTATACTTTTGCACTTTTCTTAAGACAGTTAACAAATCAGTTTGAGACATTTTGCTTGCATTTTAAATCTCTAAGCTTTGCTGCCTAGCCTAGCTTCATAAGAACTCACCTTCCTTTCCATACCTGCATAATTTATTCCCCTTTTTTTAATCACTGCCCACTGTACTAAATGTGAGGGATGGTCATGGTCTTTGTCAGTATCATAATATGCTTTATAAATGTAGGAGCCTTCTAAATCTATGAATACCTGCACTGGCTCTAAATTAATCAATAGCTCATCAAAATGTATTAAATTGGTAAAGTCTACAGTAAAGTACTTTCAAAGACTTGCTTCTTGTCTCCTAACTGCTTCTCACACTTGACTGGTTATACAGAGGAGCTGTCTCACTTTGATCTCAGGTGTTTTTGAAATGCCACAAGAGCCTTGCTTGCAGCTAGCTTGACTGCAATAAAGTTCCACAGTATCAGCCGATTCAAATTCATCTTCTTTTATAAGAGTCAAAATAAGAGTTTTATCTTCCAGTTTTATTTGACACGGTAACTAGAAATGTTCTGTAGATAGCTTGGCTGTCCCAGGTGTTTAGTTCAAGTGTGTGCTTTAAGTCTCCTGCTGGTGAGAACGTGGCCTCCAAACAGCAGAATTTCATATATTTGTATTTACATAATAAATATTCTGTTACCAAATGCCACTCCTATGCTCTTATTCACGTATGCTAGATTTTGTGTGTACACTAAAATTGTAGAAATCTGATAAACTGGCCAGCTCTGCAATGTATTTAAATACATTTCAATTTTCTTTTCCATCGTCCTCCATACCCTTAGGCACTGTTTTTTCTTTCTTTATTGCTTTATTACTTTTTTTTTTCCTCTCCTTCCCTTTTGGATTCTTCCCTTTTGTCTCTTTGCTCAATCCTTTCATTTCTACCTTTCTCCTTTATTTCCTTCTTCCCCTTTCTCCATTTGCACTTTTCCCCCTTTGATTCCTTACTCCTACTTTCCTCATTCTTTTACTTACAAACTTTTTCTGTTTTTATATACGAACTTAAAAAATGGAAATAACTCAGCCAAACCTGAAAAAAAAATATGAAAAGGAATTTAACACATTCCTGTGAGAATCTCCTCAGCTTGATCCTTCCTCTTCATCATTTCATAGTTGGTAGGGTTGGAAGGGACCTAAGCAGATCATCAAGTCTAACCCCTGCCATGGCAGGAAAGAGTACTGGGGTCAAACGACCTCAACAAGGTCATTGTCGAGCCTTGTCTTAAAGACCCCAAGTAGGAGCCAGCACCACTTCGCTTGCAAGTTGGTTCCAGATCCTAGCTGCCCTGACAGTGAAGTAGCGCCTCCTGATGCCTAGTCTGAATCTACTCTCTGCCAGCTTGTGACCGTTATTTCTAGTCACTCCTGGTAGTGCTCGGGGGAACAGGGACTCTCCCAATGCCTGCTGGTCCCCTCTGACTAGTTTGTAACAGGCCACTAGATCCCCCCCTCAGCCTTCTCTTTTGGAGGCTGAACAGGTTTGGGTCCTGTAGCCTCTCCTCATAGGGCCTACCCTGCTGCCCCCAATCATGCCAGTGGCCCTCCTCTAGACCCTCTCCATGTTGTTCACATCCCTCTTGAAGTGCGGCACCCAGAACTGGACACAGTACTCCAGCTGCAGCCTGACTAGTGCCACACAGAGGGGGAGGATCACCTCCCTGGACCTGCCTGAGATGCATCTGTGGATGCTTGACAAGGTGTGGTTGGCCTTCCCGACTGTATCCCCATACTGCCGGCCCATGTTCATCTCGGCATCAATGATAACTCTTGTCTATAACTTGGTTAGATGTCTCTCTCGTTTCCTTGCCACTAACCAACCTAGCCTCTATTCACTGTCTCCCTCCACCCTAGTGTTACTCGGCACAATCCTTTTTCTAGATATTCTCTACTCAATCCTCCTTGTCAAATCCTTTCCTTCTATCTCCCTCAATGATGTTCAGTTTGTCCTTCCTTCCAATCAAGTATCTCATTTGACTTCTCCACTACCAACTTGCTAACTAGTCTGCCCCTAGCACTAGTGGCATGCCCACAAAACACATGGAGCAGCCACAGTATTTTTGACTGCTGCAGCAAGACATGGCAAATTTATGCTTAAGACATAGTCTTAGTTCGGATTTCTTTTCTATGCCAATAAATGATCATCAGCTCAGCTACCCCTCTACCTCCCCATTCCATACAGCTAAGCAACAGAGTAAACTTAACACACAAAATGCAGCTATTTTTACTGAAGAGTTTCCTTTTGCTGCCTTCTTTAAACATGGACCTGAGCCACACTTCTAGAAAGCACAGGTACTTTTTAAACCAAAGTATCATGCTGCAGAAAATCAAGCTCCAAAGCAAAATCAGTTCAGTTTTGCTCCTAAATTTGAGCATTGTTCTGAACATTCTTATTTCTGGGGGTATAAACAGTTAATTAAGCTTTTTCAGCATGTTCCCATGCAAGGGCCAGATTTTGTTCTTAGGTGTGTGTGCTTCCTTCCCACTGACATCAATAGAAGACACGTTCACAGGCAGTGTATCAGACACACAATCTTGTCAATCATAGGGAATAATGCAACAGAACACACAGAAAAGAGGGGCACTTAAAGTATGTCAGGAACAAACAAATGTTCTGAATCAACTTCTTCAATTCTTTTTGTAAAAAAATGGAGACAGTCTCTCGTACAGAAATTAATTCCCAAAGCTGCATGCATTATGAAGCAGTAATTATATTAAAAAGAAAAACCTCAAACCCTCAAAAACACTGTTGATTACTCCCTTTCTCAGCTTAATTCCTGCTCTAATTATTAAAATCTGTATACAGTATTTTATGTCTCCCTGTCCCTAATGTATGTTCACTGTTGGATATTCTTCCTGTAAGGAGAACTTCATAATAGTATAATCAATGTGCAAGCTCATGGATATAATTTAAATGCATTTCTCCTTAGCAACATCATCAGCCAGTACACATCCATAATATTAATAACTAAAAAAAATGCAATTAGATAGGTAAAATATACACCTAAAACAAGACAACAAGAAAACTTCTGTGATTTGATGAAAATATATTACTAACACGTTAGCATTTAAATAAAAATGTTACTGCTTTTGTCTACTTCGATTTTGTTAAACTAAATTTACTTTGATTTTGATCTAAACAATCTGAAATTCACCACGGGTGGCAGATAAAACGATTAGCAAATGTGAAAAAACCGTGATAAAATGCTCCCTAGACTGAAACAAAAGCACCTTGATATTACTTTGCGTATGTAAGGTATATTTACATTTTCTCTATTGTATACCTTTTCTGATTTACTGAATTTTGATTGATGACATTTGATGTCCAAGAAAACAATTAAAAATGGTTAATGCAAACATGAAGAGATAAATGATTAAACACTAACCTTCAGTATCAGTTGCACTGCTGATAACATGTGAAAGTTTGGTTTTCAAACTTGTGTATGTGACATTGTTCTTCCCCACACTTTCATATCGGCCAGTACCCAATGAAATTAAACACTGCAGCGGAACATCTGGCCAAAGACACTTGCACTCATGGATAGCTAAAGCAGAAGGATTATTCAGAAGCAGACCTCCATCCTGTAAGTTAAAACCAATGCATACATATTGAGCTCTTTGGTATTTTTACTTAAAACTGTATGGATGAAATACAAGTCAACAAAATGACTTTTAATGGTCTTGATGTTCCACTAATAAAACTAAATGCTTCTTTAGGCAATTTTGCTGTACACTAACTACCCTGGTTTCTTTTTCTCTATTTCGCGGCCCTATTTTTAGTTCTTTTCAAAATCGCAGATCCACCCATACAGACCAATCTTCAGCTGCAATTAGGCCTGCAGCTTTTGTCTGAGATGGCAAGGAAGTGAGAACGCACTGAAAATTAAGCTTTGTCCCTGGTCTAAGCAGCCACAACTCTGGAAAAACCTCTTTTCTTTTCATTCTGCATTCTAAAAAACAAGGTGACTGCCTTGTGTGTGTAAAATATGTAAGAAAATATGGTACCACTATCTGAATAATTGAAGACTTGGAAACAGATGATCTTCTTAAGAGGTGCAGTATTATCTGAGACAAACTCCTTGAGCACTTATTTATAATGTGTAGGAAAAGGGAGGGGGGAACCTAGTACAGTTTCACTACTGTTAATATGAAATCATTCTTGGAATTTTTAATTACAGATAAATATTTATTAACTTTAGCATTTTTTAATCCAACCTGGGGGAATTCTGTAAAGATTTCATAAATAAGAGAGGAAATCATCACAGAGAAAATAATTACTTAGGTCTCCTCTGCATATGCAGATAAAGGCGCAAAGGGATCTAATGCATGATTCACACAAGTACACCTCCTGCCGTGCAGGAAGCATGACTCTGGGATCATGCATTAAATCCCACTGTACCTTATTGCTGGTGCAGGGGGAGACCAATCATGAGACCATCGCTGGGAGCCCCATGCAACCCAGTTGAGGGGTTCCCAGCCACAGGGTGGCCCATGCACTCCCAGGACTGGAGGATTACTGCTGTGGTTATCTTCCCACCCCAGAGGTGCTAGAAGCTGCTTCAGGGGTGGCGATCCTTTGGCCCCAGGGATTTCCAGCACTCTGGAACCCTAGGGGTCACAGCAACCACTGTCCCCACAATCTAGATTTTTCACACACCTCTGAGCCCAAGGGATCATGGCAGCTCTGATCCTCAGGGTCTCGGGGTTTCATGCTGTAGAAGTAATTGGCTTACTTGACTAGAAAAACAGACAAAGACGAGACGTGCTGATACTGCTTAATTCAAATGTTCTGAGACATTCCTGCATTCCTTGGGTTATCTTGATATCTTGCCCTATGCATAAATAGTTTGTTTAAGTAAACTTTCTAAGTTCTGTGTAATTTACTATTGTTTTGTTTCTCCAAGGTGTATTTTTTATCTCTTTCTCTGTCTTAAGTATAAATACGCTTGTAACCTTAGAGAGTCTGAGAAATCCTTTGAAACAGACAAGTGGGTGATTCCCCTTGCTGTATGGAATTCTCCCCGTGATCACAGTATAGCCTTAAATAAAGAAAAGCTGGCTCTGTCAGTTCTGATTCAACCACAACGCGAAGTCTGATTTCTTCCACAATTCAAACCCCTGGACCATGGAGATTGCAGCTGCCGTGACCCCTTGGGCTTGGGGGTTTTACACTGGGCCTGATACGCCCCTGAAGGCAGAAGCCCCATCAGCTGATGGGGCTTCCAGCCATAGGGACGATCCTGCTACATGTGTAAATTAAAGCCTGATAACAATCAGCTATAAAGTTAGTATATATTTTCAAGATCTAACTTTAGAGTTGGTTGGAGCTTTCTACTGTGTGATAGCTACTTTGCAAATGTAGCTGGTCTCTAGGTAATTGGACAATTAACTAGTTAACTGCATGATACCTGTAACATGTACAGGGGACCTTAGGGACAAGCAGTCCTGACTCTGCATAAAACAAAAGTAAAATAATAGAAAAGTGCCAGTAACTAGTACACACTTGATACTTTAAAAGGATCACATTTTCACAATGCCTAATTATTCACCAGGCATACTGGCTGATACCAATCCAAGAGCCAATTTACAGGAGAAAAGCTGGGCAGTGTAGAGAGCAGCTCCCTGCAGGTAAGTCTGTGGAGGGGAACGGGCATAGGGGGAGCAGATCAAGGTCCCTACAATGAGGGAGGAAGTGGGGCAGGAGCAGGCCAGGGTTGGGGGCACTGCCCAGCTAGAGCAGTGAATGGCACCCTGGGGCTGGGGCAGGGAGTGGGACAGAGCTGCAGGTGGCTCGTCCAAGGGATCACAGTCTCAGTGCTTAAAAATGGCGGTGTGGCTGCTTGAACTAAAGCTCATCAAATGAGCTTTAGTGCAAGTACCACTTTTAAGACAGGGATGCTTTTAGCAGAGGAGCTGAGTGGAGCGTGGGCGGAAGCAGGCTACCTGCTGTGGGCTCAGGGCTTTCTGCCCTGCTGTCTTTGCCTTGGGAGCCATGCACTGGCCAAGCGCACAATTCGCTACCCCTACTGCCACTGGATGGGCAGGGGATGTATGGCTCCTGGGGCAAAGGCAGCAGGGGGGAAAGCCTTAAGTCCACAGCAGACATCTTGCTTCTGCCCTGTGTAGAAATCTGGGGAGGCACATCTCCCTCCCCATGCCTCTCCCCACACACCCTGGACAAACCGCCCACAGCTCCATCCTGCTCTACCCTGGGGTCCCATCCACTGGCCTTTCTGGGCAGCACTCCCAGCCCCAATTCCACTCCCTCCCTCACTGTGAGGGCTTCGATCTGCCCTCCACACCACACCCCTTCCTGTCTACAGACTTACCTGCAGGGTGATGCTCTCTACAGTGCCCAACTCTGCTCCTGGCAACGTGCATGCTGTGGCTGTGCACATGCATGCGGCATCTGGGGGCTCTGGCCAGAAGGCATATTTTATTTATTGGTACATTACTGGCTACATCAGCAAAAAAAAGCAGATAATGTTAATTTTCCTTCTATCAGTGATGATTTGATATGACACCAATATATTGGGGCACCCAGAGCCATCCATCCAGCAGAGTATAGGACTTCATTTTGAAGTGCATCAGGAACAAAAGGAATCCTAACACAAATAATTTATGGAATAATACTGGAAAATTGTTTCCAATAATGAAAAAACAGAGAAGCATTCAATACGTTTCTTCTCTGCATTTCAGAGGAAGCCAAAGGGTGTAACCCCATTAGCTGACAACGATGATTACAGAATAATTTCCAGTAGCTAAGAAAAATGTTAAATAGTAGCCGCTATCATGTTAAACTGAAGTTCTGAAGAATTTACAGCCAAATTTTAAAAGAGCTGCTTCAGAGCTAATTTAGAGCATTAATATTTATTTTCAGTAAGATTTGGAACACTAGGAAGTTCCAAAGAACCAGAAAAAAACCCCTAATTTATGACAATATCCAAGAGAAAAGGATTAATAGGATGACCAGTCTGACTCTAAACCTTGGCAAAACAACAGATTAGCTGAGAGAAGATTTGATTAATAAAGAATTAATTACAGAATTACAGAGGGTTACAGAATTAATGCAACCAGCATAGGTTTACAGAAAATAAGTCAAATTTAACTTGATATCATGAACTAAACTTGTAAAAAAGTAATGATATTGATGCAACTGACTTCTGGTACTGCACACTTTGATTAATAATACAACAGATTGACACAATCAACATGATACACACAAAATAGATTAAAATGGGTAAGGCTCAAGATGCAATTACAAATGGAGAAACATCACTGAGCAGATGTTTCTAGTGTAGTCTACAGGGATCAGGTCTTAGCCCCATGCTATTTAATATTTTTATTCATGACCTAGAATAAAACATAAAATCATTATTGATGAAGATTGCAGATGACACAAAGATTGAGTGACTGGTAAAAAATGAAGGGAATAGGGCACAGACATAGAGCTATCTCGATAAGCTCGGCTGAATCAAATGAACTATTTAAATACTGTCTGATGAAAGGAATACGTTTAGTAGGGATGCAACACCAATAAAGATTTCTGTGGCTGATACCAATAGCCAATTTTTAAGAAGGCACATTGGCCGATACCAATCTGATTTCCGATACCCAGCTCAGCAGCATGGAGAGCTGCCTTCAGTTGGTAAGTCTGGTGTGGTGGAAGGGGAGGGAGAGGGAAGGGATTTGGGGGGGAAGGCAGATCAAGGCCCCTGAAATTAAGGAAGGTGTGGGGTTGGGGCAGGGGCTGAGGCAAGTGCTGTCCAGCTGGGGTGGGGTAGGTGGGTGCAGCATGGTGCCGCTGCTCATCCAGGGAGTGTGGGGAGGAGGGGGCAGCCCCCGCTGCTGCATGCCACTTATGTGGGAGCTGCTGGTCCGGCGGCTCATCCAGTGCTTGCCTGCTCATCCCGTGGCCCTCACCACTGCTTCTGGAGGGCATGGGGTGGGTCCCTGGATTTGTGTGAGGTGGGGTGGGCTGGGGCAGGCTGGTGCTGAGGCTGTGCCAAGCTCTTCCTGGTGGGGTGAAGCTGTGCTGGGAAAGGGCTATGGAGAGGTGGGGGGCTGCAGCCACAAATTCTCTATGGTACATAGAGACTAAAGGAACTCAATTTATTTACACTGTTAAAGAAAAGGTCGAAGGGTAAATTGATCACACGTTACACACCTATCTAAGGAAAACAAAGCTGATAACAGAGAGCTCTTAAATCTTGGTATCAACTTGGTTCCTTTATGATCTGCCTTGGTGCTGGAGAATCACTTAAGTCCCAAGGGGTACCCAAATCCATTAGACATGCTTGGAGTATGCTTAGCTTGCACTGACAGCACTGAATTCACCTCCACAATAACAGTGGTGTTAGTGCTGCTGCTCACCTTTTGTCCAACACCCTACTAGTCAGAGCACTCGCCCAGAAAGTAGAAGACCTAGATTCTAGGCAGCCTGAAGTAATTTGAACCTCTGGGCTTTAGAGCATACTTTTCACCCCAACCGTTGCCACTGTAGTTGGGACACTGGGCAGCCAAGAACACGAGTCATGGAGCCAGAGAGAAACAGAAAGCAAGAGGGAGGCTGCTTCATTAATGTAAAATGCATACAAAATCCTGAGAAGAACAACTGGAACCCAGGTTGGTTCCTTCTTGCTTGTTCCCAGAACTCTCCACTTATTTTAAAAAAGAAACAGCCTTGACGATAAGGACTGGGCTTTTCTCTCTCAGGGGAATCTTGTAACCACTTGGTGCCTTACTTCAAAAGCAGGATTAGGTATAATAGATCACAAGTAAACAGAGGTGCCTAATATTCAGATTCAGTCAAGAGAAGTTCATGCACATCCCTGTTCTTCATATTTCATATTGGCTACTTCTAGAGACCCCAGGAATTAAAATCCCAGTCTCTCTTCTTTGTTTTTTTTATGTGAAAGATCTAGGTACCTAAAGTGAGTCATCTAAGTGTGATTCTATTCCATCCTGTTCACAGCCTAAAAAATCCATTAATGTGTCTGGTTTTGTAACACACCATTATCAGCACCGAGTCAGAAAACCCCCCATAAGAGACAACCCATTCACTTCTTAAATAAACTTGCTTTCAGGGACTTGAACAGGCTTGAACAGAATCACACTTATATACCTAAAACAATTTAGATGGAATAGAGTTTGTCCCCAAGTCTCCCCTGTGACTATACAGGGATTTAGCACCTCACCTGGTCAATACTGGATGACTCAAATTTAGATGCTTGAGGGACAAAGCTAGACCTGCTCCTTAGTGATTTCTAAGCCACAGTGCCCCAAGTTTACCTTCTGTGAAAAGGTATACTTCTCTGTAACATAATGGTATGGTCAGAATAAATTTCCAAAACACTGAGATATTATAGCTATAGGGACACATACATAAGCAATTTAGATTTTAAATGTTTAAATTCAATTATTTCAGTGGAACTTCTGCTAGTATCTAAACGCTCCCCTGAGTTGGGAGTCTTTCCAGAATCAGGGCCTATAATACTAGCTAGAAAAATGGACATTAAGTAATGTTGCATTATAATAGATTTACTACAGTTACAGGAAAATTAGAATAATTTACTATGATCAGTATTAAAATAATTACTAAAAGATGCAATAAAAATGTGGTACATTTGGTGCTATTGGTTTCAGTAATTGTTTTATTCGGGTCTAGAAACCTTAACCACTGCATTTTAAAATCACAGAATATAAATAGGGAGCATTGTGTGTCTTCCAAGTTTGTTTGTTAATGAAAAGGTGAAAGCTAAAAGCTGTGCAACCATGGATGAAGTGCAAATGAAAGGCGAGAAGGGAGGAAGTAGAAAGAAAACAAAGGGAGTACGAGAGAAAGGGGCTGTAGGAAGAACTCAAGAATTAAAAAGGGGCATTTTCCTTTTATTTAATAATACAGAAAGATCAAGTTACATGAAACAAAACTAAGAAAAACAAATTATAAGGCTATAAATGAATTATGAAACCAGAACTACTTTATGTACTTCCATACTGTTGTTATCTATAATTTACTACAACAGAAGAAAAATCTCAGAGCTTCTCTCTAAGAGTTTAGAAAAGAGGATTAACTCACAAAGGATTTTCCAAGATATTGTGTGTAAAAATACAATAAAATATATTTGCCATTCTACTCTTCAAGTAGACAAAATAAAATGACATGCTTTCACTTTTAAGTGTCCAAAAGGTTGTCCTTTGAGTACTAATGTAAGTACACATCAGATTAGATACAACTAATGCAAAGTCTGCTGCAAAACGTTAATTTCACTACACTATCAAAAGTTGCATCTTAAAATGATTTAAGCAGAAATTTAAAAATTACAACTTTTTCCAAAAAGCCTTCAAATTATAATCTGTCTTTAAATTCTTTCCTGCCAAATTAGAATCTTTCTACAAAACGCTCAGAGTTGACTGCCTGTAAATTCCAAAATTTCATATGTAATTTCAAAAGTTTCAATAAATTAAAGGAACATAAAGACAGTTGCTGTAATCAGAGTGTATATTATTATCCATGAAATGACTTTTAAACTGTTAGAAAGACCAAGTTACTAAAATATGTAATAATAACATGCCATGAAAAATACTATACAGGAGTTGATGTGCACCAACCCCTTAAAATAAACTTAATACTTTGAAGCATAGTCTTATCTTTCATCTCACCAAAATAACTGGTTACAAGATTCAAAACAAGAAAATAATTTTTATATAGGTAGGAGTACAAGGATAGTATTTTGAGATACTCTAATATATATATAAGTCTAAATAAAACCACAAGTCCCAAACTTACTTTTTCAGCATTTAACATTTCTGCATTTTAAAATGTATTCAAAACAAAGTTCTGACCTCTATATTGACTATCCAAGAATGAAGTTACCAGTGGAGAATGCAGACTAAATCGCCACAAATTCGACAATCCTACAACTGCTGTCTCTTACGGCAAAGCCATATGGGCTTTTATAGATTGGTTACATTTTTCATATAGAGGTTAAAGCAGGGGTAAGCAATGTTTTTGGACCAGAGTGCCAAAAAACCCACTATGACCTCTGGAAGGTGCCAGAGTGCTGGCATGCCAGATAAATAAATAAAACCTATGATACTACCTTTGATCTTGTGTATTTGTTTTCTGTGGGTCCCCCCACAACAGCCCCTTAGCCCTGCTCGTGTACCTTGCCCCCCACCCAAAGCCTCTGGATCCCCAGCCCTGCTTATACCCCTTGCCCCCATCCAAAGTCCCTGCCCCCCAGCCTTGTCAGAGGGGGCCCCCAGTTTGCCAGGGCCATGGGGCCAGGGACCCAGGTCCACATCTCCCTGCCCCCAACAGAAGCAAGAGCTGACTTCCCCACTGCTGCTGCCTCCTGTGGGCTCAGGCAGGGGGTGGGGCAGGCTCCTGGCACCAGCGTGTACTCCCAGGAGTAAGGAGGGAACCTTTGCTCCCCCATATCTATGTGAGGGGCAGGGCAGGTGTGCAGTGTGGGCTCGTGCTCCCCACCGTGCTTCATAGATTTCATAGACATTAGGGCTGGAAGGGACCTTGGGAGATCATTGAGTCCAGCCCCCTGTCCCAAGGGCAGGAAGTCAGCTAGGGTCAATGGATCCCAGCAAGATAAGTGTCCAAATGCTTCTTAAAGGAATCCAGAGTAGGTGCTTGCACCAGCTCTGGAGGGAGCCTATTCCAGGCCTTGGGGGCTCGGACAGTAAAGAAGTTTTTCCTTACGTCCAACCTAAAACGGTCTCGGAGGAGTCTGACCGCTGGGCCTTGTCATCCCTTGGGGTGCTCCGGTGAACAGACGTTTCCCCAGATCCTGATGCACACTCCTGATGTACTTATGGGCTGCCACCAGGTCACCCCTGAGCCTGCGCTTTTCCAGGCTGAAGAGTCCCATGGCTCTCAGCCTCTCTTCAGAAGGCCTATTCTCTTGCCCTCTGATCATGCACATGGCTCTCCTCTGGACTCTCTCAAGCTTCTCCGCATCCTTCCTGAATTGTGGAGCCCAGAATTGGATTAATACTACACCTGTGGCCTCACCAAAGCCGAGTACAATGGGAGGATGACATCCTGAGATTTGCCTGAGAAACATCTATGGATGCAAGCCAGAGTTTTGTTTACTTTACCAGCTGCGACATTGCATTGGTGGCTCATGTTTATTTTGTGGTCAATCATGACCCCCAAGTCTCTTTTGGCCCTGGTGCTGACAAGCATAGCACTGCCAAGGCCATAAGCATGCTGCAGTTTCTGCCCCCGCCACCCCAAGGTGGAGTGCCTTACATTTGACGGTATTGAAAGTCATCAGGTTTGTATCTGCCCACTTTTTCAGCCTATCCAAGTCAGCGTGGATCATCAGCCTATCCTCTGGCGTGGACACTCTACCCCACAAACGTGGCCAGTCCATTTCTGACATACGTATCCACATTGTTGATCAAGACGTTAAAGAGAACAGGCAGGCACAAAGATGGAGCCTTGGGGGATACCACTGGTCACGAAGCGCCATGAGATAATTCACTTCTGTCAACCACCACTCTGAGTCCGGCCTCAGAGCTAATTCTCCAGCCATCAGACTGGGATGTAGCCAAGACCACAGTTGGCCAATTTTTCCAAGAGTAGATAGTGGGACACCAGATCAAAGGCTTTTTTGAAGTTCAGATATATGACGTCAATCTCTTCTCCCTTGTCCAGGTGATATGTCACCCAATCATAGACCTATGATCTATGGTTGGGGGCAGACCTATGTGCAACAAACCTGTGCTGGCTGTCCCTCAGGAGCCAGCTCATCAAGATTGGACTCTGATGACTTTTCCCAGAATCTTACCAGGGACTGAGGTCAAGCTGATCAGCCTGTAGTTCCCTGGATCTACTTTCCTCCCTTTCTTGAAGACGGGCACTACATTGGCCATTCTTCCAATCTTTAGGTACTTCACCTGAGCGCCAGGAATTTTCGAAAATCTTGGCCAGAGGCTGGACTATGACTCCTGCCAGCTCCTCTGCAGAGCGTGTGGAACCCGGCGTGGCAGGCCACAGCAGAGAGGTGCACAAAAGCTGTTTCTTTCTCCGAGCTCCCAGCTGCCATGCACACTTCCCCTGCAGGCAGGGGCAGCACTGCAGCAAGGGGCATAACCCTGCACTGCTGCCCCTGCTACCCCCGTGTACACAGTGGAAGTATGACCAGGGCAGTGTGGGGCTTGCAGTGGCAGGCAGCTTCTCTGTGTGGCCCCTCTGTGCACTGTCATTCCAGGTCACACACGCTGCACTCTGGAGGGCCCACGGGAGGACAGCAGGGCTGGGAGCACAGCATGTGCAACCCAGAGTGATAGTGCACAGAGGGGCCGCACAGGGAAGCTGCCTGCTGCTGCAAGCCCTGCACTGCCCTGGTC
Source organism: Crocodylus siamensis (assembly GCF_052110815.1). Classification (NCBI taxonomy): domain Eukaryota; kingdom Metazoa; phylum Chordata; order Crocodylia; family Crocodylidae; genus Crocodylus; species Crocodylus siamensis. The sequence goes on along the minus strand of NC_143398.1, from coordinate 54,373,825 downwards.
ACACTTCCACTGTGTGCATGTGGGCAGAGGGGGCAGCAGCGCAGGGTTCTGTCCCTGTTTGTTGCCTCCACCTGCAGGGCAAGTGTGGCCAGGGCAGTGGGGAGCTTGGAGTGGCAGGCAGATTCCATGCGCCTCTTCACTGTGCTTTCTCTGCCAGGTTCCACATGCTGCTCTGCAGAGGCAGTGGGGGAGCATTGCTGACACCTGCTGCCTCCCCGGAGCCTGGGGCTGGGTCTGAGAGGCAGCAGTTGTTTGCAGCCAGCCCAGGCTCTGGGCAGCCTGGGCTCCATGGCTATCAGCAGCTACTCAGAACCTGGGCAGACTGCAACCAGGGGGCTGCAAACAGCTGCTGCCTCCACACCCCAGCTCTGGCTGTCTCCCGGCTCCAGGAAGACAGCAGGTGCTAGCACTATGCCTATTGGGGCTGGGGTGGGGAGGCTGGCAGTGGTGTGCCAAGTAAAATGGCCTCAAGTGCCATGCTCAGCACGCATGCCAGGGGGTTGCCAACCCCTGGTTTAGAGCCTCGTTACTACTAAATCTTACAACTGTACACTTGCATTAAAATAGTATCAGAGCCAAGAGTAACTAATGATTTAATGCGACTTAGAAAAAACTCTCCTTACAGACATATGTGAAATCAATAGCTCTCAAAGCTGAGAAAGGGCAATTTAGGGCAGTTCTAATACTAGGGGTGTACCCATGCTAGTATTTCGACCTGCATCTAGACCTGCTTTCTGACCCAATATCTAAATACCTCCTCCCCTACCCCTTGCAGAAGTATGGCCTGCCTCCCTGAAGCTTGCCCAAGTATCAGAGTCTAAACCCAACCTAGCTTTCCCCTTTCGCTCCACTCCCTACTGCCAATGATTAGAGCAAAATAAAGGCGAGAGGAATGAGCACAATTCCTAGAAGATTCCTAGAAAGTTTCTCAAGTTTCCTGTTCCCATCCAGCAGAACCCTTCCTGGAATCAGTCTGCCTACTATTTGTCTCATCTTTTCATGTGGGCAGAACAGCAAGATAATGTAGAAGTGGAAAGACAACTTGTGTGGTTCAGAGTAGCTGAGTGAGCCTTGTGCTGCTCGTGGGCACTGAAGCCTTACTAGGCTGTTTAAAAGTCAATTCCAAATCCATCACAGTGAATAGATTTTACTAGAAAAAAGGAATACACTAAACACCAACTGATGAACAAAACTAAAAGAGGTATCAGAGAAGTAAAAATGTACTACTGCTAATTGCAATACAGAGGTATAGCTCAAAACAAGCCACCAACCCACCTCTGTGATACTCTAACCCAGGGGTTGTCAACTGGGGGTACGCATACCTCCAGGGGTACTTGGAAAGGGGCCAAGGGGTACATGTGGGTGGGGGGAGATGGACTGCTGCCACACAACACCTTGCGCCACTGCCTCCCAGGAGCAGGGCCGGGGAGGGGGGCAAGGGCAGCGGCTCCCTTTGTAGGCTGTACAGGTACCAGCTAGATGCTGGGGGGCAGGGGGTGCGAGAGGAAAGCTCACACGCGGTGGCCGCTGCTGTCATCCACCACCGTGCTCTGCCAGAAGTGTACCCAGAAGGGGTACACTCCTTAGAAAAGGTTGAAAACCACTGTTCTAACCCTTTTCTCTAGTGGGGCCTAAAAAGACAGACAGACAGACAGACAGACAGACAGACAGACAGACAGACAGACAGACAGACAGACAGACAGACAGACAGACAGACAGACAGACAGACAGACAGACAGACAGACAGACAGACAGACAGACAGACAGACAGACAGACAGACAGACAGACAGACAGACAGACAGACAGACAGACAGACAGACAGACAGACAGACAGACAGTTTCTACTGGGAGTTGCTGCTTTCCTAGTAGAAACCAGGAGTACTTGGACATCCTAGTTTTTTCTGCCAGAGCAAAAATGGCTGGTGCAGGAAAAAAAATAACTTGGGAATAACCAGGGTTAAATGGCTCCCTGGAGAGTTTCTCCTGGAAGAGGGAGTTTCTGTATATGTACAGGACAGTTCTTTTGGATCCCAACATACTTTGCTCCTCCCCCACCCCTTCCAATCTGGTTCAGGTAGACAGCGTCACTGGGACTGGACTCTACTGCACCATATTGTGGTGCAGAGACACACAGCCTAAGAGGGGTGCATCCATGCTAGTATTTAGACCTGTCTCCAGGGCAATCTGGGCCAGCCAATCAGGGCTAACCTGTGCTGTCATCTGTTACCAGGCAGATAGGGGAGTCTGCAAAGTATGACAAGATGTGTACATAGGGACCTCCTGGCTGCACAGTGGTTCTGTTTTCAAATATCTGTTCAGTAAGTTTTTCTTCCAGAAGAATTCTCCTTGATCATTTCAACACATGTACACAGCCTCTACCTCTTGACTTCAGACTATAATTCATAATCAGTATGTTGAGCTCAACTTAATATCTTTGGAGATAAAAAGAAGATAAGTAAGTGTTCTGCAAAAGGCCCATTGCTCATGCTCTTCCTGGTTTAAAACAGTTCACATTTGTTTGCCTCCTGGCCATGTGCAAAGCTAATTTTTCTGAGTGAGCATTTGGGCAAGACAGAGAAGATGGAAAATTTTGGTGGCATTTAAGTAATGTTGTTGTGCATGTTAGAGGGAATGAACAGATGAGAGATGTTTTGTTCTAATCCTTGTTTATTTGGTTTGTATGTATGATTTTAGTAAGATGATTTAATTGATGTCAAAAATAGTTTGTTATAGCTCTTTAAATCCAACACACAAAATTCTATAGAAAGTGTTTTAAACAATGGAGTATGGATTATATTTATAGCAACAGTAAAATATGCCTATCAACTTCTTATTTAAACCTGGACTATAAATTCACCAATGTAAACAGAATGCACGGATACTCTTGTGCAGTTTTGGAATAATAAATCATTTAAAACTAGATCTACATGCAACAGAAACTTTTTTCTTTTTTTTTACTGCAGCTGCAATGAATAAATAAATTATGTGAAAACAGGATTACTAGCTTGATGAGTTTTTTATTAAGCTTTCATTTCTATCTACAAAAGCTCTTTGAACTCTTTCTGGGCTAGTTTGTACATTTTGCTCAAAACACGATTGAAAAGAATAATGTGCACTGCAGAGACTCTTCATAAGAGTAATTTAGATTCTACGCAAGAAACAAAGTAAAATGGTGTTTTGTGCTATGAATAGTTCTCCATATATAAATATATATTTTGGTTTCTTAAAAAAATTAGCAGGAAAGTGATGTATATAAGGCCACAGGCAAAGTAGTACAGAGTATATGTAACGAATGAAATGAGATGTCCCAGAACACTGAAAACCTAAAGTGTATTTTAGTGATAATGCAATAATTTTGTGCAAAAAATTGTAATGGTAAAAAAATTGTTTTAAAAAAGATAAAATTATATAAGAGTATTTTTTTGAGTTACAGATTTTCACACCTTTTCTAATTATTTGTATTGCAAAGTTCCTAGCATCACAAATACACACATGCACAACACTTCTATAAAAGGGCAATTAATTTTAACTATATGCAAAGTGTTTGAAATGTTATGTTGCTCCTAGTCCAGACTTTTACATTGGAGGGAAGTGTAGTATAGAGGCTCAGCTTCATGTCAAGTGCTGCCCAAAGACAAGTCTCTAGCAGCCCAAAGGAAGAAAGGGAATTTTAGAGAAAAAGATTCACTCAGGAGTGCTGCTCAGTCCATGCTTCACTACTACTTCTTAATAAAACATGATTACTTTTATATATTAAATATGTAAGGATGAAACCCTGACCCAATTGGAAGTAATGGGAATTTTGTATCAACTTCAATGGATCCATTATTTCAGCCTGTATTGTAAACTTCTAACTAATTTGTACCACTCTCCCACCTTCCATTTCAAATATCATGCAAATTTTTATATCAACAATGAATAAAGGAGCTATGAAAGTCAAGGAGAGAAACTGAAAATTGGTAACTGCAAATTGATAGCTGAGGGAAAGACCCTTGGCCTCTTTGGACTTATTTGGTTTGGGGGATCTCAGAGCAGGAATGAATATTAAAGGTGGAGAGGGAAGCATATTTCTTCTTTTCATCCATTTTCATTTTAAGGCAGAGGTAACACTGAATTTGGAGAAGGGGAATTAATTTTTCCATCCCCACTCCAAAAATAATTGACATAAAACTAGTAGCTCAACAGCATATTCCCAACCTGCCACTATGTAAACAATGAAAACACATCAAATTGCTGCTTTTGTGACAGTGATCATGACAAAAATAGTAAATATTGGCAATTAAACTGTCATCATTTGACTTGGGAGTTAACACCCTATCAATTGGGTATGTTCTCAACCTCCCACAGACATTGTTTCAAGCCTTTTGCAGACTCAAGAAGATCACATTAATATACATTTTACTCTCATCTTGACAATGTTATACATGATTATTAGAACTACTTGGAAAAAATAAAAATCCTAGATTGTGTATTGCACATGAATTACAAAAACCTGAAACGATCTATAGACACATATGTACTTTATGTGCAGACCAGTCACTGTGCAGGATTTCCTAAATAGAATATTTAAAATCTTTCCAATTCTAAATGCTTGTTTTACTACTTGATACTAGTCAGTAAAATGTTCTCACCAAAACAAAGTCACAGGCTCCTGACTGACTGATTTAAATATTACATAAACTGCATCACTTCAGACAATTAAGGAAGTCTCTCATCTTTGAGACATTAAAAAATATTGGAAAATAATTCTTTTACAGGACTCTTTATTAAGATCTACTGCAATCAGTACAATATTCGCTAAATCTAAAACATACTGATACTTGGTTTGGAGTTCATGGATATTTAAGTGTCAATTTGATTTAGGTTTGTGATTAATATTAATTTCATATATGTAATGGGCACTGGTGAGGCCTCACCTGAAGTACTGTGTTCAGTTTCAGGCCCCACACTGCAAAATATAATGTAAAAACATTTAGCCAAGCTACTGATTTAGTTGATTCAGAGGATGGACCAAAACTGGGTCATTATAGTCGGAAGTGAACTCAACCTTCTGGCCCTGCAAGCTGGATGAGTGGGACAGGGCCAATGTGCAGGCCAGATCAAGCCCCACAAGCCTGGATGAGGTCCTGAGGCCCTGCACTGCCTCCTCCCTGCCATCACTGGAAGTGGACCCTGGGAACCAGCTGTGCCCCCTCCCACAGGGACTAGTCCCTGGCACCACATCCTCCCACCCTAGTCTGCTGAAATGGTCCCAGAACCACACCCTTTGACTAGGACCTAACACCACCCCTCCTACCCAAATGCTCTGGAATTGGGTCCTGGGGGCCCAGCACCACACCCCTCATGGACCCCTACACCACGATTGGGCCCTTGGTCACTGCCTCAAGATTGGGCACCTGATCCAGCATGCAGGGCCCAGGGTTCACCATGGGTCTGGAAATTTGGTGGTGGGAGAGTGGTGGCACTGCTCTCCCACTGCTAAATTTCCATACTTTGTGGGAAGCCCCATGTACTCTAGTGTATAACAGTCTACCCCTAAGATGTGGGCTTGGACCTTCTTAATCCTGAAGTTAATGGGTATTGCCAGAGCTCAGTTCCTTTTAGAAATTATGCATTATTAGACCTCTTTTAAAAAAAATTGTACTGATTGATTTATATTTTAAAAGCTGAACTTTACATGCCAGCCTAAGTCACAGATGTCATAATATAAATTAAAATGTCATCATCCATTGACACTAGTACTCTGGAATCCCTCATGTGAAGGACGATAGCAGTTTATAGCTACTCTTTAAATGAATGGTCTGTTAACACGCAACCATATACAATATGTGTAAATGTCCAAAATTTTAACAGACTACTGGGCAAGTGGCCAGGGCTAAGTGGCTCATACCCTTTATTTTCTCAATCTTTGCTCATCTTTTTTTGCCTTGTGTCTCTTCCCTCTCTGCTTGTTTCAACTGCAAAGCTCCCACCTCTTCACTACTCCCTAAATAGACACGAGTCATTCTGTCCCCATTGTATTTCTCCATTGCTCTATCTCGCCATGCTGTTGCAGTGAGTAAGCTGACAACTTAAGTTACACTTGTCAATATTCGATCTTTGAAACACCACTCCATGTTTAAATCAACACAACTATGTTGCCAAAACACTGAACAGCAAAGGGGGATAGCAAGGACACAATATGCACAAGTGCTGAAAAGGAAGATAGGATTGCTGTCTACATAAATCAGAAAGGGAGAACAATTTAAGATAAAGAAAAATGCTGGCACAGTATCAAATGGGCATAAATTGGCTAAGAGTAAATTTAGACTTGAAATCAAAATGGTCTTTCAACAGGAATAATGGGAACAAGCAGACCGACTAGTTTGAAGATATCATTAGTTTCTGAATGGAACTATGCCCCCAGTGACAGCAAGGGCATGAACTTGATGACTCACAAAATCCCTTCCAGTCCCCTGCGAAAGATTTTCCAACAGACCACTGCTCTGTTGACCAACAGATGTTAACTGCAAATCAACTCATTCCAGACAAAATGTTTTACCAGAGCATGTTATAGATAAAATGAATTATTAACTTTCAATTTTATGTACTTTAATAATATTGATTAGCATGAGCTGAAAAACATGAAAATGCAATGATGAATTCTGTGCCAATACAAACCAGTAAGATTAGGTTCTTGGATTTCTAAAATGTCTGCTCTTGGTTCCAAATACACAGGAAAAATAAAAGCCCTACTCCTAAAACCTATGGGTTCATAGGTAAACCTTGCAACTGCAGAAGGAAGGGGCTGTACCAACTGTAAAAAAGCAAATGTGATCCAACAGATGTGAGACAGAAAAAAAATCAATGAGGTACCACTATTTACAATTTGGTCCTACTCATTCTTCTGGAAGGAGATGGTCATGTTTTAATAAAAGGTGACTAAAACCCCCTTCATTTACAGCTGCTCCTAAATGTACCATATTTACTCAAATACAAAACGACTCTGAAAGCAAAACAACCCTCCAATAATTATTCTATACACAAAAATGTATACATTGATTATACTTTTCATGTATACAATCTGATTATTAGTGGATCATCTTAAATTTGTCCTGTCCCTCACCCACACAACTACTACAGGTGGTGGAGGGAGAGGCAAGGGGGGGGGGATAGGCAATGGAGGACAGAGTGGAGGAGGCAGTAGGGGGGGACAGGTCGTAGACAGCTTGCCCTCTGCTGCATGTCTACCTTCCACATACCTCCCATTATGCCTGCCTCCCCTACCCCCGCCAGGTAACCCTGATTCTCCCCTTCCCGTTCTCTCCTCCTCTCCTTTCCATGCCACTTCTATACCCACAGCCTCAGGTTCCCATTCTCCTTCCTCCTATCTCTACCCCACAAAGTCACTCCTGCCCTGCTTAATCTTCAATACCCCCACTCCCACTTTTGCTCTGCAGTGGCAGGCGTTGTCCCTGCTGCAGCCCAGGGCATGGAGTGTGGCTCCAGTCTACTCTGTAGCAGCAGCGTGGAGCTGGAACTGCTGTTCCAGCCTGGCCCTATACCAGCAGCAGTGGGGAACAAAGACTGCTGCTATGGGGCTGGTCTGGAATAGCAGTTCCAGCTCCACGCTGCTGCTACAGAGTAGACTGGAGCCACACTCCATGCCCTGGGCTGCAGCAGGGATGGAGCAAAGGTAAGGAGGAGTGTAGAAGAGGGGGAAAGAGAGAAGCGTTGGGGGTGGGGAAACTGGGGTTGTGGGGGAGGAGTGTCAGGGCATGCAGAGATGGGGGGGGGACGGGCAGGCAGTGGTGGGGCAACTCCAAGCTGCAGTTAGAGCTGGAGCTGCAGCAGCTGCCTGCCCCTCCCCTCGCTGCCTTGTGCCTGATTATAAGGCATGAAGCTTTTCCCCCACCATGTCAAAAGGCGGGGGGGGGGGGGGCCAAATCTAATCAAGTAAATATGGTAATATCTTGTCTATGAAATGAGATTTAAAAAACGTATGTAATTCAAGATGTACTCAATCAGCACGAGGGAAAAAAACCCCCAAACCTTTTGTCTTATATTCTCATACAGGAAAGACTCCTCATTAAATTCCCTGTCTATCATTAAAGTGTTGCCAGAAGCAGTACATCCTCAGTAATGGAAACTAACTGTGAAAGCTGATTGAATGCACCCAACAATGAGCTTGCCTATAAAACACATGGCCAATAATGGGCAAACATATGAACAGGAACCTACCACAAGGCTAGGTTAGTACAGCCCATCTCAATAAACTACAGTATCCATTGCACTTAGTCCCCCCTCAGAGCAAGCTTTCTTCCAATTCATATTGAACTATTATATCAAATACATTTTTCTTTACTCCCACAGCTGAACTGCACCTTTCTTTCACATTTCCAATTATTCCTGTTTCTTCACTAGCCTTAAGTGTCTAGCAAACATCACAGTGCATCTATGTAGATGAGAGGCTCTGTTGCCCCATCTTGGTCCACCACATGCAACTGGTGTGGTCCCACCCTCCATGAGCTGGAGCCAGACCAAGCCTGAACTTCATCCTCGCCTCAGTTTTTCTGGCTCTGATGGGGAAGAAGTTAGCTGTAGGTAATGTTTTCTACTACTATATTTACTGGATTAGAAGACAAGGTTGTGGGGAGATGCTGGGGGGGTGGGTGGGAAGAGAACAGGGACACACTGCTGCAGCTCTGGCTCTGGCCACAGTTGCTGCCTGCCTCCCACTGCCTCCTTTTCTCCCCTCCCCACAGCCTCAAGCCCCTGCTGTCCCAGTCTCCCCCCATTGCTGCTTCTCTCCCTCTGTTGCACTCCTCCATACCTTTGCTCCATAGCAGCAGGCTCCATCTTGCTGAAACCTGGAGCATGTGCTCCAGCCCAGCTCTGTAGCAGGAGTGCCAGCTCTGCACTGGTACTACAGGGCCAGGTTGGAGCCATGTTCAGTGTCCCAGGCTGCAGCAGAGACAAAGCCTGCTGGTGCGGAGCAAAGTTAAATGGGAAAGATGGAGGGGCAGGCAGGGGATAGAGGATTTGGGGGGCAGATATGGGGGGTTGGGACTTGAGGCTGCAGGGGCTAGAAGCAGCAGGGGTGGTGGGGGCGGGCACAATGTGGGCTAAATGGAGGAGGGGCAGGCAGCAGAAGGCAATCTGTCTGCCTCTCCTACTGTCTGACCCCCAACACCTGCCCCACTATTGCCTGTTCCCCACCACCACCACTGCCTGTCCCATTACTGCTCCCCACTGCCTGCTCTGTGCCCCACTACCGACTCCTCCACCACCACCCTACCCCATTACTGCCTCCCTTATCACTTCTCTCTCTACCACCTGCAGTAGTAGAGATGATGAATTTAGGATGATCCTCCAATAATTAGATTCCATACATGGAAAATTGTAATAATATTAAAATAAATTTTACATGAATAGAGTCTAATTATTGAGGGGTCATCTTGTATTTGGATGAATGAGGTAATTTTCTCGGAGGTGCAAAGAAGCTCTTTTGTAAGCACTTTTCAAGGTATTTTAATGGGAAAATAGACAATTTCTTGTGACATGTTCCAAACAGAATTAAAAGCTGTTTAACTCGATATCCAAGGTAAAAAAAAAAATCAAAATTATATTAGGTATAAAAATCAACCATGGCAGAGATAACAAAACATTATATGGAGTGTGGGAACAGACTTCTTCAGGCAGGAAATTCATATACTGTACACAGAAACTGAGAGGCACAGTATGTACATTTTTTTTAATACATTGTTGGTTACAAACTTCATTTGGAGAATCACCCAGAAATGCATAAAATCTGTGCCATTATATTTACGTCAGTGAATTTAATATACATTAGAAATAGCACATACTCTGTTATATAGTCATAATGAGATTATAACTGCAGTTGCCATATTTTATAACTGATAGCCAGTTTTTAAAGAAATAAAAAATGCAAATGACAGGAAATGCACGTACAGCATATTTTCTGAATTTGCCAAACTCAAATTGTATCTTGTAAGTGTTTGCATGGCATTCTAGATGTTGCAGTCTCATTTAAAAGCTGTTCAGAGCTTTTAAATGGGATTCTCTTTCAGAAGAGATTCAGATTCTGTTTCAGAAGAGAATAAAACTTAGCACAGTATGAAGGATATATGACTTGGTAAAGACAAGTCTGCGACTTGGAAGCTGAGTTTGTTGGCTCCATAGTAACCATTTCATCTCACTGCCTATGCAGACATGCTTTGCATTTTAGTTCACTTTTACAGACCTGCTTTGTTGTTTACTTTCATTGTGTTTTTTAAAAAGTAGACAGAACTAGTACAAGACTTATCACAGGAAAAGACAAGATTTTGAATGGGCTCTTCAAAAGCATTTTTCACGTTCTAAATCTAAAAAATCAATATAAAAATCATTAACAAATGCAGATCAAGGTTAATCCATCTCTAAAACTTGTGTTGTTACAATGTGTTACTTTCTAGAAAATTAAATATTTTTTGTTTAAAGTTTCTACCCAAGTTTCCACTAACTGGGTATGCTTGCAAAAGTGGTATTGAATATCCTGATACCAGAAGACAGAAGATATAAGAGGGTATTTATACAGCATATATTTTACTGAATACAGTAGCTATGTGGTAGTATAAAGTTCTAATCCTGCTTGTCTATGGAAGGAGACATGAGAATTATGCACATAAAGTAAAGATTGGTAAAAAACAGGGTAGAGAAGCATTTAGCTACACTCACCTATATTTGTGATACTTATTTTAAGTTGATATAATAACCAGATACTATTGCACTAGCCAATTTATAAATCCATATGAAATGCTCAGCTTTGTTCAGCCAGTCAGTATGACAGTGTCATACCATAAATTTTAAGAAAAACATATGCTTAAGGATTGTTTTTATATTTATAAAAGGAATCTATACCAGACACCATAAACTAACTCCTGTATTATCTCAGGAGAAAAATATGTCACATTACCGTACAACAGTAATGATGCAATTGTCATATGGTCTATAAGTCAATTACGAATATATGTGCATGTATAAATTTTAGGTAAACTATAGTCCTTTGTTTAGGAATAAAAATCATATTAAAAAAGATTTTTTTTTTTAATTATAGCTAAACCTGGCCACTTCTAAAGCTCCATAGTACTGAAAATGAGCTCCCAGGAAGCATAGGAGATCCTGAGAAAAAATCATTTTCCTCCACAAGCAATTTGCAAAACAGCTGATATCATTAGTAGCTGATAATTAGTAGCAGTGGTGTTATAAAAATATGTAAAATATACCTGCAAGTAAAGAGAACTTTAGAATGCCTTCATGCTTGCATCTGTGGTAGTTCAGAAAAGATGCTCTCATTTGTAAGCTAAACGCCACATGTAATTCACAATCATCTTTCAGCAATCTATTTTTAGTTTTGTATCAATGCTAGGCCTACTTCATTTGGAGAGGTGATTGAGAAAAATAAGTTATTTTAATAGATTGTACACATTACAGCATTTATCTAGTGCCATAGTTACCTCTACTAATTAGCAGGAATCTTGGTTTTTCTCTTTTGAAAAAGCCCAAATATTCTGATACAAAAATCTCAGTTTCTCTTATTTTAAAACCCAAAATCCATGTTTGAGAGAGAGAGAGAGAGAGAGAGAGAGAGAGAGAGAGAGAGAGAAAAAGGTGGCCTATGTCCAAGTCAGTGATGGACGGTGAGCAGCAGCTGGTGTTAATCTTTGCTGCCATTTGCCAGCCTCCTCCAGATCTGGCCTGGGGTGCAGGGTGCCACTGACATCCCTGGTATACAAAAGCAGTTGACTACAGGTTCCACAGTATTGCATGCAACTAGATATCCTGTAACTGCACATTTCAGTTGAATAGTACACATTTAACAAAAGGAAGATTAATCACTTCTATGCTAAAAAAATAGGAAAGATTTTTTTTTTATATATATATAAAATAAAAAAAACACTGTCTCCTAAAATTTGAAAGTTTGTAGCCATTTGACTGCAAATACTTGTGAAATAAAACATACACTTATATAGGCAAAATACGTTAAAATATAAAATTTTGTTCAGATAAAAATCTATTTTCTTAAAACTACTGCTGTTGCATACAATAAATCTAGTAAAAATTAGCATATATTTAGTGATATTGTAACAAACTAATGGGTGGATGCATATCTATGGTGTGAAACATAAACCACATTAAAATCCCTTACAAGGATGTATTAATGCTATCACTTTTCCAATAAAAAGCAAGTTTTCTAACTTTTGAAACACAGACCAAATATTGCTCTGGGCATTTATCTATCTTCTGGGACTAGAAGCATGACTATCTTTAGTTACCAATTCCCCCCCAGTCATTAATCCACAGGAAATGCTCAGCTACTTTGTAGTTGTTGTTGCTACGTCAGACTTTGAGAAACTATTCTGATGTCTTGCTGATGGAGATTTGCTAAATAATGACTGGAATACTGAAAGAAGAAATGACCTGTTGTAAAACTTCTCAAACATTTCATATACAACAGAGCCTAAAAATGATAAGCAGAGCAGAAGTGTGTACATTGTGTACCACAGGACCAGCCTATCTTGTATTATGCAACATATAATTTGTCTGCTTCTCAGGGATGTTAAGAGGGTCAATTTCTTCTCCACGTGCTAAGTCCTACAGACAAAAAGTGAAAATCTATTTATTTCCAGGCTCAAAATTGTATCAAGGGATTTACCTGACAGCAGATGGTATGTAAAAGTATTAACTATTTGTTAAAATAGTGTTTTAAAATACGGAGATAAAAATAGTTTCCTAGCTGAACTGAAGCCTAGTTCCAGACAACCATAAACTGAAGAAACTGAAAAAAACTGTACTGAATTACATGTTTTGCACCCATCAAATTTGAAGTTCTGTTTATATTCTAAACCCCAAATCAAATCATGCTACTTTTACAAGGATTGCATGTATAGCCTCATTAGTAACACAACTTTCATAATGTTGCATATCAACTTATGTGTTATGTTCAGCAAAAAATTCATCACCAGTAATAGGAATAATGGTAAATTAATAAATGTATTTCCAAAATCACTTACTTCCTACAAAAATCCTACAGGTACAAAGTTGCATCATGCTAGTGAAAAACAGCAACTGAAAAAAAAACCACAAACCCAATTTTTAAAGAACACATATATAAATTATTTGCATAAGCGGAATTTAGATAAATATAAATCTAGAACTTCTTCCTATAATATTATGAACTCTGAAATATTCCTGAATTTCATAGACACAAAGCCTAAAGCCAGAAAAAAAAAATTTCATCATTTAGTCTGACTTCCTTTATATCTCAACCATTACATAGGAGCCATTGGTTCATATATTGAGCCAAAACTAATCCTTGGTTAAAGCAGGGGTGTCAAATATATGGCCCATGGACTGGATCCAGCCTGCAGACTTGATGAGTGGGGACCTTCTTGAGGTAGTAGCCAAGCACCTGGGCAAAAGTCACAATGACCAAGCACTAACAGCACCATGGGAAGAAGTCTGGCACCGTGGCTTGTTCCCATGGCGGCAGCCAGGTGCCTGCAATGCTGCTGGGGCTCCAGCATTGCAGCTCTCGTCTGGACGCTCAGTTACCACTGCAGGAACAAGCCATGGTACCAGGCTTCTTTTTGCCATGCTGCTGGGGCACCAGAGCCACAGCTCTCGTTGCTTTGGCTGCCAAGCACCCAGGTGAAAACAGAGGTGCTAGAGCCCTAACAGCACCACAGCTTGTTCCTGCAGCGGAAGCCAAGCCACACGGATTCAAAACCTCTTTCTACTGGGTCTCAGATGAGCCGGAGTAGGTGTCATGTGTGCTGGATCTGACCCCATTTGACACCCCTGGGTTAAAGCATATCCACCAAAAAGGCAACCTGTTTCAACTTGAAGACTTCAAAAGACAGAAAAAAAAACTAGTGCTCATAACAGCCTGGTCCAATTTTTTTTGTTATAAGTTTGTGTATTATTTCAGGTGGTGTGGCTTTAGCTTCCTAAGCTCTGGCTCTTGTTAGGTCTTCTTCCCCCTAAATTAAGGGTCCACTAATGTCTTATATTTCTTTCCTATGTAGGTATTTATATACTGCAATCAATACCACTTCTCAATCTTCTATGATAAAACTAAACAAAATATGCCCTTGCAAATGTTCAGTGCAAGACATTTTTCCAGACTTTCAAATTATTTTGAAGGCTCTTTTCTAAACTATCCATAATTAAACAACATTTCCTTAAAAAACAGGACTACTCATTTGCATCTTGCTTATACAGCCATGATCACTTAAGTCCCTTTTGGCACAACACTGCACCAAGAAGTGATGCTAAGTTGTTTGTCCCGTATCACTCATAAATCTTCTTTAGTCACTGCTTTCCAGGATACTGTCCTCTATCTCATAGGGAGAGGCTACATTTTGTTCCTTACTGTGTAACTTTGCATTTGGATGCACTAAATGATGCTTCGCTTTGTTCTGGGTTTTTTTAAGGACCAGATTACCCCTCATCATTATTCACTACTCTTCCAAAACATTTATTGACAATGACTGTCTACTTGCTTCACATGATTAATAAAAATGTGTAATACTATGATGCCTAGTACCAATCCCTGCAGAATACTGGATACATTTCCACTTGATGTACCATTGACATTTTTGTGACCCATCAATTAAACCAGTTCTTAATCCATGTAAGAATTAATAAATAATGTACATTCTATTTATACTTGCATAGTACCCCACCACACTCTGATTAAAAACTGGTAAGTCAAGCACTTTAGAAAAATTTTAAAGCACACTAAATCTACAGTTACCCTTATCAACCACATGTTTAAATTTTAAAAAGTTAAATCAGATTGTTAACAAGACCTACTTTATCTGAGACCATTTGGACTTGCATTAAATCCCCATCCTTTAATTCTTAAATAGTTCAACACTATAAAAACAGATTTTTGCTAGTTTTGGTTCCATTTTCCACATACACTGTATCTTTTGGTGGTATGACACAACATGCACAAGGTACATATTAAGTGGGGAAAGCAATATTACAGTGAGTACCTTTTACAAATTAATCTCTTAAGTAAGATTACTAAGAGTATAGCAGACACCACTGGACATTTGTGAAGAATGGCTTTATGCCATCTTCTTCTCTAAGTCAGTTATTAATTCCCTGGAAATACCTAGACCTTCACAGCTATTGTTAAATTAGCAACAACAAATCGCTCAATTACATGCAACAATGGCTACACAGTATATCTTTCCAGTACTGATGGCACATTAAGTTCCACAGTCTCAAGGAAAAGGGTGGGGGGAATCTTCTGTATTAAAAAAATGAAAAGTACAAACACATGGAATACTTTAAATGCAAGACTCTTAAAGCTTATTGATTTATGAAGTATACTGCAAACAGTTTAAATTGTGTGTAGGAGAATACATCCATTAGCACAGAGATGAAGGCCACTTCTTAAAAAAAAAAATCTTAGTTAAAACTTGAGTTAGGGCATGCACCACCCCTGAGGTATTATTACATCAAAACTTTACATATGCACTTATGCTATAAAATCCTGTGCTAGATACTCTGCAATTCCCATACGAAGAAAGATGTTTAATACATTTTATAGTGCATTTTGCTGTCTGGGAGTCTGTCATCATGTCCAAAGACACCCACACACATGACAGCTGCTAATGTAGTCTGGATCCTATTATTAGGGTAAAAGTGTTTCATGATCCTTACAGCCAGATTTAGCATGATGGAAATAGAAGTTTTTCATTATGCAACATATTAAAACCCCGCATCGGTACAATGGGTTTAGATACACTATTAATGAAGTAGCTTATTAAAAAATACCCACAATCATCAGGGAGAACCAAGAGCATTTTTTCTTCTTCTCATTTTAAACTGTAGGCAATTTCTTCCAGGAACATGGTGCTTGTGTGATGCAACTGATCCAGTGAGCAGTGGAAAGTGTACTGTCTGACAGGACTAAGAATTGGAGATATGGACATGAGGCCAGAAAGATCCTGATGTGAGTGAGGGAAAAGTCCACTGACTATCTTTTGTGCTAAGACAAACAAGGCTGATAGATGCCTACTGGAATGGACTGAGGATGAAAACATAAATCTGTGAAAGACATTAATAAAAGGCTGAAACTTAGAGCTTCAAAAAAATTCTTTCATCACATACAGGAGGTGAAAGTGGGAAAATAAAAATAAAACAAAAAATAGCTCAGGGGCTGGGGGAGTGACGAATCGTTAGATGCAACATCTAACTATTCAGGAATTCACCTGAGTATGTATGGTACCTGCCCTGGTCCCAAAGACTTATGTATCATATTTCACAGGTTGACGTAGCTTATGGGTTGAGTAGCGTATGGGTTGACCCCAGTCTTTTGATGCAAGAAGTCAAGATTTTGATAGGCACGGTGTATAAGTCAGGGCTGTGCTTAGCGCTTGGGTGGTATGGCCCTATCTTCTGCGAGCAGCACTGCCTGGGCTATGCCAGCTGAGCACTGAGCCCAGCCCCATCCACTGAGAACAATGCTGCAGAGCCCTGCCCCAGCCCCTGTGAGTGATGCTGGGTTCAGCACTCAGTAGCGCCGCTCACTGCAGACAGAGCCAGGCTCAGTGCTCAGCTGTTGTGGCCCCACACACTGTGAGCTGGGTGTTGCTCACAAGGGATGGGGACATGCCAGCTGAGTGCCAAGCCTGGCCCTGTTCCCTGTGAGTGGCACCGGCTCGGGACTCAGCTGGGGGCATGCTGCTTGCAAGCAACAAGGATGGGGATGGGGCCAGGCTCGGCTTGTGTGGCCCCATCCTGCGAGCAGCACCAGGCTCGCAGGAGATGGGGCTGCATCAGCCAAGAACTGAGCCTGGCCTGTCTACTGCAAGTGGTGCTGCTGAGAATAAAGCTCGGCACTGCTCGCAGGGGATGGGGCTGGGTTTACAGCTTCATCCCCTGCAAGCAGCCCTGGGCTTGGCACTTGGCTGATGCAGCCCCAGACTGTGCAAGCGGTGCTGGTCCAGCCCAGGCAGCGCTGCTCACAGGGGATGGGGTTGCGCCAGCCAAGCACCAAGCCCAGACCTGCCCCCTGCAAGCAGTGCTGCCTGTACCACACCAACTGAACACCAAGCCCAACACTGCTCATGGGGTATGGTGTGTAAGTCAAGGTTGAGTTTTTTACAGTTAAAAATTGGGCTTCAAACTTTGACTTGTACATTGTGAAATATGGTAACTGATAAGAACTGATAACTGTGAAACAAAAGCATAGACATAAGGTTGGGAGAGACTCCTGTAGCCTCCATTTGCGATTTTAGCTGTCCAGCAGGGGGCAATCAATTAGAAGAATAAGAGACAATAATAGAAAGAGGAAAGCCAGGGTAGGAAAACAAATAGAAAGACTACTATTGAGAAGAACAGTAAGTCAAGTATGAGTATAGCTGATTTTGCTAGAAAACTGAATGAAAATCAGAAAGAAACAGATGTTCGTACATTAACATAAGAAGTCTAAGTAAAAAGGAAAATTACAACTACAGTATAGCATGTAAGAGTAGATTCTACAGGGAAAACAGATACTTAGTAGAATAACAATCAGGACTGAAATACAATATTGAAGGGTAACTGGTGTTTAGGAAAAGTGGAATACAGATAAGCATGGTGGGATAACACTGAAGATATATGACCTGGTATATTACAAAAATAAGAAGTGACAGTTTAGTGAAAGTCAGTCAGTCTAAGTCCAAATCACTATGGGAAGGATAGTAAAAGGAGTGCAACTGTAATAGCTTTCAGGGTCTGCTATATTCCCGAAGTGTCAAGTGTAAATACAGAGAGATCTCTCACAGTAACAGTACAGAGATAACTACTACTGGGAACTGTGTCATTACAGAATAACTAGGCAATCAGCATGCATTGATAGACTTCAGGAGGGCGGACTTCAATGAGCTAAGGAGAATAGTCAGGGAGGCACTGATATCCTGGAGGGGAGGGGAGCCAGGTGTCCAAGAAGAGTGGTCACTTCCTAAGGAGACTATCCTCCAAGCCCAAAGGGAGGTAATCCCAACATGGATCAAAGGGGGCAGGAGGGAGCAAAAGCCCCCAAGGCTCACCAAAAGCATCCGGGAATGTCTCCTAGCTAAAAGGGAGGCGTACATGCAACGGAAGGGAGGGGCCATCACCAGAGAGGACTATACTGTGGGTGCTCAGGGCTCCAGGGGGGCAGTCAGGAAGGCCAAGGCAGAGATGGAATTGGGACTAGCTACCTGGATCAAGGACAACAAGAAGTCCTTTTTTAAATACATAGGGGGCAAAAAGAAGGTACCAGGTAACGTGGGGCCCCTGCAAGACACGCTAGGAAATCTGGTTGTCACACCAGATGACAAAGCTAACCTATTTAACAACTTCTTTGCCTCCATTTTTCTAAGCAGGGACTGGATCAGCCCCCACACCGGACGGACCCCACTCAGGCCCCAGGGGAGGTGGATCCAGGCCAAGGGTCAGTGAGGATCTAGTCAGGGAACTTTTGGAGGGACGGGACATATTTAAATCAGCTGGTCCAGACAATCTCCACCCCAGAGTGCTGAGGGAATTAGCTGAGGTCACTGCAGGACCCCCGGCATGGCTTTACGAGCACTCGTGGTGCTCTGGTGTGGCGCCAGAGGACTGGAAGAGGGCCAATGAGGTCTTCAAAAAAGGGAGGAAGGAGGACCCGGGGAACTATAGGCCAGTTAGTCTTACTTCGATCCTGGGATAAGCTTTTTGAGAGAATTATTCTGGCACATGTCCATGAGGGGCCAGCGGGGGAAGTTATGCTTAGGGGAAAACAACATGAGTTCATTAGAGGCAGGTCCTGTCAGACCAACCTGGTGACCTTCTACGACCAGGTCACCAAATCCTTAGATGCAGGGGTAGCAGTGGACATAGTCTTTCTGGACTTTTGGAAGGCCTTTGACACTGTCTCTCACCCTGTTCTCATTAAGAAACTAGGGGACTGTGGTGTCGACACCTACACAGTCAAATGGGTTGCCAACTCGCTGGAGGGCCGCACCCAGAGAGTGGTGGTGGATGGGTCATTTTTTACCTGGAGGGATGTGGGCAGTGGGGTCCCCCAGGGCTCGGTCCTCAGGCCTGCACTGTTCAACATCTTCATCAGTGACTTGGACAAGGGGGTAAAATGCACCCTGTTCAAATTTGCTGACAACACTAAGATGTGGGCATGCTAGATGGGAGGAATAGGCTACAATCAGACCTAGACAGGTTACAGGGGTGGGCAGATGAGAACAGGATGGGTTTCAACACCAACAAGTGCAAGGTGATGCACCTGGGGAGGAAGAACCAGCCCCATACCTACAGGCTGGGGAACTCCCTTCTTGTCAGTGCAGAGGCAGAAAAGGATCTTGGAGTCATTATTGATGCCAAGATGAATATGGGCTGGCAGTATGGGGATGCAGTCTGGAAGGCCAACTACACCTTGTCATGCATCCACAGATGCATCTCAAGCAGATCCAAGGAGATGATCCTCCCCCTCTATGCGGCACCGGTAAGGCCGCAGCTGGAGTACTGCATCAAGTTCTGGGCGCCGCACTTCAAGAGGGATGTGGATAACATGGAGAGGGTCTAGAGGAGGGCCACTCGCATGATCGGGGGGCAGCAGGGCAGACCCTACAAGGAGAGGCTACGGGACATGAACCTGTTCAGCCTCCACAAGAGAAGGCTGAGGGGGGATCTAGTGGCCTGTTACAAACTAGTCAGAGGGGACCAGCAGGCATTGGGAGAGTCCCTGTTCCCCCCAGTACTACCAGGAGTGACCAGGAATAATGGTCACAAGCTGGCAGAGGGTAGATTCAGGCTAGATATCAGGAGGCACGTCTTCACTGTCAGGGCAGCTAGGATCTGGAACCAACTTCCAAGCGAAGTGGTGCTGGCTCCTACCCTGGGGGTCTTTAAGAGGAGGCTAGATGAACACCTCGCCGGGGTTGTTTGACCCCAGTACACTTTCCTGCTATGCCAGGGGGTCAGACTAGATGATCAGCTCAAGTCCCTTCTGACCCTACCAACTATGAATCTATGATTTAGTTTAAGATAAATAGAAAGAAACAAAACTAGCTTGGTACCTTGTATGTTAGTTTTATATCAGAAGGGCACCTTTAGGAAAGTTAAGGAAACTGGTTACTGAAGTCAAGTGAACTGAGGAATTCATGAACTTGAACACAGAGATGGCTTAGAATGTGTGTCAAAATTATCAAGCCTACTTGGCATATGCATTCCAAATTAAGGTGAAAAAACTTGTAGAGAAGGGCTCTAGGCCAGAATGGATGAATACCCACCCCCCAAAAAAGGTATCAGGAATAAGCAAGGGAAAAAAAGAAGTGGATAAAGAAAGTTATAGCTTGAAGGTCAGAAAGTGCGGGGGTTAAGTGACAATTACTGAAGTTAAGCTGTGTCAGAACTTACAAAGGATACTGAAAATATTAAAAGATTCTCTACTCATATTAAAAAACAAAGAGGAAGTGTCAGTGTTGTACCATGAGGACGGGGTCAGGATTACTTTTAATCTAGGCATGATTAAACACACGAAATTAGTTTTTTGCCTCAGTTTTCAGGAAGGTTGATGATACTGAATGTGGGGACAAGGACAAATATCACTGTAACCAGGTTTCTGCATCTAAAATCATTTTCTAGCCAGTAAAGAGAAGATGACTGGATAGTAGTAGACATGGCTGACAGCATTAAGTGATTGTTTCTTGAGCACAAGTCGGATTACTGTATGTTACAGATAGCAATAAATACTCCCAGAGGGGAAGTGTTGACAGTTAGTCTGTTGCTATGTGGGTCTGACTAATAACCTTGGGTTTTTACCAGCAGTGAAAACCACGAATCCATGTTATGTGGTAAAGTGGCACAGGCATTCACTATCTCTCTCTGTAACACTGATTTGCATTCAGTTTGGAAAGATCTGCCTTTTATTTCCAGATGGTTTCGCGTATCATGGAGAGGAGTCCCCAATGGAACCTTTTTCTCTTTTCATAACAGATGACATTTAAGTCTAGAATATTATAGCAGAGGTTCAGATTGGCTACATGGCTCACTAACTGAAGCTGCTCTTCAGGCGGAGACTTTGCAAAGGTGCTGGAAGAGAAACAGTGGGACTTTCCAACTTTAAAGCTGTGACATCATATTAATCCCACTGATATGGATGAATAGACTCAAGTTTTAGCACCACCTTTGCCTGCCTTCACTAGGTTGCCTTGTACTGAATAATAAGCTGGACAAATCAGCATCAACACATTTTTAGAAATTCAAAAATCTGAGGAAAATACTTTCATAACATCAAAAATTCCCTACAAACCAACAACTAGGATTGCAACAGGTGTCACCCAGACATGTG
The DNA here is from genome assembly GCF_052110815.1 of Crocodylus siamensis. NCBI lineage: Eukaryota > Metazoa > Chordata > Crocodylia > Crocodylidae > Crocodylus > Crocodylus siamensis. Next base: position 54,352,457 of record NC_143398.1, on the reverse strand, counting down.
ATACATAACAACCCATTCGCTCAATCCTCCCTAGAATGCATACCAAATCATATTTTATACATATGCACATACTTGGCCCATCTGGTGAATTTTTCCTTCTCCAAGTCCTAAAGACCATGGTGGGAAAGTACTTGTGGGAAAGTACATGCGGCAACAAACAGGCAGAGACAAAAAGTGAGGTGCGCTGATACATTGGTCCGATACTGGATCAGCACAGATATAAAGAAAATGGACTGTATCGAAAACTGGCCTGATGTGACCAATAAATACCCTGTGCATGCATGCAGCTACAGCGCAGCATGTAGGCAGCTAGGAGCACAGCCTGGCATCTTGGAGAGCCGTATGCAGCTGGTAAGTCTCTTGTGGTGGTAGGAGGGGAGGGAAAGGGCATGGGGGCAGATAAAGGCAGTGAGGGAGGGAGTGGGAGTGCAGCTGGGGCAGATGCTGCCCAGCTGGGGTGGGGTGGGGGATGGAGCTGCAGCTAGTTCGGAAGGGGTGGGGGTGGGGAGGAGGGAGGTTCCCGCCACTGTGTGCACCTTGGGAGGGTGCGGGGGGGAGAGGGAAGAGGCAGGTGTAAGCCCCCAGATCTGCATGGGGTGGGGTGGGGTGGGCTGCCGCAGTGCAGCTGGAGGCTTGGGCCAGACTGCGCTCGGGGCAGGTGGCAGTGCTGAGAGGCAACTATCAGGGGGCTACAGCAAATTTTGGGGTGGCTTCTTCCCAGCACCACTGCCGCCCATCCCAAGCACAGCATGGCCCAGCCCCCTCTGTGCAGGGAAGAGTCCTGGCCCAGCCCACAGTGGCAGCCTGCCCTGCCCCACATAGATCTGTAGGGCCCCCCATGCCCTCCTGAGGTGTGTGTAGTGGTGGGAGCTGCCACCCCAACCCCGTACCTCCCAGATAAGCCGTAGCTCTTTTGTGTACCCTGCCCTGGCTGGGCAGCGCCTGTCCCAGTCTCACTCGCTCCCTCACTGCAGGGGCCTTGATCTGCCACCCCACACCTCTTCCCTCTCCTCTCCCTTTTCCACCAGACTCACCAACTGCATGCAGCTCTTCAAGTTGCCAGGCTGTGTATCAGAAATCAGATCAGTATTGCCCGATATCCCTCCTTAAAAACTGGCTATTGGTATCGGCCCTCAAAATCTCTACTGGTGCACCTCTAACAAAAAGATAATAAATACTTGGGGCTGTGTTTTAAAATGCATTTAGTTCTTACAAACTGCCTGTATAAGCACATGCCTGGCCACGGCATACCCCATAAGTATAAAGAACTCCAAGGTGATCTAAATTTTGTGTCTATTAGGAGGCACTCCAGAGCATACTTAAAAAATCTGCCAATTTTAAACCAGTTGGGAAAGGAAGTTATTAAGAAAAACTTTGTTTGGAAACCTCTAACCAGTTCAATTTAAAAACTGACAGTAGAACTTCGGGTAGTACAGTGCATTAGTTTGATCTTTTTAATTTTCTGTATTAGAGGGCTGCATTTTCAATTACCTCTAAGCTGTTTCTTCTTTTTCCCCATTATTCCACCTTCACAGATGAGGTTCCACCAATGTTTACGGCAGTCAACTCTCTGTTAGCAATTTAACCACCCTGCTATCTAACTCCAAAAAAAAAAAAAAAAAAAAGACCTAGACAATGTAGTTATGGGAGCACTCATGGAGAGCTAGCCATTAATGTTTTAATAGTAAAAGTTATAATGGAGTAGTGCCACAATGAGAAATTTGAAGAGAAATGCTAGGGAGAAAGTGTCATACTAACATGAACATACTTTGAGCTATGAGAGATATTTTACTGCTTTAATTTTTTAAAATTAATCCTGTGTTACAAGTTTAGTTCTTCCTGTGTAACCTACCAAATGAAGTGTACATAATGATTTCTGTTGAATCTTAGACGCCTTTATTATTTAATTGGCAATTTGCTCACCATACCATACAGCATACTTAAGTGACATTACTAAATAACCTGGATGGAGTGCTTGTCACACTATAAAATAAGAGGAGAGACTGTAAGAAATAACTTCCCCCTCTGAAGGAAGTGAAGAAAAAAAAATTCACAGGTGACAGCACAGCTGGGAGAGGTTAATAAACCACAGATGCGGTTTCAGATAAGATACTCTAGATATGCACCATATACACACAAACTTCCACATCTTGACATCATCATTTGGTCTCCCTCGACGGCATGGTTCCTACTGAAGAATGCATCTGAGATTAAATCCCTTTAATGATAATGTGTGCCTCGTTTGAGCCACAAAGAATATTAATCCTCATCCCTTCATCTGCTAACAGCTGCACTGTTTTTCCTACTTGGTAGAGCAGAACAAGACAGCATGGCATGACTGACTGAATGAATGTAAATGGTGTTTGTTTTTTGTGAGCTCTTTTACAAATAATTTACAAAAAAAACTTTACAGCAGCTGATATTATATCAACAAACTGGAATAACATTTATTCATATTATAACGTCAGGGCGTACTTTCTCAAATTTAACTCTTTCAGAATAATTGCTAAGAGATCATTAGCTTAATAAATTTTAAAGCCCTTCCAAATATTGACAAAACATGCTCCACCCATCCAGCTATTTCTCTCTGCTCTAGATAGGACTAGCATTTCAACACAGGCCAGACAACATCAGTGAAAGAAATGGTAGACATCAGTGAACAGGCCAACCACCTATGAAAACCTACAATTTGGAAATGTCAGAATAAATTATTTTCACACTTATCCTTGTACTCTAAAGTTAGGTCAACTGTCTAACACTGTCTTTGCATTCAGTAATGAAGGTATAACCAGCTGACAAAACGATACATTTTGTTCTTAAATAATCCCTTTCAGTCCCCAAGACTAAAAACCCAGGGAACAAATTCCCATATATTACTCTTTTCTAAATACAAAGCTGAACTTAACTGGTATTTCATTGTGGAGCAACACAAATATTACTATAAACTGAAAATCTACAGAAAAAATCTGAGCTCCGCAAGGTATTAACTATACAATTTACAACATAAAGTCTTTCCAACAGAATTAAAATAGATGGATGTATAACAAACAAACAAAAACTATGCCTGTTCAAGAAGCCTTATACTTAAAGATTGGGAAACCTAGAAGTGGGAATTATTCAGTATCTCGCTTATCACATCCTTCCCTTTGCTTCCTAATTATAATGAAACCAATTAAAGTTCCTGGAGACAGATGAATGAGAACGAAAAAGCAACTCTGCTAAATGGAATTGGGAAGTCTTTATAAGCACAGGAACCAGTAAAGAAAGAACAGAGATGAGAGCAGAGGGGGGGAAAAGGCAAATAGGCTAATTGCTCTTATGTACTTGAAGATACCGGACTGATTTTTCACGACGCTAGCTCTCTGGAAGTGAAAAGAAACTTTAGAGTATAACAAAACTATTGTGTACTTTATGTACTGCCAGAATGGCATGCAGTGACCTTAAAACAGGGATCAACAACCTATGACCTGCAAAGACATTTGATGCCACCCAGGGATGTGGGGATTTGGCAGCATTCAGAGACAGGGAGCTTTCCCCAATGCTCCTGCAAAAGACACCTTGGAGTCACTGTAGATAGCTCTTTAAAAGTGTCAGCTTAATGTGCACCAGCCACCAAAAAACCTAATAAAAATGTTGGGCTTTATTAAGAAGGGACCTGAAAATAAAATGACATTATATAAATTGACTGTAAGCCCACATCTTGAATACCGTGTGCCGTTCTAGTCTCCACATCTCAATAAGGATGTAGCAGAATTAGAAAAGGCAAAGAGAAGGGCAACTATGATGATCAGGAGCCTGGAGCAGCTGCCATACCAAGAGAGAATAAAAGGCTAGGAGTCTTCAGTTTAGAAAGAAGAAGGCTGAGGGGGGATATGATAGAGATCAATAAAATCATGAAGGGTGTGAACCAAGTGGACACCCTTGGTCATCTCTTCCCCCTACTTCTAGTATTCTGGGACTCGGTGAACCAAGTGGACAGGGAATTGTTGTTCATCAAGTCCCAGAATACTAGAAGTAGGGGGAACTTGCTGAAATGAGTAGGTAATAGGTTTAAAACTAACATGAGAACGTACTTTTTAAAGCAACATATAGTTAACCTATCGGATTAATTTTTCTGGGGGTTGTGGAAGCAGATAAAATAGCCAGGTTAAAAAAGGGACTGGATAAGTTTGGATGACAAATCTGTCAATGGCTAACGAACAGAAAATGGCTGGAGATGTTTTCTCTGGCATCTCTAACTAATGGTGGATGCTAGGAAGCGTACTGAATAGGGGATGGTTCACTCCAGAGATGTTCTCCCTCTAAAGCATCCACTTCTGCCATTGCTGGAGAGAGCATACTGAGATAAATGGACCATTGGTCTGACCCAGTATGGTATTTCCTATGTTTCTTATATTCTAGTGCATTCCCTCCTGCCTGCCTCTGCCCCAAGCTTGGCCATTCTGGTCTGCAACTTGAAAAGGTTGCCAGCTGCTGCCTTAAGGTATTAAAAAGCAGCCTGTATCAGCCTAAATATTCTTAAAAAGAAAAAAAATGCTACACATACAGATTTTGGTTCTACATAGTCTTTGATGTAGAAGCTATACAGTCTTTGATGTAAACAATGCTTTCCAGCAAAAAAAAAGAGCAGGAGGAAAAGTGAGAAGATGAAAAAGTTATTTACACAGCTTAACAGTAACCCATTCATGGAGTTAAGCTTGCAAGTCCTCCAAAGACTGAGACCTTTTCCAGTCCTCCTGGGCCAGGCAGAACAGTGATTCTCAAACTTGGTGCTGAGGTACCTTGGGTGCCACCAGATCCTTTGAAGGGTGGTTTGAAGAGAAGTGAGGTGTGAATTGAGAAGCAGGTAAGTGCAGGCTCAGTTTTGTCCCCATCTGGATGATTTCTTACCTTGAACTCTCCCCCCTGCCCCCCACCATCTGTCCCACCCTGCAAGGAGGTAAGCAGTATAATATATAAATTAGTTTTTAAAACTGGGTGCCACTCAATTCACAAAAGTTATAGTGGGGTGCCTCCAGTTCAAAAAGTTTGAGAACCACCGAGATAGAAGATGACAAAACAGCTAGGTCTCAAGGAGTTCTTAAGTGGGAATAAGCATGACATGTATGCCTGTTATGTTTAATTTTTTAAAATAAAAAGCCCTAAATTTTTCTCCTCTTCCCATGCTCAATTGCACTTACGAAAAATGTGCATGTGCTATGCCACATAAAACCCACTGCATAAGAGAAATGACCTTAAAATGCAAATGACAAAGCAATGCATTAAAACAGAAGAATTCTCAGGGTTGGTTGATTTGGTACAAACAACTTCCCCATATAGAAAAACTTGGAAAAGAAAAAACTACACAGAAATGTCTAGTAGCCAATAGTTTATATTGCTGATTATAGTAAGCCAGCTGCTTGTCAATATTCATACTTGAAAAATAATGGCTTAAATTGCAAAGTTATGCCGTTTATGAAGTTTTAATATATTTTCCCTAACTACAAAATTTATCAAACACTTGAAATGAGTTAATAAAATCCGACTTCTTGACATTTAAAACTGGACTGAATGGACAAAATATAGAGTAATAAGAAATAATTCTGTAGGGACATGTAATGAGTCATGGGTAGGGATATGCAGTGAGTCACTTTATTCCTATGAATATTCAACAATATACAAGAGATGCGATTAAAAAAAGAAAACCTATACACATGCTCCAGGGTGGTGGGAAGGGAAGTTTTAATTACAGTGGCTATTGGGAGCTGCGTTAATTAAAATTCATTTATTCAGCACCCTATGTTTCTAAATAGCAGTGGGGGTGCTTTAACTAAAGCTTGTTCAACAAGACGTAGTTAAAGTGCCACCATTTTAAACAAAGAATGCTAAATACGTGAGATGCACCAGGACACTGGAGCATTCTAACTCGAACGCTTCAGCGGATTTGATTAAATTAAGTTTGCTCCGATGTGCTCTAACTGGAACATTGGAGCATGTGTAGATAGGCACCTGGTCAGCACTCAGTTGAAAAACTCCAGTGAAATAAATTTGGTAACACTCAAGTCCTATTTTTAGGGACTTAACTAATTCACAGGGGCTGCCCTGCCCCCAATTTTATGGTTGCTGCGCATGTCACCATTTTTGTGGTGGAGCGTAGTGGGTCGCCCTATGCCTCTGATTGGCTACAGGGCCCCAGAAATCTCCCCCCTGCCCAGAGATTTATTCCAGGTGGCCATCTGTCAATCTCTGGGGAAGGGCAGGACTATTGGAGCCCCTTGGCCACAGGCATGGGGACTCCTCTACAAAATTCCCTGCCCCTGCCCCCCAGGGCTTCATGATGCCAGGGCTTCCCGCCTCTGTTTCCCTTTCCTTCCTCCCTCCCAGCTGGACATTTTTCAGCTTTTTTGTGGTCCCCATGCTTTTTCACAGGGGACCTACCAAATTTATGATTTCTGCAAATATTGCATTACTGCAAGTTTGGTAGGTCTCTACCTACTGTATTTATTTGAACATAAGCCAATTCTGATTATAAAATGACCCCCCAATAATCAGATTCCGTACGTGGAAAATTTATAAATGTATACAAGTTCTGCAGTTACCACGAACACATTTAGTTTTGTGTAATTACACTCAGGACTTGTTTCACACAATACAGTTAGAAAACTTGTAAAGAGCCTAGGCTTTTAGCACTTTAGGAGGTTATTCCACAGCAAAACTCTTCCTCACCATGAGAAATTATATAAATTCTTTTTAGATTCAATCTAAAATTTGTTTTTTTTTCCTCAGTGTTATTCTATATTACTTTTCCCTCCTAATATGCTAAATAAAATATTCATTTCTATTAAAAAAAGATACATGATTCAATTATTTACAGACTGATCCTTCTGTATTCATCATTCAGAGAAGTTATATGATGGATCTTTACAGAGAAGTTTGCAAGAAATGACACTAATGTAACTTGCTGGGAAAATAAGAGACTAGTCTAAGTCACTGTCCAACTGGCAGCCTTCAAATTGTGCACAGACAATGCACTCCCGAAGTGTTTCAACTGCAAGTGGAGTCTCCCATCTGCTCCCGCTGCCACTTCCTGCCCCCAGCTCAAGGGGTGGAGCAATACTGCAGCATGGGGAGCTGAGGGTGAGGCCAGGGTTACGTGGGCACAGTGTACTGGGGGAGTTGAGGTATAGAGGGGAAAGAGGCTGTGGGTGCACGGTGCAGGGGTGGAGAGAGTCATGGGTGCACAGTGTAATGGGGCAGGAGGCAGGACATCCACAGGGTGTGCAGCCCGCATGAGGTGGGGTGGGAAGGGGTTGTGGCTCACCCTGGTGCAGCCTGCATAACATACAGTTCTTGCTGTGGCCTGCCCTGCTTTAAGTATCACTTCTTGGCTGAAGTGTGCTGTACCCTTATCTAGTAGTTGTTCCATATGCAAGGTTGGCGTTCACTATAATTATAATGTAATCCAATTTTTATTTTAGCTCTAGAGCCTTTGATATTGAAGGTCTCCGGTTCAATCACCACTGATAAACACTGCTGACAAATCAGTAAAGGAAAAATTGCAAGAGATGCTAGGGCAGCACAATCTGATAATACAAGCACATAGTCTCAGGAGACAGCAAGCAGAATTCTCTTGAGAGTTCTGGCACTCGTTAAGGAGGAATTAAGTTACAGTAGCATATTATTATCCATTCACATTTTTTATACTTTATGCCAGGGGCTGGCAATTTAATACTGTGGAACTAGTGGCAGCTTTTCCTGTGCCATGGCAGAGAGAAAGCAGCAGTGGTGGATGGGTCCTGCACCTGCCTACCTCTGACCTGAGCTGGGTCACTCCAGCCCATGGGCTGAAAAGGTTGCTTTATGCTGTTGTTAAATACTAAGTCATAGCACCTGCTTAATGAAATAACACTTAAACTACCACTTGAAAGCAGGAACTTTGTAGAAATTTGCAACTCTCATATAATGTTTCTTTCTAGAATAAGAAGTGTAAGTACCCAAGTGTATGGATCGTGGTTGACACTAGTACTTTATGCTTATATTTACAGCTGTATAATTCCTAGGAAAGCTAAGAATTAGCTTTCCTTTCCCTAATATTCCTGGGCTTTCTCTCTGCTGCTACTTGCTAATTTAAATTATCCTGTTTAATTCTGATTTCAGTAGGTATTTCTTTATTCATATATATTTTACCCAAATTCAACATAAGAGCATATTTATTGGAATATACTATTTCAAACTTACCTGATGAAGGTCGTTACCCAGTGTACATTCCTGAAAGTAACCTGGTGCAGCAGATGATGCTCTAATAGCCTGCCATAATTTATACTGACATCCTCCGATATAATGAGACGTGACACCTGGAAGGTGGTTGTAGTTTCTAAAAACAAATGCTTTCAGTGGTGTTCCTCTGCTTACAATGGTGCTTACTGCAGCTACCTAGGAATTTAGGAGAAAAAAAAAGATAAATTTCAGAGGAAACAATAGCATTTTCTTCCAGAACTAGTGAATATAGATACTGACTTTGTAAAACACCTAGTCTTCCAGGTAGGTAACACAACAGGCACTGTATTATGTTTATTTCTGTACTGTATGTTGAAACTAAGGAATATAAAAATGTAAAGCGAATATTACCAAACTTGAGAGGCATTTCAAGAACTCATTTTTAAGGAAAGCTACCAAAAATGCTAGACACCAAATACTTCAGAGTGAATTAGTTTAGTTCTGCTTATGTTGGCTCAAACCACCATATACACATGGGGACATTCAGTAGAGCCCTCTCTGAAATCCTCTAACAGAATAATTTGGCTATACTTTAAATGATGGCTCCCTAAACACATCTAGAATGCATTAAAAATAGTAAGATTTTCTCTCTACTTTACCTCAAGTGAGGGTACATTCAAGTTCAAACTATGTCCTACTTTATATGAACACAGCAGCAATCATGTGATGTATGCCATATATTACCAAGATGTAGTAAAACAGGTAAAACACAATTCATAGCACTAGCTTGACTCCATCTTTTAATTCAATATACGTGTTATACCCTTGATTTCTGTGGGATATTTTTTCCAAGATTTTTTTCTGTTTCAATCCTCAAAGGTCTTAAAGTCATGTCCCGTTGCCCCCCTGGTTGTAAAATATGGATGCAGCTGCCTGCGGAGCTCATCAGTGCTTCTTCCACGTCAACCAGTAACAGCAGCCATTATATTGAGATAACTCCTTCCCCAAGGAGGAAGAGAGACTATAACACAGGTGCAGGCAATTATTTTGGGCAGAGGGGCGCTTTCTGAGTTTTGGCAAGCCATCGAGGGCCACAAGGGTAGCTCACCTCCTGGTCACCATCTTGGGATCAGAAGTCCTGCCTTCTAACCCCTGACCTTTGCCATCAGAAGTTCCTCCCCTTGTCCCCCATAAGTACTCCTTTTAGCAAGGGGGTTTGCCACCTCAGAACCAGAAAAATACTGAATCATATTCTAAAAAAAAAAAAGACCAAACAAAAAAAAAATCAAACATGTACTACAACATCCCTTAATTTCATTTAAAAAAAAATGTTTGTCCTGGGGGGGGGGAGGGAGGGAGGGGTGTGTGTGTGTGTGTGTGTGTGTGTGTGTGTGCGTGTGTGTGCGTGTGTGTGCGTGTGTGTGTGCGCGTGCGTGCGTGTGCGTGGTGTAATTTACAGGTGATACTATAATACCTTAAAATGAAGTCTTACTCTTGTATATTGTGGGTGGGGTGTGGGGGAGGATGTAGGTGGGTATGTGTGGAGGGTTGGTAGGCGTGGGGTGTACCTGTGGATGTGTGGGGTATAAGGTGGATCTGGGGAGGGTTGTGGCATGTGTTGGGGGCAGGGGTGGGTAGGCTATGTGCAAAACCTCCCCCTCATGGCAAGCAGAGACCCTGCCAGCGCTCCTCCAAGCCAGGGCTCTGCATTCCTGTTGCTCCCAGCCTCAAGGCACCAGTGCAGGCCCCATGCTCCTGCTTACTGCCACTTCTCCTCCTGTCTGCTACTGGCACCACATCCCAGCTGCATGTCCGAGACCACAGGACACAGCAGGAATTGGACCAGCCTGGTAAGCACCGTACGGAGCCAGCTGAGAATGGCAGGGGGCGGGCTGATTCCTGCCGAATCCTGCAGTCTAGTGCTGCAGCCGGGAACCATGTGGTACTGAAGTGGCAGCATCAGCGAGCAGGACAATGGGAAAATGACTGTGGATAGTGGGAGGAAGGGGCAGTGAGCAGGCACACAGAGAGCAGCAACAGCTGGGAAAGAGCACGGGGTCCGTGCTGGTGGGGGCCAGCAGGGATCAATGGAGCCGGGCTGGGCTGTGCTGGCAGGGAGAGGGGAGCCAGCCCAACTACACAGAGCTCTTGCTGGCCAGGCCCCATGCTCCTGCCGCCCTGCTCTGGGACCCACCAGCACTGGCCCTGGAGCTCTGGTGCAGATTCCACGCTCCTGCCTGGCTACTGCTGGACTCCTGTGCATCCACTCACTGCCCCTTCCCCCCACCTTCTGCAGTCATTTTCCTGCTCCCTCCAGTCCACTCACCAGCTGCTCTGGCACCTTGTGGTTCCCGGCTCTATTACCAGGACCACAGGAGCTGGCCAGCCCTGGCCCAGCCTTGAGGACTGGGGCAACGGCATGCGGTCTTTCCCTGCTTCCCTCCCCTTTCTCCTCTCACACCTCGATCTGAATTTCCCTCCAGCACAGGAAGGCAGGAACATCCCCAGGGTCCCAGGCCAGAAAGCTCTGCTAGGCAGAGGCTTCAGCTTGGAGCAAGGAGGCCTTGCTGCTGTGGCTCCTTAGCCCTGCCACTGGCTCCCCCTGGGCCCTACTGCTGCTGGTTCCTGTCATCTTTGACAGGCTGCCAGGGGCAGATAAATATTAATTTTCTAAAATTTTAGGGGCCCACGGGCTGGATAGAATGGCCTGGCAGGCCAGATCCAGCCCACAGGCCATATTTTGCCTACCCCTGATATAGCATCCAGCAGAAACAGTTTTTTCTTGTATTTTAAGTAGGAACTGTGGTGGCAGAAATGCAGTGGTAAATATGGTGGTGAATGCCCTTGTACTTTCTCTCTCTCTCTCTCTCAGAGGCACCGTAAATCACAAATACCCCATGATGCAACTGTGCTGACAAAAGAAAATGGAAGCAAGAAGTTTAAATGAAAAGAAGCTTGGTAGACTGAACTATTCTTTATGAGTATGCTATATGCAGTAAGAACTTACAAAACATTTTTGTTTTTAGCTTATTCTGTCTTGACATTTTCAAGTACTGTTTGACTATTATAGTTTTTTTTTCTTTTTTTTTTTTAAATAAATCAGCAGGTAAATATTACAAAATAGTATTCTCTTTAATGACAAGTCCACAAATACTAAGTGTTTTATTAGTTTTAACTTGTTACATGGATATTATTTTCCAGTTTCTTGTATTATGTTATTTTTAATCAATACAAATAAACTGTTTTAAGAAAGGCAGCCAAAGCTGCAAGGCACAACACTCAAAAGTCAGGAAATAGCAGTACACAAGTATGAATGATGTACAACATACATATGACAGAAGCTTCAATTTTTTTCCTTTAATCTTTTTAGATGGTAAAATCAAGGACTCTTTCAGAAAATCCTGAATAAAGTATACCCACATGTTATACTTGTGGGAAAATTCCTTTTTTCAGAAAAACAAAAAAGCTCCTAAAAAACATTCACTGCATTTCAACAAAGCGATCCAATTGCTGCATACCAGAAGGGAGAGAAAACACAAGATCACCAGAAGCAGAAAAAATTGCCTACACTTGACAGCCCTAGAAATTTCCAGGAAGACATTTAAATACCATTACCAAAAAAAATAGTATGCAAGTCAATCTGAGTGGGAGAGTCAAAGCAATACTTCTCAGGAAGGGGAAGTACAGATGCAACAAATCAGCATATTTTAGAGACACACTCACCCATAAATAATCACTATTTACTAGCTTATGTTAAGAATAGGAAAAACCTTTAAGTGATGATGCACATAGCATGGCATGGCTGGCATTGTTTAAAACAGCAGCTCTTAGCAAATAAGTGGGTGTGCATCACTTCATACAAGTAGCCTTTGTTTTTGTGAAAGTATTACTCATCAAACACTTGAAAGCTTAAGTTATGATATAAGTGTACTAACTCCCATTTCAGCTGCACAATTACAAATAAATTATAATAAATATAGCTTTACTAGTACAAAAAGCCAACATATGTAAAACTTCTCTATGAAAATTTATTAAGCTACATATGATGAAGTACAACAATTTCTATGCATCCCAAACCAAAGATCTGCTTTTGCTCCCACTGAAGCATGGGCAACTGGTGGCTCTTGAGTCTGGGAGGGGCACCCACAGATCCTGCCGGCGGCATTGGCAGCGGAGCATCCATGGATGCTGCCAGTGGTGTCGATGAGCTCCCGCAGATACTGCCAGTGGCACTGGTGGCTGGGACAGCCCTATCAGGGGGAGGGGCACGTTGAGCACCCGCAGATGCTGTCAGTGGTGTTGGTGGTGGGGACAGCCCTGTCAGTACCCCCTCTACCCGTCGCCTATGTACTGAAGTCAAGAGCAAAACTCCTACATGGTGCTGAGCACCCAATTCTAACAGAGTTCAACAAAAGTTGAAAGCATAAAGCACCATATATAGTTGCACTTTATTTTGATTATGCTACACTATTTTAGACTGACACCACTGCCAGCACTAAAAAGTGATTACTGTAAATAAGTACCAATTACATATCTATTTAATTTTATTACTGAGGAAAGTGGAAGGAAGCCAAAGATCTCAGTTCAAAGATAATTTTCAAATCAAATCAATATAGGACAGCTTCTCCCCCGAATGCAACATGCCACTCCAGCCTTCTCAAGTGCTCATTTTAGATGTGGGATGGGAATGCAGCCAGTTGAGCACGTTTCTATGTTTAGAACATTTTGAATTTCTTCCATTTAATAGTAAAACATTGAATATAGTACCATGACATCAAGACACCTGTTAATTTACCAAACTGTTGTTAAACATGTGCTATTATATTTCTCCTCCTGCCTCATGTCCCACCACATGCCAAAAATAAAACACCCTTCTTTCTCATCTTTCACTCTTGTGCTGTTGGATACAGTGCCCTTCCAATTAACTGGTGCCCTTCATATGCTACAGAAAGAGCAGAGATTATAGGGCATGAATCAGAGACTGGAGAAAAATGTGGTGATGCACATCAAGTAAGGAGCAACTGGTTTTCTCACACTACCCACAGAAACAACCACCACAGTCTACCCAGCAAAACTGCCTGGCAGTACTGACGGGACACTAAGATGAGCTATTGCAGAATCCAGAAAAGCCAGAATATTTAAGTATTTTCAATTTGCAAATATTTTATCATCTCAAAATATAAATGTACACAAAAGCAGTCTGATAGCTGGTAAAAAGTATAAGCTGGCTGCAATAAGGACTTGGGAGTATCATGGAAGATTTTTTTTTTAGCATAAATTTGTATTACATGAATACTTTTTAGAGACTACACTCTGTACCAATGATGCTCACATTTTTCCCCTCCCACAGGCCTGAAGGGCAGGGTCCCATTTGTCTGCAGGCCAGATCCCAATCTGGCACAGCACAGGTGCAGTGGGCACCCTTGGACTACATGGATGGGTTGAAGGTCAGCTCCCCCTGCTCCCTTCCCACAGAGGAATGTGGCATGGCCCAGCCTCGTGAGAGAGAGGGGGCATGGCCTGGCACCACAGAGAAACAGTGGTTGTGGTTTGGCTGGGGGGGAAGATGGGTACAGCCCAGTTTCACAGTGAAAGGGAGCATGGCTTGGCTTTGCAGGGGAAAAAGTGGGCATCTCAGCCCCACCTGGCCTTGAGGAGGGAAGGGGCCATGGCCTAGCTCTGCAGGGAAAAGGGGTGTGGTTTGGCCCTGCAGGGGGAGGGTCATGGCCTGCCCCCAAGCTAGCTGGGGGGGGGGGGGCGGGGGCAGGCAATGGTTGGTCTTGATTCAGATGTGGGGGTGTAGCCTGGCTGCAGCCAGCAACTTGGGGCTTGGGAATTTGCGGGGGGGGGGGGGGTGGAGGATAAATTAATGCCCACTATTGCTACCCCTCCTCCCCCAAAACTTCCTGTCCCATGGGAAGCTCTGCAGGCCACACATGATGGCTTCATGGGGCTGTATTTGGCCCATGGGCAAGCGGTTGAGCACCCCTGCTTTGTGTTGCATACATTTTGTAAGATTTTTTTAAGTGATGGAAATTTCACTGAATGCTATTTGTTCCTAATAATTAATTACACCAGTGTGTTTTATGCATTTTTTTAAAAAACTGCACTTACCTTCGGACATTTGGGATTTCTTGCTGTTTCGATCAGAAGATCTGATCCCATTTTCTCTCTATGAGTAAAAGACAAATCATTGAAAATACCCTGTTAGTCTGGCATGTTCATTACAAACTAGTCAAAACCCAACATCTATATCTAATCTTATTTAGGATACTTTCTATTTAAAATGATCAGGGTGAGGATATGGGTAAGGTCCTAGCTCTATAGAAGTTAATGAGACCTTTGCCTTGGACTTCTATGGAGCCAGGATATTACCCACAATATACTCTATGCTGCTGGAAATGACAACCTCTATATACAGATGATTAAGGTGATTTGTAGATTTCATAGTTTTCTTCCCCCTCCCCCAAATGAGATCTCAATCCACTAAGACACTTGAGAATATATGTAATACTGGACTTACAGAACTACTCTGGAACTAAAAGTTCAGAACATCTGTGTGCTTTCCTTGCTGAGGCAGTTACCATTACGAAAGAGAGAAGAATAAAAAAGTGATACTGCCATTGCCAATTGTGCAGGAGAGGAGTATGCAGTAAGTAAAACTGAAGTTAAAATATCTACTGTTCATTTTTCAAACAGTAGGTAGCCTTTAACTATTGCTTTCTGAGTTGAACTGCTTTATCAGGAGCACAGCATCTCTACAAGCCTTCCTATTGCTAGAGTTTGGAAATCATACAAAAGATCCACATTTGAATCCATCGACACCTCAACAGAATCTGTATATAATTTAAAAGGCCTCACTGCATGGTCACTGACTGGTCACATAGTAGCATGAACGCAGCACTGGCTCAGGTATTTGTTTAAGAAGGTATCTGATCTCTCCCACCCTCAAGTGAACCCATTTGCAACTTAAAAAGAGAGACGTACTTGTGGGATGGGAGGGGTAAGAAAACTAAGAAACTCCTCCATGACCATTTCAGGCTGGACATAAGGAAAAACTTCTTTACTGTCCAAGCCCCCAAGGCCTGGAATAGACTCCCTCCAGAAGTGGTGCAGGCACTTACTCTGGACTCATTCAAGAAATGTTTGGATAATTATCTTGCTGGGTCCTTTGACCCTAGCTGACTTCCTGCCCCTGAGGCAGGGGGCTAGACTTGATGATCTTCAAGGTCCCTTCCAGCCCTAATGTCTATGAAATCTATGAAGAAATACACAAATCATCTTAAACAGATTCTACCAGTTTTTGCAGTATGTAAGGTAGCAGCTTTCAATTTTTTTCTAGTTGCAATATCATTTACAGTCAGAAAATTTCACAGCCATACAAGAGCCATCAGATGAACAACTTCACTATTTTAAGAGGGATATTTCATACGGAGCAGCTGAATTTATTGTAAGCATTTTATCTGCTTACATCTACTCCACAAAAAGTGCCAGTTTAACCAGGCAACTTACCCCTGAACAAAACCGGGTGAAAGTTACTGTGGTTTAGCTTCAATTGCTGCAGGAAAGAAGCAGGCTCACAAAACAGTTACCACTGAGTAAACAGCATGCACTCATGAGCAGTAAACCCTCCATGCCACCCCTAATTAAAACAATACTATTATTTTTAAATCTATTCACATTGTTACTGTTCATCAACACACAATTAATGAAATATAAGGATTCACTAAACTTGAATTGCTCTGCTGTAGTTGAGCTGCTGTGCCTGTTCTTACCTCAGAGTTAAATTAGGGCAGCTTACCCCTGAATATATCAGGGCTACATTGCTCCAGTTTTTTTTCACTTACTGTGAGGTAATTATCATCTCAGTGACCGTTATCACTAGGCAACCAAGGTGTGGTAAAGCTCCAGTCCTTGTTAATTAATAGCATACTTCATAATTGTGGACTAAGAGGAACTGGAGCATGTAGCAATCATTTGGGAACTGCTGAACTAAGCTTTTATTTCAATACTACTACTACTGCTAATAAAAAGCCCATCTAGCCCACCTAGCAGCAAAAAACCTTTTGAATACAGCCCAATGTGATGATGTGGGCTGCATCTGCTAGCAGGATCAGTGCCCCTATTTATTGCACGTTATGATTTATGTGGCTCTACATTATTTTGGGCTTTTGAAAATTAGGGTTTGCAGACCTGTGAATAGGAGAAATTAAGGATAAAAGGATGTGCAGTTTCAACCATATGCATTCCACTTCAAACTGAAAGCCAGTAAGCATTAGGTAATTTTTTTATGTCCTGCTTGGGAGGACAAACAGGAAATTATAGCTGTACCAGGGTTCATCGTTTAAACAATCTGAACTGCAGTACTTCAGACCCATAATTCAGTAACCTCCCTCTTGGAAAGACCAGCATCAGATTCTGCACAGGAGTCCAAGAAAAACTCCCTAATCTCCAGTAGAATGGCTGGGGGTCTGAAACATGATGTCCAAGATGTTAGCATTACCCATCTGGATATGAGCAAACTGGATCCCCAGCACTGGGAAGCAGCTTCTTGGTCCCACAACTTCCTACATGGCTGGAATTTTAAAGGGCAGACAGCTCATAAGTGGCCCCTTCACACTCATGCTGCCCTGTTCCCTTGCTGCTCTGGCTGCAGAAACAGCACAGATTGCCAGTGTGAGGGACCTCACTGTAAGTGGCAGCAGGAACTGCCTAGGGGTGCAGACCTTGCCATCCAACTGAGGCCAAACAGCAGGGCCAGACAGGGGGCCTGTTGATGAGTGGTACCAGGTAGGGTACAGCTGGATGTAGGGCAGGCTATCAGGGTGCCAGGGAGAGCATGCACCTCTGCTCCCCTTATAAGATGGAAACCTATCTAGGTCAGAAATTTTTTCCCTAGCCTGGTGTGATTTCATCTTAAAACAGGTTTCACTGCATTTGAAAACAGCTATTGCTTTCCCCACAACCAACCTTAATCCCTCTTTCACCAGACTAAATATACCTAGGTCTCTGAACCTTTTTGCAGATGGCTACTGTTCCAACACCTTTATCATTTTTGTTAGCCTCTGGATCAGGGGTAGGCAAAATACAAATTGCGGGTTTGATTTAACCTGCCAAGGGATACTGTCCAGCCTGTGGTGGGTCCCTCAGTCCCACCCAGCCCAGGCAGTGGTGCATACAGCTGGTCCCACTGTCCTAAGGATCCTGACCTCAGCAGCTCCTTCTGGCTACTGCTGCTGAAACTGGCCCTGCTGCCCAGGCACCCTGGCCTGTTGGGAGCAGGACACGTGCAGACAGGGTACACAGCTGAGTGGATGGGATGAGGCTGTAGGAAGGCAAGCAGTGGCATCCAGGAGCAGGACAGGTGGGCAGGGCGGTGACAATGCGAAGCTGGGGCCTACGGCAAAGTTGCAATCTACTGTCCGCATGTCCCTGTAATGGCAACCAGGGATCTGCCCTGGCCCCGTGCTGTCACAGCCCTGCAATCCCAGCCCCAGCCCTGCCCACCCATCCCACTCTGGGATGTCACTCCCTGTCCACCTGCACTCCCATCTCACCTGCCTGGTTCAGCATGGAGCAGAGCCACTTAGGAAGTTTGGGTGAGCTGCTGAGGAAGGCAGGGGAGTGCTGACCCAGCCCATGACAGCTCACTCAAACTCTTTAAATAGCCCTCCTGCCCAAATAATTGCCCTCACCTATGCTGGATCTTCTCTAGTTTCTCCGCTTTCTTCATAAAGTGCAGTGCCAGACCTACATACAATACTCCTACTGAGACATTAACAGTACTCAATAAAGCAGTACTACCAATATCTTTAATATTATACTCTTGACAATTCCTCCAAGCTTTATTTACTTTTTGGGAACTACACCAAATTACTGGCTCATGTTGAGTCTGTGATCCACTAACACCCCAACTGAATTGGGCTAGTGGTCAGCTATGTTCTGAGGCAGGAAGCTGGAATGGCCCAGCTTGGGTCCTAGGCAGGACAACACTGGGACCCAGCAGCCAGCACCACCCAGCCAAGGCACGTCACAGAAAAGCATCCTGCCACCCAGCTGCAGTGTGGCCCAAAGCCCATGCATCCAGACACCACCAAAACTCTAGCTCCACAGGCTGCATCCAGTAGCTCTGCAGATTGGATTTGGCCCATGGGCCATAAGTTGCTAACCCCCAATATGGGCAATGGTAATACCTAGTCAATCTTTTCCCATTATGTATTTGGGCATTTGTTTTTTCTTTCTGCTAGCTTTAGAATTTTACATTTGCTGAATTCATTCTGCTGTTAAATTCCACTTGCCGCTTTACCTACCTTGTTTAAATCCTCCAGAAACGCCTTAGGCCTCTCTGTACTTGGTGAACATAAACAGCCACCTCATCTATTAACACAGTTACCTCACTGGTTATTTCCTTTTCAAATGATTTAATATTAAATATTTTCCCTAACAACAACATATATAACAAGCTGTCTTGGACAAAATTTTTTGTATAAACCTTTTCACAAGAAGAGAGTAAGACAGAAGAGAGGCCAGTGTCAAAAATAGGTTATCTTCAGCTCCTCGCTAAACTGCTTTGTGACCTCAGGTGAGGACAATTCCTACAGCAATCTTCTCTGTGAAAAGAAGGAGATTACTACCGACAGCTTTGCAAACTCCAATGGGACATGCCTGAACTAGCTAAGAGCCCTAAGATGGGGAGGGTGAGACCCAGATATTCTCTGGAGAAGAGTGTATATTATAATTGTTTTTCAGTGTATGAAATGCTGGAATTGAACATGTTCTTTGGTTGCATTCACAGTACCTCTCACCCCAACCAACAGAACAGTTTTTACCCCATCCACAACTTAGCATTACATTGGTTTTTGGAGCAGTTTTACTACAGTCTGTCAAACTGCTACGTCTGCTGCCTCATAAAAAATCTAACATAATTCTCCTGCAAATACCAGACTCTACTAAAGTTAAAAAAATATTTTAAATGCAAAACTTTAGTGAACATAAAATACCAGAATACAGAACATGCAACTATTTCTTACAGCATATTTCACTCAATAGGTTATCATATAAATTGATTACATAAAACATAGTGAGGATAATTCTGCTCTCTACACAAAGAGAATGGAAATCAATGATAAAGTAACTCCATCTAATGAATGCAATAATCTTAACGTTTAAGTCATCAAATTAAGTGAACAACAAGGCAGGTAGCTCAATGACAAGTAGGATGTCTTCTATTAACATGCATAAGATTAATACTGAAGCTAATCTTTGTATAAGACATCTAGCAAATTGCTACACTTAACTAAAATTAGTGGTAATTTTTAAAATAGGATTTTAATACTCCTCTAATGCAAGTAAAAGATTAATTGTGTTGCTTTTCAGTTTAAATACTTTAATGTAATATTACTAGATCATTCTTTATATTCAATAAAACATTTTACACCAGCTTCAAAATCATTCTTTCAGTTTTTCAAGTTTTCCTGCTAGTAGGGACCCTATAAATTTAATGCTCATTTTAAAGAGCTGTGTTTAAGACAAACAGCTTCAATGATCTATTTTGTCATATAAGAGATATCAAAACTTTCTTGTAGAACCAGTTTTTGCTTTCAAATTGTGTTTTTATAACATATTTCAGAACTTGATATTTGCCATTTTCTGGATGTCAAAGCCAATAAGAAATCCTGAATGAAGCTGAAATTAAAGAACTACTATACATGACTAGAATTATCACCACACAATTGTGTTTTGTCTTCCCGAGCGCAAAACCCAACCCGAAGAACGCCACCTCCGGGAGCGGGGGGGTGGGGGGTGGTGCCAACACGCCCGCGGCGGGCAGGGCCCCCCCCGGAGGCTGGCGGAAGGGGGGGGAAGCGGGCATTGTGTTTTGAAAATGCCAATATAGAAAGCTTCTCCCTGGATGCAGCCTGTGGAGCTAGAGTTTTGGTGGTGAGTGAGTGAAGGGCACCTCTTTCACTCTAGCAAGGAAACTTTTCTGCATTTTGCTTTTAACTGTCTTTAGACTCATACCATACTTCAATTATATCAAGGAGCATATAGAGACCTCCTACTAGGTAAGCAATCAGTTTCAGTAGATCAACTTCCTGTGAACCATCTGAAACAAGAGAAATATTTAGCTCTTTTGGTACTGTTTTTCCCTGCCAGGTATGCCATCCAGGGTGAAACTTCTGTAACATTACTCTCTTACCTCCTTGACATGGGTGGGTCAAATCACTTGACTCCAGTTCTATACTGAACCTGGAAATATGCAGGAGTGGACCACAAAACTACTGGGTCAAGAGATCGCTAACAAGACACCTGAATATATCAGGTTTCTAAAGAGAAGGCATATGCAAGTCAATTGAAACAGACCTGTATCCATGTGAGGTATTTTTCACTTCATGCAAAACTGAAGGTAAAAGAAGGTATCACTTCACTCCCTTTAAATTATTAACTATTGAGTTAAAAGAACACTTGTTTTCAAGAGTTCAACTATGACTCATTGTGCCTGATGCCAAGGCAATTCAGGTCAATAATGTGCATCTAAGGCAACCATGGGAGGAAGATTGCTGAACTCAACATAGCAAAATGCTTCTCTTTTATGCAGCTGTATATTTGTGGTCAGTAGACACGGTACCAGTTATCAATTTGAGGAAAATAAGTACACCAGTAGTTACCTCATTACTCTTTTTTTTTTCTTCCACCAACAACAGACACCTATTAAACAGGACCTGGACTTACAAGAATACTCAGCTCTCATTAAGGTCATCAAGGATCAGAGTTAAACAGCAAGCCAAAGTAAGCTTGTCTGATGATGCACAGTAAGCCACAGACCAGGGCTTCCCAACCTTTTCCTCAGCACAACCCCATTTCCTCAGTATGGCCCTTTGGTAACAACCCATAGCACTCCCCTCCCCCTCAAGGTGCCCTTCATTCCTCACCCACAGCCCCCTGGCCCTGCTAGGGCCCCTCACTCCCTACCCACAGCCGCCTACTCCATCAGCCCTGCTGGGGCCCCTCACTCACAACTCACAGCCCCCTGTCAGAGGGCATCCCCCAGCTGCCAGGGCTACAAGACCAGGGCTGTGGCCCCTTACCACCCCCCCAGCAGTGTCCAAGCCCTTGCAGCTGCTGCAATCGAAGTAAAGTGCAGACACTGACTCCCTCCCCACCTTCTCCCACAGGTGGCATGAGTGAAGTGGAGCCCATGAGGGTGGGAGGATGTGGGCTGCCCATTGGGCTTGGGGCTCCCCATCCTGTTGCCATCCCTCCAGGAGCCTCCTCAGCCCAGTGGGTGGGACTCAATGCAGGAGGGCAGGGAGGGTTGGTGGCACTGCCAGGAGCCCCATACTGGCTGCACCACCACAGTGAAGTGCCCCCTGCCCACCTGGCATCAGTGGTAGCATGGGGCTGTGTCTCCTACTGCTGCTGGGTAGGCAGGGGATGTCTTGCCACGGCGGCGCAGCCAGCGTGGGACTTCCAGCAACACCACTGATCCTCTCCACTCTGCTCTGCGATGGAGACCCTAGGGGAGGGCAGCACGGTGGGGAGCCCCAAGCCCACACCTGCCCCCATCATGTGCACAAAACTGGAGGGGCTCAAATGCCCAGCTGTGCCTCCCTCCTCAGGAGTGCATGCAGTTGCAGAGATCCAGCCCCCACCACCACCCCCAGAAAAAAGTTACCCATGGCTACACATCCTGAACCCCCAATCAGGCCCTATATTCCTGCCCCAGACTGAGGCCCCATGCACTAGCCCAGCTGGGCAGTGTCCCTAGCCCTAGCCCTGCTCCACTTCCTCCCTCCCTCCCTCACTGTGGGGGCCTCAATCTACTCTCCCCCCTGCCACCCCATAGACTTACCTGGAAGGAGCTGCAGGAACTGCTTTCCATGGTACCTGGCTGCTGTGTGTGTGTGTGCGCATGTGCTCACACACATGCACGTGGTGCCTTCTGCCTGATCGCCCTCCTCCCACTCCCCCCCCGTCCCAAGCAGCTCCATGCAGGCTGGAACTCTGCTAACCTGCAAGGGGAATCCACCATTTCCTGCTGTTTCTCCTTCAAAGGAGGAAATCTATGATAATCTTTGCAACCCCATTTTTTATTATTGCAACCACAAATGCAGTCATGACCCCAAGGTTGGGAACTGCTGCCACAGACCATTTTCTCTTAAGAACACCATATAACAGGAAGGGCCAACATTTTTGGCATTCAAGCCACAAATTAGCTATGAATCCTCTCTGACTGTCATTCCCTCTGCCCAACTGGCTGCTCTGCCTTCTGCTCCCTGCCCTGTTCCCCTTCACAGTCTGAGTGTTGTGCTCTGCCTGTACTCCCTGCCTGATCTGCTTCTCTGCTTTCTGGTTCTGCCAGAAATCTCAAAAATCTCATGAGGTTCAATAAGGACAAGTGCAAAGTCCTACACTTAGGATGGAACAGTCCCATGCACCAGTACAGTCTGGGAATGAACTGTCTAAACAGCAGGTCTTCAAAAAGGGACCTAGAGGTTACAGTGGACAATAAGCTGAATATGAGCCAACAATGTGCCCATGTTGCACAGAAGGCTAACAGCATGCTAGGCTGCATTAGTACAAGCATTTCCAGCTAGTGATTATTCTCCTCTAGTCAGCACCATTGAGACCACATCTGGAGTACTGTGTCCAGTTTTGGGCCCCCCACTACAGAAAGGATGTGGACAAGTTGAAGAGTCCAGTGGAGGGCAACAAAAATGGTTTGGGGGCTGGGGACATAACTTATGAGAGGCTGAGGTAACTGGTCTTACTTAATCTGCTTAAGAGAAGACTGAGAGGGGATTTGATAGCAGCCTTCAACTACCTGAAGCGGGGTTTCAAAGAGGATGGAGCTAGACTGTTCTCAGAGGGGGCAGATACCAGAACAAGGAAAAATGGTCTCAAGTTGCAACAAGGGAAGTTTAGATTAGATATTAGAGAAAATGTTTTCGCTAGTAGCACCCAGAGAGGTGCTGGAATCTTCATCCTTGGATGTTTTTAAGACTTGGCTAGACAAAGCATTGACTGGAATGATCTAGTTGGAGATAGTCCTGCTTTAAGCAGCTGGTTGAACTATGTGACCTCCTCAGGTCCTTTCCAACCCTGATTTTCTTTGATTCAATGCTCTCCACATCTACTAGTACTATAGATAGAAAACTAAATATTTATCTTTTTTTAATCAAAAGGTTTTATGGTAATGCAAAAAGATATCCATTATATCTTTGTGTTTTTCTTTTCTAAAGAAAAAATGCAAAAGGCAAGAAGACTTAATATAGTACTTAAGATGAGGGGTCTTTGGCACAGCATACCATTTCACTTTCTAGCACTTTTCCTACAGGGAAAATGCATAGCAGGCGGCTAGCAAGATTGCTAGCAGACATATAATGAGTTAAAATTAGCTGAGCTGGGGAGCATATGGACATATAATCAGAAACCAGTGCACCATATCTCATTTTAGTCCCTAGAAACAGAGGAATCATTATGACTCAAATATTCTGGCAATACAAAAGCAACCAGCTAATTCAAAAGATACTGGTATCATGTATCACTATCTTTCTGTTGTTTTTAAACTACTGTTTGCAATTTAACAGCAACAAAACCAAAGATTTCTAGAAATTACTTTTCACTTACTTGAGCATTTTTTCCCAGGTATCACTGTCATAAAACGCATGGCTCCAGCCCATTTTGACTGTCCCAACAATGACATTCTGCTTAAAAACATCTGATCCTAATTTGTGATACAGCTCTTCACATTCATCCAGTGGGATATGGAACAACCCCAACATAAATGCTAATATAGCTCCTAAAAAACAAAAAAAAAGGGGGTTTTAAATTGAAAATGCAACTTAGGATGACACAAGATAGCTGTATTAAGTTACAGAAAACACCATTAATTCATATGTTAATGTTTCTACCTTAAAAAGTATGATCAACTGAGGTTTGTGCCATAAACTAATTTTTTGTTCAGAGATCAAATCAACATATTTGAGTGGGTGTAACCGAAGAGGCAGTTTTTCTCAGAGAAAACAAGATTGTTTGATTTGTCTCTACAAAAAATTAATTACCTAATAGTTACCTTATACTTACCTTAAAACCACTCTCCCTACGAGGAGAGACTGAGGGACCTGAACCTGTTCAGCCTCGGCAAGAGGAGGCTGACGGGGGAACCTGGTGGCTGGCTGCCTACAAACTCATCAGGGGAGATCATCAGCAAATAGGAAGAGCCCTATTCTCCCCAGCACCACCTGGGGTGACGAGGAACAATGGTAATAAGCTGATGGAGAATGGTTTAGGTTAGAGATCAGGCAGCAATATTTTACAGTTAGGGTGGCCAGAACCTGGAACCAACTTCCTAGGGAAGTTGTCCTTGCCCCTGCTTTGGGTAAATTCAAAAAGAGATTAGATGATCACCTGTCTGGGGTCTTGTGAACCCAGCATTCATTCCTGCCTGTGGCAGGGGGTCAGGCTAGATGATCTATTCAGGTCCCTCCTGACCCTAGCTACTATGAAACCACAGTTTTATTTGGAAAAGCAAACTAGTACATGAAATCTAGGAGAGCTGTAGGGTATAGCTTTAAATCAAAAGCCTTAACAATATATATTTTTTACTCTTTGTAATACTGTATGACAAATCTAAAGCTGTAGAAGAGATTCCAGGAAAGCTTTGAAAAATAAGACTTTCAGGTATTTGATACTATATTTTACAGCAAATGTTTTATAATTAGCCAACTATTTCCAACTATTTGAGTTGATCTAATAAAATATACTGGATTTACCCAAAGAATCTTGTCTGTCTATGTCCTTAGGCCAACACAGCTACAACCTACACCCCTTATAATTAGCCATTCATTTATACTGCCATCTAGTGTGCATCAAAAAAGCCTAACTCTTAAATGCTGAAACTATATGCAATTGTATCTGAAAAGTATGTGTGCAAAATAGGACAAAACAGATTTAAGACAACACAACATATCACAACAGTTTCTTTGAGGACAGGTGTGATATCCATGATAGGATGATATTATCCAGCTGCTTTGACATGAAATATACCACTGAAGACAACTCTATAAACAACCTACTGGGTGCATCTACAAGTGATGTTACATCACCATAGCAATGCGTTACAGTGATGTAGCATCCACAGGTATCTACACATGACCAGCATACATCACCACAGCGGCACTCTCCCTTGTTACAGTGGGCTGCTACAGCGAAGTAGCTGCTAAAAATAACCGTGCCGAGCATACAGCACAGTATGGGCAGTTACTGAGCCATGCCTTAGTACTTGGAAAAGGAAGTACTAAAGCATGGCGCAGTAACATCACTGCAGGGCAACATGTACACGTGCCCACTGTTACGAAAGTTACCAACACTGCAATCTACAATCAATTAGCAGCTAGCACAAATGAAAATACAGCTGAAAGAAATGTAGCTGAGACGTAATTAAATTCAAAGCTTGTATTAATGCAAACTGGAAGGTGTTACAAATACATATGAAGTCATGTATGACCTATATAACAAACATGTTAGGAACCAGTAAAAAAAAAGTCTACCAAAGCAGTACTTAAGTTGACTAAAAGAACAGCATAAGCAGAATGCAGAGAATGTGTATTAGTAAGAACAAATGCTTATAAAGAAGAACAAGTATTAAGAAAAGTGAAACATGTGTAAACAAGTAGTAAGAGGGATTAAACTGAAAAAGACAATTCAGACTCACTATCAGAAAAAAAGTGCCAGTCTTGACTGAAACAGCCATCAGAAAAGATCCTGTTAGTATAATTATTTTCAAAAGAAAACAGAGCCTCACTGCTTAAGTCACTTAAAAAGTAGACTTCTCAGAGCACTAGAAAAATATATATTAGGAAACTATTTTACGTGCATATTTGTACTACTGAATAGACCAAAAAGTTTTCTCCTCCCTTAGCATTTGTGATTCTATTACATACATCTTTGGGAATGCAGGCTGCTCATCATTGTGATCTCTGTTAATATATTTCAGGATAAGATTATATTAATAGAGAATTAGAGGGAGAAGAAATAAAGTAATCAGATTTCCACATAAAGGTGAACTGTTTTGTAATATACAGCACATCACATTCATGTAACCTAGTGATATGCCGTACTTATAGGATAAATATAATTTTTTTAAATGAGTACCAGGATAATTACGGTGTCTTATTTTTTTTAAATGCAGCCAAATCTAAGTCTATTAGGCAGGCAAAGTTCTTTGAGTAAATGTGATATTTTTTATTAGACCAATTAAGTAGTTGGAAAAAAGTTCTTAGCAAGCTTTCTGGTGCAGTCACCCTTCTTCAGGCACGGGGAATCTCTACTGTTCTGAGACTCCAAGGAAAAGGCTATTAGATATTTTGGAGCCACCTCCTTTTCCAGAGAAGAATTGCACCTCCTCCTGAAGTTGCCCAAAAGGGATAGGGATACCAGAAGTTCTTGAAAAGAACATAGTGATATCTGAATAATACAAGGTGCAATATAGATAGGAAGACAGCTAAAAGACTTTAACAAATCTGAAAGAATGATGATAGATGAACTGAGAGAAGCACTTACATGGTAGGCGAATAGGCAGATCTTATGAAAGAAACATACTTGAGCACTATCCTCACATGTTCTCCTTAGGGCTCCCTAACTAGGCAGAGCATGCATTTACCCACCAAATGTCATTCTTACAGCTAAGTGTGAGGAACGTTAAGGAGAGGCTTGGGAGCGTTCGAAGATACTGTATACTCCCCAAGTAGATGGCAGATCAGATTTACCAGAAACAGGACAGCCACATTCAGATAAGGATAGCAGTTTGGTATGCAAGCCAAAGGAAATATAAAAACTCAACACACTTGACAGCCTGCACTCTCTCCTGGAGAGAACTGCTTCTTACCCTGTCTTGTCCCATAGGCTGTCAGTATCTTTGAAGGAAACAACTACTTTTGCTTCTCCCCACAACCCAACCCCAAACCCAGTTCAGCAGCTTTCTGCATTAAAACTGCTTAGAGCCCCACTTTTGCTGACAGAAAAACTGTCACAGCATGCAGGGCTTTTCACCAGAAATGGAAAAACAAATATGTTAAACTTAAAACACTACAACACCCCCCCTCCAAAAGACACGCACAATATATTTTTACACTGATGCCACCTTTTCTTTTTATAAAAAAGTTAAGCTGTTTAAGAGAGCATCAAGTCACAGAAACAATGCTTATAAGTAATTAGTGCCACTTCCTTATCTATTCTCGAAAATCTTTACTTATATCACTGCCTAAGGTGTACAATTAAAGATTCTTTATAGTGTGTGTGTGCAAACAATACAGACTTAAGCAATTATAAATTTTATTAGTCATTAAGTTCCGCAATTCATATGACTCAGATCAAGCTCTATCTTACATACTAATGCACTTCATCATAAACTTTGCACAAGGAGAAGTGCAAAGTCTTGCATTTAGGATGAAAGAGTCCCATGCACTGGTATAGGCTGGGGAATGACTGACTAAGCAGCAGGTCTGCAGAAAAGGACCTGGGGGCTACGATGGACAATAAGATGGATATAAGTCAACAGTGTGTGCTTGTTGCCAAAAAATCTAACAGCATACTGGGTTGCCAGCAGATCAATGGAAGTAATTATTCCCCTCTATTCAGCACTGGCGAGGCCACATCCAGAGTACTTTATCCAGTTTTGGCCACCCACTACAGAGAGGATGTGGACAAGTTGGGGACAGTCCAGTGGAGGGCAACAAAAATTGTTAGGGGACTGGGGCACATGACTTCTCAGGAGAAACCAAGGGAATCTGGCTTATTTACTCTGCAGAAGAGAAGGCTGAGGGGGATTTAATAGCAGCCTTCAACTACCTGAAAAGGTGGTTCCAAAGAGGATGGAGCTAGACTATTCTCAGTGGTGGCAGATGACAGAACACAGAGCAATGGTCTCAAGTTGCAGCAAGGGAAGTTTAGGCTGGATATTAGGAAAAACTCTCACTTGGATGGTGGTGAAGCAGTGGAACAGGTTACCTAGGGAGGTGGTGAAATCTGCATCCTTGGAGGCTTTTACGGCCTGGCTTGACAAAGCCCTGGCTGGAATGATCTAGTTAGGGATAGTCCTGCTTTGAGCAAGGGGTTATGACTTCCTGAGGTCCCTTCCAACCCTAATTTTCTATGGTTCCATGATAAACAACTTCAAACTATATCAATAAAACTGTGTGACTTAAATATTTTAGAACATAATGCCACAGAGGCAGTGGATTTCTGTGTCATTCACAAACACCACCACCACCACACAAAACTCGTTAAATGTTAAGGACGAGAAGGTGCAGGTCACTGTATATTAATATTAATGCATCTATTTTATTTATTTTTCTGGAAAAGGGCATTTTATTGTTCAGAAACTGCAATAAAATCCTTGGAGTATATCCATACTACACATTCACTGATGAGGTCTGTGGCAAGCTTGATGTTGCTGCAGCTAGCTAACTAGCTTGGATAGCTACACTACATTGCACTTCAGTGACTGCAGAGACTCATATTTGAGTAATTATGGAACACCAATTGTCTTGACATAATTCAGTGCTAAATGGACCTCTTATGCTAATTACTCTCATAATTCAATGACCCAACACAAAATCAAGCTGAAACCTCCAATTAAAAAGAAATATATACTCTTATTTATAAGAGAGATACATATACAGATACATATCTGTCTATAGCTCAACTAGCATGTTTTGGTCATCTAAGCTTTTATCTGGAAAAAGTAGTGATAAAATTTTAAACAAGGTCTTACATTTTATACACCCCAACCGTTCCCCCTCTTCTCCCTCCAACCCACCTCTCTCTTACACACACACACACACGTTCACATTTAACAAGATTAAGGTTTTTGTCCTTTGGCAATATGAAAATTTTAGAAAAACTTAAATTTAATAAAAATGAAACCCTGGGCACGAAAGTTTATCACAAAAATCCACCCTACAGAATACTACTTACCTGTGCTTACACCACAAATGTAGTCAAAAAGATGATGGACAGGCTTTCCAGTAAGTTCTACTAACTTGCGCAGAGTCTGAAGTGCCACTATACCCCTGAAACAGAATTGCAAAACACACACAAAGAATCATGTGAACAAAATAAATAATGTTGGGCTAAGCAACACCTAAGAAAGGAGACAGAATATATAGGTATTTCAAAGAGTAAGAGGCATTTTAACATGGGGTGGTGGGGGCAACCTTTTAGGTACAACATGTGCCATGAATTAGCCCCGTGCCCTTCCCAAGTGTCACTCCAATCTCTTTCCCCTGCCTGATCAGGCAGGGAGCAGAAAGAAGAGCATCAGATCTGCCATTGAGCTGCCTGCTCCCTCCCCAATCAGCTGTGTCACGCAGAGGCTGCCTATGCCACTTGTAGAACCAGTGCTGCAGCATGGCTGCTCCTATGTTAAAATAACACTTGTAATTAGCAATACCAGGATAAAAGCGAGAGAGGAAGTATATATTGAGTATCCCTGAACACATCTACACAAGACATTTACTGCAGAGCAAGCCCAGAAACCTAACATTAAGTACAAGAACTAAAATGCTATGCTATTTGGATATACCTGGCTGCCTCAGTAAATGGAAAACAAAATCTGATGTCATTCACTTTTATACTTTATTGCTTCAAAACTAGACATGATAATAGCAACCAAAAGAAGTTAATCTATGAAAGCAGCTCCATAGTTTATATGTAATCAGAGGCAGAATCCTAGACGGCAGGAAGTTAAACTGGCAAAAACAACCTTACACCTGCTATTTCCCTTGAACGCTGGCCACAAAATTAGTGTATTTTGTTCACAGCATGTTGTATTCACATTCATAATGGAGTCTGAAATAAATTTCATAGATTTCATAGACATTAGGGCTGGAAGGGACCTCGGGAGATCAATCGAGTCCAGCCCCCAAAGGGCAGGAAGTCAGCTGGGGTCATAGGAGCCCAGCAAGATAAGCATCCAATTTACTCTTGAAGGTGTTCAATGTAGGTGCTTGAACCACCTCCGCTGGCAGACTGTTCCAGACCTTGGGGGCTCAGACAGTAAAGAAATTCTTCCTTATGTCCAGCCTGAAACGGTCTTGCAGGAGTTTGTGACCGTTCGACCTCGTCATCCCTTGGGGCGCTCTGGTGAACAGACATTCCCCCAGATCCTGGTGGTCACCCTTGATAAACTTATAGGTGGCCATCAGATCACCCCGAGCCTGCGCTTTTCCAGGCTAAAGAGTCCCGTGGCTCTCAGCCTGTCATTGTAAGATCTGTTTTCCTGACCTCTGATCATGCGCGTGGCTCTCCTCTGGACTCTCTCAAGCTTCATCCTTTTTGAATTGTGGAGCCCAAAACTGTACTCCAGCTGTGGCCTCACCAAGGCCGAGTACAAGGGGAGAATGACGTCCCGGGATTTGCTCGAGAAGCATCTATGGATGCACGCCAGCATTTTGGTCGCTTTACTAGCCACAGCATCGCATTGCAGGCTCATGTTCATCTTGTGGTCAATGATGACCCCCAAGTCTCTTTCTTCTGTACATCACTTTCAGCTGAGCTTGAGAAACCCAAGCTGCAGACAACCTGATTCCTCTGCCATAACAACTCTACTCATAGCTATCTATGGTCTCAATGAAGACTAGATTCTTACCGTATCACCTGGAATAGCTTTTATAAACATTGTTCCCCAGTGCATCAATTCAGGGGCGTCAAACTCAACAACTCTAAGGTCTAGTTCTGTAGTTTGTGGCCATATCATCTGGTCCACAGGACTGCCCATGAACTTAGAAATTTGCAAGTGGCAGTATTAACTGCTGTGGCTGCACCTGCCGCCAAACTTCTGGGCCTGCAGGCCAGATAACAGCTCTGTGCTCTGGATCCGGACTTCAGGGCTCTCCGTGAAGCTGGATCCGCCCCACTGATCAAGGGCCAAGAACCCACAGCAATTAACGTTGCCACCACTCATCTCACTAACAAGTTTCCAAAAGTTTGCACTCATCTTACAGACAAAGGCTTATGCCTGTCTGAACAAGTTAGTCTTGAAGGTGCTATACTGTGCTGCCTTCTGCCTGACTTGAGACTAACACTGATAATTACATCTCTGTACTCATAATTACGTTTTATTTCAGACAAGTATAATTCATTTCACAACTCTTACTTATGCTAGAAAGGACTGTACAGGATTAGGTATAAATTTGTTTGTATAGTCCAGATCTAGATCTGAGAATAATGGTAGGGATGAAAACAGGCATTGTGTTACATTTTCATATTTTCCTCAACTTTCTGAAAACTTTTCATTTGGGGGCTACTGGTCTATTTTATGTTATAAGCTCAAAAATAACTTATCCTGGAGTCTATTAACAACACTTAATATGGAACTATGCCAATGGAGAGAAAAAAGATATCTCCTTAAAGTAAAGAAAAGAGGAAAAAATATTTGTACTTGGATAACTAAATAGTTTTTGTACTTAAAACTTGTCACAGACTTAACCCTAACTGAAAAGAAGTACTGCTAATATGCATCAAATACTATTTACAAATAACTATAAGCTCAGGAAACGGCGTATTGGGAATGGCAAGTATAGTATTTTCAATCAGTAAATTCATGGAAAAAGTATTTTTTGAAAAATTTAGGATTCAAACCTGCAGATAGTTTTGCATATTTAACTTTTATAGAATACTAGATTCTTTGAGTTCAAAAGGACTGCTGATGGACATAAAAATGAAGTGCATGTATAAATGTTTGCAAGCCTGAACCTAATTATGGAGATGTGATATCAAAAATAACCAAACAACTAAAAGCAAGTGATTTAAGCAGAAAAGGACACAGAAATCAAGACACTTTAAAACACTGCTTTCCCCACCAGTCAATTCATTCTTGCTTAGAAGAAAAGTCTAGGTGAGTTACTAAGGCAGAAAACCAGCAATGGTAAAGTTCCTACTTCTTGTAAGGTATAGGATAATTATTTTGTGCTCTATTCTTTTCCAGAATATGCAAGAACTCCTGCGTATTAGGAGCTTAGTACCATGCAGCAGTTTTGGACATTAGTGATTGGATTTTGTGAGTTTTCCCCAGTCACTTAGCCAAGTTAAGGGCATAACACCCAATGCAGTTGGTTAAGATAAAGAAAAACAAACAAACAACAAAAATCAAAATACTTTTTTATTATGGCCAAATCTAACTATCAGAATGTGGTTGCCTGAGTACCCCGCATGAACCCTGTCCTTATACCCCCTGTTCAGACCTGGTCCAGAAGAGACCAGAGTCAGAGAAGACGCACCCAAACTTACTGGGGAAGGAGCCCAGACCAGTGCAGTACACAGCATAGCTGCAACACTTTTTAAGCTCCCTCTCCGTCTGGGTAGGCAGTGCACAGCTGATGACATCAGTCCAGTGTGCTGCCGCAGGGAATTTACAAGACACTGAGGGTGCCAGAGAGGGGAATGAGAGAAATACCTGCTGTGGGAGGCGAGAGCCCACCTGTAGGGACAAGGTGCCAGCAGGAGCACTGCCAGAGGACAAAAGGACCCTGACTGAAGTCTGATTAGAATAAAGCAGGGTGCGCTTTAGGGCTCTGCTCTTTGAAGTCAGGGCAGAGAGATAATGGACCCCCTGCAATAAAGAAAGGGGGAGTCATAGTAGAAAGAGTTATTTATTTTCTTTTGGTTTATCACTGTATCCTGCTTCAAAGGAACAGTAGTAAAAAGGGGGAGAAGACGTAGTGGAGGGAAGAGGCCAAGACAGCCTTTTAGTTTCGTCCCAGGAGGCAACCAGAAGACAAAGAGATGGGGTGAGTGTGACAAGTGGATTTAGATAAAAGCTTGGAGTTCACGGTGGCAGGCAGGATCTTAAGTCACCATCAACAGTGGTTGGTAAGTGGAAGAGATGTCAGGGAGGCGGAGTCCCACATCAGCCTCAGAGGTACCATGAGTGAACCCAGACGGAAGCATTAACAAGATCTAACTGAACCCCTCCTTGAATTCAACATCAAGGTGTGGCAGGTGAGTTGGGGAAGGGCCCTGTCTGGGGGAAAGTTTCATAATGACCCACAGAACCAGCTGGGGGGGATGGTGAAGGGCAGGGGAAATGACACAGAAGCTTGATTCAAGAATATAGAAGACTGCTTACATGAAACCTCTTAAGTTTGTTTCATTTACTTGCCTTCAAAAAATAGCCCAATTCAGAAAACACTTCTATACTTGGTTTACTCACCTGCATAAACCTATTCCACAGAAAAAAGGGACTAGTCATACATACAAGATTAAGCATATGTTACTAGAGTCCTGGTTCAAAACTAGAGTTTCCATTATCATGGAACTGTAAATAGTTTCAGAATGAAAGCCTAGGTTTATGGGCCACTGACTTCAAATTTAGATACCATTGGAGTTTACAGAAATCTATTGGTATTTAAAGGCTTCAGTCCTACCTCGTTCCTCCTCCATCGATAGCAAGGACTCGAACTCCCCGGCCCTTCACAGGGTTGGTATATCCAATTATAGCCAAAGCCTCCCTAACAGAAGCCTGAAGATTTTCATCATGTGCCTGTCTCAAACGTAGTAAGCATGGAATTATTTGTTCCTGTAGTTGAAGTAAAAAATTGTGTTTACTGAAAAGTTGAAACCAGAAATGACAGCTTAAAAATTTAATGAGTATATTTAAAACTTAAGTTTTAAAATACAATTTTGCATTTACATATAAGTATAGCTTTTCTGAATATATTTTACCCTTTTTTCCCATATCCTACAGGGGGGCAAGGATTTTATATATTATCATATATGATATAATGTATATCAATACAGTATAATATATATAGAGATAATAATCAAGAGTCAGATTTAAACACTTCTAATAACTATGACAACTACAGGTATAGCGTTTTATCCAAATAAGATGCTAATTATATGATATATTGGCTAAACAGCACATCAGGTAAATTTCTTTTATTATTTCTGAACAGATATGGTATTTTCTTTTTATTTTAACTCCAGGACCAAAACCCAAAGTATTTATTCAACACAAAAGCAGGGCATCTCAAACAGGAAATGTTTTCATATTACATTAGTATTATGTAAAGACAGAAAATGGAATACTTTCTCATTCTAAATGGCCTGTTTGGGTCATACTATAAAAGCAGGGGTTGTCAACCGGGAGTATGCATACACCCAGAAGTACTTAAGTATGCACATGCAGTGGGGACAGAGCACCACCATCCACCACCCCATGCCACCACCTCCCAGGATCAGGGCTGGGGTGGGGCAAGGGCAGTGGCGTCCCCCTGTGGGCCACACTGGCATCACCTGTCTGGCTGGACATGGGGGGGAGGGGGGGGGAGGGGGGGGTTGCATGTGGCAGCCACTGCACCCATCACCCTGTGCTGCCACTGTTCCGTGTCCAGCTGCGCACCACTTCCTCCAACCCCATATCTAGTCATGTGCCACCCCCTCCCTCTGCCCCACCACTCCACATCCAGCTACAGGGAGTACACTTATTAAAAAAGGTTGGAAACACCTGCTATAAAGAAGTTAATCAAAATGAAGGTCACAGTTGAAGGTCTTGTTCATTTTTACATTGAAAGAATTCCTAACAAACAAATATCAACCAGAAAACTTAAGTTTGATGATTCTGCCCTAGACCTTGGGCTGTCAATCAGAGCTTACATATGAAATCTCTTGGAATAGATTAATAATGAAAAAAACCTCAAATGAATTTTGCCAAAAAGAAAAAAAAGAGCAGGTGAAGCAGAAGAATGCTTTTCTATGATACCTGTCACTAATAACACTGGCGTGTCTGCAGTTTGTGTGTTAAACAAAAATGAATTTCACCTTAATTGCAACTCCTCTGGTTTCTGGAAACTCCAGAAGGTGGTAAGACAGTTCTTCAATTCTGTTGATACAGATTCTTTGGTTGGAGGTTCTTCTTAAGGCCTGAACTAAAGCCCGAGTTCTGTTATCAATACTAACTCTGGCAATAATCTGATGACAAAGCAGAGAGAGAGCATGAAACTACTCAGAGAAACAAGGAAAGAACATGAAACATATATAAACCTGAAAAAGCTATTATCTGAATTTTATTTTCTTAAATTACTTGAAGTAGTGAGCAACTTATTTGTTCATTCGATCAATTAATATGCTATCCTCCCCAAAGGCTCAAACTGACTAACAGAAAGAGAATAAAACAACTTATTGAGACAGAAGTGAACTAGAGAAAAAGCAAGTATATTATCAATGTAAAAGAGAAACACTCCCTGCTCCCCCTCCCTACCACTGTAGGAAACATTGCTAATGGGAAGATTTTGAAGCACTTGCTAATGATGTCCAGCCTTGGGCTGGCAGACCTCAAGGGGGAGGGAGTTTCAGAGCTGAGGAGAACCTCTTCCAACATGTATTTGCCCAACAGACTTGTAAAAGGTTGCTCAGGGGTCATGAAGGAGCACAAGGGAGAAGGAAGTCACATAGATACATAGGGCCCAAACTGTTTAGGGTCTTGTAAGTTAAAACCAGCACCCAGAGGCACAAAGAGAGCAGTTCTATACCTTGGACAGCAGTGGCCCAAGGTGCAGGGATGGCTCCCAGACGTCAGAAGCAGCTGTTATTTTTCTGTTCTCCCTCTCCTCCTCCCCAAATCAGAACCAAGCGCTACTCTCCCAGTCACCAGTCATAGTAACACTACTGCCAGCATCTTCAATGTTATCCAGAAATCTATTGGGGGCTTGTGCAGACTCTGGAGCACTGGCATTACATGCTCTTGGTAACCCACTCACATCATGTGTACTGCTGCATTTTGCACTAGCTGCAGCTTCACATTTTCAAGGGCAGCCCCACATAAAGCTCAAAGCATAGTATAGCCTTGAGCTTATGAAGGGATGGATGGCAGTAGGCAGATCAAAGTCTGAGAGAAAGAGCCACAGCCTTCTCACTTGCCTAGGAGTGCCTTTCACCAACTCTTTCATCGCCACCACCTGTAGATCCAGATGCAGCAGCGGATCCAGGAGAACCTTGAGGCTGCTTACTTGAGTGACAAGAGGAGGCTGAACCGCAATGATAAAGAGTCCCAATCCCACCCTCCTCTGCCCAAGTCAAATGGTCTCTTTACCACCATCACCTCTTTTTTTATTTGGATTCAGTTTCAATTGGTTCACCTGCATCTAGTCCCCAATTAAAGCCAGACATTAGGAGAGAACTGAAACTGCACCACCTGGGTCAGATGGGAAAGAGAAACAGAGCTGATGGCATCTCTCTCTATATTATGCACAATGTCATCCATCAGCCTCATATACACATTGAATAGGAGGAGCTACAAGATGCCCTCCCTGGGGAACCCAACAGGGATGGTCCCAATAAAGGTGATGGATGAAAATTTGTTATCCTATCTGGGATCTCCCTGCTAGGAAAGAGAGGAACCAATGTATTCTAGTAGAATAATGTTGTAGTAGGTGAGGCTTCCAATAAAGCCTCGCCTAAGTAAATGAATTTTAAAGCAGCTTTGAAAAAAAAAATATCCCAATGAGAGAAGGTAAAATTAATATGCTTCTGATAACAACCATCTAAAAGCTCAATATTTGTAAACGTTAATCAAAGACTTGCCTTTTCTCTCTGAAGTAACAGGTGTTTTTCTTTCTCTTCTGCAGATTTATTCTCTTTGCCATTTTGCTCTTCATCTTTCCCAGACTCATGTTCTTCTACTTTACCCTTCATTTCAGAAGCAGCTTTTGATTCAGCTCTTAATTTGGGAACCAGGCCACCAATATAGCTGTCTACAAAAGCTTGTACACTGTTACTAGGGTACGAAAGGAAGCTTGCAATACTCTTTTTAGGTGAAGCTGGAAGAGCTGTATTTGTCTTCTCAGCATCTTGAGTTTCTGTGGCAGAAATTAAGGCAGATGCTGAACTTGTGCTATTTGCATTAGTCATCTTACTTTCTGAATCAAGTTTCTTTCTTTCTTCAGTCTTACAGTCCTGTGGAAAAGCATTCCCTTTTTTTTGTGGATCCATAACAATATTAGTGCCAAAGTACAAGTTGATATGATTTGCTAAAAAGTTGTAAGTCTCTCCAAAATTTGTACTGAAGTGGCTTACATGAAAAAGGTAATCTTTTGAAATATCTTGATTAGTACTACTTGTACTTATCAGTGCAGACTCCAAGTGTTCATTGACATGAACAGGTTTCTTGGCAGCCAGACTATCACTGTAATCTCCCTGAATCCTGGCTGTTTGTTTATTTTCTTCTAGATTTACCTTGAGGTTATTTTCATGAGCATTACTTTCAAAAGCTTTTCCAAGAATGCCAGAATGTGGCTTGAATCGAGCTATGCGTGACACCAGTTCACTGTGAGTACCAGAAACAACCTTAGAAACAGATTCCAGAGTACTCTTTATTCGTGACATATGATTGTTCACTTTGTTAAGTCTCTCAGGAGAAGAAGTTAAAAGTTTAGAAACTCTATAATACAGGAAGTCATGGCTATGGATATTTTTACTATACCATAGTGTTCTATTTCTGGTCCATTTGCATTGACTTTTGCTTGTATGAATAACCCTAAGAGGAATAGCATGGTTTTTCCTCCAGTAAAGCTTAGGTCCACACAAATAGTACAGATGCTGGTTTCTCTGCTTCCCCAAAATGCTTTTTGTGTTAATCAGGAGGTACAAAAATGCCTCTAACGGCAAATTTACTGTCATCACTTATAAATCTTGATGCCTTCCATATGTTGCCTGTTTACACCATTCCAAAAGCCTAATCAAAACACCCCCCAAAGAACTACCCTCTTCACTTCATGGAGAGTGTTACCTGAAATGATAAAATGATTACAACAAGTTAAAAGAAATGCTGGGAGTAGTTTAGAAGTTATTATAACACAGTTTCCTTTCCACTAACAAGGAATAAACATTCAAATCAACTAGCTTCTTCAGGGTACCTTGCTGCCTAGGACATCTGGTAACAGCACCCTAATTTTTTCACTTACATTATCAGTTTAAGGACACCCTAAGGTAGAAGCCAAAATCACCAAAACTTCTTGGTAGCCTATAAGAAGTGGTCAGGAGCCTTTCAGGCTCCAGGGCGATTGACCCAGTATGGATCAGAGGTTGGGGGAGTTCTACAAGAAATGCCATTTTGTGCAGGGAGACCAAGGCTCAAATGGAGCCAGGCAATGAACCTGACACTTCAGAAATCACTCCTCACATTTCCTTGAAATCAACACCATTCCTTAAAGCTGCAAACCCAACAACTCTGGCAAACAGAGCTCTGTGCTGCTTTGCGTCTCAGTGGGCAGCCAGGCTCCTCCGAAAGTGCTTTCCATATTGCATATAAAACATTTAGTACTATTCAGTACTCATCAACTGGAGCCACTCCTAACCTGATGGAAGAGTCTGGCAATTATGGGCAAAGTTACAGAGTGACGCTTAAAATGTGTCTGTGTGCTAAAGCTTGTTCACTCAGGCCCTCCCAGGATCTCGAAGGTGGGTCCCTTCAGGCAAGGGGTCACTCTGGGCTATGCTAGCTGGCATGAGGGCAACACACGCCTGTGCCACAGAGAGAAAGAGCAATTTGCAGCCCCCCGGTATCCCAAGGTGCACCGCTCCCAACCCCCCAGTATCCCAGGGAGCACCGCGCCCAGCCCCTTCCCCACCCCAATCAGGTACAGGGCCCAGGTGCTTCGAGCCACCTCCCTCCCCCGCGGCGAGTCCGAGCTGCACTGACCCACCCGCTAGACGCTGCGGGCACAGCCGGGGCCGGCCCGGGCGGGGCCCGCGGTAAGGCGGGGGCCCCACCCGGTGATAACTCACCCCCGGACAATGTCAGTGGCCGGGCCGGGGAAGCAGGAGGCGCTGAGGCGGGTCACTCCAGGCCCCGCGGGACAGCAGCCCCACACCAACAAGACGCGGGCCCCCCGCAGCAGGAAGCTGCGCCCGCTACTGCGCGTGCGCAACGCTCCACTGCGCAGGCGCCACCTCCCGACCTGCTCCGACCCAGTGACGTAGTTCACCCCTGACGCCCGGCTCCGGCTGTGGACTGCCTGGGCAGGGGACGGAACTTGCTGCGTCGCCGCTCGTTGCCATGGAGAGCGGAGCGCCAGCGGTGGCGGCTGGCCTGATTGGCCTGGCGAGCTGCCGGGGGTGGGGCTAAGCCGGCTTCTTGCCGGAGCAGTTTTCGTCACCTGCCGGGGCCCTGGCGGGGGAGGGTCGTTACGCGCGGGGCCCCTGGCCCTTCGCCTGTAGCCTGGCCGGGCCGTCTCCTCTGTCCCTCGCCTCCCCCCGCGATGCGTGCTTTGCATCGCAAAACACGCCGGTCCAAACGCCTCGAAAAGCGCCCTTAGCAAGGCTGAGAAGTCAGAGCTGCTTTGAGGCTTTAGGCCCTGAAATCATGAGACCACCTCCACCCCGTTCTTGCAGATTACAAATGTCACCCACTCCTAGACCCGGGGTCTTCATTTCGGTTGTGCTGAAGCCCGTCCCAGAGTACCCTCCCACACACAGCTGAGGCGGGGTCAAGATCTGGAGAATCTACTGCCTCTTTCCTAGTCCTGGTCCTGACGGCTAAAGTAGGGTTACCATGCGTGTGGGCTTTCCCAGACGTCCTCTTTTTGAGCCCTCTGATCTCTGTTTGGGCTGTTTTTTGAAAATCTGACCAAACGTCTGGGATTTCGCTTTGCTTCGCTGGTGGGAGCAGGGGGAGGGCGATTGGAGGCAGCAGGGAGCACAGGGGTACCTGCCTGCAGCTGCAGAGGCACGTGCAGACCTATGTGGTGCTCCCTGCTGCCTCAGATCACCCTCCCCCTGCTCCCAGCAGTGGAGAAAAGCAAAATCCAGCACATTTGGTCAGGGCAGGGGGCAGGGACTGGGGCTGCAAGGGGGCAGAGGAGGCAGAGGGGTTGCCTGCCCCTCCAGCAGAGGAAGAAGAGTGGGAAACTGAGGGCTCTATAGCTGGCTGGTAGCACAGGGGTCGGTGTCTGCACTTGCAGGGCTGGAGCAGCCAGGAGACGCTGCCCAGAGGGAGGAAGGAGAGGGGAGTGGGTTGTGGTCATGCTACCTGGCGCATCCCATCCCAGGGCAGGGCGTGCCAGAAGCCTCCCCTCCTCTTCCCTCCAGCCCATGCTGGGGCTGGACACACTCCACCACTGCCTGCATGTATCAGAGGGGCTCAAGGAGAGGGTGGGGGTGTTCTGTGGGTTGTGAGTGTGGGTTACTGGCAGCACCAGGGAGCTGCGGGTCAGGAATGAAGGGCATCATTGCAGGGAGAAGAGTTGCAGGTCAGGAGTGAAGAGCACCATCATCACCCAGGGGGGCAAGGTACTGCAGTTTGGGAGTGCAGGGCATTGGCAGGGCTGGGATCGATGAGTTGGGAGTGAGGGACAGCAGCTGGGCAGGGCTGAGGCTTGGCAGTGAGGGACAGGGTATCAGCATGTCACTCCCCACTCATCATCATATTCCCCCTCTCCCCCCATACATGATGGGTCTCCTCTTTTTTGGACCTGGAAATATAACCCTAGAAAGTGCTGTGCCTCATTTATGGTAGGATATATCCAGCTTGAGTTTAGAGAGAGAGCATGGAGGAGTAGGGACTTCCAGAGGTCTTCTAGTCCAACCCCCTGCCAGAAGCAGGATCATCCCTGTCCAAACCATCCTATGTGATCCATAATTTAAGTGGCCCAGCAGATGCAGTTAGCTGGGTTAATGTGAAGTCAAGTAGAAAGCAGGGTAGATTTGCATGATAGATAGATTAATAGATCCCAGGGTCCGAAGGGACCTCAGTGAGCCATCTAGTCCGACCCCCAGAAAAGGGTCACCAAATCTGGGATCATGTTGTTGCCCTGTGGGGTCAGGCCAACGCTCAGGATCTCAATATTGCACTGTTAGACAGGAGGGCATAGTGTACAATTGCACATATAAAAACACACAAATCCATTAGGTGCATACACACACACGCACACACACATACTACCGGCTCAGGCACATACACATCCAAACCAGCCTAGGCACATGCATACCTATCACCAATTCAAGCACATACACCATACACCCCAAAAGTTAGACACAGATCACTAATTTGTATATCATGCACACAAGCCATACACACACACACACACACACACACACACACACACACAAGCAACTCAGATATATACACATTCAAAATAACCAGTCTAGGTTCATGTATACCTATCACCAGTTTAAGCCCATACACGCTACACACACCAAATTTAGACAGAATCAGTTACCAACACCTGCATATCCAATACACATAAGTGGATTACTGATTCATGTACCACACACACACAATGATATCTATATATGTGTGTATTCACTAATTCACACACATATCACCCACCTACACACACAGGTGAGTTCCTAAGTTGGGTGTTGTGATGTGTTTGTATGTATGTGCTTGGTGTACTTGGGATACCTGGGGAAAGGTTAAGGTAAGAGAGTAGAAGTGTAGGGAATGAAAGTTGTTGGGAGTGAAAGTTACCAGGACCAGGATTAGAACCGGTAGACTAGAGGGGCCTGGGCTGAAGAGCTGAGGCTTGGGGTAAGTTTAGGTTAATTGATTAAAAGACAACGCCCAAAGCCTACAGAACAGGGGAGCGATGCTGGCACAGAGGGTGAGACTGGAGCCAGAGCTACGGGGGAGCTGAAAAGGTAGGTAGGGAGAGGGAAAATGGGACTAAGGGAATGTGTGGGTTTTAAAGAGGGGCTTTGGGTGTGGGGAGCCATAGGATGCTTCTGGGGCAGCTAGAGAAGTTGCAGGGAGTGGCAGTAGGTGCTGGGAGCTGGAGAAAACTGCAGGACAGCCACAAGGAGCTGGGAAGCTTTGCAGGGGAGGACTACAGATGGTGTGGGGAAAACCTGAAAACAGAGACAGACAGCAAAAAATCACAGGAAAAGCGGCAGGAGAAACTGAAAGGCAGCAGAGCAGTGGGAAAGCGGAAAAAGGCAGCAGAAAGTCACAGGGAAAAAGCAGTAGGAGCAGAGGGAGGGCAGAAAATCACAGGAAAAGCAGCAGGGGAGACTGAAAGGCAGCGGGAAAGCAGAGAAAGGCAGCAGAAACTCCCAGGAAAAAGGCAGTAGACGGCACGGGAGACTGAAAGGTAGCAGGGACAGCATGAAAGTAAGGAGAGGCTGAGAGGTGGCAGAAAAGGGGAGATGGAATTGGGAGGAGATGGAGAAACTAGAAGGGGGGGCTGGAGCTGAGAGAGAGAAAGAGAATGAGGTTGGAATTTAAGATAGGGAAGGGACTGGGATTCAGTAAAACATGACCCAACTCAGGGTTGCAAATGACAGTGGTTTTATTGATGTGTGATGGTGACACAATGTCTTATTGGTTCCTTTGCACCCACACACAATGGCAGTAGGGGTTAGAGAGGCTTTGTG
The DNA here is from genome assembly GCF_052110815.1 of Crocodylus siamensis. Lineage (NCBI taxonomy): Eukaryota > Metazoa > Chordata > Crocodylia > Crocodylidae > Crocodylus > Crocodylus siamensis. The sequence continues at coordinate 54,309,890 of NC_143398.1, read as the reverse complement.
CAGGGGCTGAACTCCAATGAAGTCCAGGAGGAGAGAGAGACAGAGAAAGAGAGAGTCCAAATTGTAGGAGGAGGTGTGCAGGTAATATCTACTTTTCCCAGGCTGGAAAGGGGTCCTTGTCCAGTAGGTGTTGTCCAGAGGGGGGTCGCCGGCAGGGCCTCTGGGTGGATAGGTGGTGTGGCATGGTGGTGGTCCAGATAGACAAGGCATCCCACTGGGTCTGTCTTCACTGCCCCTTTTTATAGGGGCAGACCTTGTGTGACCCTAGTGACAGGAGGCATGTCCAGGCAAGGGTCAGCCCCTGACGTACTGAATATGTGTACTGCATGGAGGGATGTGCAGTTCCGGGTGTCTGTAATGGTGGGGTACAATGGTAGAGTTGCTGGTTCTGCAGGGTCTTTTGTCTTTCAAATGCTGGGTTCTTGTCTCTGTTCCTGGGTGAGGTCCGTGGTTCCTGGATGAATCAATGCGAGGTGTTGGCCAGTCGTTACAGGTCATTCAGTAGAGGCCTGCTACCATTGTATTTCAGTCATTCCCAATCACGCTCATTCATCCAGGAACCAATTTACATGGGAGGGATACGTGATTCATACAGTTGCGACACAGGGGATGCCCGGGCAGAGGACACAAGATGGAAACTTGACATATAAAATAGAAACTTGACGTGACTTTGGTTTACTTGGAACACAGGTCTAAACCATACAATATCTATATGAAACAATAAAAATCAATACAAAAATGATAATAATACAATATACAACAGTAAAAATCAATACAAACCTAATAATTATACAATATAAAACAGTGGATATCTAAAACCAAAAATTTGCTTCCAAAATAAAAATGTTAAAGCTTATCTTAAGTCTGAGCTCACTTATCTACAGGGAATAGAGAGGGAGAGAAAAAGTCAGAAACGGTTGGAAGGGGAGGAAATGCATTTTCAAATAAATATTAAAAAAAATTGTGGGTTTTGCTACTATATGATCCCAGCCAGGTGCCTGTCCAGTCTCCTCTTGGAGACCCCCCAAGGATGGTGCAAGCACCACCTACTTTGGAAGCCCATTCCAGATCCTGACAACCGTGACCGTGAAGAACTTTTTTCTAATGTCCAGCCTAAAGCTACTTTCCAATAGCTTATGGCCAATGTTCCTTGTTATTCCAGGGAGTGCCCTGGTAAACAGATCATTGCCTACTTCGTGCTGCTTCCCTCTTATGAATTTGTACGCCATCACAAGGTCCCCTCTCAACCTTCTCTTAGAGAGGCTGAAAAGGTTGAGGTCCCTTAGCCTTTCCTCGTAGGGCCTTCCCTGCAGGCCTTCAGTCAGATGAGTGGCTCTTCTTTGGACCCTCTCCAGGTTGTCTGCATCCCGCTTGAACTGCGGCATCCAGAACTGGACACAGTACTCCAGCTGCGGCCTGACCAGTGCTGCATAGAGCAGGAGAATCATGTCCCTGGACCTTTTTGTGAAGCACCTATGGATACACAACAAAGTGCAATTGGCTCTGCTGACTACTTCATCACATCAATGACTCATGTTCATCCTGGAGTCAACTGTGACTCCAAGATCTCTTTCTGCCTCAGTGGTGCTGAGAAGGTTGCCCCCCAGCCTATAGGTATGAAGGCAGTTTTTCCTCCCTAGGTGCAGCATCTTGCACTTCTCCTTATTGAATTGTATCCTGTTGTTCTCTGCCTACTTCTCCAACCTGTTGGTCAGCCTGGATCTGGTTTCTCCTCTCCAGGGTGTTAGCTTCACCCCATATTTTAGTGTCATCCGCAAATTTGGACAGGGTGCTTCCCACCCTCTCATGCAGATCACTGAAAATGTTGAACAGCACTGGCCCCAGAACTGAGCCCTGAGGGACTCCACTGCACACATCTTTCCAGGTTGACACTGACCCATCCACCACCACCCTCTGAGTGCGACCTCTGAGCCAGTTTGCTACCCATTCTACTGTATAATCATCCATGGGAAATAGCCTCAGTTTATTAATAAGGATGGTATGGGAAACCATGTAAAAAGCCTTCTTGAAGTCCAGATAGATAGCATCCACCTCAACTCCTGCTTCTAAACATTTGGTGGCCTTGTCATAGATAGATAGATAGAACAAGCTTTCATGAGCTGAGGCTCACTTCATCAGCTGCTGTGCTGTGAAAGGACATGTAGAAAACAGAATATAGGAAAATGAGAGAAATTAGAATACAAAAGACAAGATTGCAGCCAATGGTCCCTGTTAAACCCTTCTCCCTAAATTACAGATTAGTTCAATTCATGGTATTCTCTCCCATGAAGATATTTGTACACTTATCAGTTCACTTCTCAAAGCATTTTGATAGGTTAAATAGATTCTTTCACTGTAAGCCACAGTCTCCAACCCTTGAATTATTTTTTATAGGCACAGTACTGTATAAGCATTTCACTAATGGTCTCACCAATACCATGTATGGTGCCTTCCTTTTCAGAGTTACTGCTTTCCTGGTTACCCAGGTATTCTGGATGTATTCTGTATTCCTTGTCTGTATGTGCATAACTTTGTGCCTGGCTGTTTTAAAACATGTTTTGAATGTGCCCAGGCTATCAAGAAATATTGATCCCCTTTATGATTCTCCTGTTCTTATCATCATTATTTTTCTAGTCTTTGTGTCATGCATATTTTATCATCAATGGGTGCATCTACATGAGATTCTTACTGCTGAGTTGGCTAATTAGCACTGCACTAAAGCATCACTGTCTACAGGTGCACTTTTATTAGGCTGGAGTCAACTAATTAACTCTGCTTTTCTCTTGTATTCTAATTTCTCTCATTTTCCTATAGTCTGCTTTCTACATGTCCTTTCATAGCAGCTGATGTAGGATAGTATTGCTGGGCAAAAATACTATCCTACGGCAACACATGTGTAGGCGGCCCTGCATTGTAGTACCCCTATGCCCCAGCCAGCTGCTCCACAGCATATTGAGCCAGGTCAGAGCAGCCCCAGGCTGGCAGGCTGTTCCCCCATTTCCCCTGTGTTCCTTGCCAGCCAGGGCTGCAGCATCCTGGCTCAACATACTATAGTCCCAGGCACACATGTAAACACTGCACCTGGGAGCAATAAACTCCTGTGCAAACTGCGCCAGGGTTTATTGCATTTCATTAATATCACATGTAGGTACATCCAGTGATTTTATATTTACTTTCAAAGTGGTATATGTATTTGGCTTAGTTGCATTTATACATATTTTAAAACTTATTTCTGAAGTTGATAACAGATACAGAGATGCAGAAGTAGAATGATACATAGTTTACTGATGAAAATGTTGGATACTGGTTTGTACCTGGTATCAATCTTCACAGAATCAAATGTCCCATTCAATGAATAGATATATCCCTTTGACAACTAATCTTTGAGATCCGTCAGCTAGTCCTTCATGCACTTAAGAGTTCAGTAATTAATATTATTAAGTCAAGTGAATGCCTGGGGCAGTTGCCTCTATCACACCCATTTTCCCTCCCACTTACAGCACTGGATGACACTGCCCAGCTTTGCTGTTATTCCCCAGCCTGAAAGCACCAAAGTGAGGAGAGATGGGGAAGGGTGAGAAAGCTGCCCTGAGCCCATTTTTTCTATACTTTGCCTCTGATTTACATAGTGGGTATAGACGCTTAATTAGACAATAAAACAATTCAGCTACAAAATACAAAGGATTACTTCAAAGTGGTATATGTATTTGGCTTAGTTGCATTTATACATATTTTAAAACTTATTTCTGAAGTTGATACAGATACAGAGATGCAAAAGTTGTAGAATGATGTATAGTTCACAAGTTACAGCACATCTTCCTACTTTGCTGAGAAGGAGTACTACTCTGATGTCAACTAAATTTGGGTATGAATGTCGTATCTTGACCATTATTATTGCGAGAACCACTCAGCTGATACAGAACAGTCAATCTTAAATGATGTGTTTTCCTGCCATTGTATATTGTAAATTATTTGCAACATATAGGGTTGTACATTTACCCAGGAATATTATTTGGAGGAAAAACCACAGTCATGGAAGTTTATGATAAACATTTTTACCTTCTTCTGACATTTTTTTCCAAAGCTTGTGTCCCCTGGCCCGTGAGTTAAGAAGTTAATAAGATTGTTAGAGGAAGAAAAGGACATAAGGGAATCTCTGAGTTAAGCAATTCTCTTTATTCCCCATGAGAAAACTGAGCCTCAGTTTTTATACCTGTTCTATTTGGGCAGTCTTCTTTAACTACAGACTATACTCAGGGGAACAAAGTTTGCACAAAAAGCTTTCAGGATTGGGACATTACTTTCCAAATTATAAACCTTTTCAAAGATGTTGTATATATGGGTGTGGACAGACAGACAGACAGACAGTTGGGTCTGTATGTGTCCTTTTTTTAAAAGGTGGCACTGTTAATGGAGAGTAACCCTCTTTATACGGCTTAGGCATCTCAGAGAAGCATAAAAGCCTTTCATGGTTAGTTTCCACGTGGAGAATATTGTAAGTTATCAACAGCAGTTGCCTGCTTATTATTATACAAATAATCATTTTTAAGACTGAGCTATTTGAAGATCATTGCTAGGCTCTAGTATGAAAAATTAAGTTAGGGGGAAAGCACTTTTTGCATTTCATATTTCATATGCTCTGACAACAGGCCTCTCTGAGGATTGTCACCTTGTTGCGGTAGAGAGGTTTGCATGTTCCAATGACCCTGAGAGTGATGCTGTCTGGAGCTCACTCTCCTGGTAGGGCCACCCATGGCAGCAAGGTCAAGGGGGAGGTTCCAGACAAAGAACGATCCAAGAAGTTTTCAATGGCAGAGCAGGCAGAAGAAGGCTGTGGCCCCAGTGGCTGTGAAGGTAGAAGAAGACTGCAACAGAGAAGTGGCCCCAGTCATCGAGGTTTGACAGGTCACTGAACACAGCTACCAACTGCCAACAACATGTGGGCCTAGCTGTGTACTGGAGTCCCCATACTAAACATGCCATGCACAGGCTTCCATCAGGTCCAAAAGCCCTGTGGCGATGGAGAATTGGCAATGGTGGCAGAGCTGTGATACCTGGAGCCTCCCAGCCAAGAATCTGCACACAGGCAGCAGATGCGTGATTGTCATTGGGCACTTGTGTCAGGACAGGGGTGTTCTTCGGCGGCTGCGTCCTCAACTGAGCAGTCATTTTTAGGATAACCTCTGCTCACCCCGATGGGGAGGGGGCTAGAAAAGGTGCCTCAAAAATAGGCTGTTTTATCTCTCCTGGCTTGGAAACTGCACCCAGAGGGATCACTGTTCCTGTGGTCAAAATAAGAAAAGCTAAACTTCGGAACTTGGAATGTAAGAACGCTCATTGACAACCCAAAAACTGATTGCCTGGAAAAATGAACTGCCATCGTGGCTCAGGAGCTAGTGAGGAACAACATCAACATTGCTGCTCTCAGCGAAATCCTACTTGTTGGAGAGGGACAGCTGAGGCAGGCGACCGGAGGGTATGCCTTCTGGAAAGGGAAACTAGACCACAACCCCCATATCCATGGAGTCAGTTTTGCCATCAGGAACAAGATCACTGGTGTGCTCCCTGAAGTCCCTCTGGGTGTCAATGAAAGGCTGATGACCCTTAACCTGCACCTCAGCCAAAACCAATGCAACACTGTCATCAGCACATATGCTCCAACTCTGGATACTGATAGGAAAGTCAAGGAAAGGTTCTACTCCAATCTCAACAATGCCCTTGCCTCCATCCCCAGGGACAACAAGGTTGTTCTCCTGGGCGACTTCAATGCCTGGGTTAGATGTGACCACAAAATCTGGAGTGGAACTATCAGCAAGAATGGCGTAAGGAAGGCCAATGCCAATGGTATCCTGCTCCTGACCAAATGCACCCAACACAACCTGATCATGACGAACACCGTCTTCCGCCAGAAAGACCAGCTCAAGACCATGGTGAAGCATCCAAGGTCAGAGCACTGGCATCTTTTGGACTACATCATTGTCCGAGGTAGAGATCTGAGGAATGTGCTTGTCACAAGGGCCATGAAGGGATCTGAAAACTGCTGGACAGATCACTGACTTGTGCACTCAGTGATGAACATGCGCCTGGCACCAAGACACTGGATGACCCAGAAGCCTGCTTGGAAATGGCTGAACATCACAGCTCTGAAGGACCGGGGGCAGCAGGAGGAGTTCCAGTCCCAGTTGTATAGTGCACTGGAGCAAGTCCCTACTGCTGATGATAGCTCCATTTAGGCACACTGGGAGCAACTCAGGTCTGCTGTCCAAGACATCTATGCCCAGACTATTGGGTTCTAATCACAACAGAACCAGGGCTCGTTCGTCATCAGTGATGGTCAGGTCCGTGAATCCAGGGGATCAAATGGGAGGACTGCCGGACCAGTGAGAGCGTCCTCCATGAAGCTGTGACCACCAACATCGAAGCCTTGCTCTTGAGAAATCAACACTGATGGATGGGCTACTGCATCCGGATGTCCAAGAACTGCCTCCATTGCCAGATTCTCTTTTCCCAGCACTCCGTTAGCCAATGCTCAAAGGGCGGCCAAAGGAAACAGTACAAAGACATACTCAAGGTCACCCACAACCATGGAGACGTCAACACCAGTAGCTGGGAGGAGTAAGCTAATGACCGGTGTGGCGCCACCTGGTCCACCAATGATTCGATACTGAGGCAGAACGGTGGTGGCAGAGGCTGCAAATCCCACTCCCCTGCGCAATAACATGCCCCCATTGCCGAAGAATGTGTGTATCTAGAATTGAGCTCCTCAGTCACCTGAAGACCCATCAAGCCTAACGGATGTCTTCCTCGACTCCGAGGCACTGCCACCGTTGCCGCTGCTGACTCTGACAACAGGCAGAAGCGTTAGCATCCTCTTGGGGGGTTTTTAACTTTGTAAATATAGAAATTGGATATTCTACATTATAACACTAGATGGCAGCCAAAAAAGCCAAAAACACAAAAAAATGAACTCATGCAAACCTTGCTTTCAAAGCTACTACATTGCAAAGTTAATTCACAATTGATTTTATTCACTTAAAATTCTCAACATATTAAGAATAGAGAGTAATGGATGAGGAAATAAATCATCATGTTCTTGAAACACTCAGTGCTTTCATCTGTTTTCTATTTTGCTTGGTTTCTGACATGGGTGCTGTTTTTAATTGCCTAGAACATTTTCTTTGTTGCAGTCTGTTTTGCCATTGCTTTTCCCTCTCAATCAGGTGCCTCTTGTATGTTTCCCTCTTTGGGGAAGAATTAAAAATTATTAATCCTAGGATTAAACAACTCAACCAAATACAAAGTATACTTGCAACTAAAGCTTCCCCACGGCTGTCCTTAGAATACAAATGATTCAAGACCTGACACTGAAAGATGATTAGTGTCTTCATCTCACATTAGCTACAAAATTTAGGGTTCTCAGCACTTTAATTGGACTGGGGCCTATTAATTTGTTCTTGAACTGTAATTTACAGGAAACATCACAGAGGTGACACATTTATAGAAAAGGCAGGTCTATATGAGAGAAAGTTTTATAAATGTGTATCCATCTAGGCAACTAAAGAAACCTTCTGAGCTGTTCCTTATTTTCTCTTTTCATCCCAAAATCAGCTAGTCAAAAGGATTAAGTTCCTGCAGTAGGAGGGTTAGATGTCTCAAAGGAACAACAATCATAAAAAGATTCAGATTCATCTCATTATGAGATCCATAAGATTATGTCAACAAAGAATTTACTTAACTGTAATATTGCAGTTTTGGAAGAACATTCATTGTTCTTACCATATACTCTTTATCAGGATTATAGAACATGAATCTCAGATTTGATTTGATTTTAGGTGGACTTTTCAGGGTGCCTGAGGGGGTGTGACCAACTTTCATTTAAAACTAAATACTATATATCGATTTACTTTGGTACTTAATGTAGCTGCATAACTGCTGTATTTCACATGTAGGCACAGTTTGAATTCTAGACCTGTGGTGGAATAGGATCATCCAGATATGCTACCTGCCAAGTTGCTACCCTAGAACACAGCAGGCAGCAACATCTTGCCCCAGCTCCTGCTCCCTAATGGTTTTCTGCTTCTTGTATTTAATATTAATTGGATAAACATTAGGGGAAGAGTTTCTGCCTCACTGAGGGCAAAGGCTGGGATCAGAGCCCCTCTGTTTTGGAGCACCATTAGTTCCACTGAGCCAGCCTTCCTCTAACTTGTTTGTCTCTTCCTGGCCCTATATATTTTTCCTCACCTGGTTCCCCCATGCATCATGTTCAGTCAGAGGGCTGGAGAGGACTCTAAACAATACCTAACCTATGCTATGGACTAGAACTCAGATTTCCTGTTTCCTAGCCAAGTGTCCCAACCACTGGGCTAACTAGTAGGACAGTAGGCAATGCAAGTGCCAAAAATGTTAGTTATGCATTTAGTGGATGCATTTTAGATGTTTACTCAAGATGTTAAGTAGAATTAAACTTTATTCTAATCCTTGAGAGACACTTCTTCTGACTCGGTTCATCATCATCAGTATGAAACTGATTCCACTACTGTTTTGATGCCAAAATGTTGACACATGAATTGATATCCCCAAAATTTATCATTTTGGGAACAAAACATGTTTTTCACCCACCAAAACACATCGTATTTTTCTCACAACCTTCAGTCCTCTCACCAGCCCACCACCTGTCCATCTTCCTGACCTCAGATGACCCCAGCTAGGTGCATGTCTAGCCTCCTCTTAAAGACCCCCAAGGTAGAGGAGAGCACCACCTCCGTTGGAAGCCAATTCCAGATTCTGGTAACCCTCACTGTAAAGAAGTTATTCCTGATGCCTAACCTAAATCTGCTCTCCGTCAGTTTGTGTCCATTGTTCCTAGTTACTTCAAGGGGTGCCCTGGGAAACACTCCAAGGGGTGACCTGGCTGCGCCCCGCCCCTCCCCCTTCCCCCATGATGAATTTGTAGGCAGCCACAAGATAGCCTCTCAGCCTTCTCTTGCGGAGGCTGAAGAGATTCAGGGCCTTCAATCTCTCCTTGTAGGGCTTTGCCTGCAGGCCCCTAACCAGAATCTCTTAGGGGATTACAAAGGCACATGGTACTTTATTCTATACAATTAGTGCTACTCTTTTAGGATAAGAGTTGCATGACCTTCTGAATCTTCAGTTGCAGTATACTACTATAATGCTTGTGGCTAAGTCTTAATAAAGGATGCATTTAACTTAATACAATGGTTATAGCAATAATAATATTTTCAAGGTGTTCAGGATATTGAACAATATTTTTTAAATGTTACAACAGTTTCCAACACCAGCTGAAAGAAAGTTATATTTAAAGAATCATTGACAAGTGAGTGAAGTTCTGCCATGGGAATTCAAATGTAGCAATTAGGAAGGGAAGCTACAGTCTTAAGAGCAAAATCTCCCATATGTGTGCTAGAGAGACGTCTACCTGCCATAGTCAGTCAAGAGACACTGATCTGATCTAAGAATTTGACCTCCAGTGAAC